>NW_027181691.1:30000-1230000 GCF_028537555.1 Battus philenor | reverse complement strand
TCTGCTCGCATTCCACGACTTCTCTCAACCTGAACTATGTCTTCGGTCCACTTAGTTGGGGATTTACCCACGCGGTGTCAACCAGCTTGTGGTCTTCAATGAACGTTTCGGCCCCAACAGCCATTTATTGCGCGAGAAATGTGTCCACCTACTGCTATTTCAGACGAGCAATTCTTCGAGCTTCCTCGATGATCTTGCAACGTAAGCGCATTAAATCTTTTACTATTATTTATGTTAGTAACTATAGATTAGCAAGTGCTGTTTAGAATTTCCACTCATAAAGTGAACAAACGTGTTTGTAAAAGTTGTTGGTATACTTTTAAGTCGAGTTGCCTCAAATGGATTCTATTTTTTGCCGTCTCCGATATTGGTGGTCTCTCGTATTCCCCCTGTCCTAGGTGCACAGGGACATTAACATTTTTTCACTAAATTTTCTTATTTCTATGCTTTTCTTCCTTCCATCCTGATATCACCCATTTACTCCTCCTTTGTTCGTTTTTTTCTTGCAATCCCTTTTGATTCTTTGTCTTCCTTTTGTATGCAAGAAAAGGACTAATGTTTAGCCACTTCCAAATGCGCATGCGGCAAATAAAGCGAATTACACAACTGCCACCGTTAAATCAATCAACACGTGTTTCACCCCTCCACAGGGCATCTTCAGGAGTAATGTTACACCGATTAGTGCCAAACATAGAGAGGCAATTGACTCTGTAATTCGCATTGTTTGCCGCATACGCATTTATCAGCGGGCTGGCGGGCAGTGCACTTTGTTGCACGACTACCGCTGCATGTGCGGAAGTGGCTAAACATTGGTCCTTTTCTTACTTACTTTCATACCTCGCCTCACTTACGTCGCCTTCTCTCAACGAATAACTATATGTAGTACATCTTGTTTATTTGATTCATTTTTATTACCTCGCTTTATTATAGTATCGCTGCTATCAGCAGGAGGACTGTGTTTTGTGAGATTTCTATCACTGAAATCCTCTAAAGAGTCCATTTCATTTTGACTCATATATGACAATTTCAATGCGACATATTCTGATGATTTATTTCGTGGCATTGCAGTCACCCCTTTCGTTTTTTTTTAAAAAAAAAACTGGACGTTTTAAGGGCGTCATTTAAAACAAATATAACAATAATAATGAAAAAAAATTAGCATAATAATTACTTGACTTTAACTTTGTTTTAAATAGTTTTTGATTTAGATATGTTTTCGACTGTATCATTGGTCGTTTCTATATGTTTTTTGTTATACTCGACCTATTTGTTACCTATTTCCTTTTATAACCCACCTGCAGTACTCTAGGAAGATCTGGCGACTACCTCAGCTGTCCATCAGCGAGGCGATGGTATCCTCACTGATCCTATCCTATAATAAAGACTGATATTTTACCAACAGGAGGCCAAACGAATTCTATGAGAAATGAAGGGAGGGGCGTTAGCCAGAAGAACATAATTCAGAACAAAATAGAACCAGAGTACGCTCCCCCTAAAAGCCATGAGGTTTTAAAACACATCATGATCTGAGAAGATTTCACAACAAAACACAGATGAGTTTTATGTGATCATTTCCAGTGATAAAATAGTCGAGTAGTTTTTTTTCCTGAGTAGTTTTAAAACCTGGGAAAAAAGTCATATAATATTTTATAATTTTTAGGTTAATACTCTGAACTAAGGTCATTGTACGTTGAATAAAAAAAATCAATTTACCTCCTAAAATTAATTCGAAATTCGATTTGTAAAAAACATCAAATGCTTTATAGGCAATTATGATATTGAATTTACGTATTTTGAGCTAATAAAATGAAACATATTTCGTTTATTTCAACTTGATTGACTACTTTCAAAGTAATTTTATACATTGAAATAGATTAATTTGACTCTTACTAAAATAACCTACGCCATTTGAAAGCTATTTTTGTTTTCTAAATCAGTACACCGGTCCTCTATGGGATTTATTTTGAACTTATTAGATAATTTTATATTACTTGAAATCATATGTACATTTTTACACTATGAATAAATACTATTTTCTATTATACATTATCAAAAAAAGCTTTTACAAAGATTACATGTATATATAAGATTATATAGTAAACTGCCTTATCTGTTTATGATAAATTAATATTTTTTTACAAATAGTCGTTTCGTTTTGCGTTTTTTTCGAAGTTACGTCGCTGTTTAATTAGTACTAATTTTCACTGTGCGTCGTTAGATTTTCGAGATTGCGTTGTTTTGGTTCGAGATTGCGTTGTTTTGGTTCGAGTTCAAGACGAGAGAGTTTAATTTTTTTATTTAAATTTTCTCTTTTTCTAAAATGTGGCATCACTTTTGTTTTTATTGCGCCATGTCATCAAAACTCTGGGATTCCCTTTCTAACTAAAATCAACGCAATTAGAATACAGTTTTATTTTCACTTTGTTTTGCTAATTTTAAGAGTTCAGTTTCAATTATGTAGTATGTTGTAATGTATACTGTGTTGTGCTTTTTCTTAAAGAGAATTATAAATATTATATTTATATAAATTTTTACGTGTTGTTTCTGGTTACATAAAAGGTAAATATTATTCCAATTTATTTATAGGCTGAGTTATATTATTTTTGTTTTTTTAAATGTTCAGTATGTTCAATTTTTTTTAAAAAGTAGTATTTTCTTGACCCTGGAACCTATCTTCGATCTTTACATGGTTTGGTTTGGAAAATCTTAATTCACTTTGCGGCGTTTCAATTTGCATCGTGGTTTTTTGGAACGTAACCACGACGGAAGTGAGTTATTGGTGTGCATAAAATTGTAGTGTATGTTTGCAATATTAAAATAACCGATTATTACTACATGCACATGAATATATATACGGTATATATCAAAATTACATTTTAATAAATTTTTGTCTGTCTGTGTGTTTGTTCCGGTTAATATTTACAATGACTAGACCGATTTTGACGGGACTTATACTGGCAGGCAGCTGATGTAATAAGAAATAACTTATTCTTCTTTATTTTCTGAAGAATTCCTTAACAAAAAAAATCTAAATAAACTTGATTTTTTAATAAGTCACGGGCACACCTTGTAATTGTATAAAATGTTGTATGTAAGTATGGTTATATATATATACAGTACCCGGCGATAAATATTAAACATCGACTTTTGGAAAGAGACAATCGACTAATTTCAGCTTCGTAGAGCTCTGTCTCTGTCCCACATAACCTATGTGATGTTTTGTTCGTCGTTATATTTCGTGCTTCATAATATATATATATATATATATATATATATATATATATATATATATATATATATAGTTTATATATATAAATATGTGTGTGCGTGTGTGTGTGTGTGTGTGTGTGTGTGTGTACTTAATGTTTTATAATTGAACATGATGAATGTTTTGTAATTGAACATTGCAGCGTGTAATAAACGTTTATGCAATCACATCTTATCTTATCTTTAATAGGAGCATGCTACCTTGCGATTCCCGTAGGTGAGCGAATGTCAGACGAGGTGATCGTTGAAGACCTAAGTTCAAATTAAATACACGCCACTTATCCCACGTGAGTCAAAACTCGAAACTAGTTGAAAGCCAATTAACACGGGTATATGCGGCGCCTGTGAACAAGGTGCTTCATAATTCGCTGGGGAACCGTGCAGCTTCCGACATCTATGTACAATCTAATGCGTTTATAAAATATTGAACATCTTAGCTAGCGCCATCTACGAAATCGCAATCTATTTAAGTTTAACATTCGAATGTCTGAAAAGTGTCTTGAAAATAAAACCACATAGGGTCAATTAGTATAATAGTTATTTTAAATAAAGAACACTAAGGCGCTATATCTTAAATAAGGCTGTTTAGGCTTAATTAAACAGAATTTAATAAAACACATTGATACATACATAAATACATATCAGATGGCTCTGTGTTCGGCACTAATCGGTGTAACATAACTCCTGAAGATGCCCCGTGGAGGGGTGAAACACGTGTTGAGTGATTTGACAGTGGTGGTGTAATTCGCATTGTTTACCGCATACGCATTTATCAGCGGATTAGCGGGCGGTGCACTTTGTTGCACGACTACCACATGTGCGGAAGTGGCTAAATATTGGTCCTTTTTTACAAGTTATTATGTATTTTTAAAGTAAATTACTTTGTGAATATCTATAGTGGAGCTTTTTTTTCTAAAGCCTCTCTGCAGTGACGTTCATTGAAGCCTCGGTTTCCACTTCAGAACATTTCACGAGTGGTTCAATGTTGCTTTTCCGTTGTAATTAAAAACTATAGTGTCGCGATTCTTAAAGAATATCTTTACAAAGCGCGAATTTGTTGTCTCCCTTTGTTCGCTGAGGAAGTTTAATCACGAAGATGCCGCTCGTTCGTGAGTGAAATTATCGCGAGCTGCGGGTTAGAGCTTCGGCAATTATGGATTGAAGAACCCACGTTCTCCTTAATGAAACAACTTGAACTGTTCTTATGATTTTTTTTTTAATGCCACCCGCTATTAGGGCCCTCTCGTACCCCTATCTATGGTGGGACGGGGACTTTATTGGCAATTTAATTTTTTCACATAATTTTTTATTTTCTCTCTTCTTTCATACTTTACTTTCTCTTTCGGTCTATTATCTATCTTTCTTGCTACGTTTCTGCTTTCTTTCCCTTTTGCTCTGTTCATCTATCATTCTTTCCCTTTTTCTTTTTACATTTTTATTACTTATATCCTATAATTATTTTCTATCACAATTTTATGTATCATTTTGGTTCTGTTTTGTCTTTTTTTTATCTATTTATCTTTTTATTTACTCTGTTTGCTTTATTTCTTTCTATCGCACTTTTTGCGATTTTTTTGCAGAGAGATACAAATGACTGTTTATCTTTTCCGCCTATCAGGGAGGCTATTGTCTCCTCCCTGATTTTAACGCCAGCTTATGAAATTTATGTTCTTTGGTTTTATATCTAAAGGGTCAACGAGCCTATAAACGCGGTGTGCGCCCACGCTTATTATGGCAGCCTTTGGGGGAGATTGAAGCCTTGCAGTGGTCGTCTATAGACTAACTTCTCTTGTAAATAGTCTGAGGGGTGGTAGTTAGTCGGGCCCCTCGTCCCGTAATAGATAATTCGATGTAAAGAAAAACACTTCCCGAATGGTTAATATTATATTACAGAACAATAAATCTTAATTTGAGTTACAAGTATTTCCTTTGATGAACAGCGGTTGAAGCGACACGTCCGTTCGGTAGCGCGGCGCGTCAGAGAGAGAGCGAGATATACCGAGTGTAAGAAGGGCATGCAAAAACAGATGCGTTCATAGATAATAAATTTAGGTGCGTTCTAATGAACGCCACAAGTCTAACAGCCTTGAGTATTATATCAATCCTCAGATTCGTCCAAGAAAACTTTTTTTATAACAAACATTGCCAGTACATATAACATTTATTTATTCATCACACTTTATGATACACCTAAACTATTTAAAAATAAATATAACAGAGTAACACAGATAATAACTAAACAAAGAAAAAATTTACATACAGATAAGGCGGTGTTATCGAAGTGATCTCTAGCAGACAATCTTTGGATGGAGATGAGAGACATGAAGGAGAGAGCAGTTTAGGGTGTACATATTAAAAAATAGAAACATTAAAATAAACTACACATATACTTGAATAAATATATCTACATATACTACATATACGTTTACAAATTTAAAATAACAACTTTTTTGTTTATTTGTACATTGTATGCATATGTGTATGTGCACGCACATGCATATGTATGCATGCATGTGTTTGTGAGTATATGTTTTTATGTATCTTGTAAGACTTTGTTGCTTACCCTGTATGTGCTATAGAGTTTATTGAGTAACTTTCTTCTATGTAGGATTATGATTCCATGTATATAATATATGGAAAAGTTATTACATAAATACGAATAAACAACAAATGCTGCACAATATCCTATTTTAGAGACCAAGTGAGTGCTTTTTAATCCTCTTTTTAAAAGCTGACAGCGGTTTAGTGCATCTTATTGCTTCTGGTAAATGATTCCATAACCTGACAGCGATAACAGTGAAAGATTTCTCCATAAATATATTTATTTATTTACTCATATTATACCCTGGAACAAAAAGTATATTTAGTAAATCCGATACTATCTCCTCACTATCAAACAAGGATGGGCAGCATTCGAGAAGCTACGAAGAATTTTTACATCCAAATTACCAACATGTTGAAAGAACAAGGTCTTTCACCGTAGTCTTCAAACATGGCAGAGCCTGTTGCTGGTGATGACATGGATCTGAGATGATCGTTAACACCTTATTAGAAAGCATCAATGTCACCCTGAACACAACGGAGGATGCTAATATCTGAGCTTCACTGTGAGATAGAATCGGAAAAAATATCCCTAAAATTAAGTAATAAAAGGACTAATATATAGCTACTTCCGCTATGTATCAGTAGTCGTTGTGCGTAATGTTAACATTACTCCTGAAGATGCCTCGTGGAGGGGTGAAACACGTGTTGAGTGATTTAGCGGTGTTAGTTGTGGATTCGCATTGTTTGCCGCATGCGCATTTATCTGCTGGCGGGCGGTGAACTTTATTGCATGACTACTGCTGCATAGCGGAAGTAGCTATATGTTAGTCCTTTTTTTACTTAGGATGGACTTCCGCAAAGTAACGCTTGAATCTATTAGAAATTGCTCGTATGAATGTATATCTAAACATTCTCGAGTGGCAGATACGAGCCGGTAGACGCGATGTGATAGACTCTATTAGAGGAACCAACGACATTGTAGGGGTCAAAAGTCACTAGATGCAGACAGCGCGAAACCGGTCATTGCAACGACCTTTTTATCGTCCCCATTTTTGGAGACCTCCACTTCCCTCTGCCATGTTTGCAGCCTCCTCTTCTCCATCTCGACCTTAGAATCAAAGCGGAGAAGCCTTAAGATTATGAAGTGGAGACCACAATCCCAACATAGCTCATAAGCAATCCAATATGCATTGATGGATCTTGCTATTTGTAAATCATTGGTTTGACAAAGATTAAAAATTTCATATATAATCCGGGTAAAATGAGAAGTATTATTTTTTTGCCATTATTTAGGCATAACGACTGGTGTAGAGCAACAACCTTATTAATGTCGTCAGAAGACGCTGTATGCAGCCAATTTCTAACTGTTTCTATTGGAAATCTATGGAAAGCCCTATGTCCAACAGTGGACGTTCCAGAATTTCAGCCGTAGGACTCTTTAGTAAAAGTCACAAGCGAAACGAATATATTAATCGTTTGTAGTTTTTGTTTTAAGTATACTGTTAAAAAAGAATAGCAAAATACAGATTATGAAAAAATCAATGTTAATTGTAAAGGATGAATTTTTAAATGTTTTTATCTAACATATTTATCTTTGAAATTACATCTCGCGTGTTGAAATCACGGTGAGTTTTCTAAATATCACACATTACGCCCGATCCCGACATGGCGTCGCAGAATAATTTTAATTTTAAAAACTCGACGCCATCTTGGAGCCGCCATTCCGTAATGGCGGGAACGTCAAACGGAATTTCAAATGTTCGGTTCCAGAGCCCAATGCGATTCGCTATCAAATCAACCTGTCATTTTATAACTACGGAATTGAATTTTGCGATCATGATATTTTAGAGTACGTTCTTTTTTTTACATTTAACAGAGATATGAATGGCTGCCTGTTACTCACAGATTTTATTGAAATTTTAGTGAAGCTTATTACACACTTTTATGTTGTTAAAGTTCTAAAAATATTTAATAAAAAAAAAAGTGTAGAGTTGTTTTTCCGTATCGCTGGCCACTACGGCTCTAATAATTTTATGTCAAATCATTCTTGCGCGTTCGAAATTCGAACGACGATTTAAATTCAGACGCCATCGTGACGTATTCGCTGCCACTGGATTAGGGTCATGGAAGTTACTTTTTACTAAACCTATGATTATCTATCTATTAATTCATCTCTCTTTCTTCCTCTGTTTCTTTATTTCTTCTGAGGCAAGTGTCATCGAAATCAGTTTGATGTTTTTATTTATAATTGTATTATATTTATAATATGTATTATACCTCTACTGTCTACGTATGTTTATATCGTTTGTTTTTAAATATGTATGTTTTTTACAAGTGAACTACCCATTATTAGTACTTTTACCTTTTCCATACTATGTTTGTCTGTAAGAGATTGCCTCGTGAGATAAGACCGCCCATTGTACTTTTTTGTATATTATTGTGAAACTATTTAAATTTATCCTTAGGTGCACAATAAAGAATATTAAATAAATAGATAAAAAAATTGTAAATACACTTTGTGCATATGTGAATACACCGATCACTCTTGGCTATTATCTTCCTAGCCAACGTGATCTGGTAGTAAATCACCTTCGCCCGCTAATCGCGTATAAGCGTATTTCAAATGACCAATTTATTTAATAAACTAACAATAAAAGGCCTCAATTGGACGGTATTCGGGAAGTTACGTAGCATATTCTTGTCTAATTCTTTAGTATTTTGAGACGAAGGTCTATGATCAATTTGAGTTGCCAGTAATTAGATACAACACTGAAACGTGGTCTCTCATGTAGGATCTCATTAGCGAGGTTTCAGTTTGGTCACAAGGCTATGCTCTGGAAGGCTACATGGTATGCAGAACTGGGGAACCACTGAGACTTTTTTTATGGCCTCTGTTTTCATGGACCTCTGGTTCCCCCAATCTTATAGTTATAATAGGGACCTTTTGTGTTATAATTTTTATTAGCATTCTCTCTTTACATCCTTAACAATCTGTTCCATTCTACACTATTACAAACATTACATTGTCTTACATTCTCTTTTTCTTTCATTCACGATTCATACAAAAATAGCCCATCTTTTTCTCTCTTTCAATTTTTATTTTTTTCCTATCTCTATTTTTATTCGTATCTCTATTTTAACTACTCAACTTTTTTGGATTTATCTGAACATTAGTTTTTATTCATGATTTCTTTTATAATTTTGTGGCAAAATTTTGAAAATCAGATATTATTAAAATTTTACCGCGATTTTTATCACCTGTTCGGGAGGTGATGTCTACGCTTTCAATCTTTTTCTCAATCTCCACTTCAGATAGACCTTTGTCTTGCGAATACGGGATAGGTCATTATTGCGTGCACCATGGTGTGGTCTACCGCAGGGTCACAGGTGCATGAGGTACTTTACCTGATCTTAAAGTTATGTAGGTACTGAGTCAATTCCCGGTGCCTCGTGAACATTTGGACCAGAACCGTATTCAACCCGATACGGCGTCTGGGAACTACAAAGAGTTTAACCTTGAAGTGGAGAACACGGAACGACATGCGCAACGTTGGGGATCCTCCCAAAATGTTGACAGAAAACCTTTTTAAGTTAATGGAAAGCTAGGATCTTCATTCGGGATGCTTCAAAACAATCGTATTGAAAATCTATTCGTGAGGCATATGTCCAGCTGTGGACATCTTTTTGCAGAAATAATAATGATCATGATAAAAGAAGCGATTACTTTCAAAAGTTTTATTTAAGTTTTTAATTAAAGAAAGATAGTCCAAAACGCTTTGTTCGTTTACATTTACGTAAAATGTTTGACAGATAGTGACAGATATTTTTGTTTAATCTGTGGTTTGTATAGTAGAAGGATATTACCTTATATAAATATTATTAGTATTATTAATATTATAATATCAAAAACATGTGAACTATATAACAAAAATATACACAGCAGTCACGTTTCACTGAACGTCAAGTGCTGTGCAAATAAATATTAAAACAAAATAATAACATTTCATTCGGATAGCGGACATATTTGTTTTTAATCTATATTTCTCAATAAAGCGTAGCTTCCGAAGCGATTCCACTTACTTAATGAAAATGGTGTTCAAAGAATAACAAACATCGATGTTTCGTATAAAATCGATTTTCGATTAGTTTTTTTTTTAATGTTTGTTTTATAATTCATATATTAAAAGCCACGTCCACTATTATACAGGATGATATAATCAAGCAAGTGTGCAGGAATGGCAATGGGTAGCAAGGTAGACATTATTCCAGTCATGTAAAACAAGTTAAAAGTATACACAGGATGATTGTAAATATATGTAAAAGCTTTAAAAGAAGTTAAAGCATAACTCATTTATCATTAAATACATTTTAAGCTTCCACATTTATTGCAATTGCCCTGTATAAACAGAACATTCCTTCATTGATATTAAAATATGTATATATATAAAAAAAATGATTTTTACACAGGATGTATCATACAATAATTAACAACAAATAAACTACAGCTTAATATTTTTACAGATATAACAAATCAATCTATATCTATAATTAATTTTACTATATTACATCACATTTAGATTCATGATTTAAGAGTGATTACTATATACAGGATGATCTAAAGGCTAAACTAATCATCCTGTATAAATATGTGTTTGCATATTCGCCAATAGATACCGACTGCAAAATATATGCTTCCCCCAAAGATCGCAACGATGCAGTCTTGCTCTGCCCGTATCCTGTGACTTACTGTGGTCTAGACCGTGTCCTTGGTCCTTAAAAGGGGGGATACTCAAGCCGCGTCTACCGGCATGTTGATGCCACTTGACAACCTTTGGCTCCCGATCGTCCACTACCACTTAAAACGTGTAAATTTTCTGAGATATATCGGTGACTAGATCTTACCTCTTCAGATATACTAACATATATATGTTTTGTTTATAACAAAGGATATAATACTAGTATATACCATTATAATAGATATATTCTAGACAAAAATATTATTTTAAAGAAATACAGCTTCATCAATATTCCAGTTAAAGTCCGTGTGGTGCATTGAATGCATCGCGAGTTTTGTATTCTCTGCCAACTCCCTTCGGCGCGTGACGTCTTGAATATATTCAGATGTTTTTAAAGTAAAAATTTCCGGTTGCTTACCTGGAAATACATAAATATATGAGTTTGGAAATAATATAATATTTTCGCATGCAGTTTTATCAGTGTTTGTGAGTTTCAAATATTTACATTTATGTAGGGACCAGGTGTTGTAAAAGAAAGTATATCATTCTTCATATTGTATTGTATAATTAAATATTTACGTAGATAAAACAATTACCAGATAAATCCTTTTAAAAATCTACACTAACACAGATTATGACAAAATAAATAAGAATCTATACAAATTAATACAATTTTAATGTGTTTGTAACATTAAAAAAATTTCTTTTTATTACATGTATACGAATTTATATATACATACTAGCTGATCCCGCAAACATTGTTTTGCAAAAAAAATTAAATTAACAAATAAAAAATAATAGTTGATCGTAGAGGGCTGAAAATTTAGGATGGTATGTATTTTTGTATGCTGTATCATAATAAAATATAAACCCAAAAAATTGTCTAAAAAAATAAAAAAAAAATTAGGGGTGGACCATCCTTGTCACTTAGGGGTATGGAAAATAGATAGTAGCCGATTCTCAGACCTACTGAATACGCAAATGAAATTTGGTAAAAATCGGTCGAGCCGTTTCGGAGGAGTACGATAACTAACATCGTGACATGGAAATTTTATATATTAGATGTCAAAATCTCATTTTTGAAATTTTTATCCGTCTATCTGTTTGTTCCGGCTAATATTTATATGGCTATTTTCGACTGGTGCTGCACGGTGATAGCCTTTCTGCCTTTTATAGCTTCTTCGGACCCAGAGCTTGAGGATCCGAAATCCGCAAGCTGATAAATAAAAAAAAACCTCATCTGATACGTCGCTTGACGTATAGTACTGAATAATTCATATCTATTAGGTTATTGAAGGTGTGGACCTTTTCTTTGAAGACATTTGAGCTGAATCGATATCAGAATTGGAGATGATCGAGGCTCCGATGAGTGTGGCTCTGAAATAGATGGATGGATTCTGGCAGGACTTATACTGGCAGGTAGCTAATGTAACAAGGAGTAACTTAGGCTATTTTTACTTTAGAGAAATTCATAAAAGAAAAACTAAATAAACAATATATTTTTGAGTAAATTCCACGCGAAATCGCTTGCACATCTACTAATTAATAAAAATTCATATATAATTGAAAGGTTCGGGTCGCGAGCCTTGAAGATATGGGGCATTAATTGTCCACTATATGCAAACCCGAGAAGAATAGCAACGCGAAGTTGTCTCTTCTTGCTCCGCTACAGCGAAGATCCTGGAGGAGGCACAGCTTTCTCCCGAGAGTCAGGGGCAGCAGCGAGATCCAGTGGCCTCTTCAGTATCGAAGACGACCACCGAGGATGTTTTAGTTAGTAGGAATCTCACATAGCCCAGAGGGCAGGGTATCTTGTGTCCATACTGAAGATCTCCTCCCCCCCTATACCAAAAAAAAGGTAAAATTGGTTGGTGACAGATAAAGATGGTGACAGCATTCGTAGACGACATATCTCAGCAGATTGGTATCTTAAAAAGTAAGCCGCTGAGGTCTAAAGGTTCTAGAATGATCACTAATCTGTAAGAACAGCTTTCACCCACAAGCGACCTGTATCTACTACTAATGCTATGGACTATATCTATTATCAGTCTCCAGTTTTTATTTTATTTACCTAACATTATTTTGGATTTTTATTATTTCCACCCAGTTTTATTTTTCTTTACTCTGCCTCCTGTTTATTTGGTTGCTAACCCGATCTGTACCAGTTTTATTTCTTTTTTCACTTTGTAGTACTTAAGTTTGTAGATCTATAGAAATGAGAGATGATGTGAAAAAGATCAGAGGATATGATGAAAGACATTGAGAAGGACGATATGAAACTAGAAATTGGCACTAATCGGTGTAACATAACTCCTGAAGATGCCCCGTGGAGGGGTGAAACACGTGTTGAGTGAATTAACGGTGGCGGTTGTGTAATTCGCATTGTTTGCCGCATACGCATTTATCGGCGGGCTGGTGGGCGGTACACTTTGTTGCACGACTACCACTGCATGTGCGGAAGTGGCTAAATATTGGTCCTTTTCTTACTTAGGATGGACTTTCGCAAGGTAACGCCTGATTCCATCAAATAGTAGAAATCAGTTAAAATTATTTGAAAAATTATTTAAAGGATCCGTCCACCAGTAACAGGACTTGAACGAGAGGCCCCAGATATTCGGCATCCTCGGGCCCTGGAGGAATGCTAATCGGATATCATCTACAAGTAAGTCCAAGCCGAGGTCCTCTCTTGAGGACTTTTGAGTTTAATCACACCATGAAGTGAAGCGATTTAATATCTCGGCAGAATCCTAATCCGGTGAAATAGTAGTATATCTTGGTTAGACTCCCTCTGTGGCCTGCCACTTCAAACGTGGAGAAACTACAAATGTCATTTGGGCAGAGGTGACAGTCCAAAAAAAAAAGGTTACTTCTCCGTGAAGCATTCCGAATAGTCTTCGTTTGCTTGAACAATGTCCCTTGCACGGTGTCATATTTGTTATAATCCTAGTTGTAAACCAAGAAGTAACACATATGCACCAGGAGGAGTCAATAGGACGAGAGCTCAGCGAACTCGCGCCGGCCTCAAAGAGAAGCGCTCGGCGACATTCAAGAGGGGATTTTAAAAAACAAAGCTGTGAACCGGCCGCCTATCACAACGTAATTGAAAAACAAACTTTATTTTTTATTTTTTCGCTACTCTGAAAAATTTACCGCAAAACATAGTACGGTGTACATCATTATAATAAAAGCATACTATTTTCACTGTTGTAAAAGGTGTATAAGAGTTAATGTATTGCTCAGTTGTAAATAAAAAAAACTTTTAAATCTCTGTAAAGTTGATTACTTTTAAATATATTTCTCCAAGCTATCTAAAATAAATAACCATTTTGTGGGAAAATTTGTACTATATTAAAATAAACTCCTATATAATGTCTCTAGAAGATCCTGTAATAAATTCATTAAACACGCAATGGTAGAGATAGGAGGTAGAGATCAGAGACTTACAATAGGTCGCGGGTTCGATTTGCACTTTGTAAATTAATACAGGATTACCATTTTTATATCGGTTACTAGTCTGCCTTTGGTTGGACCTGGGACATAGTTTATTTTTATGGCCTCCTCTATTAGGAACTACTCGTGCCCCATCTTTGGGAAGGACAGGGTCGTTTTTAAACGGTTTTATTTAGTTCGACCCGTACGGAATTTGTTTATTTGGGTCAAAATTAGAAATTAAAATTTAAGCACTTTCCCGTTGTCAGATTGATCTGAAATTTGGTACACACATTTAATTTAGATGACAATACAATATAATAAAATCAATAACATTATAAAACTAAGATGGCCGCCGATACAAAATGGCGGATTACATATTTTTCCTTAACCCCCTCAATATGGGTATCAAATGAAAGGGCTACACTAGTAAAACACGATGATTATGTCAAAATTTAACATTCAAGTTGAACGCCGTTCCAATACGACGGACTAGGTACATATTTTTCCACAACCACCACAATATGGGTATCAAAAAACCGTTTAACTTAAAAAAAATTTAAATGTATTTATTATCTATTAATTTTTTTCACTATCATTTTTTATTTCCATACTCTCCTATCATTCTTCACGTGATCCATCTTTCTTCTACTTACAATCCCGATTCATAAAGGCGATTGTTCCATACTCGTGTTGTACGGATCAGAAATATAAGGTCAAAATGCTTAGTACACCTAGGGAACTCTACCGTGTAGAGATGGTAGCAAGTCGACTGCTAATTCGTACTATAGAGAAACGGAGATGGTGGGATAAGATCGTGCTGTTAAGAACGCATTCATTTAAATTAATCCCATAAGAAAGAGACAAACTAATCGCTACTTGCCATCTTATTGTCTATTGTGAAGTTTTTGCTGTTAGCCTTGCGGCTTTTACAGCTTCATCGGAAACGAGTTCGCGGAACGGAGGGGTCCGTGAACTATACCAAATTACAGGATTCGAGTTTCCGAACCCGTATCAGTACTTGGTAGGAAGACGAGGAAGTCACACAGGTAGTGGCCGCGAGATAGTAGCAGCGGGGCTCACCCAGCCAGCCCTCGAGGACACAAACCCAGCGCGACCCAGTCGGCCGGCAGAACTTGCAGCTAGCGCGCCTAAGCATGTACGTCTGTCTAGTTAGTGTTACTGATAGCGTACTGAATGAGGAGTAAGTGTGGAGGACAGCGTGGACCACTCGGCAATCTAAGGAAGAATACTGATCCTACCTCGGATCGCCCACGCTGTTCGCGGCGGCGGCGTCAGGAGGCCGACGCCGTTTACGTAACGGACGGCAGGATGTATGGGGAATGATCTTTGAGCATCGCATGCAAACGCATTTCGTGCGGTGAGCGGTCGCCCGTGGATACTTGCCATCTTAAAGATGGGAGCAGTAATATAGAGTATGCAATTGTTCCGATGTGAAATACCGCGTGATCTTATTCAAGACTCCCAGCTTATCTGGTGTTTTTCATAATGTGTCCACTTTGAAAATATACGTGGTATTCAATCCGAAACCTTAAAGCCCAGGTAGCTAAAACACTTTAACTTTATAAAGAGTATTAAAATAAAAATATTTTCTTTTCTCGATGTCACGGTGTAAATTCGGCCGCGCCCGCTATTGCGGTCCAAATGAAAACGTTTCAAGCTGCGAATGAATACGGGATCCGAGTTCTTAAAGCGGTGGCGGCTCGGGCCTTTATTAAATGCCGCTTTACAGCTTCATTGTAGCGCTGAAGTCGCTGCTGAATCACTCGGCGCAGTTAAGCCGATTAAATAAAGACTCCAGTCGAGCTCCGCTTAAAGCGCTTGTTGTACAGATAACTAGCATGTTGGTGCTTTCAGATGTCATATTCTTTTTAACACGTTCACTGCGGCTTGAGGTCGATTCAGCCTCATGGTAGACTTTGCACTGGTGCGGCGCGTAAAACTCGTGTTTTCTTTCTAGTGCGGCGGCTGTTTACACTCAACCGTATGAAGTATGACAAAGACAAATATAGCTGTCTTTATGTCTGCGAAGCATTGACTCAATATTGTAAAAAAATGATTGAAACATGAGGCAGAAAAGGTCTCAACCGCACTACTAGGAAGTTCAGCTTGAGGCTGATTCGACCTCAGCCGCACCAGCTGAAAGTTCTTCAAAATTGGGCCCGCAGTGAACGTGTTAAAACGTAGATTAAGTTTCTCGTGAACGTATCTGTAACGAAATACGCAGAAGGAGCAAGATCACCGATGTAGCACGTATGAAGTGGCAGTGATCGTTGGGGCCGATTAGTTGTATGTGACCACGAGTCACTAGATGGACAGACAACTTTTTTTTTATTACAATGACCCCCGCTATTGGGGGCCTCTCGTACCCCTATTTGTAGTGGGATAAGGACTTTATTAGCATTAAATTTTTTCACATTATCTTTTATTTTCTCTCTCTTCTTTCATTCTTCACAATCTCTTTCGGTCCGTTTTCTATCTTTCATGCTACATTTCTACTTTCTTACCCATTTGCTCTGTTCGTCTATCATTCTTCTTCTTTTTTGTTTTTACATTTTTCGATTTGTATTTTTATTTTACATTGTTAGTTATTTTATAATTATTTTCTATCACAGTTTTGTTTCTATTTACATTTTTAATCTATTAATCTTTTTATACTCTGTTTGCTTTATTTCTTTCTATCGCCCTTTTGGCGATCTCTTTACAAAGGGATATGAATGCCTGTTTGTCATCTCCGCCTAATCAGGGAGGGTATTGTCTCCTCCCTGATTTCAACTCCAGACGGACAGACAACTTAGTTGAAGTCGCTAGAAGCGTCATCGTGGCGAACTTTGGGGGAAAACCCACACCATGCGTCGAATGTCCATTGACTGAAAAGTAAAAAAGTAATCTTAATACTTTATCGGTATTTTACAGGCTGTATTATCGAGAGCGTCATACAACAAGACGCACGGATTCACGACATTCATACACGGTTGAATCATCGTGATGATCATCGACTGACATGATGATGAGAAAAATACGTCATGTGATTTTTTTCTCCCTTAACCCTTTGGGGCACGCTGGTATTAAAAAATGTCCTACCTTTTTAATGCGTAACAACGCATGGTGGGACTTTTATCGACCCAACTGGAAATATTGGAACAGTTGCGCGCTCATACATTTTTTTCTGGACTTTATTATTTAAAGTAATTGGCAACACCGTTAGCAATTGTTAAAAATATACTCGATTGCGCTGGCAAGGTTTATCATCATATGACAGGTTCATCCTGAAACCGAAAATTTTAATAACAGAATTGTTTTTTTTTACTTTTTTATATCATTGTATATCCTTATTAATAATAGCAAACCAATTTTGTTAAATTTTGAACGAAATAAAATTTCTGTGCAACATGGGTATTTTTATTTTCTAAAATGTTTTGTTTCCGTGCCGAAAAGTCATTTGAAAACTCCGCAGGTTTGAAATGGCAGAAGGAATAGGAGGATAAAATGCACCTAACTTAAGACCAATTTCAAAGTAGCTAAGCTCAAGTAACATCACGAGGTAACCGGGGCATTAATTCGATAACACCCGCTTAGAATACCGACACAACATCGCCCGAGATGTCCGATCATAAGAACCTCAATGTTATTCCAAATTTTCTACAGCATTTATGCACTACGATATCAAGATTCAGAAGTCATAGTCTTCAGTTAGAGGTGAAAAATCACGAGTGTAAACCTAACAGTTACATTGTATCACTAATTTGTTTTATTTTCTTTTATAAGCGCAATATTTGACCTCTTACCTAATCTTAAGCGATGGCAAAGCCTTTTTTTTATGGCCCCCGCTATTGTAGACCTCTCGGACCCCTAACTTTTGGGATCGGGGTCTTTATCACTCTCTTTCACGCGTCACAATATCTTTCATTCTTTACTTTTATCCTTCACAATATCTTTCATTTTGCTCTTATATACCTTCTTTCTTTCCTCGCCTTCCTTCCATCATCTTACTCTAAGGTGGCTAGGTACATTTTATTTATTTTTATTGGCAAAGCCTTAGATGGTGCATGCTTGTCCAGAGGAAACCCATTCACTCTCATGTTGAAGACTCCTAAGTTATAATTGTCTGAAAACAACGGCCCGGTAGATTGTTCCACACCTTGACTGTTTACACTATAAAAGTATTAGCGAAACGCTTAGTGCTTAGTTGGGTAATTCGCAATGTTCGCCACGTGCGCATTTATCAGCGGGCTGGCGGGCGGTGCACTTTATTGCACGACTACTGCTAATGCATTGGCGGAAGTAGCTATATATTGGTCCTTTTCTTACAAAGGCCATCTAGAACCATCGGTTTTGAGAACGTTTAATCAAGACAATCGCCCCAAGAAACATTTGATATATTTGCGGGAAAACGCAAGGTAATTTCTACCTTCACCTTCTTGTTTCCAGCCGATGAACACCCATTGCAAGGCACCCCTATTAGGGGAATACCCACGCCACGTCTACCTGCTAGTGGTCGCCACTTGAGAAACTTTTGGCCCCAATGACCATCGGTTGCACGAGCAATGGACGCCGCCTACTGCCATTTCATACGTGCAATTCTTTTTGCTTCGGTAATCTTGATTCTTCTGCGAATCCCCTCATAATACATATATACTACATATATCCACATATACAAACATATAATATATAAATCATAGATAAAATTAATGAAAGAATTTGAGAATAATAAAAGAAGTATGAATAAATGAAATTGGAAAGAAAATTTGTGATAGCAAATAATAAAATCTGTGCAAAAAAAATATTTTGTTAAATTAGTCCCTCTGTGCCTGTCAGCAATTAAAAAATATTCCTCGTGCAATAAATAACAAAACCTTTTATTAATATATCAAGCAAAAAGTGGTAAAAGTAGATAAGACTTATCATTTATTACCATAAGACGTCAACTGCTCCACTGAGACTTCTTCCTGTTTTCCAACAATATGAAAACACTTATTCAGTTGTGATAGAGTTTAACAGGTTAGATAGGCAATGTTAGAGACAACACCTAACGAGCTGGAGTACAAAAATCAAAACGATTGGATGTAAGATAGACACAGTTTATTTTAAAAGTCATCCGCCTACAACTTCAGACACACTAACGCCGTAATAAATTATTTGTCATGCGAATGAAATAATTTTTACATAAAAGTTTCACCGCTCATTTATAAATATTAAACATTGATTCAAAATTGATATAAGATAGTCTTTAATTCCACATTCCACCACAGCACTAAAAATTTTATACAAATTCACTTACAACAACACATATGTCACTTGACGCCGTTCGCCATTATTATATTTTTAGGCGCGCGACGCGGTTTTGACAACCGCCTACAAATCATACGCCGCGCGTCCTTACATTTTGCGCATGCGTAGACCGATGGATTGACAGATAAGCGAAAGCATTTTGGGAACTGTGATTATTTCTCTACAGAGTGATCATATGAAAACCACTCTGAGTTTATTGTGGGCTTTATTCTGGTCATAACAATCGAAGTCTATTAACTATGATTTTTACCCTTTTTTAAAATATATATATATTAATAATATATATATATATAAAATGAACGCGAGTCTGTCTATCTGTACTCGGTAGATTCAAAAACCATACATAAGTTTGAGATATCGAAACTGCCTTTGTGTTTAAATTTTTTATTTAGATACATAAAACAACGATTGAAATGGTACACCAAGAAAATTATAAATAAAATTTTTCTTTACATATTTTTAAATAACGATTTTTCTTACATTACTTAATCTAAGTAAATTGGTCGAATAATTTTCGTTAAGATATCGACTTGTGCGAGAAACTTTAAAAATATACACATGAATATATAGGATGTTCAATCCGATCTGTTTACCTTATTTAATATTTTTATAGGGCAACCCTATATGACAGAATAGTTTTTAGGTAGCCGGTACAAGTTTCGTGGGCAAATCCACCACTAGATGGATGGGGGCAGATAAATATTGATTATCGTGGCGATCGTTGAAAGAATCCAGCGCCTTGTAGTGGGCGACTATCAGTTGAAGAAAATGCTTCTAGATTCTTCTGATCAAAAGTGGATGGTAAATAATTGTATGCAGTGAACAGTACATTCATTTTTAAAAGTCACACAAAGGCAGCAGTTCAGTAAATGTCACACACTGACCTCCCACGGGAGGAAAGTTTCACCAGAGGCTAGCGACCATAAAGGGGACGCCAGAGAACGCCAGGGAAAGCGAACTAGAGGATTTTAAAAACAAAGCCGCAACTTACGGCCTCATTTACACCGTAACAGAGATTTTATTTAAAAAAAAAACTATTTACTAATTCCACCAAGGAATCTATATGTTGTTTTATTTTATGGGAATGTGTATAATAACATAAATAATAGAACTGTTCTATGGTATAAATATTTATTAGTTTTTTCCAATTACTTCTTTTTACCGTCTAATTGCGGACTCAATGTGATATAGACATTCTCTGCCAGTTGCCTTTTATTTTATTTAAAAAAAACTTATTCCCCGATCTTCTTTTTAGGGATATACAACTTCCTACTTTCACCTTCGCTCACTCATCCTTCTCAATTTTTCTCTTTATTCTTCTCTTTAATCCGTTTTATTCTCTGCCAGTAATGTTTTTTTTTTGGGACTTCTCGTTCCACCCTCTATTTATTTGGGAACAGGGATTTGTTGAGACAATAATTTTTCCGTTTCTTCCTTCTATTAATAATCTCTTTTAACTTCTTCCATTGTTTATCATTTATACTTTACATTGTTTCCATTTTAATTTATTTCATTTTTCCATCAACTTTTATCCCATCAGACATTGTAGCTCAGGTCAATTTTTTTATTCACTATATCTATCACATTACTTTTATTATACATATATAAATATATGTTACAAATCTTTTAAACATACAGTGTATAGACACTCTTAAAAGGAGGAGGTTGATTTCAAATTAAAATGCTTCAGACAAAAAAAATAAACATGTTCGTGTAATAATAAACGATTATTGTAGTAATATTGCTACCAAAAACCGCCATATTTAAAAACTCCCGCGGACGTCATCACAACGCGCATAACCGTTCACTCGTCTCGCTCACTCGCACGGCGTGCACTATACGCGCTCTTGCTTGCACCTTTGGCACAAAGCCAACGCGCAACACGCGCGCGCCACCGTTGCTAGTTCTCTGAGAGTTTTGAACTAGTTTAATTTATTAATTATTGTAATTGTTAAATTGTATTAAATAAACGTTTTTCTAAACCACATAATTTAATTAGTTTAGTCAGTAATTGCGACGTGGGGAGGCGCCCAACTATGAGGCCCGAAGACATTTCAAGTTTGTGGTAGTATGCAGTGCACGTGGCTTGTACAACAGACGGCAATGGGTGTCCAATGGTTTTTGGCGACCAAGAGCTAGTAGGCAAGGTATAGATAACCCCCTACTAGGAGGACGATATAGTCAAGCGAAGTCACTGGATGTGGTCATCATAGCCGTCTTTAAGGAACACTATCCAGTGAGCGTCTATCGGCAATAATAATTAAGAAAATAAATAAAAAAATTAATAATATAATAGTAAACGGTTACGGTGTAAATGCGGCTGTATGTGCATACAAAACAATTCATATTGCAAGCGGAACATGGATCAACATTCTTAAACAGACCGCCGCTGACTCATAAAAGGGGATTTCGTACTTCACGGCCAACCAAAGTCAACAAATAAACACAACATTACAAATATTGTCACCTCAAACTGAAAACATGTTCTAGAATATTTACGTTCATACAGATATCGCTATAAAAAATGTGAATAATTTAAAGTCGGATGATGTAGGTACTGTAAGTTCCTACTTGGCATCGCCGGACTTCAAAAACAGATCATGGATTTAGTAGGAAACCGACAAGATCCTTTCAAAGTATATGGATACGGATACGAACACTTATAAAAACTATTTAATGGAATCAGACGTTACCTTGCGGAAGTCCATCCTAAGCAAGAAAAGGACCAATATTTCGCCACTTCCGCACATGCAGTGGTAGTCGTGCAACAAAGTGCACCGCCCGCCAGCCCGCTGATTAATGCGCATGCGGCAAACAATGCGAACTACACAACCGCCACCGTCAAATCACTCAACACGTGTTTCACCCCTCCACGGGGCATCTTCAGGGGTTATGTTACACCGATTAGTGCCAAACACAGAGTCACTAATCGGTGGCACTAACTACGAACTAAATAGGATTAGTCAGCGGGCTGACGGGCGGTGCACTTTGTTGCACGACTCGAATCTCTCACGACGACGAATTTTCAATGAATGATGAAAAGGAATGACACTTGCAATCGTATCACAACAAAAGTTTTCAGAGGATGGCAGTAGCGTCCTTTGTGTACCATAATACCATACTACAATCGCCAAACTGGCTACCAAACGTGGCGATTATGGTATACACAGAGTTTAGTAGATACTTAATGGAATCAGGCGTTACATTGCGGAAGTCCATCCTAAATAAGTGACTCGGTGTTTAGCACTAATCGGTGTAATAACTCCTGAAGATGCCCCGTGGAGGGGTGAAACACGTGTCGAGTGAATTTACGGTGGCGGTTGTGTAGTTGGCATTGTCTGTCGCATGCGCATTTACGAGCGGGCTGGCGGGCGGTGCACTTTCATGCACGACAACCACTGCATGTGCGGAAGTGGCTAGATATTGGTCCTTTCTTATTTAGTAGATACTCCACACTTGCTAACTCATGTTCACTTAGTTGTTCCAAATAGGACAATTAGACAGCCTATGTATCTTAACATTTCCAAATGTACATCAAATTACAGAAAAAATTCCTTCTTTATGAAATCAGCGAGAGAGATGAACAAACTAGCTCGGTACCCCGAACTAGATTTGTTTGTCTCTAACACGCATAATTTTAAACAAAGGCGTGGTTTGACAGTTCTGTAGCGTGATGATAGCTTCATATTAACTTTAGTGTATTCGCTCAACTTAAAGGCAATAATGTATTTTTTATTGTCTTTTACTTTCTGCGGTTTTTATGTTTGTGTATCAATGTGCGAAAACATGTAATTGGTTTATAGTTTTTATTTAGGTTTGTATTTGTAGTTATAAGACACTGTCTGTTTTCCGAATAAAATAAAATAAAATAAAATATCCCTCCATAGGTATCTTTGGGGAAGGCCTGAGGCTTTTAGTGGACGTTGATGGGTTGAAACGACGATGGTATAATTTTTATGTTATAGAAATAGTGTAAAATAATAGAACCTACTTTTATAAATGTCATAGAAAATTTTAATGAAAGGTAATAATGCGTTCACGATGTCACAAAGCTATTTGAATTTCAAATCGCACTGTAAGAAAATATTTTCAGGCTTGCATTACATTATAACTACCTAATGTATTCCAGTTTGCTATGTACACTGTTCATTTGCAATGCAAATTTGTTTTATGTAATAATATTCAATTGGTATACTTTTAAGTAATTTCATACGAATTGTAGAACAATACAGTGGGCAACATAAATAGATACGTCCTAAAATTCTTTAGGTAAGTTGCACAATACGCAATAGACAGGAACAAAACATAGGTGTATAAACATTGTAAAGTTACTAAAATAGATTCATTGATATTAAAAAAAACATTGTAAATTAAATCCGTGATAAAATTGATATACACGAGAAAATAATTAAACCAATTAAAACTGTGATACTGTAATAGAAATGGATAATTGAAGTGTTTGAGGATGTACGAAAGGAATGGAATGATTGAGAAAGGAACGATGGAATTGTAGAATGATAGAAAGAGGACTAAAGATATTGTGTACTATGGAAGACGGGAACGAAAATAAAAATTCTAGTGAAAAATTTTTTTTTTAAGAAATACAAAACCCTGTTCCCAATTAAATAGGGGGTGAAAGGAGAGGTCCCCAATAGCGGTGGATTTATAAAAAAACATAAATAGATATGAATATTGAATAGGATAACTAAAATGATGATAAAGATATGTTATCATCATTTTAGTTCACTACTGGCCATGGGTTTCCCATAAAGACTTTTAAACAGGACCGATTGAACTTGGCTTACCTTGGTTCTGTTCAGGTACCTTAAAGTCCACTATTGACTTTCTATGATCAGGTTACTGCACCTCCATCTTGGCTATCTGCTTATATCAGTCACTTTAAAAAAAGGTGACACAAGTGTTGAAGTTTATTATTACTTGATTTAACTTTTTCTTACTTCAGCCAACTTACGTTGAATTTAGTCTACAGATATATATATGGGAATATATTCCATAATCGCCAAGCTTGCCAGGTGGATTGGCGATCACTGTGATATATGGTACTGTGTGGTTTATGGCCTGCGCCGGCGCATCGGTTAACTTCGGCTATCTCCGGCCGCCGCTCGCCGTTGTTAGCTATGCTCCGGCGCTAGGCGCACGATTTTTGCCAACTTATTTGCAACGTCAAGCCTTGCATTATATTCTTTTGCTTAACCGTAAATTCGTATTTAGGATATTAAATTTTTCTCTTTAGCTAAAATCAGTTTCTATCTCTTTCTATCTGCACTAAGGTAAATTCTAAATTAAGCCGTTTGATAGTGAACTCAGGGGTGACTTAAACTATAGTGCAGGTTATGCAACGAGCGCCGCGGCAACAGATGTGTTGCAGTCAAAAAACAATGAATGTTATTCTGCCGTCATAAAAAGAAAGGCCGTAACTAATACCATACTTTAAGGTATACATACTTATAAAATAGCTTGTTGGAATATGAAAAAACGATTTTGTTATGTCGGCAAAGTTAATAGTTATAGCCGCGGGAGGAGGTCAGGCCTAGGGTATCATTACACACAGGCGTCAGGGTTTCATTACACACAGGCGCTACACGAGCTAGAAGCGACCCTGAGTGAACTTTATTCTTTGTGTATCCAACGATCAAACTTATTAGTTAGTGAACAAACAGACATTAACTACAGTACACTGAGGACGCTGCTAGATGCTAAACACTGCCATCCTCTGGAAACTTATTTGTGATCAGTGGCAGTCCCATATAATTGAAGCACATATGTGAACTATAAGATTATATCCCTGAAATCGAACTTACAACCTACGATCGTAGCACTGCAATAGTGTATATTTAACTAATTATGTAATATTATACGTAATATTATCTGTATAAAATATATATAATATTAATTCTAGAATAAGTAATAAAAGGACCAAAAAAGCCACTTCCGCACATGCAGTGGTAGTCGTGCAATAAAGTGCACCGCCCGCCAGCCCGCTGATAATTGCGTATGTGGCAAACAATGCGTTATGTGATTCGTCCTTTTATTGGTTCTTTTCTTACTTAGGATGGACTTCCGCGAGGTAACGCCTGATTCCATTAAACATTAAATATTAACTAGAATGTAAAGATTTGTTTAAGTGAAAACTTTTAATTGAAATTATTCTGTAAACATAGTATATATTTGTCTGTAATTATCCATGATATATAAAATAATATATATATATATATATATATATATATATATATATATATATATATATATACAAAGTCATTATTTATAGACTGACATTATTTAACTTAAATGTCAAAGTGACAGGATGTCCTGTCACTTTTACAAGAAGCCCGCTCAATATTATTTTAGAAGGTAACGTATGTTTCACCTTATAGCTGTCAGGCGTGACGTGTTTATTTATGTTGACCAATATTTATAGAGGTCGAGCGAAGGTCAGGGGTGTTGCTCCAACCAAGGACAATTGACCAATTGATCAAGCTAGACGCACTTGTAACGAGACAGTTGTCTTTAAAGTTGTTTTTTTTTCTTATTTATTTGACATGCTTCTTCTTATTTCCAGCTGATGGATGCCCACTGGTTACTGCAGTGATTCCCAAAGTGGTCTATATCGACCCCTAGTTGTCTATGACAACCTGCAAGAGGTCTACGTCAGCGAAAAAAAATTTGGGGGTCCATGTTTTCTTGAAGTTTATTGTATTGAAGACGCCGTTGTAGAATGACTATATTATTGAAAACACAGCCTAATATATATGCAATTAGACGGACGAAGGCGCAACAAGACGCATACGAGATATATAAGAACTAAGCCTTACAAATAATTAATACTTTGAAATGGGATAGAGAGGGATAAACAAGTCGCACATGAGATTTCTGAGAACAGATAACTTGACTTTTGTCTACCTCTCCCGTCTTTTTGCTTATATACCTCAAGAAATCACTTGCGCTTGTAAGATGAGTGAGCGAGCGATATCTACATTTTACATCCCCCCGATGGCATATCTCAGGATACAAATAGCACTTAAGAGATGGGAAAAGACGCAAGTGACAAGATTTACAAAGGATGTTTTAAAACATAAAACTTGACATTCATCTTCCTCCAACGTCCTTCCGCTTACATACCTTGACTTGCACTTTTGTTATAGGTGGGTGTGCAACAGACGTAACGCATATGGGATATTTAAGAACAGATATCTTGACATTCGAACACCCTTCTGCTGTCGTATCAGGAAACGACTAGCACTTATAAGATGGGAAAAAGCGCGAATGACAAGATGCATATGAGGTATTATATATATGTTGTCATACGGCATGAGGTTTGTCTACATTAGTGATTCCCAAAGTGGTCTGTATCGACCCCTAGGGGTCTATGACAACCTGCAAGGGGTCTACGTCAGCGAAAAAAAATTTGGGGTCCATGAAATGTAAATGGGGGTCCACGATAGTGTATCTCAACACATACACTGATAGAACTTATTTACTTACATCATACTATCATCATCATATAATATCAAAACAGATTGAATCGACTCCAAATGTTGATAATTTATTATTTAAGCATCAGGTTCATCCTTCTCACTAAAAATATTGACTTATTGCATATGTTATTTTATTTTTAGTTTATTTTATGTTTATTTAATGTTATTTATATTTTACATAACAGATACAAAATTTTATTTTGAGTAGTTTTAATTTAAATTCAATTAATAAATGTATAAATTAACATGTGTTTTTACCTTAAGTTTTTAACACTAAACTTCACTACAGTTAGAAATTTACAGGAAATCAATATCAGGTAAGTAGGGGGTCTACCCAACACGGAAAAACATTGCAAGGGGTCTACGACACAAAAAAGTTTGGAGAACTCTGGTCTACGTCTTCCTGCCGTGACCTAATGAATTTGCTTGAACGCATAATATATGGAACACACAAATTATTTCCAAAAATTGTGTTTTTCAAAATCATTTTAGTCACACTTTCCTTTTCAAGTAGCCAAATATTCGTGTAATAAGTTAAACAATATCATATATATGTAGCAAACATACCGGAGGCTCCACTTTAAAATACAGGAAATAGTGTCACGTGATATATACGGACTTCGCCTTCGTGACGCCGGCACAATACGAGAGGTCGTTGCAAATAAAATACATTTGTTCTAACGCCAACCAACAATGGCGCGACATTATAAATATTAGATCGAGTTGGCGCAGATAAAGCCGGATCGAATATTGATGTATATTTACAAGATTTTATAAAGGAAACAATTGTATATATCTTTTTTTATTTACAATAATGGAGAACCGGCCGAGCGTCAACGAGCTGGGGAGCGATCTAAATATAATCAAGAAAAAGGAAGATGAACATTTGCGGCTTCAGAGACAGGTATTGTATTTACTTTTATATTAACATTTCCTTTATTTTACTCTATTTAATAGATTAAAAGCAATTCTATCTTCACTTATATGTATAATTATATTATTGCGTCTCCGTATTTACATTTATTGGACTGCATGACACGTGGGGTAGGCTCTGAAAATAAACGCAGGACTTGGAATACAAACAAGAATACATACTATATATGACGACGAGAACCTGGCATTGTAATCGGGAATAATGCTGAAACGAAAAAAACACAGCTAAACAAAGTATGATCAAAGTATTGCGCTTAAAGCAAGACTGAGAACACAAACGATTGAAAATTTAAGAAATGGATAAATTTAAGCAGTTTACTTTTTTGTCTACCCACTTGAAATCAACAAAAAACTTTTAAAACATCATTATGAACTAATAAAATGTGTGCTAGGAGTGGTAGTGCTTCATTTTGTCAATGATTAGTATATGAGTTATTTATAAACACGATTAGAGACAAAGTTGCGGTGGGCCCTATTTTGTTTTGAGTAGTTTATATATAAAAAATTTCACACAACATAGAAAATTACCACGCTATTTTACGAGGTACCGTGTAAGAGAGAGGCCTTGGTTGTAGCACCCCGATCCAAAGTTTGATTTACTCGGGCCTGCGCTGGTGGGAAAAACCACGAGGTGTGGGTCGCGTGGTGGGGAACCACACATATGCACACTCCGCGCAGGCTCTCTAGGTGAGGGGCGCGAGGAAGGGACTTCCCAATTCCGGCCGTCTGTAACATATAGAAATGTATTTGTAAGGTTACTACAATTACAAGCCGGTATACGCGGCGATGAAGGCTGTACTAGATGGAACAACAACATAACTAAAGGCACTTGGAGTTGGATGCGGACAGGGCAAGACTGGTCATGGTAGCGATCTTTGGGAAAAGTTAAAAGTCACCGCAAGAAACAAAAACATAGACAAACACTATATGCATTCAAAAATAAATTAAACGTTTACATATATGTATTCAAATTCAAAATATCTATATTCAAATGTGCATTTCCTCACGTTTTTGTACCGTCGAATATTTTAACAGTATCTATTTGATATAATGCCAGAATCCCTTCTCTATAGTATTTTATTTAACCCGTTTACTCCCTCTTACCTAAAATCATTATATGTCTCACATGATTAAGTTGCTTAGATCATCGGAAAACTTGAAATTGACTATGCCTCTTCATTACTATGTTTATAGAGAAATATTTCACTGTTGTCGCTGTCAGGTTATGGAATGAGCTACCAGGACCAATTAGATGCTCTAAATCGCTGTCAGCTAGTTTGCAAGATGGTTAAAGAGCAATTCCTTGTCCTCTAAAATAGAATATTAGATAAAATAGAAGATTAGATTAGTGTGTAGCATTTTATATATGCGTGTGTATGTATATATATATACATATATGTGTGTGTATGTATATATATATATATGTATGTGAGTTTAGTAATGTATGTATTTGTATGTATACCCTAAACTGCGCTCTCCTTCATGTCTCTCATTTCTATCCAAAGGTTGTCTAGTAGAGATCACCTCGATCGATAAGATCGCCTGCTTTACCATATGAATTGTTTTTTTTTCTTTTTATTGTCTATGGTGTATAAAAAATGTAAATAAATAAATAAATAAATAAATAAGTAGTAAGCTACAACCGGGTCGGAACGCTGATCTGTTGAGAAGAGTCTGCCAGAAATTCAAGTCATCTTTATTTAGCATGGTAAAAATATTATGGGCGTAGTGGCAAGCAATACGGTATCTTCTTACGTGAACGCTTTATACGTGTAAGTGGGCCGTTGAAGCCTTGATTGGGCGGGGTGCATCGGGCAACTGGCGGCTGTTGGGATCGAGCGGTTGAAGTGGCGACCACGGAGATGCGTGGGCTCTCCCACTAGGAGGACCGACGACTCAGTCAAGGTTGTATAAAGTCGCTGGATGTGGGCAGCAGAAGACCGATCATCATGGCTATCTTTGGGGGAGGCTGGTCTAATGATGACGATTATGATGATGAAAATGTGTACGTATATAAACAATAAAACACTTTTTCTAGTTTCGTATGATACAAGCGGACAGAAGCAACCGAGTAATGGGTGTCCATCCGCTGTTCAGGAGACAGGACAATCTTCTCAAAACATTGAAGAGAGAATACGTCAATGTTGCAACAGACCTCAAGGTACTTGTTTCACTTTTAACCCTTAACTCAGCAATTTTTTTTAATATTACATTAATATTCATACCACATGAGTTTTAAGACCCAAGGATGCCAACAGAAAAAACTGAACAAGCGTTCGAAAATTAAGAAATACCTAAACATTCACATACAAATGATCTGCGTTCAAAATTAATGCCACTATTTTTTTTTTTGATTCTGATGTATCTCTACAGATACATTATCAAGAAAAGGGTTAAATTATATTTGAACCTTATAACTTCAAATAATGTCGATAGATGGCGCTAGTAGTGTATTCCGATATAAAAATTCCAAACTCAAATGTGACGGCAATTAAGTGCTAAACACGTATAGAAAGGTTATTGGTAATATATAATTTATTTATACAGGATGATTCGACATGATTGTAAAAGCTACAAATAGCTGAACGTATCATTATCAACTAATGTATGATACTATGGAATATTATCTTCTTTGATGTAACGCAACTAGGACAGTTGATATTGACTTCAATAATAACATTATGTACGTAGCATAGTTTACAAAGATTCACAATTAAATCGAACAATTATTAAATGGAATCAGGCGTTACCTTGCGGAAGTCCATCCTAAATAAGAAAAGGACCAATATTTAGCCACTTCCGCACATGCAGTGGTAGTCGTGCAACAAAGTGCACCGCCCGCCAGCCCGCTGATAAATGCGTATGCGGCAAACAATGCGAATTACACAACTGCCACCGTCAAATCACTTAACACGTGTTTCACTCCTCCACGGGGCATCTTCAGGAGTTATGTTACACCGATTAGTGCCAAATCGGAACTTTGTCTTAAGTCTCTGATACTCGACGTGCCATATCAAATGTCCGTTATCATACACGAATGAGAAAATGAAAGAGGTTGTAATTTAACTTTAAAGGTGGCGAGATCTGGTGCGAATAGAAAAAGAGAAGAGAGAACTAAAAGAGAAGTGAAGCGTGCTATTCTATTGAGAGAGAAAACGGATACTGCGTGTGACAGTTAGTATGTTTTTTAATTATTTTTATTAACTACACCAATACCTCGCTTTGCGTCGTTTCGTTTTGCATTTTTTTCGAAGTTGCGTCGCTTCTTAATTAGTACTAGTTTTCATTGTGCGTCGGTAGATTTTCGAGGTTGCGTTGTTTTGGTTTCGAGTCTTTAATTTTTTTTCTAAAAGATGGCAACACTTGTTCCTGATTGCGGCATACCATCAAAACTCGGGAATTCCCTTTCTAATTAAAAATCAACGAAATTTGAAAACAGTTTTATTTTCACTTTGTTTTGCTAATTGAAAGAGTTCAGTTTCAATTACGTAGTGTGTTGTAATGTAGTGTTGTGCTTTTTTTAAAAGAAAATATTAAATCTATATACATTTTTACGTGTTGTTTCTTGTTACAAAAAAGGGAAATATTATTCCAATTAATTTATTGGCAGAGTTATATTATTTTGTATTTTAAATGTTTACTTTGTTCAATTTTCTTTTTAAAAAGTAGTAATTTCGTGACCCTGGAACCTATCTTCGATCTTTACATGGTTCGCTATAGAAAATCTTAATTCACTTTGCGGCGTTTTAATTTGCGTCGTGTTTTTTTGGAACGTAACCACGACGCAAAGTGAGGTATTGGTGAATCTACATGGGCAGTTTGAAATACATAAATACAAGAACTCATCAACCAACTCCTTTATTCGATTTTACTAAAAGCTCCCTAATTCTTCACCTGTTTACCTCTCCTAGGAGTCAAGTCTTCAATTATGCAGTGATCAATGTTTATCCATCTGTTTCAATTCTCCTTGATTCAGACTCGGAAATATTCATGTTTAGAGTGGCGAAGTTTGTGAACAAAGAGCTAGCTTTTACACTCATTTCTAATCACCATGTATAGTGATGATTCCGAAATTTGTTACATTAATTAAAATCTTTGTTCAATTTTACTAAAAATTCCCTAATCCTTCTCCTGTTTACCTCTCTTAGGAGTCATGATTCAGGATCATACAGTGATTGACGTTTATCCATCTGTTTCAATTCTCCTTGATTCAGACTCGGAAACATTCATGTTTAGAATGGCAGGGTTTTAGTTGACAGGAGACCAGCGCATAGTTATACGGCCTCCTGGGTTTCCTTATCATCGACTTTACAGTGACAAGTTTTATGAAGGTAATCGCTGGAATTTCGGACGAATTTTTTAAATAAATCGAATCTACTTCTTAGTCAATTGTTTGAAAGTGTATGACGTAATGTATTACGTCATAATCAGCGGCGCATCGGGCAGGGGAATCCCACACGAACGCTCTATATTTGAATATTGTTTTTATAATTTTAAGGATTAACACGTTCACTGCGGGCCCAATTTTGAAGAACTTTCAGCTGGTGCGGCTGAGGTCGAATCAGCCTCAAGCTATACTTCCTAGTAGTGCGGTTGAGGCCTTTTCTGCCTCATGTTTCAATCATTTTTTTACAATATTGAGTCAATGCTTCGCAGACATAAAGAAAGCTATATTTGTCTTTGTCATACCTCATACGGTTGAGTGTAAACAGCCGCCGCACTAGAGAGAAAACACGAGTTTTACGCGCCGCACCAGTGCAAAGTCTACCATGAGGCTGAATCGGCCTCAAGCCGCAGTGAACGTGTTAATCAAGCCCCCGTCAGGTGCGAGGCACACGCATCTCAAACTGGGCACCGGTGGTCGCAAGCGAGGGTCATAGTCGACCTGTGTCTCTCCCGACCGCCGAGTAGTCCTCGCTTTGCAAACCCACATACTACAATCACCACACTATACACCTACACGGGTATAGTCCATCTTTAAGCAAACACTTTCGTTGTAACTGCAGTACAATCATATCAAAGACTTAGTTGAACTAATTATTTGAAAATTAATTATATATGGAAGTTATGATTCCTATCTTAATTGAGGTAGACATTGTCAAGTTTGGACATACACATCGGCATGTGGTGACCATAAATGGTTTCACGTTTAAAGATAAAGTTGAAATTGATTTATTCAACATTACAACTTTTACAAAAAAGGACCAATATTTAGCCACTTCCGCACATGCAGTGGTAGTCGTGCAACAAAGTGCACCGCCCGCCAGCCCGCTGATAAATGCGTATGCGGCAAACAATGCGAATCACACAACTGCCACCGTTATATCACTCAACACGTGTTTCAGCCCTCCACGGGGCATCTTCAGGAGTTATGTTACACCGATTAGTGCCAAACACAGAGTAAGCCTTATTCTCAATTGGAACTTTTAACAGAACTTTCATTGATCGTAAACTTATTATCAAATATTTTTAATGTATATATTTTTGACTGTACTCTGCTTCACAAGGTATTATAGTTGTGGAGAAGAAGCAGTAAGAAACTCCACAACAACACATCTTTTAATAAAGTTTAACAATACAGATTTATACATACACACTTTATCAGATATAACCCCAATGAAAATAGTCAGGCGAAATCACTGCCTTTTACTCTTGTCATTTAATTATTCGTTTACTGATCAATAAGCTTTTCCTTCAAATTACATTTAATATGCGTTATGGATTTTGTTATTGGTAGTCCAATAACGTTTTGCAAAATTATATTTAAAAATCTGATTTTGTTTATTACAAATAAATCTATTTGTTTTGACCCTGCTTCACAAATTGTTATAGTTGTGGAAAAAAAGTAAGAAGAAATTCAATAACAACACAATTTTAGAAAAAAATGTTTAACTATATATTTTATTATGCTGTAAACAGTAGAACATACATATATAGAACAAAATGAAATCAAAATATTCAAACGAAATCACTGTCAAGGATTCTTGTCATATAAATATTCGTTTATTGAATAATAAACTTTTTTCATCAATTTACTTTTATTATGCTTTTTGTATTTAAAAATAACGCTGCGGTGAGATGCCGATCGACCAGCAGATCATACGCTGCAAGTGGAACTGTATAGGCCGCACGCTCCGAAGGGACCCTGATCACATACCGAGGCAAGCCTTAGAATGGAATCCTCAAGGAAAGCGATACGTAGCCGCTCAAAGCAAACCTGGCGGCGGACGATCACTGCAGAAGTGAAGGCAGTTGGAATGACGTGGAGCGAAGTAAAGCGCGAGGCTCAAGATCGTTCGGGATCGCGACGTACTGTGGACGCCCTCTGCCCCATCTTGGAGACATAGGAATAAATAATGCTTTTTGAATTTACAAAAAAATCTTATTGCGTTTATTACAAATGAAATAATGATTTTTTGCTGTCGAAATTTTGGTACAGACAGTTTTACACGATTCCTTGTAAATACACTATAAACGTCCCATATTTTTTAGTATTTATTATGATTATTATAAACATACAAAATATTATCGTGAAGTCACTGTTAGTATATTGACCTCTTTAAACTAATGAATTGCTCTATTACTGTACTGAGCTTGCTGTGGACTCTTCTCATATCAGATTGCGTTTGGAACCCTTGTCGCTCTAAGATTTAGGACACAATTATAGGAGAGTTTAATCTTTATCAATTTATTATCTTACGTCAATCTTTTCTTACCGTCTGCACAAGCGATCACTGTAAATGAATCCAGATAACAAAACGAAGAATAATTTTAATGTTACGTACTGTTGGTTCTGACTCGAAATGAAACACCACTGGTTCACAAGGAGTATTTTATTCACAAGTCAGATGGTCACCCTACTTTAAAATAAAGTATACTTTCGCTTAGTCATAACTATACTTCCAAATCTCTCAAGAAATCACTGTCCAAATAACTTGCAAAATAGTCACTTTGTATTACTGATCTTAGATTTTAATCTTATAACTCGAAAAGCAACACTGAATTGCCGTAATGGGGAGTACACTTATTTATACTACGGATAAAGTTCTAGTAAGTTCGAGATAGTACTCGGTTAGAATTTCCGAGAACCGTACACAAAAAATTATAAACAATTTCAAGGTCACACATGTTCTTTATCCTAGGGTTCAGTGTTTATTGTTTAGAGGGTTCTGTAACTCATGCTTTGCAACAGTGATATATATATATAAAACAGCTCCAATATCTTCGTATTCATGAAACTTTTCTTATAATCCTAATTTTCTTTCAGACGGAACAATTATGATGGAACAACTTGATGGACTGTTGCAAAGGAATCATAAACAAACACTTCGCTTTAAACATCTCGTGAACTCTACAATGGGTAAAGTATGTGTTTACATGTGTTCAGTTTTTACATGTTATTTTTAGAGAGTAACCTTTAAAGTTCATACTCAAAACCAGCAATAAAACGCGACCTTTACCACTCATCTTTATTATCAGCCCATAGACGCCCACAACTGGGCATAACCCCCCCAAGATACCTATGGGGGGTATAATATAATCTCCATGCTTTGCAGGCGAGTTGACGATCGCAGCTGCTGCCCATCATATGGAAACTTATTTGTGTATGGCAATACTATATAATTAATATATATAGTGTGAATTATATAAGATTGTACTCCTGGAATCAAATCTGGGACTACTAACACTAAGCCTGATTTTGCTTCACCACTACCTGACCAAATCTTGACCTTTTTCATTCTTCATCTTTATCAGCCCATTGACGCCCCCAGAATGGCATGGGCCTCCCCCAAAAGACATCTATGGGGGGATTATACTGTATATTATGGTACGCAGACGAATTCGAATGGCAATTATAAGTTATTAATGCACAAAGTTTGAATTATATAAGATTGTATCTCGGGAATCGAAGCTGCAACCTACGATCGTAAATCTAGGTCTACCACTGGACTACCACTGCTCTAATAAATACCAGTGTAAACAATAATAATAGAATACTTGTTTTTTTATTTTACTTTTATACAGTATAACACAAAAAATTTCGAATTTTTAGTGCGATGTAAATGAAAATTTCGATAATATAGGTCTGTTTTTAATATTTCTGTATAATAAAAATGAATTAAATGGTTTACGAGGATACAGTTAAATTTATCTTATGTCTAGAATAATTTGATATTGGTAATGATTTTTACTTTCCCCGTCATCAAAGTGGAAGTAAATAGATGCACTGTTTCACCACACTTCCGAAAAACACGTCTATTAAATCTATAGTCAATACGCATCTTATTCTCTCTCTCTTCGTTAACAGTTAGAAGAGAGACGCGTGAACAGCGAAAATCGTTTGATGGCGAAAGAGAACAAATTAGAAGCAGCAATGCTAAGATTCAACGCCGTACAGTCAGAGAACAAGAAGATAAGGAAAGAAATTGAACATGTGCTGAAAGAAAGGTAAAGATATACAGTAAATGTCAAGGACGGTCACAAGGTTCTTACAACAACAGACACCCTCGTCGCGTTACACACGTGCGTGTATTATATGGACGAGACTCAAGATGCGATCGCAAGATTCATCGATGTGAATACGGCAACCACCGCACAGATACCGGCGCACAACCTGATGATGCCAATATGGAGTAGGGATAAGAAAATGGTCGCACGAAACGTTATCTTAAAAGTATGAAAAGGACCAATACTCGTATTTAGCCACTTCCGCACATGCAGTGATTAGTGCCAAACACAGAGTCTGTGTTTGGCACTAATCGGTGTAACATAACTCCTGAAATGCCCCGTGGAGGGGAGAAACACGTGTTGAGTGATTTAGCGGTGGCAGTTGTGTGATTCGCATTGTTTGCTGCATACGCATTTATCAGCGGGCTGGCGGGCGGTGCACTTTATTGCACGGCTACCACTGCATGTGCGGAAGTGGCTAAATATTGGTCCTTTTCTTACTTAGGATGGACTTCCGCGAGGTAACGCCTGATTTCATTAAATATTATCTTAAAAACTGGACGTTGTTAGGGCGCCATTAAAAGCATATAAGACACCAATGATTTAAAAACATAATCATAATAATTATTTGACCTCAACTTAGTATTAAATAGTTAACGGTTTATTATTATGAAGCCCTATGTCCAGCAATCCCAGTCCCATTGGTGGACTAACCATGATGAATATTTGCAGAGCAATCTTCAATCAAGCGTGGAGTAAAATGCTTAACGTCCTCACTAAAGGGAAGAAATTCCTCACAGATCTGTTTGAATCATCGACCCTGGCTTACGACCAGAGAGACGAATGGTGTACCAAGTTGAAGTCGGTGCAGGAGAAAGGGAAAATGGACCAACTGCTTCAGTTACAGGTTCATGAAGTTTCTAAAACGTCAATTGTAGAATTAAGACGGCAATTGTTAAATGTTTCCTCTTACTCGTTTAATACTTCTTTGACGTGTTCTTAGGATGTCCACTTTTGGGCAAGGACTGATTGAAAAGCGGCTTGCATCTAGCGTCGCGTGTCGACCTAGTTTTATGCCATAATTCTTAAATATCCACTAATAAAACATAACTCTGCTTTTACCTTTTTAACGAAATTTTCTTTTTGAGGAGGATTATAATAATTTTATATTGTAACAGGAAATGAGAGATTTACAAAAATCATTCGACCACGAAATGAAGCTAGCTTATTTTTTATCTAAAAAAGGTATAAAAAGAATAAATCTAAAAGAGGAGAAACGTGTTGAAGACGAGAAAAATGCGAAGGAACAATACCTTAACGAAAAATATAACGAACATTTAAAGATAATCGATGATGTAAACGTAAGTTTTGTGTTTTTATTTTACTTATATCTTATTAATAGTAACTATTATTATCTAATATATAAAATTCTCGTGTCACGGTGTTCGAACTTGAACTCCTCTGAAACGGCTTGACTGATTTTTACCAAATTTAATATGCGTATTCAGTAGGTCTGAGAATCTGCTACTATCTATTTTCTATACCCCTAAGTGATAAAGGTTATTCACACTTTTAAAAAAAAATATTTTTTTAACGAAATTTTTTGTTTTTATTTTTTTATGATACAGCATACAAGAATACATACAACCATAAATTTTCACCCTTCTACGATCAACCCTTATTTTTAAATTGAAAATTTAAAATATTATTTTTGCAAAACAACGTTTGCGAGATCAGCTAGTAATTATATATATTGAATATAATACACCTAAAGACAAGAAATTATATACAAGTTTAAGAGACTGTCTCTTATCGTGCCTGGAGGAGGACGAGACTGCTGAAAAAGGTTGTACACCCCTGTTGTATAATATTGTGTGGAACATGTTGTGGAACACTATTTGTTTTTAGTTTCTATAAAATTTGATTCTACTCGAGTGAAATTTTTATACTATATGGTTATTTAATGATCATTAAAATAGGCTTTATTTGCAGGACTACACGCAAGAGATGGACGTGGATAAAATCATAGAGACATTCCAGCAAACCGAACAGAAAAACTTTTCAGTTTACAAAATGCTGACGAATTATTGCGCCGAAAATGAAGTTCTAAGTAGAGACTTGCGACGTATTCGCCAATCTATAAGTATATTTTATTTTATCTTGCTATAGTAGATCGTGGATGCGATTCTTAGGATTCTACTTCTTGTTTTTCTCAAGCGATGGATGCCCTCTCCAAGGTATAGGCGTACCCAAAGTTCGCCACGTCGACCACGACTGACCACATCCTGCGACTTCCCGGGAACTTAAATATGTCGTCGGTCCATCTTGTAGGGATCCTGATGCGGTCTTGGCCCAGCTCTTTACGGGGCACGGGGGGTTCTCTGAGTACCTTCACAGGTTCAAGCTCAAAGAGGACCCCTCGTGCTACTGCGAACCGGGCGTGGACCAGACCGAGGTCCATCTTGTGGCCTATTGTCCCGCACATGCAAGGATGCGCAGTGCCCTGGAAACGGAGGTAAAGTTAAATATAGCTTAAGAGAGCATCGCCTTAATGATGGGCGACGACAACCTTCGCCCATCATTCCTATCGTTTGCTCGTAGGGTGGTGAGTGATACTTTTAATAGAAACAAAACAGTATAGATAAATAGGTACCTATTATTAATTGACTAGTTATTTTATATGCAGTTTACATAAATTAACAAGTCAACTAATAATAGGAAAAATAGAATAAGTGTAGTATTGTATTAAGAAAGCACAACCTAAAGAATACTGTGATAAAAAAAATAGAATATGTAAAAAATAAAATAAAGAATAAAAAAATGTACCTAGCCACCTAAGAGTAATAAGATGATGGAAGGAAGGCGATGAAAGCAAGAAGGAATGAAAAAACAAAATGAAAGATATTGTGATGGAAATAAGGTAAGAGTAAAAGAAATTGAGAAGTATGAGTGAGTGAAGAATAAAGATGAAAAATCTGAAAAACTTATTTGTAAACAAAGACCCTGATCCCATCTAATTAGGGGTACGAGAGGCATCCAATAGCGGGGGCCATAAAAAAAAATTAGGGATCCTTTCGCGGGGTTCCCACAATCCACTCACCACACACCGCACACTTCAGACACTCATACACTGCAAGCGATAACTCACCATCTACAGCAACCACTCCACTGGCTACCGCTCACGGCACGAAAAAACGCGTGCGATGCTCAAAGATCATTCACCACACTTCCTACGGTCCTTTACGTATCGGCATCGGCTTCCCGACGTCACCGCCGCAAACAGCGTGGGCGATCCAGATTTTTTTTTTGGCCCCTGCTATTGGGAGCCTCCCATACCCCCTATCTGGTTTAGGACAGGGACTAGCTAACTTTCATTTAATTTTTTCACGGACATTTCTATTTTCTTCCTCTTCTTTCATGCGTCATATTATCGTTTCGTTCGTTTCATTCTTTCCACAATTCTACTATGTTCCCCTTTCGCTCTGTATCGCCTCTATTCATCCCCCATTACTTTTTAGGAGAGGAGAAACAATAAATGTCTTACGAATAACATGATAATGATGATGACATTGTATACAGATGATCGCAAAGACTGGATCGAAATGATTGACGAGAAACAGAGTAAGAAATTAAAAAAATTAAAAGATGAACTGGAGCAGAGAAAGAAAAATGTTGAAAACCTCCGTCAGAAATTAGAAAATCAAACTCAACTACTGAATGACGTCATGAAAAAAATAGAAGAGATATTTAAGTGAGTTATCATAGCTATTTAATGGAATCAGGCGTTACCTTGCGGAAGTCATCGTAAGTAAGAAAAAGACCAATAATTAACCACTTCCGCACATGCAGTGGTAGTCATGCAACAAAGTGCACCGCCCGCAAACCCGCTGATGAAAATAATTTGTTATTTTGATGGATTTGAGGAAATTTACCTTTCGCACACTATCATAAATGGTTTTTGAACAAGATTGTTTTATAGCCTGCTATTGAGGACCTCTAGTACAACCCTGAACGGGAGCAAAGTATTTTTTTTTTCAAAATAATTTATTCGCTTTCTTTATTAATTATATCATCACTTTTATTTTGTCTGTCTCAATATCTCTCCCTCATTCCTATTTATTCTTTTACCTTTCACACATTGCCTCTTTTCTTTTACCTTTTCCTCCTGGGTTGCTTTTTAACTATTTTTTATTTTTGAACTTTGTTTTTCTATATATATTTATATTTTTAACAATTCTGCATACAGTTTTTATTTTATTTCATTATTACATCTTATTCCTTTATCTGATTTTTTTATAATTAGCTATTTTCCTTTTTCCTTCCAAAGATTGTTATATTTTTTTATTTCTTATATTAACTTAACTTTTTAGCTTTCTGCAATATTCCTGTAAAGTCTATCGACTTTCCTCCAACAAATTCGGGCCAAAATAGACAAAAGGAATGTTATAAATCCACATAAACGATGGGCTAATGACATAGTCCAAACTTCAGATAAGGATTAGATATACGAGGGTGAATCAAAAAATTCTTGGAATCAATATTAAAAAATGCAAAGATTTAAATAATAATATTTTATTTTTCTACGTAATCTCACTCCAATGCAATGCATTTAGAATAACGCGTTTCTAACTTCCTTATTCCTTGTGAAAAAAATTATTTTCTTGACTCTCGAAAAAGTCCTCTACGGCAGCTATAACCGCGTCATTATCGTGAAATTTTGTTCCACGAATTTCCTCTTTTAATTTTGGAAATAAGTGAAAATCACTTGGGGCGAAGTCCGGAGAATATGGTGGGTGGTCAAGGAGATTGAAGCCAGCACAGCGGATTGCGTTGAGCGCAACTTCCGATCGATGAGCAGGAGCGTTATCTTGAAGGAACAACACGCCCAACGACAGTTTTCCACGACGTTTTTCTTTAATCGCTTCACGCACTTTCGGGATTAAATTTGCATAATAGGGTCCAGTAATCGTCTGGCCTTTTGGCATGTAATCAATAAAAAGGATTCCTTCACTATCCCAGAACACAGAGGCCATAACTTTGCCAGCGGTAGGAGCAAGTCGAATTTTCTTAATGGATGGAGAGGATGGTCGTTTCCAAGACATGCTTTGTCTTTTAGTTTCAGGATCAAAATGGTGAACCCACGTTTCATCCATGGTGACAAGACGACGGCAAAAATTATCCGAATCACGCTGGAACATTTCGAGATTACGCTTGGAAATTTCCAAACGTCGCTTTTTGTTTTCGTCGGTTAACATTCGTGGCACCCATCTTGCAGACACTTTTTTGAACCCCAGTGAATCAATTAAAATGGATTGAACGCTACCAAAAGATATCTTTAGGATCTCAGCTATATGTTTTATAGTCATTCTTCTGTCTTCCAAAACCAGATTCTCAACCTTTTTGACATTTTCTTCTGTAACGGAGGTTGAAGGCCGCCCAGAACGCGGGTCATCTTTACAGCTTGATCTACTTCTTTTAAATTCAGCCACCCAGTACGCAACCGTAGAATAGGGTACAGCATCACCCCCTTATGTCTGCTGAATGTCCAAAAAAAATTCCTTCGTAGACATTTTTTTCAAACTGAGATATTTTATCACCGCACGTAACTCACTTTTATCCATAATTTTGACTTTTTAGCAACTCGTTGCACAAAAAAATTTATTACATGCAAACGAACTGACAAAAACAAGTGACAGTCTGCATAAATATAGTGTGATAGACACTCTTTAATTTGAATATCGAACTTGATCCAAAAAGATTTCATATAAATGCACTTCTAAGAACTTTTTGATTCACCCTGGTAGGTAAAGAGAGGGAAATGTGAAAGCAGTTATTGAGGGCCTTTTTTTCATCGAGATCATTTCGCATAAGTTATTTCACTAAACATAACATTACTAGACGTGAAGTTAAATATATTATCTGTACTAACGATATTTAAAATTTATTATATATTGATATAAACTCGTCGAAATAAATTCGACGTTTAACAAAAAGAAAGTCATAAGAGTCACAAGGAAGTTTCTAGAATAACAATGTCTAAAACAATTCTGTTTTCAGGATTCTAGATTGTTCCTTGGAACCGTTCCACAATCTCCTAGGCGATAAGCAGCCGTCCTTCCACTGTCTTAATTTAAGTTTCTACCTTATCAGTGAGAAAATCAAGGAGCTCGTTCAAACAGCTTTTTACTATGTAAGCGTTTCAATTATTAATTCAATAGTTTTCTATTTTAATAGACTACTTCCTTGAATAGACAATCGATTAAAGATTTAAATTTAGGTTAACATTTGTGTGTTTAATGGGGCTCTCAGATTCAATACATCTTTTATCTCAATTATTATATTTGTCGGGTCTTCGTTCTTTTTTAAGAAAAGGACTAATATTTAGCCACTTCCGCACATACAATAGTAGTCGTGCAACAAAGTGCACCGCCCGCCAGCCAGTCCACATACAAGTATGCGGCAAACAATGCAAATCACACAACCGCCACCGCCAAACAACTCAATACGTATTTCACCCCTTAACGGGGCATCTTCATTACATCCTATGTTAATACCGGTTATGTTACACCGATTAATGCCAAACACAAAGTCAATGTCATGTGTAATTAGCATTGTTTGCCGCATACGCATTTAACAGCGGGCAGGCGGCCGGTGCACTTTGTTGCATGACTACCACTGCATGTGCGGAAGTGGCTAAATATTGGTCCTTTTCTTACTTAGGATGAACTTCCGCAAGGTAACGCCTGATTCCATTAAATATTTAACATTTGTGTGTTAAATGGGGCTCTCAGATTCAATACATCTTTTATCTCCATTATTATATTTGTCGGGTCTTCGTTCTTTTTTTTCTTCTTCTATTCAACCAATGGACGTCCACAAGGCATAGACCTCCTTCAAAGATTACCACAAAGTCCGGTTCTGCGCTGCTCGCATCTAGCGACTTTCCGCGACCTTATGTCATGGGTCCATTTAGTGGAGCGCCTACCCAGACCGCGTGGTCGCCTCTCCTGAACCTTTTTACTTCAACGGCCATAAGTTGCACGAGCGATGTATTCTACCTACTGCCACTTGAGACAAACAATTCTACGAGTTTTTTTTAATGTAATGAAACTTACATCACTGTTTCATTTTAGTTATGATACATAACCACTCACTTCTACTAAAAAAAAAAAGTAAATGAAAGAAAAAATATAAAATGTAACATGTAATAAAGGGAGGAATGAAAAGACACAGAGCAAAAGTGAAAGAAAGCAGAATTGTGGCATAAAAGAATAGAATGAAAGATTATGTGAAGAATGATAGTAGAGAATAAAAATAAAAAATTATGTGAAAAAAATTAAATTGCCAATAAAGACCCTGTCCCACCTAAGATAGAAGTACGAGAGGCCCCCAATAGCGGGGCCATAAAAAAAAACACCACTCATTTCAGATAATATTCGCTATACAAAAATACATACTTTTTAAAAAATCAAACCAATTCCATTCTGTTCTATTAATATTGATCTATTTTTTGCATACAGAAAAGAGATACTGTGTTATTTAAGTTTATATAATATTTTACCGGAATTAACATTGATTACAGAATTTATTTATTACGTAATTATAAAATTATTTAAACAGGAGCGTCATGTTCAGAAGCGCGTTGGAACATCTCGTCTAAAGAATTACACCGTCCATCCAGAGCCGCCGAAGTTCTGGACACCAGCACCGATCAACATCCTCGTCCCTACCGATCCATGCCCTTCGTAATTATTTATTTTATTATAATTACACCAAACACTGATTAGGAGATACGAGAGCTCGGCTCAGGGTCGACACACCATAGAACTCCTTATAAAACACTCCGACATAAACACACTGCGAAAACTCATCAAGACATCATTTCATCTCACACAACTAATCAGGCACGGTACTGCAAGCAGTACCTGTACCGTTTTAAAATAATCGACATCGATACTTGCCTATGGCACGGCTCCACAGTACAAACTTTTCATCACTTACTCAGACACTGCTCGCGATTCGAAACCAAAAGACCTAACCACGTGACCTTATGCGGAAACCTTAATATACCTCCGTTCAACTTACCAGACCTCCGAGAAAATCTACGACAGAATCTTTTGATGAGTTATCCCTGACCTAAAGCTCAAGGCATTTAACGGTCTGTAGCGCTTGGGCAGCGAATTGAACTAAAATGTACCATTTAATGTATAATTGTGTAAAACTTCCAAATTTTATTGTTTATATGTATATATTTTAGCTCTGTTTACCCATAAGAAAAATTGTAAGAAATTATAGAACGCTGTCATGACTCGCAGTTGGGAGAAAAAAGATCCGTATCAAATAGCGGAAATCCTTTCCCAAATGTCTGCGTTTAGTAAATGCGGAAGAATAATTGTAAAAATCAACGTGTCAACATGCATGCATGATTTCTCTAAGATATTGTATCAGGAATAGAGTTAGAGTTCGATTGATCCGAAAATCCGAGTAAAATACATAGCGCAGAATAAAAAAATATTTCTTGTTATTAGACACATATATATAGTTATATATTTAACCCTTTATTTCTTTTACATTTATTTACAATCATATTAAAAAAGTACATTTAAATATACTTCCCCTTTTAGTGATTCGTTCTGTTTTTAAAAAATTTTTCTACATGTTCGCAGTTGCGTAGAAGCTAGATGGATGTCTCGTGTGATTCCGGACAGGTTGGAGATGCCCTTGGAAGGTGATGAGATTCTAGCAGCACTGGAGGAACTGGCTTCGGACCCTGCCTTTGTTAGAAGCGATCGCGTTCACCCACTCACTGAATGTCGGGTACCACGTAGCCGGCTTATCTTAGCCCGAAGATATATGCAAAATTAAATAAACGTAATTTCAAAAAAATTTCAATAAATCAGAAATAAATAAAATTTCAGTATATAGCTGTATGTATCGTTTTATTTTATTTATTTATTTCATATAAACAAAACATTACTTTCATATAACAAGGTATAATATTAAATGTTTGACTATTGTATTGTTCGAGTCGCTTGGATATTAATACATGTTCCAACTGTTTTTGTAGAAGATATTTTGTATTTATTATTAAAAATATAGAGCGACATCTATTTCATACCGAATCTGTTTATTGTTTTAATTTCATAATAATAAATTGATGTTTTTAAAAATTTAAACGTTTAAGAAATAAATAATGTTTAAATCTGGTTTTAATTATTTTTTCATCACCTTTTAATCACTTGTAGTAATGACATGTATTTATTTGAGACTATATTAGTTCATTTATACATTAGTTTTAAATATTAATATTATTATTAATGGAATCAGGCGTTATTTTGCGCAAGTCCATCCGAAGTAAGAAAAGAACCAATATTTAGCCACTTCCGCACATGCAGTCGTAGTCGTGTAACAAAGTGCACCGCCTGCTAGCCCGCTGATAAATGCGCATGCGGCAAACAATGCGAATTACACAACTACCACCGTTAAACCACTCAACACGTGTTTCACCCCTCCACGGGGCATCTTCAGGAGTTATGTTACACCGATTTGTACCAAACACAGAGTCTTTGTTTTTGGACTCTGTCATCTTAGGAAAGATTTCCGCAAAATAACGCCTGATTCCATTAAATATTTAAGATTAGCATGCCTAGCTGAACAAGCGCGTTTGTACATCAAATTGATTATTATTAATGTTATTATCATTATTATTAACATTATTATTATTGTTATTATTATTATTAATATTATGATCTTCATTATCATCATCATCATCATCAAAGCCTTTATCAGCATACAATGTAAAGCTAACATAGTAAATATGAAATGTATATTGAATAACAATATCAATAACAGATACATTCTGACACGAGAAATTCCGTGTAGTAATCTTAATATTGTATCGTATTCATTAATTGTAATCAATTCTACTCAAGACAACGGATCGTATTCAATTGCAACATGTTAATTAAACTTAATTATATCACCGGATATGCTACCTATTGATCTAAATATTACCATACTCAAAACTATATTTAATTATAATTTTGTTCATTTTTATGTCAGTTTTTGCAGATTATACAGTATGATTAGTTACAAGTGCAAAGGCTTTAAAGGAGTGTGTATATATATATGCTCATTTGCTGTCAATTAATATACGATTCACTCAAAGATGGTAGTATTCCACTAGGTAGTATATATTGAATATGTTATATGGCGATGTATAAAATTAGAAAGAAAGAGAAAGATAGAATGAATTGTGGAAAGAAATAATGGAACTATAGATTATGTTAAGAATGACAGTGGGGAATGAAAATTAAAAAAGACAGTGAAAAAAATTAATAAGATATTTAATGAAATCAGGCGTTACCTTGCGGAAGTCCATCCTAAGTAAGAAAAGGACCAATATTTAGCCACTTTCACACATGCAGTGGTATTCGTGCAACAAAGTGCACCGCCCGCCAACCCGCTGATAAATGCGCATGCGGCAAACGATGCGAACTACACAACTGTCACCGTTAAATCACTCAACACGTGTTTCACCCCTCCACGGGGCATCTTCAGGAGTTATTACACCGATTAGTGCCAAACACAGAGCCAAAATTAATAAGACATATAACGACACTGTTTTTCCTAAAGACAGGGGTACAAGTGGCCCCCAATAGCTGGAGCTATAAAAAATGCCGCGAACAACGTGGACGATCCGAGATAGCATCCAGATCTTCAGATTACCGAATGATCCACGCTGACATCCCAAACCTCATAAACATTCACACAACACACCTTTACACGGGTAAAGATATTACGTGTGAACATCATAGTGCAACTAAAACGCAGACCCTTTCGTTCCGATGAAACTTTAAAAGTCACCGGGCTAACATGAATTTCTACAAAAACAACAGTAGATGACTTTATGTTTTACTTAGCATGAACAGAAAACTTAACTTGACACTTTACAAGTAATAACAAAGCGAACTATTCTCCTGTTAAAGTTAACCAACCTTTACTGTACGTGCCTAAAGCTGTGACGTCAGAACTGGAATACTACAATTAGTGATGTTAATTCCTAATATAAGTAGAACTATGTCTTCCTCAAGTTTTTAACTCAATTATACATTCCTCTGGCAAAGCGTTAATTGTCATTTTGCAAATTAAGTCCGCATTTATTGAATTACTGCAGTGAAACACTGCAGTTCTTGTTGTTGGAGAATCCTTGGAGTAATATAAGGAATGTTTTAGTTCTTAATTTAATTCTAGATTAAAATCTAAGGAGATGGAGTTCTTCATCATATAAATTGGTAGACGTCCACTGCAAAGGGTGAAAAGTTACAATGACCGCCCCGCATACAGTGGTTTCAAGTGACTTTGGCTATGTCGTCGATTCACATGCTTCATATCAACATGTGTTTGGTTTAAGAGATCATGATCAATTCCATAAAAAGGAACTAAGATATACTCTAGTTAATCTACATAAACACAAGTAGATGTAGATATAAATAATAATAAAGATATCGATGTAAATGTAGATATAGATATAGGTGTAGATTTAGATATAGATATCGACATTGATATATATTTAGATACAGATATCGATATGGATTTAGATATCGAAATAGATGTAGATTTAGATAAAGATATCGACATTGATGTAGATTTAGATTAAGATATCGATATGTATGTAGATTTAGATATAGATATCGACAATGATGTATATTTAGATACAGATATCGATATAGATGTAGATTTAGGGATAGATGTCGACATGGATATATATTTAACTATAGATATTCATATAGATGTAGATTTAGATATAGATATTGATATATTTGTGTGTGTATATTTAAATAAAAAAAATATATATATATATATATATATATATATATATAGTGAATATATAGCTCACTTGACAACAAAAAGCTTTAAAGATTTTAAACGTATTTCCAATCATCTGTGCAATGTGAACACACTGAAACTATCGGAATGCACTGGCCAATAACTTCTGGAAGTACAGAGTCTGCAGGGACAGACAGTAAACGATTATTAATTTTAATGTTCATTAAATCGAATTTTAAATATTTTTTGTATCTACATTATTTTTGAAACTAATGATTTTTTGGATAAAGTGATGGTACATTTTAATTTTGCATGATTTTTCACTAGGACTCACCTAACGGAAACTTCGTAATATAGAACAAAACATGTAGTAACTTAAGTAGAAAAAGTCCGTTCTAAAAACTGAGTAGAAAAACTTAAAGTTTTTAAATCCACATAGATGTACAGCAGACGTGCCAAGCCGGACGTCCGGTGAGAGGAAGCAAGTTCAACATCCGCCAACACCCACTCTTTTTTTCTCCTAACGCATCCGGCGCTGAGGTGTGGATGTCGACTGGATATAACTTACAACTTACTTATATTTAAGTTAAATGTTAAGTTGTATACATTTATACATAAAACTATAACCAAATTACAGGACCCGATTTATGCGGTAACTAAAATCATGTTGTCTCACTCTTTTTTTTATGTGTGATTAAGATGAAGATATCTGTACGAAGGAGTGGTTAAATCTCAAGGGATAGCCCCCCTCCCAAAGATCGCCAGTATGATCAGTCTAGCGACATCCTGTGCCATTGGCTGCGTCCTCAGATTTAAGACTACGTCGCGTTCAGCGGCATTTCAGCCCTTTGACACCTACTACAAGGCTAGGTGTCCCCCCCAAAGGTATATGTGAGGGGGGTATACCATAATCGTCATGCTTGGTAGTCGGGTTGGTGATCGCAGTGTGGTATTATAATACGCAGTCGATAACAGAGCCGACGGTGGGGGGTTTTAGTCAGTAAAAGTCTGACACTGCCTGAGCCCTCCATTCCCTGGCGTCCAATGAGGATTCCCCCCCCCCCTTCTAGAAATTGTAATTTAGTAGATATAGGCTCTGACTACTTTAGAGGAAAACTTGTAATAATAAATTTAAAAAAAATACGCAGTCGATATCGATCCACTGGAAACTTGTATGTAAACAGTGGCAATCCTACATAATTAATGCACAAAGTGTGAAGAAAAGTCTGTCTAAGGAATCAAACTCACGACCTTCGATATCCAGTGTCACTCCTCTACTACTGGACTACCTCTACACGTGTACCGGCTATTTATAAAATCATTTGATTGTTGAAAATAATTATTGATGTAGATACTTGTTACAAATCACAAATACCACAATGTCTGTACACGCATTCCTAAAACTGTGTAGAAAAATTGTAAAAGATATAATAAAACGAAATAAGACTTGATATTTTTTTTAAATCAAATGTAAAATTAATTGTAAACAAAATAATGAATGTAAATTTTGTAAAATAAAAGAATAAAAATTGTAAAACTAAGGAATTTGGTGCCGGTAGAAAGGAATCGGAAAAAATAGAAATGGAATGAAAGGGTAAGATAAACGAAATATGGAAAGTAAGAAAAAGAATGAAAGAACTTAAGAGGAATTAATGTAGAGTGGGAAATAAAATAGGATGTGAAAAAAATATTAGAGTAAAAGAAATAACCCTGTCCTTCCACAAGATAAGGGAACGAGAGAGTCCTAATAACGACGGTCATTAAAAAAAGGCGTCTACACATGTTGTAGACTAACAATCGTCGCCCGGAGATTTAGTATAAAGCGATAATAGGTTAAAAGCGTAAAAAAATGTCTGAAGACGAAGGTGTTTGACCAGTGTGTGTTGCTGGTGATAACTTACGTATCTGAAACGTTGTACCGGACCAGACTGGACTCGAGATCTTGCGTATGGAGGAGGTTTGCTTGAAATTGAATATTTTTTATTTGTAAATTAAAATATCATTTTTTTTTTGCAAAACAACGTTTGCGGGATCAGCTAGTAATTATATATATTGAATATAATACACCTAAAGACAAGTAATTACATACAAGTTCAAGAGACTGTCTCTTATCGTGCCTGGAGGAGGACGATACTGCTGAAAAAGGTTGCACACCCCTTGTTGTAGAACATTGTGTGGAACATGTTGTGGAACACTATTTGTTTTTAGTTTCTATAAAATTTGATTCTACTCAAATGAAATTTTTATACTACATGGTTATTTCATGATTATTAAAATAGGCTTTATTTGCAGGACTACACGCAAGAGATGGACGTGGATAAAATCATAGAGACATTCCAGCAAACCGAACAGAAAAACTTTTCAGTTTACAAAATGCTGACGAATTATTGCGCCGAAAATGAAGTTCTAAGTAGAGACTTGCGACGTATTCGTCAATCTATAAGTATATATTATTTATGTATAACGCATTATTTATCTTGCTATAGTAGATCGTGGATGCGATTCTTAGGATTCTACTTTTTCTCAAGCGATGAAAGCCATCTGCTGATATAAAATATGTTAAGAAGTTCTTACACTTATTAAAATTAAAAAGATTTTAATTGCTTAATACATTTAAATTGTCATAGATATCACAGCACCGTTTTCTCCCTTTACATGTGATATTTTAATATGATCATTTCAGCCATTAGACGCCCACTGCTGGGCTCGGCATTCGGTCGAAAACGGCTAGCGATAGCAGGAAAAACTACTTTGTATTCTTTATTTGACTTGATCTCATTGTAAATATATGGGTGAGGAGAAACAACGAATGTCTTACGGATAAAATCATAATGATGATAACATTGTATACAGATGATCGAAAAGACTGGATCGAAATGATTGACGAGAAACAGAATAAGAAATTAAAAAATTTAAAAGATGAACTGGAACAGAGTAAGAATAATGTTGAAAAGCTCCGTCAGAAATTAGAAAATCAAACTCAACTACTGAATGACGTCATGAAAAATATAGAAGAGATATTTAAGTGAGTTATCATAGCTATTTAATGGAATCAGGCGTTACCTTGCGGAAGTCATCCTAAGTAAAAAAAGGACCAATATTTAGCCACTTCCGCACATGCAGTGGTAGTCATGAAACAAAGTGCACCGCCCGCCAACCCGGAGATGAAAATATATAAAATTAAAATAATTTGTTATTTTGATGGATTTGAGGAAATTTACCTTTCGCACACTATCATAAATGGTTTTTGAACAAGATTGTTTTATAGCCTGCTATTGAGGACCTCTAGTACAACCCTGAACGGGAGCAAAGTATTTTTTTTTTCAAAATAATTTATTCGCTTTCTTTATTAATTATATCATCACTTTTATTTTGTCTGTCTCAATATCTCTCCCTCATTCCTATTTATTCTTTTACCTTTCACACATTGCCTCTTTTCTTTTACCTTTTCCTCCTGGGTTGCTTTTTAACTATTTTTTATTTTTGAACTTTGTTTTTCTATATATATTTATATTTTTAACAATTCTGCATACAGTTTTTATTTTATTTCATTATTACATCTTATTCCTTTATCTGATTTTTTTATAATTAGCTATTTTCCTTTTTCCTTCCAAAGATTGTTATATTTTTTTATTTCTTATATTAACTTAACTTTTTAGCTTTCTGCAATATTCCTGTAAAGTCTATCGACTTTCCTCCAACAAATTCGGGCCAAAATAGACAAAAGGAATGTTATAAATCCACATAAACGATGGGCTAATGACATAGTCCAAACTTCAGATAAGGATTAGATATACGAGGGTGAATCAAAAAATTCTTGGAATCAATATTAAAAAATGCAAAGATTTAAATAATAATATTTTATTTTTCTACGTAATCTCACTCCAATGCAATGCATTTAGAATAACGCGTTTCTAACTTCCTTATTCCTTGTGAAAAAAATTATTTTCTTGACTCTCGAAAAAGTCCTCTACGGCAGCTATAACCGCGTCATTATCGTGAAATTTTGTTCCACGAATTTCCTCTTTTAATTTTGGAAATAAGTGAAAATCACTTGGGGCGAAGTCCGGAGAATATGGTGGGTGGTCAAGGAGATTGAAGCCAGCACAGCGGATTGCGTTGAGCGCAACTTCCGATCGATGAGCAGGAGCGTTATCTTGAAGGAACAACACGCCCAACGACAGTTTTCCACGACGTTTTTCTTTAATCGCTTCACGCACTTTCGGGATTAAATTTGCATAATAGGGTCCAGTAATCGTCTGGCCTTTTGGCATGTAATCAATAAAAAGGATTCCTTCACTATCCCAGAACACAGAGGCCATAACTTTGCCAGCGGTAGGAGCAAGTCGAATTTTCTTAATGGATGGAGAGGATGGTCGTTTCCAAGACATGCTTTGTCTTTTAGTTTCAGGATCAAAATGGTGAACCCACGTTTCATCCATGGTGACAAGACGACGGCAAAAATTATCCGAATCACGCTGGAACATTTCGAGATTACGCTTGGAAATTTCCAAACGTCGCTTTTTGTTTTCGTCGGTTAACATTCGTGGCACCCATCTTGCAGACACTTTTTTGAACCCCAGTGAATCAATTAAAATGGATTGAACGCTACCAAAAGATATCTTTAGGATCTCAGCTATATGTTTTATAGTCATTCTTCTGTCTTCCAAAACCAGATTCTCAACCTTTTTGACATTTTCTTCTGTAACGGAGGTTGAAGGCCGCCCAGAACGCGGGTCATCTTTACAGCTTGATCTACTTCTTTTAAATTCAGCCACCCAGTACGCAACCGTAGAATAGGGTACAGCATCACCCCCTTATGTCTGCTGAATGTCCAAAAAAAATTCCTTCGTAGACATTTTTTTCAAACTGAGATATTTTATCACCGCACGTAACTCACTTTTATCCATAATTTTGACTTTTTAGCAACTCGTTGCACAAAAAAATTTATTACATGCAAACGAACTGACAAAAACAAGTGACAGTCTGCATAAATATAGTGTGATAGACACTCTTTAATTTGAATATCGAACTTGATCCAAAAAGATTTCATATAAATGCACTTCTAAGAACTTTTTGATTCACCCTGGTAGGTAAAGAGAGGGAAATGTGAAAGCAGTTATTGAGGGCCTTTTTTTCATCGAGATCATTTCGCATAAGTTATTTCACTAAACATAACATTACTAGACGTGAAGTTAAATATATTATCTGTACTAACGATATTTAAAATTTATTATATATTGATATAAACTCGTCGAAATAAATTCGACGTTTAACAAAAAGAAAGTCATAAGAGTCACAAGGAAGTTTCTAGAATAACAATGTCTAAAACAATTCTGTTTTCAGGATTCTAGATTGTTCCTTGGAACCGTTCCACAATCTCCTAGGCGATAAGCAGCCGTCCTTCCACTGTCTTAATTTAAGTTTCTACCTTATCAGTGAGAAAATCAAGGAGCTCGTTCAAACAGCTTTTTACTATGTAAGCGTTTCAATTATTAATTCAATAGTTTTCTATTTTAATAGACTACTTCCTTGAATAGACAATCGATTAAAGATTTAAATTTAGGTTAACATTTGTGTGTTTAATGGGGCTCTCAGATTCAATACATCTTTTATCTCAATTATTATATTTGTCGGGTCTTCGTTCTTTTTTAAGAAAAGGACTAATATTTAGCCACTTCCGCACATACAATAGTAGTCGTGCAACAAAGTGCACCGCCCGCCAGCCAGTCCACATACGAGTATGCGGCAAACAATGCAAATCACACAACCGCCACCGCCAAACAACTCAATACGTGTTTCACCCCTTAACGGGGCATCTTCATTACATCCTATGTTAATCCCGGTTATGTTACACCGATTAATGCCAAACACAAAGTCAATGTCATGTGTAATTAGCATTGTTTGCCGCATACGCATTTAACAGCGGGCAGGCGGCCGGTGCACTTTGTTGCATGACTACCACTGCATGTGCGGAAGTGGCTAAATATTGGTCCTTTTCTTACTTAGGATGAACTTCCGCAAGGTAACGCCTGATTCCATTAAATATTTAACATTTGTGTGTTAAATGGGGCTCTCAGATTCAATACATCTTTTATCTCCATTATTATATTTGTCGGGTCTTCGTTCTTTTTTTTCTTCTTCTATTCAACCAATGGACGTCCACAAGGCATAGACCTCCTTCAAAGATTACCACAAAGTCCGGTTCTGCGCTGCTCGCATCTAGCGACTTTCCGCGACCTTATGTCATGGGTCCATTTAGTGGAGCGCCTACCCAGACCGCGTGGTCGCCTCTCCTGAACCTTTTTACTTCAACGGCCATAAGTTGCACGAGCGATGTATTCTACCTACTGCCACTTGAGACAAACAATTCTTCGAATTTTTTTTTTCATGTAATGAAACTCACATCACTGTTTCATTTTAGTTAAGATACATAACCACTCACTTCTACTAAAAAAAAATGTAAATGAAAGAAAAAAGATAATATGTAACAAGTAATGAAGGAGGAATGAAAGGACACAGAGCAAAAGTGAAAGAAAGCAGAATTGTGGCATAAAAGAATAGAATAAAAGATATAATAGAATGAAAGATTATGTGAAGAATAAAAGTAGAGAATGAAAATAAAAAATTATGTGAAAAAAATTAAATTGCCAATAAAGACCCTGTCCCACCTAAAATAGAGGCCCCCAATAGCGGGGCCATAAAAAAAACCACTCACTTCAGATAATATTCTCTATACAAAAATACATACTTTTTAAAAAATCAAACCAATTCCATTCATTTCTATTAATATTGATCTATTTTTTTGCATATAGAAAAGAGATACTGTGTTATTTAAGTTTATATAATATTTTACCGGAATTAACATTGATTACAGAATTTATTTATTACGTACAGTAATACCCCGCTTTACGCGACCCCGTTATACGCGGTTTCACTATAACGCGAATTGCAAATTTCGCGCTCAAATGCCTCGAATTACGTGAAAGAGTGCGTATAAATATAATGTAGTCATCAACTTCTCTATGGTGTCTTGATCATCTGTCAAACAATTAAAAACAGTGTTGGGTGTAATGAACGTATTTTAAAAGAACGTAAACAAAACGTTACCCAAAAGACAATAGATGTATTTTTCCGTAAAAAATAAGAGTATGTATTGCATAAAGTTTTCCTAGAATTAAAGTGATTGATTAAAATGATTTGAAAATTATTTAAACAGGAGCGTCATGTTCAGAAGCGCGTTGGAACATCTCGTCTAAAGAATTACACCGTCCACCCGGAGCCTCCGAAGTTCTGGACACCAGCACCGATCAACATCCTCGTTCCTACCGATCCATGCCCTTCGTAATTATTAATTTTATCACAATTATTGCAAACACAATAAATATTTAATTACATAGAAAATTTAAAAAAATAGAATTAAATAGGATTTCTTGATTTTAATTACTTTATTTATTATCTTTTTACAATACCCCAAGAACATTTGGCGTATTTCTTCTACTAACCACTTGGTCATGCTTGGCAATGCGCAGAACATATTGGACGCCAAAGCCTTAACGTTGTTCATTAATTTAATATTCTATTTCATTTTTAATTCATCTTCTTTATATCACCTTTCATCATCTCCTCAATTATCACAGTCTAATTCTATCTTGCTTAAGTTATTAAATTATATCACAGGTAGTGATTCCAATTTTTAAAACGATTTTTCTTACTATATTATTATTATGTTATTTATTATTTTTGACACCATTAATATGCTATATATTTAACCCTGTATTTCTCATACATTTATTTACAATCATATTAAAGAAGTACATTTATATGTACTTCCCCTTTTTGTGATTCGTTCTATTTTTAAATTTTTTCTCTATGTTCGCAGTTGCGTAGAAGCTAGGTGGATGTCTCGTGTGATTCCGGACAGGTTGGAGATGCCCTTGGAAGGTGATGAGATTTTAGCAGCACTGGAGGAACTGGCTTCAGACCCTGCCTTTGTTAGAAGCGATCGCGTTCACCCACTCACTGAATGTCGGGTACCACGTAGCCGGCTTATCTTAGCTCGAAGATATATGCAAAATTAAATAAACATTATTTCAAAAAATATCAATAAATCTTGAATAAATTAAATTTCAGTACATAGCTGTATGTATGGTTTTAATTTATTTATTTATTTCATATTGACACGAAACATTACTTTCATATTATATAACAATGTCTATTATTAAATATGTTTGACTATTGTATGGCTCGAGTCGCTTGGACCCCAACGTCACGTTCTTAATGAACGTATAAAATAAATATTAATATATGTTCCAACTGTTTTTGTAGAAGAAATTTTGTATTTGGTATTAAAAATATAGAGGAATATCTATTTCATTCCAAATCTGTTCATTGTTTTAATTTCATGTTAATAAATTGATGTTTTTTTTTAAATGTAACCGCTTCAGAAATAAATAATATGTAAATCTGGTTGTAATTATTTTTTCATCACCTTTAAATCACTTGTAGTAATGACCATATTAGTTCATTAATACATTAGTTTTCTATTTTAATATTATTATTAATGGAATCAGGCGTTATTTTGCGGAAGTCCATCCATAGTAAGAAAGGGAACAATATGTAGCCACTTCCGCACATGCAGGGGTAGTCGTGCAACAAAGTGCACCGCCCGCCAGCCCGCTGATAAATGCGCATGCGGCAAACAATGCGAATTACACAACTACCACCTTTAAATCACTCAACACGTGTTTCACCCCTCCACGGGAGGACTTCGGGAGTTATGTTACACTGATTAGTGCCAAACACAGTCTCTGTTTTTGGACTCTGTCATCTTAGGATGGACTTCTGCAAAATAACGCCTGATTTCATTAAATATTTAAGATTAGCATGCCCAGCTGAACAGGCGCGTTTGTACATCAAATTGATTATTATTAATGATATTATTATTATTATTAACATTATTATTATTGTTATTATTATTATTAATATTATGATCTTCATCATCATCATCAAAGCCTATATCAGCATCCAGTGTAAAGATAACATGTTAAATATGAAATGTATATTGAATAACAATATCAATAACAGATACATTCTGACACGAGAAATACAGTGTAGTAATCTTAACATTAATTGTAATCAATTCTACTCAAGACAACGGATCGTATTCAATTGCAACATGTTAATTAAACTTAATTATATCACCGGATATGCTACCTAGCGATCTAAATATTAACATACTCAAAACTATATTTAATAATAATTTTGTTCATATTTATATCAGTTTTTGCAGATTATAAAGTTTGATTAGTTACAAGTGCAAAGACTTTAAAGGAGTATATATATATATATATATGCTCATTTGCTGTCAATTATTATACGATCCACACAAAGATGGTAGTATTCCACTAACACACCACTAACTTATAACTTATATCTTATAACATATATAAGGCGATGTATAAACGAAAATAAGAAATAAAGAGAAAGATAGAATGAAATGTGAAAAGAAAGAATGGAACCATAAATTATGTGAAGAATGGTAATAGAGAATGAAAATAAAAAAAATTAAATAAGATATTTAATGGAATCAGGCGTTACCTTGCGGAAGTCCATCCTAAGTAAGAAAAGGACCAATATTTAGCCACTTCCAAACATGCAGTAGTAGTCGTGCAACAAAGTGCACCGCCCGCCAGCCCCCTAACAAATGCGCATGCGGCAAACGATGCAAACTACACAACTGCCGCCGTCAAATCACTCAACACATGTTTCACGCCTCCACGGGGCATCTTTAGTAGTTATGTTACACCAATTAGTGCCAAACACAGAGCCAAAATTAATAAGACATATAACGACACTGTTTTTCCTAAAGACAGGGGTACAAGTGGCCCCCAATAGCGGGAGCCATAAAAATATGCCGTGAACAACGTGGACGATCCGAGGTAGCATCCAGATCCTCCTTCAGATTACAGAGTGATCCACGCTGACATCCCAAACCTCATAAACATTCACACAACACACCTTTACACGTGTAGAGATGTTACCTACATGTCAACATCATAGTGCAACTAGAACGCAGACCCTTTCGTTCCGATGAAGCTTTAAAAGTCTTCGGGCTAACATGAATTTCTACAAAAACAACAGTAGATGACTTTATGTTTTACTTAGCATGAACAGAAAACTTAACTTGACACTTTACAAGTAATAACAAAGCGAACTATTCTCCTGTTAAAGTTAACCAACCTTTACTGTACGTGCATAAAGCTATGACGTCAGAACCGGAATACTACAATTAGTGATGTTAATTCCTAATATAAGTAGAACTATGTCTTCCTCAAGTTTTTAACTCAATTATACATTCCTCTGGCAAAGCGTTAATTGTCATTTTGCAAATTAAGTCCGCATTTATTGAATTACTGCAGTGAAACACTGCAGTTCTTGATGTTGGAGAATCCTTGGAGTAATATAAGGAATGTTTTAGTTCTAAATTTAATTCCTGATTAAAATCTGAGGAGATGGAGTTTTTCATCATATAAAGTGGTAGTCTGCAAAGGGTAAAAAGTTACAATGACCGCCCCGCATACAGTGATTTCAAGTGACTTTGGCTATGTCGTCGATTCACATGCTTCACATCAACATGTGTTTGGTTTCAGAGATCATGATCAATTCCATAGAAAGGAACTAAGGTATACTCTAGTTAATCTACAAATTAAAAATAATACATTTAGATGTAGATATAAATATTGATAAAGATATCGATGTAAATGTAGATATGGATATATATGTAGATTTAGATATAGATATCGACATTGATGTATATTTAGATACAGATATCGATATAGATTTAGATACCGACATAGATGTAAATTTAGATTAAGATATCGATATGTATGTAGATTTAGATTAAGATATCGACATTGATGTATATTATTTAGATACAGATATCTATATAGATTTAAATATCGAAATAGATGTAGATTTAGGTTAAGATATTAATTTGTATGTAGATTTAGATTAAGATATCGACATTGGTGTATATTTAAATACAGATATCTATATAGATTTAGATATCGACATAGATGTAGATTTAGATTAAGATATTGATATAGAAGTAGGTTTAGATATAGATATCGATATAGATTTAGACAATGATTTCAACATAGATGTAGATTTAGATTAAGATATTGATATAGAAGTAGGTTTAGATATAGATATCGATATAGATTTAGATAATGATTTCAACATAGATGTAGATTTAGATTAAGATATCGACATAGATATAGATGTACATGTAGTCGTGATATAGGTAAATTTATAGATATTAATTAATTCAGATATAGATACAAGTATAGATACAGATATAGCCATAAATAGATATAGATAAGGACGTTGATACAGATATAAATATAGATATGGATGTACATATAGATGTAGATATAGATATAGATAGTGAATATATAGCTCAATTGACAACAAAAAGCTTTAAAGATTTTTAACGTATTTGAAATCATCTGTACAATGTGATCACACTGAAACTATCGGAATGCACTGGCCAATAACTTCTAACAGTACAGAGTATGCAAGGACAGACAGTAAACCATAATTAAATTTAATGTGTATTAAATCTAATTTTAAAAACTTTTTTGTATCTACATTATTTTTGAAACTTATGATTTTTTGGATAAAGTGATGGTACATTTTAATTGTGCATGATTTTTCACTAGGACTCACCTAACGGTAACTTCGTAATATAGCACAAAACCTGTAGTAACTTAAGTATTGCTAGTAGAAAAAGTCCGCTCTAAAAACTAAGTAGAAAAACTTAAAGTTTTTAAATCCACATAGATGTATCGCAGACGTGCCAAGACGGACGTCCGGTGAGAGGAAGCAAGTTCAACATCCGCCAACACCCACTCTTTTTTTCTCCTAACGCATCCGGCGACGAGGTGTGGATGTGATACAACTTACTTATATTTAAGTTAAATGTTAAGTTGTATACATTTATACATAAAACTATAACCAAATTACAGGGCCCGATTTATGCTGTAACTGAAATCATGTTGTCTCACTCTTTTGTTTATGTGTAACTAAGATGAAGATATGTCTGTACGAAGGAGTGGTTAAATCGCAAGGGGTAGCCCCCCCTCCCAAAAATTGCCACTATGACCAGTCTAGCGACATCCTGTGCTCTTGGCTGCGTCCTCAGATTTAAGACTACGTTGCGTTCAGCGGCACTTCAGCCTTTTGACGCCTACTACAAGGCATAGGTCTCCCCCCCAAAGGTATCTATAGGGGAGAGGGGGGATATATATAGTCGGGTTGGTGATCGCAGTGTTGTATATATATAGAACACAGAAGACACTGCTTCCGATCCACTGGAAACTTGTATGTAAACAGTGGCAATCCTACAAAAATAATGCACAAAGTGTGAATTATAGTCTGTCTAAAATCAAACTCACGACCTTCGATATCAAGTGTCAGTCCTCTACTACTGGACTACCTCTACACGTCTACTGGCTATTTATAAAATCATTTGATTGTTGAAAATCATTATTGATGTAGATACTTGTTACAAATCACAAATACTACAATGTCTGGAAGCGCATTCATAAAACTGTGTAGAATAATTGTAAAAGATATAATAAAACGAAATAAGACTTGATATTTTTTTTAAATCAAATGTAAAATTAATTGTAAACAAAATAATAAATGTAAATTTTGTAAAATAAAAGAATAAAAATTGTAAAACTAAGGAATTAGGTGACGGAAGAAAGAAATCGGAAAAGAGGGAAATGAAAGGGTAAAACAAACGAAATGTGGAAAGTAAGAAAAAGAATGAAAGACCTTAAGATGAATGGATGTAGAGTGGGAAATAAAATAGGATGTGAAAGAATTATTAAACTAAAAGAAATGACCCTGTCCTTCCACAAGATAAGGGAACGAGAGAGTCCTAATAACGGCGGTCATTAAAACGCCTGGAGATTTAGTATAAAGCGATAATAGGTTAAAAGCATAAAAAATGTCTAGAGACGAAGGCGTTTGACCAGTGTGTTTTGCTGGTGATAACTTACGTATCTGAAACGTTGTACCGGACCAGACTGGACTCGAGGTCTTGCATATGGAGGAGGTTATGCTTGAGATCGAATCAAACATGCGTAGATCCGCATAAGTACTCTAAGATCATTACCGTACCTCGAAGAAATGCTCGTCTAAACATCATTGTGACCACATGTCAGTGGACACGATGTAGGTATACACCCGCTAGGTGAGCTGACGACATAGGTAATATCACTGGAAGTAAGAAAAGGACCAATATTTAGCCACTTCCCCACATGCAGTGCTCGTCGTGCAAACAAAAAGTGCCACTAAATAAAGGTTTGCCACTAATCGGTGTAACATAACTTCTGAAGATGCCCCGTGGAGGGTTGAAACACGTGTTGAGTGAATTAACGGTGGCAGTTGTGTAATTCGCATTGTTTGCCGCATACGCATTTATCAGCGGGCGGGCGGTGCACTTTGTTGCACGACTACCACTGCATGTGCGGAAGTGGCTAAATATTGATCCTTTTCTTACTTAGGATGGACTTCCGCAAGGTAACGCTTGATTCCATTAAATGTCACTGGAAGTCGTAGATGTAAGCAGCGCAAGACTGATGATTGTGAAGATATTTGAGTGAAGCCTTTACCTTGCAGTGTACATCTATCGGCTTATATTCATTTTATTATTAACGATTGCGAGTAGCAGTATGGTACTTTGATAAAAGTCAGCGCTGTAGTACGGCTTAACCACCACTCTTGGTAAATGGTAAAAGGCTATAATACATTAAGTTATCTTTGCGGAAATTGTAAAAAATAATAAAAACAAAATAGAAATGAAATAACAGACGCGATTTATTTATTGCTAATTTTTTTTTATCCTCACAATTTTTCAAGATAGAAAAAGATATTTACATTTATACGATGTAAAGAAAATGAAAAATTGTTCGCGTTGCTTCGCTTCAAGTCTGATTCTTAATGAAAAGAGGAGTGTACCGATCACTGAACTTAGCTGAAAAAGGCTCTCGCGCTGAGATATATTCGTAAAGAAGCTTTAAACTACCTTCAGATGAAGTATTTATTCGTGAATTAAATAATGTATACGTATTAAGTATAGTAAAAATAGGCTATGTCGCTGGTGAAGATTTATGGCTTATATACGTGATCATTTACATTTTTTTTGTTTTTTTTTATGGCCCCCCCTATTGGGAGCCTCTCGTTCCCCCTATCTAATGTGGGACAGGGACTAGTTTACTTTTATTTAATTTTTCACTTGCTTTTTTTTTAATTTTTCGCTTTTTTATTTTCATTATCTTCTTTCATACTTATATGATCTTTCGTTCTTTTCATTCTTGCCACAATTCTTCTGTCTTTCCCTTTCGCTCTGTTACGCCTTTAATTCATCCCTCATTACTCTTTTACATTTTCCTTTATTTTTATTTTATTTCTATATAGGATTATTACATTATCACTTTGTTTTATATTATTTTTATTGATTTTAGTTATTTACATTTTTATTAGCTTTTATTTTTATCTGTTACTTTGCTTAATTTTTTTCTACAGAGTAGGAGGAACTCTTCTTTGGTTTTTTCTTCTCTAATCAGGGAGGCTATCGATTCCTTCCTGATTTTTACACCAGACCGGCACTCGAAGTCAAACCGGAGTCCCCCGAATGCAGAACACTGGGCCACAAGGTGGATCACGGTCTGGTCCACGCCCGGTTCACAGAAGCACGAGGGGTCCTCCTTGAGCTTGAACCTGAGGAAGTACTCAGAAAACCCCCTGTGCCCCGTGAAGAGCTGGACCAAGATCGCGGATCATTTACATTGGACCTCATAAGCACATGGTCACTTTGAGAGAAATAGAGGGGCTGGATCGAAGGAGAAATAAAATCGCAAGGTAAGCGGGGCACATCGGGAAAAGGTTCCCGAGTACATCGCTCACTAAGTGAACCAAATACATGGTCAAGGTAGCTAAAAGTCAGGTACTCGTACTTTGTCAGTCAGTCAGGCACTTTGAAGTATAGGCACACCTAGCAGTTGGCATCAATCGGCTGAAATATTGATATTTAATGGAATCAGGCGTTACCTTGCGGAAGTCCATCCTAAGTAAGAAAAGAACCAATATTTAGACTCTGTGTTTGGCACTAATCGGTGTAACATAACTCCTGATGATGCCCCGTGGAGGAGTGAAATACGTGTTGAGTGATTTGGCGGTGGCAGTTGTGTGATTCGCATTGTTTGCCGCATACGCATTTATCAGCGAGCTCGCGGGTGATGCACTTTGTTGCACGACTACCACTGCATGTGCGGAAGTGGCTAAATATTGATCCTTTTCTTACTTTGAAATGTTGATGATGAGAGATATTAAATATGTTAGACAAAGCCAAGATTAAAAATTTACTTATACGCTAATTATTTCTTTAAATATTACTTCATATAAACAAGTTTTACGAATTATGGAACTCTCATTGAAACGTTTTATTATGTTTGTGTTTATTGTTAGGTACCATGGTACTGACACTTGCAGGATTTCTCTTCCTGTCTTTTTTTGCAATTTCTCTCTCTCTCTCTTTTTCTCCCTCTCTAAGCAAAAGCCTGTATCTAAAGATTATTTTGTTAAATATTTATACGAATATTTTATTTTAAATTCATAAAAATAGGATATTTTCGGGAATATAATCAACAAATTCAAAGTAGAGAGCATGGTTTATTGTCTTCTCCTTCTTGTTATCAGCTGATGGACGCCCACTGCTTAGCATAGACTTCCCCCAAAGAACGCTACGCCACTTCCCGTGACCATATACGAAGATATATATACATAAAGATGTATATACGAAGTAATTTAAATAGTTAGATTCTTCTTTTTCTTTTTAGCCCTAAAAACGCCACGATGACTGGTCCTGCGCTGAACGCATCCAGGACTTCCTGCTACCTTAACTATGTCGTCGATCTACCTAGTGGGGGACTTACCCACACCGCGTCTACCGACTGGTGAACGCCACTCGAGAACCTTTTGTCCCCGGCTGCCATCGGTTGCATGAGCGATGTGTCACGGTGACTGCCACTTCGTACATGCAAATCTTCGAGCTACGTCAGTGATCTTGGTCCTTTTGTGGTCCTGCTAGTTTCCGATTCGATCTCGCAGCGAAACTCCAAGCATAGCCTTCTCCATTGCTCCCTGGGTGACCTTGAGTCGTATGGAGCCCGTCATAAGTAATCTCTTTTGAATAACCTTATACAGTTCAGGAATTTAAATTTTAAGAATTGGTATATGTATTAGTACAATTTGAACATATAAAACAGAATCAAAGGTCTAGTTTATGAAAATACACGTAAATCGGGACAGTTTATTTATCAAATAAATTCAGGCGTTACTTTGCAGAAGTCCATCCTAAGTAAGAAAAGGACTAATACATAGCTACTTCCGCTATGTAGCAGTAGTCGTGCAATAAAGTGCACCGCCCGCCGGCCCGCTGATAAATGCGCGTGCGGCAAACAGTGCGAATTACACAACTACCACCGTTAAATCATTCAACACGTGTTTCAACCCTCCACGGCTCATCCTCAGGATTATTATGATATATCTATATATCACTTTATTTATATTTATATTTATATTTAACTGACGGATAGTAAACAATAATTAATTTTTGAATAACTTTTTTATATATCACCACTATGGGTTTATTATTTGTGAAACCATTGATTTTTGGATAGAGTGTAGGCTTCAAATGAGCTATACATACTTTAAATCTTTTACATCAATCACTAATCACCCTGTATATATATTTTTAGAATAAAATCACTCGAGTTACATTTCTTCTAGAACTTGTACACCCGATTTGTTCCAGTGGAACTGTACGAAGGGGAAAACTTTTTAATAGAAAATTTTAATGGCAATTTAAAAAGGAAAAGAAAAATATAATTAAAAATGTCTTTGGCGGCACTGAAACTGGGGAAACTTGTTTGAGAAAATTCTTACAAATTGTTATAATAAAACTTTGTAGTGGTTTGAACGACCTCCGTGGAGTGGTCGGAGTGTAAGTATATTACATATCCCGGTTTTGTATGTTTGAATTTTTATAATAACTACATACTACATTAATCAAAAGGTATGTAATTTTTTTTCCTAAGTTGTAAGAACTGTCTATTTGCCAAGTGTCTCTCTGTCAAAAGTTGGAACAACATCTGGCTCAACCCAAAACAATTTCTAAGGATGTTTTGTGTCTAGACTGGTAGATATCATACTGCATTGGCTCTCGACTTTTTTACCAAAAACTAGACCCATATATATACCGCAATCCCTTGGCTCCGTGCGACTTATGTATACTCAGCAAACTCGAAGCCAATGCGGAGACGTATATCACGCTTGAGGAGATAAAAACCTATTCCAAGATCTTGAAGGCTATACCGGAAAAAGACTATTCATTTACTTTTCCTGGTTTTTTAATATAGCGAATCACTGTATACAGCGTGATTAGAAATAAAGTAATAGTAGTTATGTCGGAGCACTGTAGTGTCGACAGATGGCGCTGATAGGTTCTGCACATAAACGTATAAAAGGGGCACGGCGCGGTGGAATCGTCATTAACAAATAAGACTCCACAGCGACACGACAGATGTGAAATCTTTAAGGTTGTTTGGTGAAATTTTTTTCCGGTATCCATTTTTTTTTTAATACAGAAGTGAGTTTAAAATAAGAATTCTCTTTAGTGCATGAAGAACCGTCAGTCATAATTCAAATTCACGTATTTAATACATTAACTGTAACATTTAATTAGTATTGATTGATACCACGTTGGATCCAACCCTTCATCCTCTCGACTCCACCGCTCTTATTTATTTATATAGTAATGGACATCACTTATATTTATACATATAATATTTTACTATATATAATAATCGACATAACATAGCAGTTTTTCGTACGAGTATATTGGGATGTTCTAACAGATGGCTTCACTAATGCTGTAATATCTCTCTCTCTCAATCTGGGATTTTCAATTTGTTTAGTAAAGTAACTAGGATATTTGAGTTCTAAGTTCATCATATAAAATTTATTAAAAAATAAATATAATTATTTGAAATGTTATGACTAAGAGAACACATCTGTACAGTACAAGTAATAAAATTAGACTGTAATTTTTTTCCACGTGTAAATACATCCTTACCACGTTGTAACAAACTAATGAGATCTTTGTCAATCTAAATATACAGTTTACAATACAGAGTTTAAAGCGACTTGAACGAATCTCAATTTACGTTTGCGACTTAATTGATCTCAATAGATTGAAATTATGCTCCGCATTCAAATTCAATTATCTTCAATTACGCTACGTAATCATGTTGATGATACAGAATTAAACGGCTTTGTGGTCTAGATAGTTGTCGATCTGTGGACCAATTCTCACGTGTTCACATATATCGTATATTAAAAGACAAAACGAATACAGTAATACCCCGCTTTACGCGACCCCGTTATACGCGGTTTCACTATAACGCGAATTGCAAATTTCGCGCTCAAATGCCTCGAATTACGCGAAAGAGTGCATATAAATATAATGTAGTCATCAACTTCTCTATGGTGTCTTGACCATCTGTCAAACAATTAAAAACAGTATTGGGTGTTATGAACGTATTTTACAAGAACGTAAACAAAACGTTACCCAAAAGACAATAGATGTATTTTTCCGTAAAAAATAAGAGTATGTGTTGCATAAAGTATTCCTAGAATTAAAGTGATTGATTAAAATGATTTGTATTTTTTTGGAATAATTTTTGACTATGTTTAATCATAAACCTCGTTATACGCGAATTTCAGTTAACGCGATTTTTTTTGGAACGTATCCCTTGCGTAAAGCGGGGTATTACTGTATATTCTTTTTTATTTGGAAGAAATTTTATGTTCACTGAAAAAGTTTTGATGATAATATTAAAAGAACTTACAAGAGAATCAAAGTTGCTGTTTTCTTAGCTGCCACACTTGGATGGTAACCAGCTAGTCCCAAACCACGTGACATAGGACATAGGAGATACTAATTGTCTTGGTAACAGATAACACACTTTGAGCAACAGTACACCACGTAACTCAACGAGTTATTCGGAGGACTCCGGCACGGTAGAGTGCCGGTCTGGCGTTGAAATCAGGGAGGAGACAATAGCCTCCCTGATAGGCGAAAAAGAAACTAGGAAAGAATTCCTCGCTTGTTGCAATAAAATAGTTAAAAACGTTATACAAAAAAATAAAAATCCAAATATACAATAAGAAATGTGATAAAATGTGATAAAATAAAACTCAAATGTAATATATAATGTATTACAGAAAATAAGTAAAAATGTAAAATGTAAAAATGTACTAAGAAAAGAGGAAAGAATGATAGATGAACAGAGCATAAGGGTAAGAAAGTAGAAATGTAGCATGAAAGATAGATAATAGACCGAAAGAGAAAGTAAAATATGAAAGAAGAGAGAGAAAATAAAAAATCATGTGAAAAATTAAATTGCAAATAAAGTCCCTGTCCCACCATAAATAGGGGTACGACAGGCCCCCAATAGCGGGGGTCATAAAAAAAAACTCAACGAGTTACTGTGGGAATCCTTCACGATAATATTCCTCCAAATAGTATGTTATATATTAGAAGATATGCTGCTAGCCATATTGCCTGGATGCATCCTCATCGATCTAAAAATGTTACTCTCGCAGATCGTATTCCAGTTACAACGAAGACGTTTGCATGGAGAGTATACCCATGAAGGTGTATATTGTTGACTGTATGTAGGTTTGTGAAGCGAGATCTACTCGGCGGTCGGAAGTGACGCTGCCGATCCTGACCCTTGCAGGCCACCGGTGTAGAAGTGGAGAAGTGAATTTATTTAAATTCCGCTTTAAAAGCGGCGAAGAGCGTTGAATGGTCCGCAATCACAGAAAGCGCTCGGAAGTACCGGAGGCATATCGTAGTTCCCCAAATGTAATATCTACAAAGGTAACTTAATCAATCCAAGCATTTCGTAATAGAGTTCCGTAGCAGTCAAGCTGCTCACATCGCACGTTTATTTTAATTCATTTAGGATACAGAACCAATATATACTCCGAAGGTTCTTTGGCACTAAAAAGGTTTTCATTGCCCCAGTCTGTACCGCGCCGTCTTACGCACCAATGGTCAGGCATCCTGCGGCGAACACAGATACGACATCTGCGACCAACTAACCAGCACCTTCCACACCAGCTGTCATCGTGGCCTCGAAAACACCAGCTAGCACCAAGCTGGAGGCGGTCGTAGCTTTCTGAAAGAGCATTTCATTTCGACATTCAAACTATGCTCCAACCAGTTCTATTTTAGAACAGAAAGCTCCGTGTAGTTCGACACGGCCCAAGACTGCGAAGACGCATTTTTTATGGTCCTCGCTATTAATATTCTTTAATGATTTTATCACATTATTTTCCTTTTATATCTGTACTCTTAACAGTAACATTCTTCGTATGATCTATCTTTCCTCTTCTTTCATTCTACAATTTTCTATCGTTCTTTTTTTAATTCTTGTTTCCGTTCATTCACCGCCTCACTTCCTCCGCCTCGTTCCTCAAATATCACACATAGATTATTACGAATTATCACGATTTGTTACTTTCCAGTTTTTATTTTACTTACGTAACATTATTTAGGTTTTTATTATTTCTTCCTAATTCTTTTAATTTTATTTTTATTTTCTCTACCTCCTGTTTATTTGCTTGCTTACCCGACCTGTAATAGTTTTATTTCTTTTTATAGCTTCCTCATCGTGCGATGACGCCTTACAGCGTCTTACAAAATCCGATTCATCACAAGTCACGGTGAAGAAGGCGCAAAAACCTAGACTTATGTGCATCTTAAAGGCGATATCAGTTGAGATTCCAAGCGACGAATTATCATATATACTAAATCCTGAAAATTAAGAATTACACGAATACCGACATCAAGAAAAATTGTAAATACAAAACGCTGTCGTGACTCGCAGCTGGAAGAAGAAAGATCCGTATCATATATCGGCAAGCCATACAAATACCAAAGATATTGTATACAAAACACCGAAGCGATACAAATTATAATAAAAAAATAGTGTGTCAAATCACATTGCGTTTACCGGATTATTATATATTACTTGTAAATTGCAGACGAGGGTAGGCTGCTTTTTGAAGTTCCAGAAAAACAAAAACATAGTTTTTGTTATTTAATGGAATCAGGCGTTACCTTACGGAAGTCCATCCTAAGTAAGAAAAGGACCAATATTTAGCCACTTCCGCACATGCAGTGGTAGTCCTTTTAATCACTCAACACAGAGCCTCTGTGTTTGGCACTAATCGGTGTAACATTACTCCTGAGGATGCCCCGTGAAGGGGTGAAGCACGTGTTGAGTAATTTAGCGGTGGCGGTTGTGTGATTAGCATTGTTTGCCGCAAATGCATTTATCAGCGGGCTGGCGGGCAGTGCACTTTGTTGCACGACCATCACTGCATGTGCGGAAGTGGCTAAATATTGGTCCTTTTCTTACAATTTTTGTTATATATAATTATATATTTTTGGAGCACGTATTAACATGCATATAGTATGGTTCAACAAAACGTCGGTCAATCAGTATCTGTGTAAGGCTTATTGACTAGCGCCAGACAGAAAATGTGATAAAACAGTTCTAAGTATTTATCAAAGGTAAATAACTACTGTATTGATTTTAAATTATATTTTTACTACTTAGTTCTCTATTGTGTAATAAACGATACGTTTTAATTATATTTTTACTGTTTTTCATTAATTTCTGGTAAACTTCTTAAATGAAACGTCGGCAAATATTGCAAATAGCCACGAAATGTTTCTACGAAGGCATACTGCGTCGTTTCTAATGCGTATTAACAATAATGGTCAAACGATATCAGATCAATATCTCTTTACAACAGACCTCGCCTTAATTAAGACAATTACATCGAAGCTTATGTAATTGTTGCAAATGTTTACACACAATTATGTTGCGTTCAGATATCTGATCCGTCATTTACGTATTACATTTGATTTAATTAGATCTCAGATAGTATATTGGAGTTCAAAAAGTATATTAAGTAAGAAAAGGACCAATATTTAGCCACTTCCGCACATGCAGTGGTAGTCGTGCAACAAAGTGCACCGCCCGCCAGCCCGCTGATAAATGCGTATGCGGCAAACAATGCGAATTACACAACTGCCACCGTTAATTCACTCAACACGTGTTTCACCCCTCCACGGGACATCTTCAGGAGTTATTTTACAACGATTAGTGCCAAACACAGAGTGAGCTCAGTCCGTCGCCGCTTTACTACCTATATGCCACCTCTTCCCCCACCACCACTCAAAGTCACGGTAAATATTTATTTATTTGTCCCAAATACTTTTTATACATTTTATGTATAAAGGCGAATTTAATGCCAAAGACTTTATCTACCACTTATAACGGTTAGGCAATGCGGAGATAAATAAAGAGTGAGAACAGAGCACACGACTACCACTGCATGTGCGGGAGTGGCTAAATATTGGTCCTTTTCTTACTTAGGATGGACTTCCGCAAGGTAACGCCTGATTCCATTAAATAAAGTATATTAACTTTAATATCTCGACTTTTTTTTAAATTAATAAAGTTTTAGACATCATCCCCAGGTCATTTCAGCTGTATATCGTCCACAGCTGACCATCAGCCTTCTGCATAGATTTATTTTACCTGACTTACCGGTCTATTGTCCTCTAAGACCTAAGTATGTCTGTTCTTCGTGCCAAACGACCTGCCTGCTGCAAGTTCAACTTGCCAATCCATTTGGCTATGTCGGTTATTTCTCTTCGTCTATATATCTCCTCATACCTGATATGACTTTGTAAAGAAATCCCACGAGTCGTGGGGTGACTGCTTGAAGGACTGGTTTTGTTAATAAGACCCTGAGTAAGAGACCAGGTTTCACTGGTAACATTGTTCATAGACCTTCGTCTTTTGGATCTGAAGGTTGTAGCGGCTCGAGCCAAGGCTTCCCCGGGAGCTCTCGAAATTCGCTGCTTTAAAAGAAATATTAGGAAAAGTACACTACGTTCTGCCACCTCGTACCAGCGGATCCTGCAAAATCCATTTACTCCGCAGTGAAAGTCCTTGCAAAGAAAAAAGGAACTGAGGGATATTGGAATATCTCTCGTAATTTTCTGAACTCTGCCCAGCCAAGTTGCCAAAAACCCTTTACACCACAATATCAATTCCGTCTAATAAATTATAATTTTCCATTTTCCACCATTTACTAGATCTATAATTATCTATCTCTTAATTCATTTCTTTTTCTTCTTGTTTCTCTCTGAGGCAAATGCGATCGATCCAATACTGATCGAAGTTTATATTTATAATATATATTAAACCTTATTTATTATAAGTATATATGTTATATACGTATGCATGTATGTTTAAGTATGTATGTCTATATAGGTCTATGTATGTTTATGTTCATTTGTTTGTGAATATGCATTTTTTGTACATGTAAACTACCCATTATTCGTACTTCTACCTTTTCCATACTATGGTTGTCTGTAAGAGATTGCCTTGTGTGATAAGACCGCCCATTGTATTATACTTTTTTGTATTTTATTGTAAAACTTATTAAATGTTTCTTAACGTGTGCAATAAAGAATATTAAATAAAAAAAATGTATATTTTATGATCGTTTAGGCTCTTTTTAATTTTTCACTTCAACTTGCATCAAATTTATACATCGAAAACAATATCAGTATATATAAATAAATATTTATTTCACTAATTAACTGTTTAATAAAACTAAAAAAAAGTTAAATACAGCCTGATAATGGTCGACGACACGAATGTCCCGCAGTTGCAATATCCATTGGCGCTTATTTATAGAGCGATTCGTTATCTGCCCACAATCTACAAGCAATCGAACTACGCTAATGGCCTAACTCATCTATATCGGGGCTGACGTTTTCATTAGGCGTGTCCATTGGCTATCCCGGTTTAGTATGCAATTTTATTACTTTTGTTGTAAATTCATGAATTTACAATAGTGATTCCCAAAGTGGTCTATACCGACCCCTAGGGGTCTATGGCAACCTGCAAGGGGTCTACGTCAGCGAAAAAAAATTTGGAGGTCCATGAAATGAAAATGGGGGCCCACGACTGGCTGCAAAACAACATACCCGTTACTTATCACGTATTATGGAATAGCGAGGAAATTTTTAATTTCCTTTCCATCGTCATACCTAGTGGAAAGGGGGTTCAGCGCTGTTACCAATCTCCTAACGAAAAAAAGAAACAGACTGGACATTATTAGCCGAGGAGATTTAAGATTAACCCTTACAAAATTAACGCCAAATGTTGATAATTTATTATTAAAGCATCAGGTTCATCCTTCACACTAAAATAATTGACTTATTGCTTATGTTATTTTATTTAAAGTTTATTTTACGTTTATTTAATGTTACGTATATTTTACATAACAGATACAAAATTTTATTTTGAGTAGTTTTAATTTAAATTCAATCAATAAATGTATAAATTAACATGTGTTTTTACTTTAAGTTTTTAACACTAAACTTCACTACAGTTAAAAATTTACAGGAAATCGATATCAGGTAAGTAGGGGGTCTACCCAACACGGAAAAACATGGCAAGGGGTCTACGACACCAAAAAGTTTGGGGAACTCTGATTTACAAGAAGAAAACGTATAGATAGATGGCAATATTTTAGACTAAAAATAGTTACGAATCGTGTTGCGTTCAATAGACTGCTAAATGAATATTACCGTTTTTGGACTCTGATGCCCAAATGGCATTGGCAGATTCCAAGGACACGAAGCAACGGGCTCCTTTTAAGGTAATGAAGCCCGAAGGCTTCCGCGGGAGCATCGGCTCTGCCGCATTCAGCAGTGAGACTTGCGATAGGTCAGAAGTTCAATTGCCGAGATATCTCATATAATTCACACTTTATTCATTAATTATATAGGATCGCCACTGCTCACGAACGAGTTTCCAGAAGATGATCAGCAACGTCTCCTGCGCATCATAATACCAGGCTGCGATCTCCAACTCGCCAGCAAAAAAGGATCTATTCCAATGCAAGGTGTCCATCGACTGAAATCACAAAAGCTAAAGCCTACCCGTTTTAATTAATTTAATTTTTAAATATAATAATTAGTTTTAAATTAATTGATTATATTTTATTTTTATTTTATTGTTAAACCAATATGGACAAACGTTCGAAATAAATGATTTATTATTATTATTATTTAATCCAAATTAAGATTTAAAGCACAAAAAATGATTATACATAATATTTATACATTCCAAAGAGAATAAGACAATGTAACATTACGAGAAGAGAAAAAAAAAACAAGTAGGATAAAACGCTTGCATGAGGTACCTACCTGTGTTCGCATATGTATATGTTTTTTTTTTTTTTTTTTATAGAGGTTTAAAAATACTTTTACGTATCATAGGGCCTGATGTTGGTGCCCCGTATGTCGGACTCGATCTAGATCAATACCGACTAAAAACAATCCTCTTTCTTCGGTATCCCTGGTCCCCACGGCATGGCCGTTAGGCATTACATCGCGGGGGGGATTTAGCCGCAGCTTTCTCTGATAGAGTGGCTGTTCAGGCCAACTTCCTCCGCTCTTGCTCTATTTTACGCAACTCCTTCAGCACCGTCGTACAGTACGCGCTCGTAAGTTCCCAGGCCGAAGGCGAGGATAGCATTGTAGCTATCAGAGTTTCAGGATAGATTTTGCATCCTACACCTTCTTCCCAAGACCTCCTGGCTTCGTTAAATCGGGGGCAGACGAAAAAGACATGCTCTGCATCTTCAATCATTCCGACACAATTAGGACAGTCAGGGGAATCTTCGTATTTGAACCTATGGAGATACGCTCGATAACAGCCGTGGCCGGATATCATCTGAGTCAGGTAGTAGTTCAACTCTCCATGATCTCGGTTCACCCATGGCTCTAGGTTTGGTATAAGCTTACGCGTCCATTTTCCTTTCGTCGACTTATCCCAGGACGATTGCCACTGTTGCAAGCTTTTCAGTCTTCCCCGAATTCTAAGTTCAGCTGAAGTTGGGTCTGATTTGCTTTTTTTGCTACGATACAGATCAGTTCTTTCGTCTGCAAGAAGCGCAACAGGAACCATACCTGCTATCACGCATGCCGCATCCTCCGATACTGTACGAAAGGCGCTAGCTACACGTAGAGTGCTGACTCTATAAACAGACGCGATTTTCCGTCGGGACTCCTGTTTGCTCAGTGCGTCGGACCATATGGGTACTCCGTACATAAGCACTGACGTAGTCACCGACGCTAATAACTTCCTTCTGTTCTGCTTGGGACCTCCGACATTAGGCATGAGTCGGCAGAGTTTAGCTGTCACCAGAGACGCTTTCGCTGCTGCTCTCTCAGCCTGATCTTTAAAGTTTAGCCTATGGTCGATCATTACTCCAAGGTACCGTATAGCTGGTTGAGTTGCGATTTCACAGCTGCCGACATTGAGTGTGATGGTCTCCGCAACTCTCCTGCCAGTAATGAGCACTGCTTCCGTCTTCTGCTCAGCCAGCTCTAGTCCGACTGACCTCATCCACAGGGTGATTATTTGGAAGGATCTTTCAAATGCCCACTTCACTTCCTCCACGTGTTTCGCTACTATAACGACTGCTAGATCATCAGCGAATGCGACGAGTTTAGTTTCGCTGGGTAGATGTTTCTTTAGGAGTCCATCGTACATAGCGTTCCACAAAAGTGGCCCTAGTACTGACCCCTGTGGGACGCCTCCGGTGACTTTGTACTCCTCCGTCCCGATTTCCGTAGTGTATATGAGGACCCTATCAGAGAAGTAACTAGCGACTATTTTACGTAGGTATAGAGGTACATTCAGTGAGCTAAGTGCCCCCATGATAACCTCCCATTTTGCTGAGTTAAAGGCGTTTTTAATGTCCAAGGTGGCAACCAGGCAGTATTTTATCGAGCCTCTCTTCCATCTTTTCCCAGACACTGCTAGTTTTGCTATATTGACTACTTGCTCTATAGCGTCTAGCGTAGACCGGCCTTTTCTGAACCCATACTGTGAGTTAGCTAGGTGGGGTTCAACTGCTGCTTCGATCCTGCTGTGGATAATACGTTCTAGTATTTTCCCCGCAGTATCCAGCATACAGAGGGGCCGGTATGACGATGGCTCGTCTGGTGGCTTCTTACCTTTAGGGAGAAGTACCAGTCTCTGTCGTTTCCACGAGGTAGGAAAGGTCCCTTCCAGTAAGCAGCTATTGTAGGCCTCCAAGAAGACTCCTGGTGTTGCTACAATAGCTTGCTTAAGAGCTACGTTGGGGATCCCATCCGGTCCCGGAGCTTTGTTGTTTCCAACCCTACCGCATGCTACCATTAGCTCCTTCTCGGTAATAGGGGGGATTTCATTCGGATCCACAATCCTTAGTTGAAAGGAGGATTTTGGTTGCGTGGGGAACAGAGCTCTTACAATTCTTCCTAGCAGAATAGGACAAGTGGGCGTTGTATTCTCATGTCTCAGTTGTTTAACTACAACCTGGTACGGCTTGCCCCATGGATTCTTTTCAACCTCTTCCAACAATATTTTCCACGCGTTTCTCTTGCTCTCTTTAATGGATTTATTTAATTTTAATCGCGCTTCCTTATATTTGTCGTAGAGCTGCTCGAATTGTGGTGTTTTCCGAGCCCGTTGGGAGGTTCTACGCGCCTTAACACATATTTTCCTAAGCTCAGCAATGTTATCATTCCACCAGTACACCGGTGGGGTTCGGTTGTTGTTGTGTCGCCTTGGCATTGTTGCATCGCAGGCCTCAGTCAGCCTCCTTATGATTTCAATCGCCATTTCACGGGCACTTTTGGAAAGCAGTGGTCGATCCTCGAGTGCTATCTTGAACAGGCCGGGATCATACATGCTAGTCCTCCAACCCACTGAACCAGTTCTTCTGTGTGGTACTCTATTTGTATTTGGCTTACATGATACCTCCCAGTATATGGCACAGTGGTCGCTAGCGGTGTAAGTATCCGAGATCTCCCAACTGCTATTTCTTCTTGCCAGTGTACTGCTGACGAAAGTGAGATCCATAATTGAGCTCGCCTCGCCTCTTGTGAACGTGGGTTTATCGCCTGTATTAAGTAAGGCGACGTCCAACAGTGACATCGCTTCCAGAAGCTGGCAACCTCTAGTGTTAGTAGCTTTACTACCCCAGTCCACTGCCCAAGCGTTAAAATCTCCAGCTATAGCTACCGGGGAGTACATTCGGGCATCCTCCACTAATTTGGCCAGGAACCGGACGAACTCATCGTGTGTTAGGCTAGGTGGTGCATAGCAACTGTAGAAATGTATTCCATTAAATTTGGCTCTTACAAATCCAGAACAATTATTTTGATTACCCTGGAGAGGTTTAGTGCCACATGCCCAGATGACAGCTTTTCCTTCCTTATCGGTAATCCAGTTTAGGCCACTGATGTGCTTATAGGGTTCCGAAATTAGTACTATGTCTAATTTTAGCTCCCGTACAGTCTGCATGAGTAGGTCTTGGGCAACCTCACAATGATTAAGATTAATTTGTAGTACCTTGATCATTTTTGAGGCTGTCTTAACATCTGAAGTGCTTTTTTAAATACAGGGCAATGACCACATCCTGCAATGTGAGCACAGTCTTCGGAATTCCCATTATCAACACAAAGGATACATCGGGCTTCCTTACCGCACTCTTTGGCTTTGTGGCCTATTTCCCCACATTTGATGCAGCTCTTCGATCTGTCATGTTTGTTGCTGCATTTGTTTGCAACGTGACCATAGTGCCAGCACCTGAAGCATTTTATAGGCCTTTGAGTAGCTCTTATTCTACAATTGACCCAACCTATTTTGATATTTTGCCGCTCTGTTAAGGTCCTTGCCAGTTCAGCTGCTACTCTAATAGAAGCCGTAAGTGTTCCTCCGTATGCTTTGCGAAGGGACTTGACGCAGTGTTCAGAAATATGGCTTCCTCCGCCAGTTATTTTCTGTAGGGCTTCTACGATTTCAGGCACCGTCGTGGTTTCGTCTAGGTCCTTAATCTCTAATTCCTGTTCAGGTACTTTGCATACTACCGTAGCATCTTTTCCAAGAACTGTGGAAATGGTGTTTCTTATCTCCTGCGTTTTATCTTTTTGATTTTTCGCTAGGATAAGAAGCATATCGCCCGTAGCCGTCCTTCTAATTTTATCAACACATTTGCCTATGTGATCCGCGGAAGCATCTTTTTTGACCCGCTTATGGATCTCGGCGTACTGATCCTTCTGGCTTGGGCGAATGATAAGAGCACTCGGACGCGTTGCTACTTTTTTCTTGGGTTGCTTTTTCTTTTTTACCTCTTTCCACTCCGAGTGATCGTGTGGAAGTGGCGGCTTTGGCTTCAGCTCTGGCCTTACCGTAACTGCTAAGTCCGTTGTATTAGCTTTTCGCAGTTTCGGTGCCTGGCTGATCTCCAAGGGTGAAGAGCGTTCCGTCCTTTTGACTTTTCGCGCTTTTCGGCTCTTCGGTGTTGCCGATTTGCATTCTTCTTCGGTTTCTTTTACAGTCGTGTCCGAATACGTTCTGTAAAGAGACGGTGACGTTTGCACTTCTCCTACAGATGTGGTGGCGTTTGATTTTCCGACGCTTCCAATTTCCCTGGTGATCTTTGCAAACGATGTACCTAGCGCGGCCACATGTTTGCGGATCTCTCCATGAACGTTTAATTTGCCCTTTATGTACTCCGCCAGGGCAGTGATTGTATTTTCGTGGAGCTGTAATGCCTTCTTCAGCTCCATATTACTTTCATTTTCTTTTGTTTTTTTGATTAATTTATCCATGCTGTTCCCACGAGAACCTAGGGAAATATACAGTCCGCTTCGGCAGAGCCCCGGTTACCGAAGTAAGGCCACTTAAGTACGCCTGAGGTGGGACCTGGTACCCTCAGGGGAGCGCTTGCGACGACCATTCCCTGTCGCCTTCCAGTCCTGGGCACGCTAGACCACTGACATCGGGTTGTGTTTTGTCCGCGAGGGCTATTTTATTTCACCCCTACCCTGTTTCGCAAATTGCGACTCTCGGGCTTTCCCCTATCCGCAACCTTGGGGACGCGCCACGTAGCAGTACACCTCAGCCCGTGGCGCATATGTATATGTCTATGATTACGTGTGTATGTGTGTGTTTGTGCACACATTATACTCGCACATGCGCATGCGTTTGAGTTTTAACAACATTTTGAGGTTATTTCTATAAATATATTATAATAAATGAAGACTTTGTGAATAAGTTCGTTCACTAATTAAAATAAAGATTTAAATTGCTTTTTTAAATACACACTACGTTCTCTAACCCGCCTGCCAAATGTTGTGATTGTGGTATATACCCTCATAGATATCTATAAGGCCTATATCTACAATAGCTTGCAGTGGTCGTCTGATCTGAAACAACGACGAACGTAGACCGACGAACTTTTACATTGCTTCGACGGAGGCTCCGTTAAGTGACTAGGTTGTGACGATCCCCATCTCGCCTTGGGCTGTCTGTTATTTATAATACCTGCTAAAGTTCCGACACAAGGAGGCCTAAATTTGTCGGTTGCTATTAAGCTGGCTGGCCTGGCTAATAAGTCTACAACGACTCGGAATCCTATTGCGATGAAGTTACGAAAGAAACTTCAGCGTCGCTTATAACTAGTGTAATCATTGAAAAATTCGTTTCACCCAAATTTATAACGTCCTTCTATGGACAGGGAGAACAAAAGGCCATCAGAAATATATACAGTAATACCCCGCTTTACGCGAGGGATACGTTCCAAAAAAAATCGCGTTAACTGAAATTCGCGTATAACGAGGTTTATGATTAAACATAGTCAAAAATTATTACAAAAAAATACAAATCATTTTAATCAATGACTTTAATTCTAGGAACACTTTATTCAATACATACTCTTATTTTTTACGGAAAAATACATCTATTGTCTTTTGGGTAACGTTTTGTTTACGTTCTTGTAAAATACGTTCATAACACCCAACACTGTTTTTAATTGTTTGACAGAAGGAATATAATGTTTAAGTGAAGAGAACTGTACTAGAAAGGATCTCTCTTTAAGACATGTAATAAAATGTGTGAAGACCACACCATAGCTTATTCCATAAATAAAATACTTTAATTGGTACGTGATGCAATTGAAATTTTTGCTGCTAGCCTTTGGGCAGCTGCAGACCGATTGAGCTCGAGGAACAGAGGTCCCTGAAAAAAAATTCTTTTATTGACAACGTTTAGACAACGTTACCTACGTATAATCGCACAGTAAAAAAATAGTTGTAACGATCTTGGTCAATGTCCTCCTGTTACACTTTAAAAGATACTCGATGTACATCATCTATCTAAAACAGAGTTCCCCAAACTTTTTTGTGTCGTAGACCCCTTGCCATGTTTTTCCGTGTTGGGTAGACCCCCTACCTACCTGATATTGATTTCCTGTAAATTTCTAACTGTAGTGTAGTTTAGTGTTAAAAACTTAAAGTAAAAACACATGTTAATTTATACATTTATTAACTGAATTTAAATTAAAACAACTCAAAATAAAATTTTGTATCTGTTATGTAAAATATACGTAACATTAAATAAACATAAAATAAACTATTAATTAAATAACATACGCAATAAGTCAATATTTTTAGTGAGAAGGATGAACCTGATGTTTTAATAATAAATTATCAACATTTGGCGTCAATTTTGTAAGGGTTAATCTTAAATCTCCTCGGCTAATGATGTCCAATCTGTGGACCCCATTTTCATTTCTTGGACCCCCAAATTTTTTTTCGCTGACGTAGACCCCTTTTTTATGACCCCCGCTATTGGGGGCCTCTCGTACCCCTATTTATGGTGGGACAGGGACTTTACTTGCAATTTAATTTTTCACATGATTTTTTATTTTCTCTCTCTTCTTTCATATTTTACTTTCTCTTTCGGTCTATTATCTATCTTTCATGCTACATTTCTACTTTCTTACCCTTTTGCTCTGTTCATCTATCATTCTTTCCTCTTTTCTTGACGTAGACCCCTTGCAGGTTGTCATAGACCCCTAGGGGTCGACATAGACTACTTTGGGAATCACTGGTCTAAAAGATAATTATTCTGTTTTAGCTTAAAGTGTAGCTTTATCGTGACAAGCAAGTTAACAATTATAGCTTCAAGTGTAACAGCGAGTCATGTAACTGTTATTATTGAAAACTTTATTGTTTTTAAGCAACTTTGTGCTACTTTTACTGACAATTTTAATATTACTATAAACGTCAAAAAAATTCCGCGGCTTACCTTGCATTTTTTATGTAGTGAAGTAAAATTGTAAAAATTACCAGATTTTTCCAACTTACAAATATTTTCTTTTAGGGTAGTATCACCATACCTTACTTTCTTAATGTCATCAAAATTGAACTTAAAGATGTTTTAAAATGTTATAGAAATTGAATTTGTCCACATAACCTTTTTAATGTCATTAAAACTAAACTTGATAATGGAATTTTTTACTGTCATCAAAACTGAACTTGAAAATGTAAATTTTTGATGTCATTAAAACTAAAATTGAAAATGTATCATTTTAAAATGTCATCAAAACTGTACTTGATAATGTAACCTTCTTAATGTCATGAAAACTAAACTTGAAAATGTAAATTTTTAATGTCATCAAGACTAAAAATGGGAATGTATCATATTAAAATATCATCAAAACTGACCTTGAAAATGTAAATTTTTAATGTCATCAAAACTAAACTTGATAATGGAACTTTTTAATGTCATCAAAACTGAAAATGAAAATGTATCATTTCAAAATGTCATCAAAACTGTACTTAATAAAGTAACCTTCTTAACGTCATCAAAACTAAACTTGACTATGGAATTTTTTAATGTCATTAAAACTAAAATTGAAAATGTAATTTAAAATTTCATCAAAACTATACTTGATAATGTTACCTTTTTAATATCATCAAAAGTGAACTTGAAAATGTAACATTTTTAAGTGTAATTTTTTTTTTGTAATAAAAATGTATTGTTTTATTACATAGATAAGTATCTATACTTACTATGATTTTCATTATTAATTCTATGGCACATTTTTTAATGATTTTTTAAAGTTATCAAATATATTCCCAAATATGCCATACGACGCATGTATTTTTTCATCCTTTTTTCCACGCTTTTCTAAAGAACATATCAACCAAGTAAAACGAGTTGGGTGTACATCCAAAGAAATATTTTCACAAGTTCACACATTCTGTTTGTGAAAAGACTTTCCCTAACTCTATAATCGATAGTATTCTTATCTGGATTTGTTTTAAAAGTAAAAATGTCAAAATCACTTCTTACACATGTAACAAATAAAACAAACAGTATTTATTAAATTTTATTAAGTAACAAGAGAAAAATAATAAATAATCTAATTAAATAATAAACCTTTCAAAAATATAAAACTAATCCAAAAAACAAAATGCGTAGAAAGGAATGCTTACAATTAATTGTGCATAGATTATAAAAGGGCACTTGTGTTCCGGTCACCTGCAGATTAAAAATAAAAATACAGATAATATATACTGTGATGATTATGCTTATAATTATATATTCTGCAACTCTTAGTTGTGATTTACAGTGTTATAGTCAAAATTTAACCCTTTGCACTCCGTTGTCGCCGTATTTGCGACATTAAAAAGCTAACAATAAATCCGCTGTCGCCGTAGCGGCGACATGGTTGTTTTGCTGCCTTGGTGCCCTTAACAGTTAGGTAAGCAAAATAGTCTGTGCTTATCTTATAGTGTTTATGATACGTTTATTATGCTTACATTGTAATAAGAGTAAAAAGTGCTCTATTTAAGTTTATTTCGTTACACTCATAACGTTATAACCCTAGTGAAGATGGAAGGCGAAAATTTTGACGATAGTTGTGAAATAAGTGATGTGGAAGATGAACTCGATTTTGCGTTGCTTGCCGACGATTTAAGTGAAATAGAATTAGAAGATCATTTAGAGACAGATAGTGACGATAGTGACGTAATAGTAGTTAGAAAAAAAAGAAGAATTGCAATTATTGAATCAGATTTAGAGGACGAAGATACACCATCTGTAGACGGCGATGTATGGAGTAATATTACGGGAAGCGACATTCCTTTGGAAAAAATCAATTTTTCAACAGGAAATAAAATACCAGGGCCACAAGTTTTCAACATCGAGGAACCATTACAATTTTTTAAACTGTATTTCACGGAAGAGTTAGTGGACGAAATAGTGTCAGAAACAAATAGTTACGCCAAGAACAAATTGAAAAATAAAACTCTTTCCAAAGATTCTATATGGCATACATGGCGCGACACAAGTAAGGAGGAATTTTGGGCCTTTATCGGTGTAATTTTGAATATGGGAACTGTGGTTTTGCCAAATGTTCAAGATTATTGGTCTACTAGTGCAAATACCAAAATACCATTTTTTTCTTATTTGTTCACTAGAAGCAGATTTAACCAATTATTTTGGATGCATTTTATATAAGTGTGTAAAAAAAAGTAAGGACGAAAAACCACTGTCCCATTTGAAGTTCGTCAAGAGATTAGTCGATCAACTTGTAGGTGAATTCCGCGAAGATCGATCAAGACCTTCCACTTCAGCAACTGAAACAAGACTGGACAAAAAACTGCACATATTGCGAAAAGGCAAGAAAAGAGATTGTATTGTTTGTTCTAATAGACAGGAAAAAGGACAAAGACGCGAAACTTCGGAATACTGTGATACTTGTCCCGGTAAACCGCGAATGCATATGGGCAATTGTTTCGAAAGATATCACACTTTAAGAAATTTTAAGTCCTAAAATTTATGTTTTTCTTTTATAATATAAGTTAGAATATGTTTTGTTTATAAAATAGCTAAGAAATAAAAATTTTGTTTTATTGAAACGACTCTATTTTTCTTCTACATCATAGGTATGTACTTGGAACTAATATAGTGCTGGAGTTGCTGGTAGCCTCTATGCATTACTAGGCTGGAGTGCAAAGGGTTAAAATGTCATAAAAACTATCCTTGATAATGTTACCTTTTTACTTTCATCAAAAGTGAACTTGAAAATGTAACATTTTAAAGTGTTTTTTTTTTTTAAATAAAAATCGATTGTTTTATTATATAGATAAGTATCTATACTTACTTACTATGATTTTCATTATTAATTCTATGGCGCATATTTTTTAAATATTAGTTTTTTTTAATGAATTTTTAAAGTTGCCATATATGGCATGTAATTTTTTTTCATCCTTTTTCCACGCTTTTCTAAAGACAGTATCAACCATGTAAAATGAGTTGGGTGTTTATTGAAATAAATATTTTCACAAGTTCACACATTGTTTGTGAAAAGACTTCCCCTAATTCTATAATCGGTAGTATTCTTGTCTGGATCCATTTTAAAAGTAAAAATGTCAAAATCACTTCTTACACGTGTAACAAATAAAACAAACAGTATTTATTAAATTTTATTCAAGTAACAAGAGAAAAATAATAAATAATCTAATTAAATAATAAACCTTTCAAAAATAAAACTAATCCAAAAAACAAAATGCGTAGAAAGGAATGCTTACAATTAAATGTGCATAGATTATAAAAGGGCACTTGTGTTCCGGTCACCTGCAGATTAAAAATAAAAATACAGATAATATATACTGTGATGATTATGCTTATAATTATATAATCTGCAACTCTTAGTTGAGATTTACAGTGTAATAGTCAAAATTTAATTTTATAAATTTAGTTAATTTAAGATGTTTTTTTATACTAATTATTATGAAACATCAAAAGTTTACTAAAGATGACTATTATCTACTATATTGAATACAGTGATACTCTTATACTTTATTTTAAGTCACTTGCTAAATAAGAGTCATAAACAGACTATAGTAAAAGCGCTGTGTTAATTTAATATGAAATTATTGTGTCCTCCGTCTTCTACCCTGAAAGAAGAAAATGAAAAGATATATTTATCTATTTTACATTCATTGTTATATAAAATGCGATTAAAATAAGAATAGGACGGGCTCTCGGCTAACTTCACTCATATAAGTACAGTCAGCATTAAATATATAAAATAAAAAAAAAATAATAATTGTTTTTGTTGATTGTTTAATTTGTTCTACAATGAGCAAAAGAGGTAGTGTTTTACATCGGCGAGCTCGAGAGATTATCAGCAATGTTGATAAGTACTTCGGGGAAGAGAAAAAACGTGCCATTATGTTGTTGGACCAGTTAAAACAAGCAAGAATTGTACCCGGGCCAGATGGCAATATTCATGTCTCAGGTGATGTATTTGGAAGTTTCATTAAGCATTTGGAAACTGCTTCGAAGGTAACCGAGCGAGTGACTTTAGCCACTGGTATTATTTTTTAACATTGCTTTTTTTGCACACTATACCAAGTTCCCGTTGTGACGTCACAACATGGCGCTAGGCCGATCCTATTCTTATTTTAATCGCATTGTAGTATTAAACGTCAACTACTGGACAAAGGCATTCTCTACAGTTTTAAAATGGTACTGGTTTGAAGTGGCCTGCACCAACATGTCCACCCTGCTTTTGGAAGTCCTGGTGCATTTCTAGTCCACGGAATCCACTTCAGAACATTAAGGCCTCAGCTATCATCTGTTTACTATGGTTATTTGATGTTATCCATCCACTGGACTCTGGACTATATCAGTTACTATAATTCTATGAATCTCCTTATTTTGGACTCGATGCCATAGAGAAATCCCAAGCATAGCCGTCTCCATGGATCATTGAGAGCACTATGATTTAGCTGATGAAACTCAGATTGAGATAAGTAAGAAAAGGACCAATATTTAGCCACTTCCGCACATGTAGTGGTACTCGTGCAACAAAGTGCACCGCCCGCCAGCCCGCTGATAAATGCGTATGCGGCAAACAATGCGAATCACACAACCGCCACCGCCAAATTACTCAACGCGTGTTTCAACCCTCCACGGGGCATCTTCAGGAGTTATGTTACACCGATTAGTGCCAAACACAGAGTTGGCTAAATATTGGTCATTTTCTTACTTAGTTTGAAATTAGTGATACTACTATCGTCTAATTAGTTGTAATAATTTTACTAGCGTTATTATATCACTTCTTACCTTCAGTTAGTCTTGTCGTCTTTGATCTCCTCGACTTTGGGGTTGTTCTTCCAGATATAGTAGGATAAGGAGCTAGCGTACGCTAGCCAGCCAAGGTACGGCAACATCAGCGCTGCCGCAGTCTTGTTGTAGTGCACGAAAGAGATAGTGGTAGCTACCGCCGCTCCACTTAGCACAGAGATCTCAATGAAGGCCTGGAACGGTTAATATTATTTATTTGTTCTATTAATTAACACATTTTTATTCATCACACACAATAAATACAGGAAAAATAGAAACATTATGTCAATATGTCTGTGAGGTTATATTAAAAAATCGTATAGATAGAGTGGGACAGACTACGAAGCCGGAATTAGCCGATTGTCTCTTTCTAAAGGTCGATGTGCAGTACTTATCGCCGGGTACTGTATTGTAGGTGAAGAAACATACAGGATGATTCATTATAGGTTTAAAAGCTTCAAAGGGTTGGATGTATAGCTTATTTGTCAGCAAAAATCTTAAATACTATTACACTTATTTTACTTCCACATATGCTACATTATTTTTTTTTTTCTATTGGAATAGACAGACCAATAACTTTTGGACAGTACTCTGAATTTTATTAAAACTTTTTCTTACCCCATATACAGGAGGATTGATTTTAGATTTAAAAGGGTGAATGCATAGCTAATTTGGCAGCAATTATTTGACAGCAAACAATTTATTGGATGTACCAAACATTAATTAACAGCAAATAAGTATATGTTCAACTTTTTTAATCCCATATATATATATATATATATATAAAATTTCCATGTCACAATGTTAGTAACCGTACTCTTCCAAAACGGCTCGACTGATTTTTACCAAATTTAATATGCGTATTCAATAGGTCTGAGAATCGGCTACTATCTATTTTCCATAACCCTAAGTGATATTTATTTTATTATATTTGGTTTTTATTTTATTATGATACATACATGAATGCATACAACCCTAAATTTTCACCCTTCTGCGATCAACCCTTATTTTTTATTTGTTAATTAAAAATTTCTTTTTTTTTTGCAAAGCAACGTTTGCGGGATCAGCTAGTATGTATTTATATATATATAAATAGATTATTACTTACCAATTTGAAGTCCTTCAAACCAAAGAATATTGGAGTCCACGCCCAATTGAGAACTAGTTGACCACCGTAAAGTGACAGCGGCACAACAGAGACATCTGGAATTAAGCATATATATATATATAAACAATATATAAAAACTTTTTATACGAAACTGAAACCTGTACGCTGAGGATTCTGGATAATCGAAAAACCGTGAACAGGGCACTGAACCAAGGTTTCGATCCTCAAAGAACTCAACATAAGAAAGAGGTTTGGCACTAATCGGTGTAACATAACTCCTGAAGATGCCACGTGGAGTTGTGAAGCACGTGTTGAGTAATTTGGCGGTGGTGGTTGTGTGATTCGTATTGTTTGCCGCATACGCATTTATCAGCGGGCTGGCGGGCGGTGCATTTGTTGCACGACTACCACTGCATGTGCGGAAGTGGCTAAATATTGTTTATTTCTTACTTAAGAGAGGTTATCATTTCCTCAAGTTTTTTGGACATGTCACATCTATTGAAGCCTCGTTGGAAGGCAAGCAATCTCATGAACGCTCCCCAAAGAGATGAACAGATCATCAAAACTATCAGTGAATGAGCAGCATGGCAACAGAACCGATTGGATCTTCAGCATGACCACTTTGGCAATAGTGCAACGAATGACAAGAAGAAATATGTCGTATCACTCTCCATTCTTCTTTTTTAATCTGGATTCAACAGCAGAATGCCAACTAACGCCATCTGTCGACGCCAGCTGAAACCACTGGGTTCCGACAATACTTGGATGTGATTTGAAAACGAATTCGCAAGTCGCACGCTATTCTATTCTCCGACTCATTTACACTGTGTGTGTTATCATTGATCAAAAGTTACCATAATAAAAATATACTTATTTGAAATGTAATCTAAACCATTTATATATATATAATCTGTTTTTTGTCATTTGTTTCAAACATATGTAAAATAAATTAACATAATTATCTACCAATTATATATATATATATATATATATATATATATATATATATATATATATATATATATATAAATGTCGGAACTCGATAGTTTCGATAGGTGAAGACACATGGCGCTAGTTGTTCGTAAAGGAATAAAAGGGGCATGGCGCAGAAGAATCGACATTAACAAAGAATATATATATACGCTCCGACATACATATATAATGTTTTTTGGACATTTCTTTCAACGTTAAGTTCAAAAAAAGATGCAAAGTAAATTAACCAAATCTCTACCAATTAATTGTTCCCGAATTATCAGCTTAGCTGTCAAGTCACGTCAATTTTTATTTGTGACCCTGTTTTGAGGTCTCTCACAGTAATATAACTACTATTAGAATAATATTTTTCACATAATATATATATATATATATAATTTTATCTTATACTATCTTAGTATCTTTAATTTATTTCCTCACTTCCATATCCTCGTCTAAGAATCTTACATTTATTTTTACCTATTTACATTTTTACTTTTTTATTATCTTTTTTTTCCTTAGTCTATATCACAGATTAAATTTGTCAAGCTTTAGATTTTAACATACTTTATATACAAACTTATTTCTTTCTTGTTTCTTGTACCTTGAGAAAGTGGTAAAAAATGCATATTTGGTATTCCATTGTAGTTATATAAAGGATGATTAATTATAGGTGTAAAAGTTTAAAATTTCTATAACTCATTTGTGAACAAAGAGCTAGCATTTACACCCATTTCTAATCATCATGTATAAAATGATGATTCCGAAATATGTTACATTAATTAAAATTTTCTTTTGCAATGAGACAGGGTAATAAATTCAGTCACTACAAAGTCAATACAGTTAGTTCTTGATAAAAAAATATCTTGTCAATATAGTATGATACATCTATATGATCTCGGAGATATTTATATGTTATCACTGTGATAGTATGTAGATAACAGACATTATCTAACTACTTCATGTCTTGTTTATACTTTATACTAGAATATGTAGCTTCCTTTTTTGAATTTAGAACATTATATTTTTAAAATATTCTGTGACAATAGGCAGGTTGAATTGACGAAAAATTTGAAAATTATCTGTGACATCTCTCAGGAACGATGACGGCATGTGAAATGCATAAAAAACAGTAATAAACTATATATATTCAACCACCATAACATTTTTTGAATAACAATCTGTACTATCACTCAAAGAGATTTCTTTTTCAACAGTAAAATCATTACAAGCCAACTAAAAGTTCCATAAGTTATACAAATAAATGAAATTGTAATGTCTGTTTGTAATATTAAAATAAACGCCTATTATTTCATGCATATATATAACTATTTGTCTGTCTTTTTGTTCTGGCTAATCTTTGAAATAGCTGAACCGATTTTGACGGGATTTAAGTAAGAAAAGGACCAATATTAAGCCACTTCCGCAGTTGCACACACAAGTGGCTAAATATTGGTCCTTTTCTTACTTAGGATGAACTTCCGCAAAATAACGCGTTATTCCATTTAATTATTGAAGGGGCTTATTTACAGGTAACTAGCTGATGTAATAAGGATAACTTAGACTATTTCAGAATATAAGGACACTCACAAAAATCAGTTTGAGCTATGCAATTCTTGCAGGGGACAGCTAGTATTGATCCATTTAATAAGTTAATCTATGAAATAACTTGAAATAAATTCATTATGAGTTGTATATGGAGAAGGCAGGACTAGAGATATAAGGCAGTCTCACTATAACCTGCTGAAGGCTGACCTTTCGGATGCTTCTAAAGCAGCTGTGGGATCTTATAAAATTTTGTTAGATAGTAAATGATGCAACATGGATAAGAATACATTAAAATATCTTACCGTTGAAACCACCACATTCTTCCCACACTAAATATGATGCATAACCCATACTGCTGTACAATACAGTCCATGCAGGCCCGAAGACCCATTTAGGTGGTGTCCAACATGGCTTCTTCAAGCTGTCATACCAAGATTTTTCATCACCCTTGCGGACCTGTCCAGCGAAGTATAACCCGTTGACCCATCCACCAACATTTGGTAGAACAATTGAACCAATAGCCGGCCAATTTGCCATGTCGTTTATATTTCTGAAAAGAAATATGTTTTTTAATAACTGCAGATTTTAGTTTCTGCAATCAGTTCCAGTTCCAGTTTTTAAGTGATCATTGTCATTAGCCATCCATTTTGCAATATTTAATACAAAAATAAAAAAGGAAAAATACATATAGAGATACAAGAGGCGATCTTAGCACTCGAGGCAATATCTACCAGACAATCTTTAGATGGAGATGAGAGAAATGAAGAAGAGGGCGATTTATGGTGTACATATAAATACATTATTACACACACATACATATATACCAACATACTTATATAAATATATATATATATATATACACATATACATACATTACTATACACACACACATATCCAATATATGTTCATGTGGAAAAGGTATTAAATAAATAATAATTGTAGTATAGCATATAACAAACAGTATATAAACAATATATATTTGAGAAGCTTTTGAGAAGATTGTTTATGGTTCTGTGGGCTGAATTATATCCATACAATGTATGCAATTATAAACTGTATTTTTAAGGTAATTTGATATAATTTAGCCTACATCATTTCAGGCACATCTGACCTGTAGGCATCTGGGTGTTACAGGCAGATATGTCCATAGGCAGTTGACAGGTTGAATATTATATAAGAAGTGAAGAACTGTGGATCAATGAACTATTGATTATATATGCATTTATTTTCTGTTAAAAACACACTATTTGTGATTTATGTAACATCAGCACTTCACAAAGTTGATAAGGTAAAACAAGAAACCAGTACTTAATTAACAAAAATCTTAAATCACATCCATCCATTCACACAGGCCTTGCAGTATTCTTAATCCCTTGACATACAAATAAAACTTGCATCTGATGCATTTGAAGAATATCAACTAATTGGGCTTACACGCCAGTGATCACTCAGGAACAAAATCAAAATCAGTGCGGTATGTTCAAACTTCCATTGCTGTATAATTTAACAAAGTTTATATAGTATATTGCTTGTTTACAATAAGTCTTCAACGGCACATGAAATGCACAAGTCAGAGCAGTCATTGTATGCCAAGGGTTTACTGTAGTCTTTGTTCCAGCAATTGCAACATTGATTTCTGTATTACTTGTGGTTAAAGCTAGGTCTCACTTGATCTAACTTATTTAAAGTCAACTTAATGATGCTTTAATAGAAGCCTTTGTGACTTTTGCTTTGATTTTCATGTTACAGTGACTTTAAATCTAGTAACAGAAGTTACAATGAATCTTTATTAACATTATATTTTAAAAAATCACACATCACATAATTGTGATAGTAATAAACTATGCTAAAATGAAAATTACTACTGTTTTTATTTATTTATATTTTGTATGCATATATGTGTGCATGCACATGTATATATGTATGTATCCGTGTGCATATATGTTTATAAGTATCTTGTAAGACTTGCACATCCAGTATATGCTATTGTTATAGTTTAATGAGTAACTTTCTTCTATGTAGGATTATGATCCCTTTACATGTCCTCACAATCTTAATAATGCTACAGGCGGAAAGTTATAATGACTCCACCTCTTCCTATATTACTAGTTTTTAAATTTAAAAAAGTACATATATATATATATATAAAATTACATGTCTTGCATTTTAACAAGTACATTCTTTAATACCCTTTAACATATAAAGACTTAAAGAACAAATTGTATAATTAACATATATTAAAGATTTTTACTAATAGCATACATGCACATAAATGTATTTTATTAATAAAGGGATAGAAGAGAAATTATAAATATTTTTACTTTAATAGATTCCTAAATTAACATGACAGATCTAATCTTGACCTAATACTTAAACATAATATGGAAGCAAATAGACGATATACTTAAGAATCAACTCATTAGACATATTACTAAAATATAAAACGCATCTTACCCGGCAAAATCTATTAAATTTTGTTTGCAATTACAAGCCATTGTAAATCGTCGGCTAAAACTATGTACAAGTCAATTCAATGTCTAAAGACTAATCGGAAAATATTTAAAATTATCAATGCAAAGATTCGATTGTTAATAAGTTTTGGTAACACGATAAGGTAGACGAGATAATAAAATGCTGAGTAATAGTTAGTTACTTACTGGTTTTAGTTACGTACTAAAGTTTACACCGATGACGCAAGACAAAACCGAATTTTACATATATTTATGTAAAAAAGTGCTAATTGTGGTAAATTACGCAATTTAATGTTTACATACCCGTTACCGGCTTCCATTAACTATGACTAATAGCCTTATATAGAATTATTTGAAAAGAAATAAAAGTTATTAAAATTCTTTTACTTACTATTTACACAATGGAGAAACTCGAGTTCACAGCCGGCAGCGGTTTGTAAAAAATTAAGAAAATTGTCTAATGAATACAATGAAATCAACTTTGCAAATTTTAATCCTACTAAAATATGTACTACACTGATAAAACACCAAAACAATACTTTACCTTACTTCTTTATTCGTCAGTATTATATTTTAACAAATGTCATCGTGACTTTACTATTCCAATACACGGATATAAAACATCATTCAATATGAATTTTAGTTTTATCATTCCTCAATAATTATATAAATGCTAAAATAAAGAAAAATATAGCATGTATAAAGATATATCTTCATATTATCTATAATGCAATAACCGAATTTTCTTAATAATAACTTTTAAAACGACGAAGTAGGTCGTATATCCATAACATATTAATTTTGTAGAAAGAATTCCTTTCTCTTTAAAGTACGCTTGCGCTAATTCCTGCAGCTCTGTCTAATATACGGTGTAAAAGTTGCCAAACTTGAGGTTCTTACCATACAGCTGTGCGGCGTCCCGCATGAGGCAGAACGCCACACCAACTCTGTCCTCTATGTGGCTGCCGTCGATATAAATTACCAGATCAGCAGCAGCTATGCGGTAAAACTCCATACCAACCTGACCAGACGTGTCTGGAAATCTCAAGAAGCTTACTGGTTACTCTAGTTCTCGGTCTCTGAACCCTTTTATTATTCTGACACAATGGCGTCCGAAAGGGCCGAAAACCTTGATTCGTTCGGTAATTATTACCAGGTTATTAAAACTACTACCACTTTGACTGGCGTCCCCTGTGATATACGAATAGACAGATTGATTATCGAATAGTGATGGTAATGATGTTTTACTTGTCTTATGTCTCGTCGTCCGAAAATATATCTCGATTTCAGAACAAACGTATGTATGTACCAGATGTAAATTGTAGGCACCTACAATCGGTGAATTGTGTGTTGAGCGACAAAGTCAAAGTGATGAATAGATGCATGTTTAAAGAATTGCTTGTTTGGCGATCGTTGGCAGCTTCAAAGTGCTATGCACTAAGACTTCATTACGGGTGTACTACGTACACTCGTGGTTATAAGCATTAACCAGTTCTATACCACCTGGAGACTGGGTATGATGGAGATGAACACATGAATTCGAATGCACGAAACACAGGCTTAAGTAGGCTAGGGGATTACGGCATCTCTAGCACTGCAAATGTCACTTATTGAGTGACATGCTACTCCTGCTTTTTAACAATGCAAGAAGCAGCCCAGGACAAAGTCCGCCTTTTTTCGCAAGCTGACCACATGGACGACATATAGATAACGACTTAGGCCCTCCATATTAATGGACTGCATTGCAGCGCTTTTATTATATTTGATTGTACATATCCATCAATCTAGGACGACAGCTGGAATCTGAAGATGTTTGGTGATGTTGCCAGTGGCAAAGCCAGAAGTGTAAATGCTGGACCTCTACATCATTTATGCGTGGGATCCGTTACTGCAGGGCCACCCGATGACTTATCCTTGGAGCACCCAGGCCTGGATCGGTCGTCTATCAAACCCCGCAACGCAATATTGAAAAGTTCAATCACTCAGAAATTCTCGTATTACCCATGACTCGGTCTGGTATAAATGAGTCGCATAGTTTGCATACAAGTATTTTATTGCAGATTTTGTCGAACGCTTTAACCTCTTAAAGGCAAATGGCTCATGTGATAGATCCCTTCATTTCCTTGGCGAGTATATACTAAGTAATACGTGTACTTGATATATGTAGGAGTATTTGGCGCGAAAACTAAATTGTTTCAAATATATAGTGCATCCGTCGTAAACCTTCTTATTCCTGCGAATATTAATCTATCATTGATTTTCCCAAAAGACTTTAAGAGACGTATGTGTTTATAGGATCCACATCCTATCCAATCCCACGATTGGTTGCTGTTTTAAAAGCTTCAAGATTTATGTAATCCTAGAAACCCTTGAAATAAATTATTGTTAATATATAAATGAAAGTATATGAAAAAAAATTTGCAAGTAATTACATAAAGATCGATAAAGAATTTGATCGATAATTATCGATTATACTTTTAATTTTAAGTCACTTATTATGTTTTAACCAATCTTTATTATTTTTAAAACTAATAATATATTTTAACAAGTTATCAATGACATGTAACAATTATCATTTGCCTGGTTTAGATTCTAGTATCTTAATCGGTGACATATCTCGTTTAGAGATACGGACTACGCATTTAGGTTGGCATTACCTAATACGTAGATCATAGTCCCAAAAGGCTTATAATTACAAATTAATGATATATTGATAAAAAACAAACAATACGTTTAATTGTAATCGCCAGTAATAGTGACAATTAAAAATTTAAATTGTAGTTACTCGTTTTAAAAATTCACAGAGAAGTTATATTAAATTAATTTTAACAGAGAAATATTAAATCTAGAATGCCGAACTGGAATCTTATAGGATCGTTGATTTTACCAAATGTGGGTGGATGGGCAGGCGCTGCTTCAACCATGATAGGTCAAGTGACCAACAAGAAAAATAATGCCTGGTATGAAACCATCAAAAAACCCAGCTGGACCCCACCAAACTGGGTTTTTGGACCGGCATGGACTGCATTGTACACTGGAATGGGATATGCATCTTATATGGTTTATGAAGATTGTGGTGGACTTACAGGTATTTTTACATTTTCAGCTTTTTAAATAAAACAACGTTCAATTTATAATTACATTATCCCTTAGTTTTTAAGTTTAACTAATGCATTTATAATAATATTAAGACATCGAAACTGGTAACAAGAAAAAAATACTTACAGACTTGGTAAATTATTGAAATATTTTTTTTAATGTCACTCTTTATTAAATTAACATAAATAGCTCATATGTTTTGCTTTTGTTGAACCTACTTAAAATATTTAAATATATTAAACATTAAATTGAAATATAAAAACCTATTCAAAATTATTTTCATAGTCGACATATTCAAACTTCTTGCTAATTAAATAAAAAAAACTGGTATCTGTATGCCAAATTAAAAAGTAAAATCACATTATTTTTAAACTATTCTTTATGTAATATATGTCATCTAGATACTCTTAAAGAAATGTTAAGTAAAGAAAATATTATGATGGTGTATATAGTCAATATATATGACAATCTAGTATATGTAAACAAAAATTGTTATGAATTTAAGAAAAAAAAACTAAATAAGGTAAGCACTGGACACTAAGACAGATTTGTTATACCTTTGTCTAGGCTTCATGAGATTATTAATTTTTTTGTGGGCAATATTGTACAGTATTATAATAAATTCCCATAAAATATATATAAATTATGTAATATATTTAAGAAGTTTATTAAAAAAAATTAAAATCCAATTAAATGCTCTACTACTGTATTAATTTTAGATTTAAAGTAGTAATAATCAAATATGAATAATCATTACTAACATTTACTTCTATAAAATAATTGACATTGTTTTTACCAAAACCATCACAGGTTACATTCACAATATTAAAAATATAAAAATGTGGGCTAATTGTGGGCTCTTCTCCGGTCAGACCACTTTGGAAACCTCATAGATTTAAGATGAAGAATCCCATTATATGGGAGCTCAATTTGATTCTGGTTCTTATCAAATTGGACTTTGTTGGAATTCTCCTCATAACTTGTATAAGTGGTCACTCTAAAACAGTATTTTAACTTTTTTCATGTGATGCTGTATCTTAAGTTTCTTTTTTTTAATTCTTGTAATTACCTATGTAACATATATAATTATTTTATTAAACCAAAAGGGTTTAACTCCTGTCAGTCCCGCTTTTGAATTGCCCTTAACAATCAATTTACCCTCACATGGGGTGTGGGCAACACCTTGTGAAACACTGCTCTAAAAAGTGTATGTGGAATAAAATATATATGAATGTACATTGCAGAGAAAGCTGTTCTCCCATTGGCTTTATATGGAAGTCAGTTGGTCTTGAATTGGACCTGGACTCCAGTATTCTTTGGGTTGCACAAAATTGGTTGGGTAAGTTGAAACATTTTATTTTAGAAATTATATAAGATCAACAACTGAAACTTTGAACAAAAGTTTTGTAATGGATATTTGTTCTTCATACTGTTATACTACCAAAATATAGTGTATTTTCAAAGTTGAATTGATGTAAATATTATAATATAAATAAACATATGGCAACTCTCTTGCCCATTTACCATTCATCATTCTCAAAAGCAAAGCTAAATGTCCCTGATGACACTTCTCGCACTACTTGAAGACACATAATCCTAATTGGAAATATTGAGCCGTTAAATATGTAAAAGTAATGCATAAAAGATTGAATTTTTTTATACAAATTATTTTTATTGTTATATGTTTCAAAGAGAATAAGTATATAGGTGTTGAAATTAAATATTAAAATTAAAAAAATATTTTGAAACATATATGGTATGATAATAAGTTTTATTCCATAAAACAAAAATGAAAAAGACCTTGGGTACATTTATCGTGAGCAAGTTGGTCCCATCAGGTACCTTGCTTGATTGCAGATAATTTTCCTATTCTTTCAATCTTTAAATGAATTTAAGCTCACAAACTAATAACATTTTAGAAAGTTTAAATTAGATTAATCTTTTTTAATACATTTTAACAACTTGTGTTCCAGGCATTCTGCCACATTATAGCATTGGATGTTGCCGCAGCTGCATGTGCAGTTAGTTTCTTCAAAATAAATACTAATACAGTGTATTTCATGACGCCATATCTTTGTTGGCTGGCATTTGCTACATGTCTCAACCACTCTATATGGGAACTTAACAAAGATGAACCAAAGGCTTAATAATTACTATGTTATCACAACACATTACATGAGGCCTTATTTGACAAAAATAATTTTCAAAAAAGTTCTTACATAAACAAATATTGAATTCAATGTCACATGTCATGACATAAATTAATTAATTTAAAAAAATTGATCACCTGTTGTAATTAATGCATTTAAATCATCTTCGCTACGTTTGTCGGAATGCATCAACTCTTCTGGCTATAATTATGAATAATGCGTCACTTTTAAACATTTTTATAAGAAGTATAAAGATTGTCTAAATAAGTAAGAGGTTACTTTTGAAATTTGCCGCCATTTTTTCTAGTTTGACATTTCATTAATGTTACCATTATTAAAACTGTCAAGTCATTTTATTTGGGTTACATGTAGTATTACGATTAAAATACTTGTAAATGTTTTAGTTATACATAAAAGATAACATTTTAGTAATCAATATTTTAAATTCGCAATTTTCAACATATTATTCTTAATGTGTAGGAAGAACTATGAATTTTATAAAAAAAAATACAATAAGGGTAAAAATACAATAAAATATAATAATCCTGAGATAATTGTTGATAATATTGGAGATACAAACATTTTATTATTTAAAAAAAATTAAAAGTAACCTCAATTTTGACAGTTAACATATGATACATCAAGCTATAATTAAATTATAACTTGATCTAGTTTATCAAGAATATTATTGTAATTTAAATTATTAATCATGGAACAAATTACAAAAAGACATTTTCGGGTTATTGTTATCTTAAAAGCTAGAAATTCTAAATGTTTTTTAAAGCAATTGGTATTTTAGCAGTTGCTTCTTAATACTATTTTAATAACATATTATTTATGTGCCAAAATTTAAAATGCTATATAAAAATTTGTGATAGATATGTGATAATTACAAGAAAACTAACCTAACGAATCCTGTGTGGGTTACATATATATAAAATAAAGTTCACAGAATATATCTAAAATTAAAAGTTTATTACTAAATAAACCTTATCATAGCATTCAAGAATTTTTGGTTAAATTATATTCATGTACCTTGGTTTATTGAAAAGTTGCATTTAAAATTGGAACAAGTTTCTGGCCGGCACTTCACAACAGATTAGCTTTTAGCCGGTGGTATCTTACTACTTATATTAAATTAAATGATGATTCAATAGTGTTTGTAAATGCCTGATTGAATAAAGATATTTTAAATTTGAATGGAAATATTAGTTTGCTATTTACTGTTAGATTAGAGAAATAGTCGAATGCATAATGTTATAACCTCAATTTGACTCAATCTTAGTTTAATAATAACTCTACCAGATTAAATAATGCTAGTTATTTTTAGTCTATTTTGTAATGTTGAAATACCGTTTTTAAAATCGATGAAAACTAGAATTATTAACAGTTATATAAATTTAATAAAATCTATTGGTTTTTCTAAATACGAATTTTGAAAATATGGCATAGGAAAAAATGTTACCATTGCACAAATATTGTATTAATTAGTAAAGGAAAAATTGGAAATCACCAATACAGTACATATATATAAATCAATGTGTATCTATCTGTCTGTACTCTATATATTTCCCTGGGAAGGTCTTCGAAAAATGTAAAAAAACATTTTCGTTTATAATCTGTTTATATTTGAGATGTCTTGTTCTTCAGATTTTTAATTAGATGCATATTACGGCTACGCGAGAACAGGGGTACACTTAGTGTTTAATATTGTATAGATTTTGTTGAAGCATTTATATTTGAAAATAAATATATCAAAGTTTGTTGTTATATTCAAGTGTAATTATTTTTATTTCTTTTTTTTCGATGTTTTAGTGTAAAATATTCGGCAGTAAAAATGTATGTCATTTAATTTTTAAGCGTTTACTTAGCATTTCATTAAGTTTTGTAATTTAAGATTTAATTCCATTAAAATGTATTAATTCAGCACAATTTATTAAATCACAAATTTAATTACAACAACGAAGTCTTTGTGATATAGTTAATAAGACTTTAAAGGGGTGAATGTATAGCTTTTTTACTGTCAATTAATTTATGGCAGACACGTTATTCCAAATTTAATGCTTTTGAAAAGCTTTTTTAAAATTCGAATTACTACATATTAATTTTTTTATGACTACTGCCACACGTTATTGACAAGTTGCATTCCAATAGAAAAAAAAACGTAATTTTAGAAAAAATAGAAACAGGTGTAAATTCTAAAGATTTTATACCTAATAACAATCACCCTGTTTAAGAAATAAATGTATACTGTTGTGCAGGCTTTAAAGGAATGAAGTAGATGTAAAAGGGGGTGAACCTCGGCTCTTAGTGCCTAGCCACACCAATAATCTGTATTAATTAAGGTATTGTTTTTGGGTAGTTGGGATATGGTAATATTAATTTTAATATGGCAACACTAATGTTGCAAGTGCATTATGGTGCTGAGTTGGTAATTAAAGGTATTTGCGTGTTATATCATTATATTTACACAATGAATAAAGTTTAATTTCAATGTCATTTCATTCGTTTCAATTTGTTTAACTCTCCCTGTTGTATTGAGGCGTCCTTGTAGATTTGTTTCACTTTCTCTTTGCGGACGTTGTCGCTGTAAAAAAAAAGTGTAATCTAATATTTTATCTATGTTTATGTGTTAGCTATTATGGAATAGGCTTTTATATGGATACAATTAAAAAAAAAAGGATGTCCACAAGACTTTTGTGAAGCTGTTTACAAATGAACAAGAGGGGAAAACAGCTTAATGATATATATAATTATAAAATAATAAAGATATGGGCTAAAATCAATTTATGTTAACATATCAAATCCGTCTCCATATATTTTTAGCCTTTAGTAAAATTCATAAATATCCATACAAAAAGATAATTAACAAATGTATGCTAAGGTGTCTCCAACAAACAGGCTCTTATCATCATTATTTTGGCCCTAGGAAGTCCACAGCTGGACATAGACATCAATTTCCATTCAGAATGACCATTCAGAAGCACCTTTCCAACTACTTTAAGAAGGTCATCTATTCACCATGTGGTACGCTGGTGCTAGCTGTTTCGTGGTCTCTTTTCTAGAACCTTACAGCACCAACGGCTATGGTCACTTCAAACTTGCCAATACTTTCTATCCAAGATAAATGAGAACAGCCCTCTATGACTTGATAAGGGACTATGATCTTTGCAATGGGGCTCAGAATGAGCGACCTCTTATTTGGAGAGAAAAGAGTGAATTATCAGTTTCAGTTGCAAGTCAGGTTCAAATAGGGGAACATAGCCTAACTGCTGAACAAGAAAGAGAATAGCCAGATCTTAGAGTATTGCAGGTAGGTCTTAGGTAACACATTGGATGAATTTACATCTAAAGACATATAGGAAGCAAATTAACAGAAACAAACTAACAAAAAAAATTTGTTAGATTTTATCCAACCCTTTAAATTTATCCAACATACCTGTGGATCTTCTGCTTTATCTTCACAGAAGCAATATACGACTTATCTCTTCTTATTTCTCTGAGAGCACCTTTCATTTCTTTCTTATATTTGCCTTCTAATCTTTTCTTTTCTGCGTTCTCACGAGATAGTTTTGAATTCTTACTGCCCGTGAACCTGTGATTGATTGTAAAATATAAATATGTTAGACCATTTTTTTTAAATCGGTAACATTTTATTGTGCTTACACTAGTAACACAGAGAAAATATCTGTATTTCTCAAACGCTGTCAAAATGACTATTATGAAAGAGTTATATATAAATAGATGTGTTTAAAAATAATAATTAATATTATTTACAGCTCTATAACTATTTGATTGTTAATATTATAAATAAAAAGAAAATTTTAAGCAATTTTGTCAATATGTATATTTTTTTTATCTGAATTTAAATGCAATGTCTTGGTCATTATTTCGGACGTAAAACGTCTATTGCTGAATAGACTTCACCCATTGATTTCCAGTAAGAAAAAAAAGTTCATATTAATATGTACGACATGTTATTTTAAAATGATTTCATTATATGATTTCAGGCAATACAAGAGAAATTCTTGCGTCATATTTTTGAACAGTAAAATTTAAATCTTTTATGTGAACATTAAACATTTTATTTAGCTTCCTTTTTTAATATATATATATTAACTTATTTAAATTTCTTTAATGTTTATAAAAATTTAAATCACTATATGATTACTTTTTATATGATTACTTTGGTAGGGGGAGCAGAAAGTGTAACATGATTGAAATATCAGGTGACCTATTTTGTAAAAGGCCCCCAAATGTAGAATAAATTATAAAAATCATGCAACACATAAATTCCTAATAAAATAAAATAAATTTACTTACACTTCTTGTATATCAGGCTCATATAACCTCAAAGCCTTCGGTTTAACCTTTTCTCTTGCCAATAATGTATATGTCTTAACTTCTAAACTCTGTTTCATATGTTGCAGTACTTCAGTCACCACGTTTGCAACATCCTTTGGATATAATTCCAAATCCACTCTACTCAATAATTTTATATGCGCTTCGAAAATTGCCTCTTGTGACTCCAAATCGTTAAAATGATTAAAATACTCTTTCAGCATTAAAACACAATTTAATAGACACTTAATTTTAAATTCATTATCAATGTCATTTCTTAATAAATCTTTGATCGCCATCTTGTTTTCGATGGCCATTTTGGAACAGTCTTCTTGTAGGTTTAAAATTTTGACATCTCTGTGCAATCGAAACGGCGGCACAACTTGAATTATATTTAAAACTGACGTATTTGCGCATAAATATAAAATACCTCTGAGGTAATTAATAGCGGGCGGAACTAATCTTTTAGATAATACCGTATATTCCAAAATTAATGCAGATATGAAAAAACCTCTTGAAACGGAATACGCGTCTTTGAATCTACAGTATGTTAGAATTTCCGACATGAAAATTAAAGATGGCGTCGTAACAGGATGCCGAAAGTCTGACGTTGGATATAACGCCGATATTAATTTGAAGAATATCAACGTATCTAAATCGGGTACTTTTTTTGGATTCTTTTTAAATTTATCATATTTTTCCTTTAACAATTCGCACATAAATTTCTTTGCGGTTACTTTATTCGTATGCGCTAGATCATAGAAATGAGGGACTAGTTTATTGAAAATCAAAAAAGATTTTAAAGCCTCTCCTTCATCTTTTAAGTTTGAGAATATATCGTTTACGTATTGTAACAAGTGTGCATATAAACGACTGAGTAATTCTTTGTTATTCTCTGATAAACTTGGATCGTAGCTTTTTATTAGTTTTTGTAACGCAGTTGACTGTTGTGATGGGTTCTTGCCTGTAAGTAGTTCCTGCAAAATAATTTGACATTTTTTTTTAATTATCTATGAGATATTGTCAAATTTTACAAAGGGATATGCGGTGTGGGACGAGTCCCTACATAAATGGACTGACAACATAGTTAATGTCACGGAAACTTTTAATGCTGGTGATGCAAAACCAGTCATCGTTGTGATCTTCGGCTCACATAATGGTGATGATGACAACGAACATATACTTGCATATTTCAATCATCTTAAAGTACATCACCGTAATGTCTAAAAGTTCTTGTACTAATATGTGTTGCCAGCGATGACATACAGATTCAAGACTTGATCGATTACGGCCTCATAAGGCTCACGTTCACCCGCATCCAAAAAAAAGTTAATGTTTTTTTAAATAATTTTAATTTGTATCGCTAGTGTTTTTTTTTTTATATTTTTCTTCGCTATTTCTAAACGCAGACATTTGGGAGAGGGTTGCCGCTATTTGATACTGATCTTTCTTCTCCCATCTGCGAGGCACGACATTTTAAAAATTTTTTACAATTTTTCTTACACAATTTTCTCTTATGGGTGAATACAGAAGAAAAATTAAGGTAACCGAGATATAATTGGTTATCTGAAGTGATAGCGGGCGGGGTACATCACTCGTGCAATCGATAACTAAGTAAGAAAAGGACCAATATTTAACCACTTCCGCACATGCAGTGGTAGTCGTGCAACAAAGTGCACCGCCCGCCAGCCCGCTGATAAATGCGTATGCGGCAAACAATGCCAACTCTGTGTTTGGCACTAATCGGTGTAACATAACTCTTGAAGATGCCCCGTGGAGGGGTGAAACACGTGTTGAGTGATTTAACGGTGGCAGTTGTGTAATTCGCATTGTTTGCCGAATACGCATTTATCAGCGGACTGGCGGGCGGTGCACTTTGTTGCACGACTACCACTGCATGTGCGGAAGTGGCTGTATATTAGTCCTTTTCTTACTTAGGATGGACTTCCGCAAAATAACGCCTGATTCCATTAAGCAATCGATAACTGTTTGGGCGACCACAATCCGATAGATGCAGCAACGGTAGACCGAAGACATAGTTACGGTAGGAAGTTGCTGGATGTAGACCAGCTCAAGACTGGTCATCATGGTGATATCTGGGGGAGGTCTATGCTTTACCGTAGGTGTCTATCTGATAAATAAAAAGAAGTCTACTATCCAATCTAAAAGAGCAAATCTTTTCTAATTTAATGCTTCAGTCTCGACAACAATAAGTTAGATATATATCTATATATACACTAGCTGATCCCGCAAACGTTGTTTTGCAAAAAAAATATTTTTAATTTTCAATTTAAAAATAAGGGTTGATCGTAGAGGGGTGAAAATTTAGGGTTGTATGTATTTTTGTACGCTGTATCATAAAAAAATAGAAACAAAAAATTTCGTCAAAAAATTAAAAAAAAAATTTCAAGGGTGAACAACCCTTATCACTTAGGGGTATGAAAAATAGATAGTAGCCGATTCTCAGACCTACTGAATACGCATGTAATATTTGGTAAAAATGGGTCGAGCCGTTTCGGAGGAGTTCAAGTTCGAACACCGTGACACGAGAATTTTATATATTAGATATACTATAGTGACAATTTCAATAAAAAATTACCTTTAATTTAGAGCCTTCTTCAGATTTCAAATTAAAAAACGATTCAATCTTTTCATTGCTCTCTTCAACGACTTCATCGTCTGAATCTTCTTCAGATTCTTTCAAGTCATCGAGATCATTGAATTCATCACCTTTTGACGATTCATCAGAATTTGATTCTTCACCTGAACTGTCCTTGTCAACATTAGTGATACCATTTGTTTTATTATTTGCTGCATCTGTTTTAGGTTTTTCCTCACTGTCGCTTTCATTGCTACCTTCATTAGAACTGTCTTCGTTATCTTCATTATGACCTTTAATGTTATCGTTACCAACTTCTTCTTCTTCATCGCCTTTTTCAATATCCTGTTCTTCAATAACATCATTTTCATCATCTGATTCATCATCATCTGAATTTTCATCGTCTTCCGAAGATGTGTCGGATATTCCATCGTCGAATTTAGGCTTTGCGTTTGGTACTGTAAAAATTTATAACCACATTAATACATTTAAAAAAAATTATAGCAACATTTATAATTACTATTTGACATTTAAGTATTATCTTACATTTTTATTTAAAAACAATGCTGATTATAAAGCATTGAAAAAAGAAAAAAAATGCAAAATAGTACCTATTAATAAACAAAAATTAATAGGCAAATATTTCATAAAGGCTCCAATCAGTTCGCTAATTTTTATTTCATACTAGCTGTGCCCACGACTTTGTCCGCGTGAAATTTAATAAAAACAATTATTCAGATTATTTAGTTTAATCTTTTCGTTTAAGAATTTTCTTGGAATAAAACAGTGGTTTAGGTTACACCTACCCTCCAGCCACCAGTATTAGTCCCGACAAAATCGGTCTAGGCATTTCAGAGATTAGCCGGAACAAACAGAAGGATAGACAGACAAAAATTTTAAATGTAATTTTGGTATAGGTGGTGTATATATTATTTTAATATTACAATTTATTAAAACACACAATTTTTTTTTAAACACAGTAAAATATCATTCTTAACCTTTCAAAAATTAAATGTCAAACAAAACCGAAAAGGCTGTGTTATGAATTAATAAAAAAATCATTTACAAAGGATATAATGGCATAATTACACAACAAAAAAATAAAAAAATATTTTTTATGTGATCACAATTATTATTTTAGGTATAGGACTGTCCACAGCTCACACACACTCCTAACTTATGGGAGAGGCCCATGTCTGGCCAATATACAGTATGTTTAATTTATTATTGCTATTCATCCCTTTTGATAATCTGTAATTTATTCACCGCATAGAAAGTATTGTATCAAAATGCTAATACATACCTGAATAATCTTTCAGCACGTTTTCAGGAACCAATGGCTTGCCATCCTTATCGTAAGCCAACATAAATTCTTTCTCATCATCCAATTCAAAATTATCATCCAAATCATCTGCAGATCTGTTGACAGTGACAACCATTTGAATATTTATTTGTGATAATAAGATGAATTATATATCTAAAGCTATCAGATCTTTGTAAGGGTAAAAATATATATATTGTTACATACTATGGATTCTGACTCGGAACGGAACACCACTGGTTCACAAGGAGTCCTTTATTCACAAATCAGATGGTCGCCCTACTTTAACACAAAGTATACTTTCTCTTAGTCCAAACTACGCTTCCAAATCGCTCAAGAAATCACTGTCCAAATAACTTACCAAATAGACACTTTGTATCACTGATCGTAGATCTTAATCTTATAACTCAAAAAACAACACTGAACTGTCGACATGGGGAATACACCTATTTATACTACGGAGAAGGTTCTAGTAAGTTCGAGATAGTACTCGGTTCGACTTTCCGGAAACCATACACAGAAATTTATAAATAACTTCAAGTTCACACGTGTTCATGCAACTTCTTGTTCCTAGTGTTCGGTATTTATTGTTTAGAGGGTTCTGTAACACATGCTTTGTAGCAATATATACATTACCTATGTTTTGTACTAGCTTGACTAGTTTTAGGCGCCACAGTTTCCTCTTCTGATAACATTCTCTGTTGTCTTTGCCTCTCCAACTCTTCCAATTTCTTCTTCTCTTCCGCTTCTTGTTTCTCTGTGCTCTTTAAACCATCTGAAGGCTGTAATAAAATTTTATTTATTATTACTTGATATTTAAACTGTTATATCAATTATGAATTTCATGATCTATAACTTTCCTTTTAGCTGAAAGATTTCGTTTTTTTGTTATATGAGTGTATGTGTGTATGTATGTGTGTGTGTGTGTGCGGATGTGTGCTTGTGGTTCATATGTGTGCCATCTTAGCAATTTAAGGCTTAGGGCCAAAGATCTTGAGAAAGTGGTTTAAAGAAATCAATATTTTAACATTGGTCTCGTCATATATATATGATAATATCTTGTACATTTATAACAATTATAATGAATTAAAAAAAATAGGAGATAGTGAATTTAGAAGACACCGGGAAAAACTGTCTGTACCAAAGTTTTAACTGCAAAAAGTCTCTAATTCATTTGTAATAAACACAAACAGATTTTTTTAATAAAATTCCACAAAAGATTATTGAAAAAACCTTACCGTTCCCCTCTTCTCAAATCTCAATTCTCTCATTGTCTTATCATAGTCTTGTCCCTTCTCCGCTTTACTCAAAAGTTTATCAATCAATGACTCTTCTTCAACTCTTGCTTTTTTAAAAACAACCGGCTGTAAATCCTTCCATTCGCTATCTAACTTCTCCGTCAAGTCCAAAGTCTGTTCTTTCTCCTTCTGCTTTTCGGCTTTTCTCTTTTTTGATTCAGCTATTAGTTGCTCTATTAAATCTTTATGTGATTTTGCGCCGTCTTGGGCATCTGTTTTAGATAGAATACCACCTCCAAAGTGTCCATCTGACACAAAATCATCTGGAATAACCAATAAGCAATATTGTAAATTTAATTTACATTTGTACAGTACCTGGTGATAAATATTGCACATCGATATTTGGAAAGAGAATCGGCTAATTTCGACTCCCTAGAGCGTTATCTCTGTCACACGAAATACCATGACTGACAAAACGGAAGTAAAAATAGGTAGTGTGGGATAGAGTTAGTGCTCTACGAAGCCGAAATTAGCCGATTGTCTCTTTCTAAAGGTCGATGTTGTAAATATTGCATTTATCGCCGATTACTGTACAAGGATGATTGAACAAAGATATATAAATTAATGTTTCATACAGAGTGATTAGTTATAGGAATAATATTTTTAAAGGGATGAATGTATAGCTCATTTGTTTGACGAAAATTTTCAAAGCTTTTACATTTTTTTTATTTCCATCCACCTTGCATAAAGTGATCACTCTGATATATTAGGGTGATCGGAAAGTAATGTCGCTTCTGTCGATATATTTTACACAGTGGCGTAGCTAGGGGGTGGCGAGCGGGGCGGCCGCACCAGGCACCACAAGTAGGGAGGGCACCACAGTTGAAAATTATTTTTTTGAATTTTTTTTTAATAATGAATAATGAATAATGAAATATTAAAAGAAAAATGAGAACCATAATTTAAAGTAATAAACATAAAAAGAATATCGAATTTTACTATTTTTGTGCTAAAAATGTTGTTAAATAATATGAACATAATAAAAAAGTAAACAGCTACAAATTATAATACACAGTGTTTAAGGCTTTCATTCGCAAAACACATAAAGTGTTTTTTTTTAAAGGGCCCTAAATGACAAAATAATAAAATATAACATTATTTAATGATAAATAGATTAAATAATCTTGCAATAATGTCAATAGAACATGAACTAGTCGACACTATTGATTTTGAAAATGTGATTAATGACTTTGCAAGCCAAAAAGCGAGCAAAGTTCGTTTTTAAATTTTCCCAATAAATTTTATTAATATCTAATGTTATTTTATATATATTTATTATTATTTTAAACCAAAAAATATATATATTAACTACATTCTGTTCTGAATTTTGAAATTATTTAGACTCTTTAGGGGGGGGGGGGGGGGCACCAAGCCCCAATCTGCCCCAGGCCCCAAATACCATAGCTACGCCACTGATTTTACAGAAAAACCCATTGTTACCGCTTTGGCATTGATTTGTATACTATATGGTAAAGAGTTGTTGACAACAAAGGTGAATATATTGTTGATTAGAAGTAAAAACTTATTGAAAATGTAGTCATGTGAATTTAACTTAAGAAAGGGACATTACTTTCCGGTCCCCCTAATATATTACTTTTTTTTTTGTATTGGAATGCACCAGGCCAATAAGATCTGTCAGTCTATAGGGACAAATAGTAAACAATAATTAGTTTTAATATATAATAAGTTTGAAGTTTGAAAATTTTGAAAACTCATTTTCTTACTATATAATGATTATATCATTTATTATTTTTATATTAGCTTTGCCTGCAACTTTGTCTGTGTGGAATTTAACAAAAAAATTTTTTAATATATTTTTTGGTAAGGAATTTTCGTAAAATAAAAGTAGTCAAGTTTCTCCTTATTATATCAGCTACCTGCCAGTACTACATAAGTCCCATACGGAACAAACAGACAGACAGACTAAAATAAAAAATAAAAAATTTTGGTATGTATATCGTACATATTTTCACATGGATGTAGTTAAAAGAGATTATTTTAATATTACAAACAGATACTACAATTTTATTTATTGGAATAGATTTATGAAACCATTTATTTGTATTGTCAATCTATATAATATAAAGAAAAAGTTATGACAAGGCGAGTAAAATGGACTTGAATATGTTGATTTAATAAAGAAAATTCATACCATCTAAACCACCAAATCTTTTCCCTCCTTCATCATCTTCATCATCAGATCTAGGATCATCAAACTTCTCAATTTGTTCTAGTGTCTGACCTCTGTAAAAATAATACTTGTACTTTCATATATTAGGTAAAATTAGTATCTATGTATGCATATTTTAAATAACATAATATGACACAGACTTATTCCATTCTTTTTTAAAATATCTCTGTTCTGTGTCTTTTGTGTTTTTGAATAAACATGGTAAGGTTGATATTGTCAACAGATTATACAAGCCTTCATCGAATTAAAAAAAAATTAAAAAATATGTATTTCCTCTTAAGTTGGATTTGAATTATTATCAATTCTGGCATAGAACATCCATTGCTTTTTTATTAACATCAGATGAAGATATTCAGTATAATAGCAAGGTAATGGAAGTGTGGACCTCTTTGTCTTGTCTGAGCTGGTTTCTCAACAAACCATTTTGAATCTCAGATAGCTTGACAGAAGCCAACTCAATTTCTCGGGAAATCCAACCAGACCCTTGAAATCATCAGCGATCATCCCTACTCCAATATTATACCCTGAATTAGTACAAGAGCAGCAGTTTCCAGCAGAACCGTTAAAAAACAGGCAAAGTTTTTACCTATGAGTCAAAATTTCATCATCAGCTAAATTATATATATTCTTCTTGCTGTGCTGCTTTGCTCTCTCTGCTGCAAATCTTGCTACCATCCTGTCTTCTGCTGAGAGCTGATTGTTCTTCTCGCCAATACGACGATCAATAAAAGCATTTGTTTTATTCATGATTTTCATTTCAACCCCTAGAGTTTCTTTTCGCTAAAATGAAACATTTATTAAATATTATTTCTTAACAGACAGTGACCTATAGAGCACATCGCTATAGTATATTACGTTATTCAATCAATACAATAATATAATATAAACAAGAGAAAGCATATGAACCATGTAATAATAAATGAATGTTACATCTACGAAATATTTATTTTAAACAAAATATTGTGGCCGTAGTGGTCAGCATTACGAAGCGTTCTTAAATGGACGCTACAGTTTTTTAAAAGTTTATCTCCTCGCGATGCTCGGTTATTAATATTGCTAAAGGTTAAGACATGTATAAGTTACCTTTTGTATAGCTTTAGCGCGTGATACGCCAGGTAAACCTCGATCATGTTTAGACTTTTTCCCTAAAACTTTCATTTTCTCTCTGTTAATATGAACCTCGAACGGATTTAATTTCTTCTTGTTTGCTTCAGATTTCTTCTTCATATTAACTCTATCGGCTAAACCGGAGTTCCGCTTATTTTTAACTTTTGCCATTTTATAGTATTTCTCAAATGAAATCACACAATATTACAAATAATTGAAATATTTATAAAAAATGTTAAGGTTATAAACTCAGTTGACAACTAAACAAAATACACATGGTTTTGACAATTTGACGTTTGAGTTTTATTCCTAATAAGCCATGCATTGGTACCTCATAAAAATATTCCTAGAATATAATAAGTATTTGTTAATTAAGTGATTTTAATAATTATGAAATATAATTTTTAAGATTAAAAAAAGCTTTAAACACTATTTGCACTACCGTGGTACATTTTTGAGAGATATTTAATCGCTAAACATTAAAATAACATAGATTTCACAAGAGTACCATTTATGCGCTAAAGAACGAGTCCAATAGTATTTTTAACGATAATATTTGCATTGGTGCCATTAGGTTAGACTTTCTTCAATTATACACTTTGGCCTTAACCAAAAGGTTGAAAAGCGATTTCTATTACTTGTTATAAAATTTTAATCTTTCACTTATTTAATAACAAATATAAAAATCATTTATTATATTAAATTTAATATTAACAATAAAATGTCGGCGTAATATTTCGGTGGTATTTTTGTCTATTTAAGACCCGTCGGTATAATGTCACGGTATAAAGTGTGTACACTCGGTTGATTGTTTTGAGTCCGAATGTTTCCGAAGGCGCGTTCGTCAGTTTCCGGCAGGACGCCGTGTAGCACCTAGCGCGTAGGTATATTATTGTGTGGCCATCGTCTTGTCTTGTTGCCGGAATCTACTTACTTCAAGAATAATGGCAGACATTAGCAAGGAAGAACTCGAAAAAGAAATCGCAAGTATGTGGTTATTATTCTTGTTAAATTATTATATGAGATATGTACAAAGTTTAATAATATTTTAACTAAAATGCATACAAGCTAATCTCACTGGGAGTCGTGTAATGGCTTCCATACTGAATTCTAACCGAACTTAATTTTTGTCACTTGTTATTGAAATATCTCTGATAGTATAATACTAATACAAGAATGTTTCAAATGAAAGTTGTTTCACAATATTGTCCGGATCTATTTTTGTATTTGCCTTAATTTACTGTATTCAAATAGCGTCTGCCCACTGATGGTTTATTTTTATGCGACGCGAAGTTATACAATCCTCCACGTATATAGCGAGTTAATGGCGGGATTTCAGAAAGAAATATTTATGTGGAGAAGAGCGCATTATGTATTGAAAAAGATTTTACTTCAAGTGATTTTCAATTAGGCATTAGGAACTTTCTTAAATTAATAAAAATATGTCTTCAATAGTTAGTCGTGGTTGTCGCCCGCCATATTGGGTTTAGTTCAAAAATTCGACGCACAATTATTTCATTTCTTTTTAAAGACGAGGTTAACAAAATTCGTTTTACAATAATATATATATTTGTATCACGATTACTAGAATACAGATAAATACATTTGCATTATTTACTTCGATAAATATTCTTATAACATAATAAAAAACCTTATATACAAAGAGATTGGTTATAAATGTACTAGTGGAGAATGTATAGTTTGTTTGTTGTCAATAATATGTGGTGTACCATATATTCAAGAATCATGGTTTTATTAGTTATAAACAACAAATATTAATTACAGTTTATTATCTGCCATTGAAGACTTCTGCCAGAAGTTATTGGCCAGTTGAAATGGCAATAAAAAATATATTAATATCACATATTGGCAGTCTTCACTTTATACAGGTTGATTGGAAAAAGGTGTAAAGTTTTTAAGCATATTGCTGCTAAAAGAGCTGTATATCTAATCCATTTAGTTTTAATACCTGTAACCAAACACTGTATAAACAACACATATGATATCTGTAGACATGCTTAATGTCAATAAATAAATAATTTTGTTTGGACAGAAATATTAAAAAATGCAAACCTCGCAACAACTTCCACTAAGAAGGTCATCCAGGAGTTGGAGAAAAGTTTTGGAACAGAATTATCAGATAAGAAGAAAATTATTGACCAGCTAGTCATGGATTATGTTAATGGCAAGGAGTCTGACTCTGAGAATTCTGTGGCCTTTGGAGATTCTTCATCAGAGGTAAATATATTATGAGGGTTTGAAAAGTTTTTTCGCACTCTGACTTCTAGAAGAGTCTCATTTGACACAACTAAAATTAGATTTTACTGTCTATATGTTTTTATTTAATACTTTTAATTGTACATACTTAAAATATGTACATAGTAGCATAATAGTAAATAAAAAAGTACAATGGGCAGTCATATCACACCAGGCAATTTCTTACAAACAACCATAGATATGGAAACAGTAGAAGTATAAATAACAGGTTATTAACATGTACATATAGACAAAACTTACATACATGTGTATATAGCACACATTTGCTTATATATTCTTATAATAAATACAGTATAATGCATAATTTTCAGTATTCTTAATATATGTCTTTGTGCATTTATTAAACAGAAGAGGCAGCAGCATCCTCTTCAGTGTTTCCAAACTTTTTCTAAGCCATGCCACACTTTAGCATGTTTAAAAGTTAATTAAAATTGTATAATGACTAGTTAGACCCTTGGCAGCTCTAATAATCCAGTTAAGATTTTGATGACATAAAAGAAATTATATTTAATGAATTTCTCATCCTTTTTAATCTGTATTGTTATTTTAAAAATGATTCTGATGTCTGGCATAGCATTTTAAAAGCCCATAGCAAAGGGATAAAGTTGCCTCGGTCAATTTACAAATTGCCTCCTGTGGGTGTACGCCCCACGTTGGGAAACACTGGTTCTGCATACAATAATACCACACTCCAATTGCCAACTCGCCTGCCAAATGTGGCGATTATGGTATAAGCTATGGGCGTCTATGGGTACTAAAAACATAAAAATAAATCGGCATGCACTTCTCTTCTATTATGGCATTCTTCATCATAAAGCAACAAGGGTTCCAAACACATTTTGATCTAAGAAGGGCCCACATTAAACTCGGATGGGTTTTTAAGTCAATTTTACAACATTATTATATATATGTTTGTATATCATATTAAAATTCTTTAAAGTAAAAAAGTATTTTACAAGTTTTTGGTTAATGAACTTAAATTTATCACAATATAATTTAATTGGTTAAAAAAAGGTACAAATTTTCTATTCATATGGTACAAAAGGCGGTCTTATTGCTTGAGGCAATCTCTCTCTCTCTCTCTCTCTATATATATTTATATATATATATATTTATTGTAATGCAACTTAACAACGCATTTTGATTTAGCAGATCTTTGTTTGGGCAATTTATACATTTTTACAATAGGATACCTGAAAATAGAAAAATTCCATTGTGTTCATTCCATTCCAATATTAATATCTAGTATTAATATTTATTATTTTATTATATTATTTTTATCCTGCATGAGATCAGTGTTAAAAATTGTAAAATTAGTGTAAAAAGTGAACTATTTTCTTGATAGGCTCTTCTGTAGAATCCACATTCCAAACCTTGTAGTAATCTATGTAGAAAGACATATTTAAATGTACGTTATATATAATAATATAGTAATAATAGAAAGTTTGCAAAGCCTATATAAACCATGGGTGAAACGAGGTTGGATCCGGATCCATTCATGTCTCGTCTGTGGTCCATGCTGCCATCGCAACATACACAACATACCCAACATCAACACCACATAGCTCTACTCGGGCTAGAGTGGTTTACTACATGCTAACGCTGTCATACAAACTGGAATGCGTCAGTCCAGCTTCTGTATTATTTTCAAGTTCACAGACCATTCCGCTCCATGAACTCAGTACTGATGAAGCTGTAAAAGTCTCCAGGCAAACAGCATCAAGTTCTATATAAAGCAAGCAAAGCCTATAAGAAAGAGTAAATATTGTTATCATTGTTTCTAAGGAGGAGGAAGAAAAAAAGAAACCGGCGAAGAGGGCACCAGCTTCGAAGAAGAAGCCAACAAAGAAATCACGCAAGGAGAGCAGTGATGAAGAAGATGAAGATGAAAAGGGATCTGATGAGAGTGAACCTGAGGTATATAGACTTATATCAACAACCCATCTTGTATAAATATTCACTTTAGTTATAAGATGTCCATTGCTGGGCATAGTCCTCCACCCATAGATTTCTAATAGAACTATCTTATAGATTCAGGCGTAACTTTGCGGAAGTCCATCCTAAGTAAGAAAAGGCCTAATATATAGCTACTTCCGCTTTGTAGCAGTAGTCGTGCAATAAAGTGCACCGCCCGCCAGCCCGCTGATAAATGCGCATGCGGCCAACAATGCGAATTACACAACTACCACCGTTAAATCACTCAACACGTGTTTCAATCATCCACAGGGCATCCTCAGGAGTAATATTATGCAGATTAGTGCCAAACACCGAGTGAGTGCTTGAGCTCACAATACTGCTACATAGCAGAAGTAGCTATACATTAGTCCTTTTCTTACTTCTAATTAACCTGGTTGAAAATTGCCTGTATCAGGCATCTTCCATCTTTACAAGGTTGTCTATGTGACCTGCTCATTGCCACCTAACTAGCCAACTTGCTTGCCTGTCAGGTTTTTTAGTTCATCAAAACATCTCATTTCCAATTCAATCTCTTAAAGAAATCCCGAGCTGTAAAGAGGGCAGCACCAGCGAAGAAGAAATCAACAAAGAAGTCGCGCAAGGAGAGTAGTGATGAAGATGATGATGAAAAGGGATCCGATGAAAGTGATTCAGAGGTAAAAAGATTTTCATTTAAATTATCAACACTCCATCTATTGAACTTTCATCATTTTAGCTGTAAGATGTCAAATCCTGGACATTGGCCTCTACCAAAGAATTGTAATGAGACCAGTAGTGGCCTTGTTACAAGGTAATAATTGTTGTAATTAAGCATAACAAAACCTTGTAACTAGAAATGAGGCGAGGGATGGGAGGTGATGCTTGAATGTAATGTAAATGAATGCTGTGGGAATGATAGAAAATATGAAAGAGAGAGATTGTAAAGGAAGAGAGAGAGAGGGTGAAAATAGGAAGATGTGGGAAAGTGAGGTCTTCAATAATGGCAACCATTAATTAATAAATAATACCAGTAAAAGGTAAATTGACTTCACCTCTGACAAGAGCCCATAGTTCCCAAAGATCATGAGCCAATTGCATTACCTGTAACATTGAATTATCATCATCATTTTAGATGTGGACATCCACTGCTGGGTATAGGTTTTTTTATGGTTTTCCCAAAGAACCAGTTGTAAGTGACATGCATTCAGCGTCTTCCAAGGATGACAAGATCTGTCTACCTCATGGGACGCTCTAAGCTGAACTTACAGGTCCATGGTCTTCACTGCAAGACATAGAGGCTCCTACTTCCAACTTTTCAATCTGCAGAGCCATGCCAAATAGTTTTGTTTATTTATGAATCTCTTCATTTGTTTTTACCTTAACATATAGTATTAACAAATTATAATAATATGTACTGTACTCATTGCTAAAGCTTTATTTGCACTGGTTTTAGTGTCTTCTTAAATTACATATTTTCCTGAGATATATAAGAAATACAAGATATGCACACGAGACATTTGAAAAGAGACTGCTTAATGTTTGTGTACATAATGATATGTGTATGTATTCATGTAATATTATAACTATGACATTTTATTTGTTATTATATATTCTAGCAAAAGAAAAAGAAGGGGTCTGATGGTGACTCTGACAGTGATTGGGGGAAGAAGAAGAAGAAGGAAAAGGCGCCTAAAACTAAAAAGGTAAGGGTATAGAAATTTCATCAATATTAGAAATCATGTCTCTGTGATTTGAATATGTATGGAAATTTGTAAATAATGGTTATTATACATATTACAGATATACATTTATATAAATAGGCAACTAAATAATAATAAATATGTACTAAATAGAATCACTGTTTTTAACCTTTTTTAATTGCTTTGTATTTGTATGTATAGTACCTGGCGACAAATATTGCACATTGACTTTTGAAAAGAGACAATCAGCTAATATCGGCTCCGAAGAGCGTTATCTCAGTCGCACACGTAATATGGGTAGTGTGGGACAGATAACGCTCTACAAAGCCGATTGTCTCTTTCCAAAGGTCAATGAGCAATATTTATCGCCAGGTATTGTGATTTTGTTAATATTATTGGCAATTTTTATTAGTAACATATACATAATTAAATACATAAATGATCCTGCAGCGGCGCGAAGAAAGAAGAAAGGTTATTATATAGCAGGTGTGGCCAAGCTCATTGATTGTGCGAGCCATTTTTCGAAATTTTAAAATTTTCTCAAGCCTATGGAACACGTATTTAAATACGCAAACAATAATTTTTTTACAAAAATTATATTTGTTGAAATTATTTAAACAAAAGCACAAAATATATGTATTGAAGATAGATATAAATGCACGTGTATATGACAGTACTCCTAATAATACTTAAGATGCCGGTTAGTTAATTATGATCTGTGTTTGGATTTCACTAATTTCACATGAGTAATTTGTTTCAATTTCCCAGTATATAATAACCTATGTGGTTATAAAACAAAAATATTAATATTGAAATAATTCCATAATCAATCAGCTGTCAGCCAAAGAGCTGTAGTTTAGAAACCCCTGTTATATAGATTACATAATTTTGTTATATGTTACAGGGTGGTGGCAGTAGAGGAAAAGGAGGTGGTTACACTCGAGCATATAAGTTGTCCCCAGCTTTGGCCGAGTTGATGGGAAAGGACGAGATGCCCCGGCATGAAGTGGTGAAACGAGTTTGGGCTCTGGTCAAGGAACGCAAGCTATATGACCCCAACAACAAACAGTTTGCAATCTGTGATGACGCCATGTACAAAGTTTTTGGTACGAAACGTTTCCGCATATTTGGTATGATGAAACATTTGAAATCACATTTCTGCGACTAATTTAAGGGCAGCTGAAGATAAATTTAAGACATTTGTAAGTAAATTCAAATTGGCCTCTTTCGATAATACAATTTCAATTATATATATTTAAATATTTTTTAAATGATTCTAATTCAAATGATAATTTAAAAGAAATATTTATTGATTTTAATAACTATTATTTTATAAATATTACTTAGTACATGGGATTCTAACTCTAGATACTACTCCCCAATCAATATAATATATATTTATATATTAATAATACATTCTCTCTCTTTAATCAAGCTTACAGATATGACATTCTGAACACCGATTAAAATAAAAAACAGAAACGTGTAAAAATAATGACATTTTAATTCAGATAAAGTTGAACATAATTTTAACTTAAAAATTCAAGATACATGTTCAAGTTATAGCGGCCTTAAGAAGAATAAATGCCTCTAGAAATAAATAAAGTAAAAAGTTTGCATAAAAATAGAGGGGGGTTTATTTCATACTACCCCTATTTGCTATTGCACTTACTAGAGGGCAATACCATACAGTTTGCGAGTTTTTGACTTGTTAGAATCTGGCAACACTTGTGGTATATAGATTGAAAATAATCTGTATATTTCTCCTTGACATATCTAACAATTTTTATGACCAGATATACGACTATGTCTCATAGAATATTAGTTTAGTGATCCATTGATAATTAATCCCAGGAAAATATATTAAAACTGAAATTTTGTCTCACAATTTAAACTACATCATATGATTGTGTAAATTCATATTTACCAAGTTGTTTTGATAAACACAGTTATCTGTCTCACTCGGGAGATTAGATACGAAAGTGTATTCCATAATAAGCCAACACATGGTAATTAATAATGCCAATCTAATTCTATGAAGCACCAATACCTTGGTATATTTTTGTTTTAATTTATATTTTGCTGTGATATATTTAAATGGATTGTTTGACATGAGAAACTTATCCTACATAACTGCGTTCATATAACTACCAACTATTTAGATGGTGGTTTTTTAATGTTAAGAATAAGTCGAATGTCTATGACAGGGATGGCCAACATGTGACTCCTGAGCCAAATTCGACCCTTTGATGGAGTATTTGTGACTCTTGATACATTAGTGTACAGAATCCGGCGAATAATATTGCACATCGACCTTTGGAAAGAGACAATCTGCTAATATCGTCTTTGTAGAGCATCGTCTCTGTCCCACATTACCTATGTGAAGTTTTGTGAGTCGTGCAACTAAGATAACGCTCTACGAAACCGAAATTAGTCGATTGCCTTTTTCCAAAGGTCGATGTGCAATATTTATCGCTCGACTATCAATGTGGTTGTCCATCCCTGGTCTGTGACCACTTTGTAATGTTTAATAAGACTGTATATGTCTAGATTATTTGGATTTTGATATAAGGAAGAGGTTGATATTTAAATTGAGTTTACGAGATTCGATCTCTGTGTCGGTAGACGGAAATTTGTTATTGGATTTGAATTCGAAAGTTTTTTTTTTGGACTACCCGCGTTTTACAAGATTAAATAGAAATAAGTCCACGTTTATAAAATAATTGAATATTCCAAGCAGCAAGTCTACCGAATGGAAGTACTTTTAAAAAATGATAAAAGTAATCACTAAATGAAAACTTTTCTCTTTGTAATAATGTTTCACGTTAAGAAAATATTACATACTTAATACTTTTAAATGGTTTTACTTTGATTTAAGCAGTAACATAATTTGTTTTATAAAAAAAAATCATTATACCCTCACATTAACCTTTGAATTTACAACTACCTTCATAAGTTCCAGTACCAATTATGGTTCGGTATGTCCACTGCTGGGAACCAATAGTCTATGAATTTGCATTTACTAACGCATTATCTATTAAAAAAGGCAGCAATTTATCTACTATAATTTAAGTTTATTTCTCTATGAATAAATATCTTAGGTAAACAGTGAAATGTCAATGAAAATTGATAACCAGTGTTACAATAATGGTATATTTTTGAGGCTAGAACGATCTTTGTTAAATTGCAAATAAAAGCCAAGGTTTTGGTTGAAAAGAATTGTAAACATTTCATTATCTGGTGTTGGTGGACGCCCCTTCATTTCTACCATGTTACACCAATACCGATATTACTTACACATGGTAATTATTTAAATTCTACTGTGGCAAAAAGCTTTGTTTCAAAGTTGTATGTAATAAAAAAAATAATGCTGAGATGTATCTTCAGTTGATTGAATTAATCATGTGTAAATGAAAGTGTTCATAAGATTAAATGTGATTTCAGTATTCCCCCTTATATCACGGTAGTTTAGCGCGGGGACTTCCCCTTTATATATACTCAAACTTGTTTAAACGTTAATATTTTGCAGTCGCGTTATACGAGGTTGTATGCGTAATTTGTGGCAATTTTCTTATAAATCGTATAACGCAAAGATTCTACCGTGTTGTAAGGGGTTATTGTACATGATTATCAAGTGATTTAAAATATATTGTCACTCGCATTTCATAATTGAATGTATTTTTATAATTTGCTTTTTAAATGTGGGTACTCTGATTTTTTATATTTAGGTGTCAAGAAAAATTAAAAGTTGGTGAAAACGAATGTAATATGTTATATATATATTATAATTTGAAATTATTTAATTATACATTATTCAATGATTTTACAAATCGGCAGACTTGTACACGGTTTGCTAGTATGAACTTGCCCTAAGCAATGGAGACGTGAATAGTAATAGTGTGTAATATACTTTAAGTGTACCAAATAACTTGGTAGGATAACAATACTGTAAGCTCTAGTTCGCTAGACTGAGAGGTTGTAAAACCCGAATGGGTTTGAGATGTATATGAATAAATAATTAATATTGTATGTCTTTTTATTTAGATGTCGTTGTTTCAACCCATATGCCTCCCCCAAATAAACCTATGGGAGTGGGGGTATACCATATTCACCACACTTGGCATAATGTTTGGTAAGCAGTTACAATACTACATAATGCAGTGTGAATTATATAAGACTACCCCCGGAATCAAACTCGCGACATGCGATCGTAAGTCCCTGTCTACTGCTGAGCTATCACAGTTTAATTAGATGTGTTATGTACAGTTTGGGCGCTAATATTTGAATGTAAAGAATAATTACAGATTATAAATAGGTGAAATTGAAATAAGATCGTTATGCCTAAATTTCGACTTTAAAAAGTTAAATGCTTCATTGATTTAGGCATATATATGTAATAAAAGTTCCATACGATATCTTAGACCTTATATTTATCATATATAATTGGATTTCAGATCTGCGAACCCTGAGTCTAAAGAGGCTGTAAAAGCCAGAAAAGCACCAATCTAATATAGCCAATTTTAGACTATTGGTCGACAAAATGTGGCTCTTTAAATGCTACTCTGCCACAAATATCCTTTGAAGGCACAATATTAAAAAAAAACTAGTACAGCTGAAAAAGCTATGTTTATTTTTCTTTTCTGTCCCTATTCAGTTTAAGTATCGTATCTTTTAAACGAATTTCGTTCAAAATTATTGAATACACACAATACAATTTAAACCTCATTGGAACGTGACAGCTTGATGTGACTCGTAATTATTGTGGTGTGATATGCAGAATATGCTGGATCTTTGATACCTGTTTAGTAGTTTTTTCTTTATTTTGTCATTGTTTGACTTTAAATCATTAAATGTTCTTAGTGAGATAGGTATAAGATAACAAGTGTAACTAATTTTATATTTCTAAGTTAGTACATTCTTACTTCCTTTTGTTACTGTTTATCTCCAATAAAGCTAACAATCTTAGTCAATATGAACAATCAAGATTACTCGTTTACAAATTTACAATAAAATATGTTGGAAACGGTCTATATTACGCATATAAAACCCTAACGGAATTTGTTTGTCCACCTTGTGGGCTATAGTCCTCTAAAACTAGTTACAAGTACAACACACTAAAATAATCCAAATAAACCTGCGGCAAGTTACTGTCTAAAACATTTCCTTGAGGAAAGCAACTGTCCCGTGATACATTTTGGAGAAACTTTTGCCCAAGTAGATTACAATGATATATTATTTTAGATAGCAAGAAGTATGTCGGAAAAATAATGCAAATGTATTGATTTTGATGATTTACGCGTATATTGTTAGAAATACAAGTGAGTTATTGAATCTAACAATTCAAATGGCGACATTCACTCGCCTTAACTTCACGAAACCTTCCGCCACTGGAACAAAATTCAGATCAAGCTGTAAAAGCCTTAGAGTTAACAACAACTACATCTACAATGCACAATTTATTCGCGTTCTTTTCTTCTGAAGTTTCTTATCATTGTTGCCAACTATAAAATAACGGGCGGCGTTTCGAAATGCCACACGGTCTTGAAAAGTCCGATACAGAGTGTATAGGCCCTTCGGTAAAGACAGAATTTGAATGAAACTTGGACTCCCTCGGTCTTGGCCACAGTCTTAATGGTGCCCTTAAGGGACCAATGTTGCTTGTGTCGAAGCGCTCCTTCAGCTGCCTTTTGCAGATAAAGAACGAGGTGTCGCCTTATGTCTTTCCCATTTAATTTCATACAATAAATTGAGCGCCATCTATTGACAAATTTAAGTAACATTAAACTGTACAATAATATTAAAGCTTCATTTCATTTCATACAAATGATTTAAAATTAGTAATTTTAAATAATAGTTTTGATAATTTTGTGCCAAGTTTTTATGGAATCTCTCGGATTACAAGCTGAGGTGGCTTTCTATTTTTCTCTATCTTTGGCAACTTGGAACCACCCGTGACCTGCCGTAGCCACGATCTGCTCAGACCATCTGGTATTAGGTCTGCCTTTCTCTCAGTACCGAGTGATCCCGTTCATTTTGTAACCCTTTATGTCTTCCTGCTATCAGCGAACTTCGCCACGTGACCTGCCCAGCTCTTTCTTTGGAGGGAATAGGTAAGTGCATCTGTTATACACGTTTTTCTGCGGCTATGTTCCTCATTTTGTATTTTAATTTGACATCCAACCCTCCGAAACAGTGTATACTAAGCGTGAAATGGTACTAATTTAAAATGCTCAATGTGAACACACCCTTAGTAACCATGACAATATATATTATTTTATCGAATAGTAACGAAAAATTTTACTAGTTTCACTTTTAAGTGAGTTTATTTGCAACTATGGCGTGTAACGAGAATATAATAAAAAATATAGCAAGCGAGGTAACCAGGAATTGTCAAGGATATGGGGTTACCGTGGAAGAAGATTTCGTAACATACTTGATCGAGTTGTTACTAGTAAATCCAAAGTATGGCAAGCTATTTAGCAAGCATATCAAACGGGATAACTTAGAATACTTTGTGAACGAATGTGTTGCCATGTTGACTAGTAAGTTATATCTTTATTAACATATTTGTTCAGTATAGTGGCAATAGATACCCACTGCAAGGTGTAGGAGTCCCTCGAAGTACGTCTTGTTGCAGTCTTGCGCTGTCCACCAATAGAGGGAGTTACCAACGCTTCGCTAGCGGTCGCCACTAAGTAACCAAATACCCCGGAGATGTGTTTTAATTAACATCTGAAATTTCAGAAGCCGACACGGCAATCCACACATTGAAGATGCAATTCGTTATGCAAACAAACTACGATAAGCTGCAAAACCTGGTAGACAAACATCTGGAGTCAATAGAAAATTGTCTGCGGCCGCTGGTGATGGAAATAGTGGACGAGGACCCCGGACCTGATGAAGACGCGGACTATAACAAATTGTTCAGGAAGATCTCCATTTATATCATACTAGCCAGTGGTTTGGGCAATCCGAGCAGTATAACAGTTAAGTAATTAGATTTTCTTTATTTTTCAAATTTACTTGAATATAAATTTAATGTATCACCAGAAAAATGTGCTTTTATTTATTGACTTCAGTCATTTTTTTTTCTTGTTTTTATCTTATCTGCTGTTGAAATAGAAATTTTAGTAAAAGGTTCTACCCGGCGGTAAAAGCTCATAAAAATATAGCAAGGTATAAGCCTTTTCCATAGATAGATATCTATGGAGAATATACCATAATTGTCACCCTTGGTAGGTTGGTTGGCGATCGCAGTGTGATATAATGGTACGCAGGGAATACTGCTGCCAATCCTGCAACCTTGTGTGTGAGCTGTGGTAATCCTATATAATTAATACACAAAGTGCGAATTATATAATAATATATCCCGGGAATCGAATCTGCGACCTACGATCACACATATTGCGAGTTAACCCAGGTTTTGTCGTAATCTGTGAAGCCTGACTGATCTTCAATCACGATTTTTGTGGTACGCGATTTCATCACCAGTTATCTATCTCTTCATAAATGATTTTTTCATTACGTCAAATAATCACAAAGTATAAACTTCCTTAAATTTGTTCCAGCGAGTACATGCGGTATCCAAAATTTAAATATTTTTTATTATTATTAACATGATTCTAAGGCGTTATATTATAGTGTACTACACTGTACAGTTGCCCACAAGTGATATTAATTTTAGTTCCTATCGTTCACTCGTGTTTTGGTGATGCCATTGTCTAAAATAGTACAGGCTTACGTATGATATACTGCTTATATTGGCATGCATGTGGACTATATTAAAGGATTAAATAAATTCAAATGAAGGCTGTAATTCAATTATAATTTTACAAAACTAGGTAACACTAAAATAATACGTAACAATAGACTGACAGAACAAACGAACAAACAAAAACTACTGGAGGCTTCTAATGTCAGTGAGTCGACAAAAGCTTATATGAAACAAAAGTTATTAAATCTAAATGAAGGTAGGTGTAAAATATTTCAGACATTGAAGGAAGGCGTAGCGGCACTGGAAAGCGTGTTCTCCATGGATGATCTGAAAGTGTTTGTTACTCTGACCGCCATAGAGAAGATGAAACAGCTTGGGGAATTGGTGCAGCTGGTCTCCGGAGTTCGACTCTTCAATAGGGACTGCAAGAAAGGGGGTGATGGGATACCGGACTGTAAGTGACTACTAACTTAATAATTATTGAAGTCTTTCGGCAGAGTAATTACTAAAATAACTTGATAAAGGTTCATTTTCCCCAAAAATTGCCAAGATGACAGGTGTTGCATTGCCCGCAACTAGCGACATCTAGCGATGTCTGCTTTGTCGTCTGGCCATCTAGTCCGGGGCCTACCCACGCCGCGTCACCCACTCGTGGTCACCACTCGAAACTTCTGGTCCCAACAATCGTAGGATATACGAGTGATGTGCTCTACTTATAACCACTTATTTCAGAGTGATAGCTTTATTTAACGATTTACAAAATTTTATTTTATTTCATTTACTGCACGACTTTTAATGTGATTATATTTTCAGTATATGGTTTTAAGATGTATAAGGTTTTGGATTATCATTAAATGTTCGATAGTGAGAAACTGGTATTTTATTTCCTTTTGTGGTTGAACCTTGGCCTTGATAGGCAAGCTTAGAGCAACTCAACGAGATATAGGACTAAGCTTGATATATCTCTACTATGTTGAATCAGAAGTGGGGTTGAAGTAACTGTTGGCAGGTAACATTGGCACATATGGCTTCTGGGATCTTAATGTCTCCAAGCAGTTAAAAGTCGATCAATAAATCAAATACTGGATCTATAATATTTGCAATATTTCTTTATCCCCCAGTGCCTTTCAACTTGGTGGATGCGAGCAACGCCTGCCTATCTTCTCTGTCCAACTCCCTGATAGCGGTGATGCAGAAGGTTAACACGTTGACCACAGCAGTAGAAGACAGCATCTACATCCAGGATGAGACGGGAAATGTCTGCATTAATGAGACGACTGGATTTACAGCGTAAGTATCAGATATATCCAGTACAATATTTGGGAATAATTATTTCTGGCAGTACAATGTCTTTAATGGAATCAGGCGTTACCTCGCGGAGGTTCATCCTAAGTAAAAAAAATACCAATATTTAGCCACTTCCGCACATGCAATGCGAATCACACAACAGAGCAGAGTCTCTCTCTGTGTTTGGCACTAATCGGTGTAACATAACTCTTGAAGATGCCCCGTGGAGGGATGAAACACGTGTTGAGTAATTTGGTGGTGGCAGTTGTGTGATTCGCATTGTTTGCCGCATACGCATTTATCTGCGGGCTGGAGGGCGGTGCATTTCATTGCACGACTACCGCTGCATGTGCGGAAGTGGCTAAATATTGGTCCTTTTCTTACTTAAGTACAATGTCTGCTTAATAAATACCTATTTCGCCTTTTGATTGGTTTTGATCCACGTCAAATATTTAACAACTGGAGCCAGGTGTCTTAGGAGGTACAGGAGTTACATTACGTCACGTTCGCTAGAGTGCTTCATATTTACATCGGGCGAAAGAGGGCGCTGTACAATACTTCTCGCCTTGTGATTGGCTGACGATTTTTATTGGTTGAATATTGTATTCGTAGTTTTAAGAATATTTTTAATCATAAGAATAAGTTTTAAACTTTACACTTTTTAAAATCTTAGTTACTTTACGAGATGCTGTCTCATGTTGTTAAAAGTTATACTCGAGTGAAGAGAACAGACTCACTTTTATTTGCCGAGACCAAAACTTATAGCTACGTTAACCAAATCCTTGAACTAACTTAATTTACATAACCAATCACAATTCCTAAATTACAGCCAATCATAAGTTTCATTTGTGTGAGAGCGACGAAAGATGTCTGTGACAGAGAATAGTATATATAAAAACATACGCCCTTAGTTTAGGGAGCAATAATTCTATGCAGCCAGTCGCCATATGACTAATGTTTGTGTCAGCAAACTTGGAAACTATTTAAGTTTAAATATTTATTTATAGTCTGTCAGCCTTCTTAAAATTGTAAAGCTAAATCAAAAAGTAAAAAAAACTTGAATTATTTGAACCGTTCTTTTGATTTGGTTAGGCAACAAATTTGTAATTGCAATGTGGGTATTTTGATTTCCAATTTTATTTATTATCTTGTACATAACCTGTGTAAAAATAATACATTTACATTTAGACTACATTTAAAAAAACAACTGTTCAGAGCAGCGTGTCGAGCCGATGGTAGCTTATTACTTATATTGTTTTACTTACCTTACTTTAATATATTTAGATTTATTTATACCGGATCTAGTGACAGTAAACTATTTTTCAGAGAAGAGTACACCCAAGTGTACCAACTACTGGCTTTTTACCGGCAGTACGAAGTGTACACTAGGAGGCTGTTGACAGACGTTGAGCTCATGTTGAACAGTTCCTCGCTGTGCGTGGAGAGAGTTCGCAGAGCATTGGAGGAGTTGCATTCAACCGTCAAATACAAAGCGGCAGTGCCTGTGTTGACTGTATTTGTGAGTTCATAGGATCAGCAAAGTATTATGTATATCAGAGATTCTCCGACTTGGTTCTTACTTTGCGGTAGCATGGCCTGGTTAAACTGTGAAGGTAAGAAGAGAATCTAGTTGAAGATGTCGCTTTGAGCCCACTTTGAGGAGTGGGTCGTGGAGCAAAACAGAGCATTTAATAGCATTTCTCCCACTCGAAAAGTGTCTGAAGTCTGAACGTGACAGATATTATGTTAGTTTGACTTTACCCATCATTGTCGTCATTTTTCCAACCCAAAGACGACCACTGCAAGACTCTATGCCTCTCCCAAGGGTATCTGCAGGGGATATACCATAACCACCACGGTTGGCAGGCTGGTTGGCGATGGCAGTTTAGTATTATGGTACGCAGAGGACGCTGCTGTTCATCCAATAGAAACTTATGAGCAGTGGCAATCCTATATAATTAATGCACGAAGTGTGAATTATATAAGATTGTATCCCGGAAATCGAACGCGTGACTGGTAATCGCAAGTCGCAGTCATCTACCGCTGGGTACTGCACACCAATTAATGCAGGCAGATAATTCTTAGCTAGATTCAATCTTCACATTCTTGTCGAGTTTTGCGGAATATTGTAGAAATGTGTCCACTGTAACCAGGTATATTTTGAAAAAGGTCTTAAAAAAAAGTCTGGGAATCTCTGATTTAAAATATCTGAATGTTTTAAATATATATATAAATATGGTGTAACCATTTCAGCCACTATTTGCCAAGTTATGGCAGGTGTGGCGTGACATGCAGAACATTATGTACCTGGTGTCTACTGTGAACCGCACCATAACGACCTTGGAGTCCATCCATGAGCTGATCACGGTGCCCGACGTGGTCGACAAGATGCTGATCGGAAGAAAAATACTGACAGACCAGGAGCGCATGACCAATGTCAAGATCGACGAGAAGCTCTCCTTGGGTTCGTTGAAGAACTACGTGACGACAAGTAGCTTTAACGTGAAGGATAAAGATGTTCAGGTGTGTTAAATGTTGTACCACATAAAGTATGTATGTACACTATTTAATGGAATCAGACTCTGTGTTTGGCACTAATCGGTGTAACATAACTCCTGAAGATGCCCCGTGGAGGGGTGAAACATGTGTTGAGTGATTTAACGATGGTAGTTGTGTAATTCGCATTGTTTGCCGCATACGCATTTATCAGCGGGCTGGCGGGCGGTGCACTTTATTGCACAACTACCACTGCATCTGCGGAAGTGGCTAAATATTGGTCCTTTTCTTACATATGTATGTATACCTCCGCCCCAACTGAATAAACCCGTAATAGTCAAAATCAAATTTTACACGATAAACAAAAAACTGAATTACTTTAATAAATTTCATTATATTTAACCTAAAAAGGTAATTTATATGCCAATTCAAAGCTAATATTATTCTGTATCCATGCATTTAATTTCTAGTTATATATTTTGTTAATTATCATATTAATTATGTTGAGTGATTTAACGGTGGTAGTTGTGTGATTCGCATTGTTTGCCGCATTCGCTTTATTAGCGGGCTGGCGGGCGGTGCACTTTATTGCACGACTATAATTGTATTGGCGGCAGTAGAATAGATATGTTGGTCCTTTTCTAACTTAGGATGGACTTCCGCAAAATAACACCTGAATCCATTAGCTATTAAAAAGAATAAAAAAAAAGTTTTTATCGTTTTACTGTTTTATAATTTTGAAGATATTAATTGCAAAAGTTTTAAAGGTGCGAATGTATTTTTCCTTTGATATGGGCACGGTACTTAAATCCAATCCAAATAATCATTGGTTATAATAAATAAAGAGATATCATAGTAAGAAAACGCGTCAAAATTGAGATTACTAAATGAAATTTATCATTGTAAAGTTTTAGTTCCATAACGGTATGAAGGTAGATTTCTATAGTCGAGAATTTTTTATGAATACCCTCAGTTCTTGGGCTTCTGCGCCATCTCCCTGGCAGTGGGTGCCCTGATTCCTGGCAACGTGAGGATTGGGTACATCAAACTGCAAGGCTATCGCTATGGATTTTGCAACGTGAGAATGGCGAAACGCTTCAGCAAGACTCCGGAAAGGTATTTTAGAAAACATTAGTACAGCGGCTTCCCAAAGAGCCTTCCAGCTTCGCTATCTTTAAAGAGGTTGTAGGTTAAGTATCCCCTGCGCTATGCCAGCAAGTAGAATCCGCAAATGCAACAAGCATCAGTGTAAGCCTTTATTCATATAAGCATTCCTTCTCAATTGTTTCTTCATTAATAAAGATGGCGTCCGTCTTGAAACTCAGTGTCAATCTCTCCTCAGAGCAATGAGACAGTTCTTGTATTGACTATCAGACCAGGTAGGTGATTGTTCACTTGGTCTTTTACAATCTACTTACTCTATGCGAAGTATTTGGCTGTTCACTGATGATTATTTTTGCAAAGATGTGTCACTGTTTGTGATGGCTTGGTTGCATTTACAGTTTGAATTGAAGGTAGTGTGATCGGCTTAGCCTAAAGCTAAAAGCCTACCCTGAGATTTTTCATCAGATTAAAAGGACGAGGGGCTTTTAGGTTCTGTAGGATTCTTCCTAGGGCCGGTAGGTCTTGGAGAAAGTAACAAGTCCGAAATAGAAGTGTGTATATTAATCAAACTTAGCCCATATTTAAACCGTTTCTTAACCCTTTCCACTACAAGGCTGTTATGTAGCATCGATAAAATTTAATTGAATTATAGTATCTTGCGATTCTAGAATATGTTTCATTCATTTGTGATTCAAACATTTTAGTAACAAAAATCTTTCCTGTTTTAAAATTTTCCGCAAAAAGAAGTATTACACCATGTCGAGTATCACTCGACAGTGGAGCTTGTGGAACAAAATCAGTGTCGAGTGACACTCGACATTGGAGTGGAAAGGGTTAAGACTATAAAAACAGTGTGGAACCAATAAAAATCGTCAGCCAATCACAAGTCCAGGATTATTGTAGAGCGCCCTCTTTCGCACGATTTATATAAACAATTATATTTCTGTGGAATTCCCCTTTTCGATGGACCGCGGAAGATGACGTAATGCGGCTCCTAAATGTCGTTAGATTGAAGAATCTAGCAACGTATCGACAAGTTAATCCAGTACTAGAACTCCACCATGCGTCTTTAGAGCTTTGTTCCTTTGATGAACAATACACAAGCAGGAAATAAAATATATTTGTATTTATAATCCGATAAATAAACAACATATAAAATAAAATTACATTTATTTTCAGATACATAGTTGACAGAAGAAAGTTTTTTCACTAACAGATGCTTTTACGACACATTGAATGTATTCATATTTATTAAAAGATACATAGACGAAAGATTATATGATTACTTATACATAAAAGACAGAAGATACATATCTTCTTTTACTATCAGATACAAGATGACAAAAGAGACATTTATTTTTAAATACCTAACCGACACATAGAATGTATTTATTTTTATTAACAGAAACAGTCGAAAAATAAAACATAATTACTTTTATTATCAGATAGGTAGATGGTAAAATAAATATATTGTTTTTTACTATCCGATATATCATCGACACATTGAATCTATTTACTTTTATTAACAGAAAGCATAGCCGAAAGATAATATATATATATATATATAATCTTATTAACAGATACATAGAAGAGAGAAAACACATATTTTATTTTACTATCAGCTACATTAACAACACATTGAATGTATTCACTTTTATTAAGATACAAAGACGAAAAAAGATACACATTTATTTTATTCTTACTTACTAAAACGACACACCGAATGTATTTATTTTAATTAGAAGAAACAGACAAAAATAAAATATTATTACTTTTATTATCAGATACGAAGAAGATAGAAGAAATATATATTGTTTTTTACTATCCGATATATCAGACACATTGAATCTACGTATTTATTACGATAAACATAGACGAAAGATAAAATATAATTACTTTTATATAAGATATATAGAAAGCAGAAGAAGCAAAGATTTTTTTTTATTATGAGATACATCAACGACACATTGAATTTATTCGATTTTATTAGGATACAAAGACGATAAGTGATACACATATATTATTTTAGATACCTAAGCGACATATAGAATGTATTTACTCTTATTAACGGAAACTTTGACGAAAGATTAAATATAATTACTTTTATTATGGGATACATAGAGGAAAGAAGAAATATTTTGTTTTTTATTATTAGATACACAAACGACACATTAAATGCATTCACTTTAATTACGAAACGACGATAAAAGATACAAATATTTTATTTTTTGATACCTAAACGATACAAAATATGTATATACTTTTAATAATAGAACAAACATATACACATAGACGCAGGAGAAACATATTTTCACTTACTGTCAGATACATAAACGAGACAAAATTTGTTTACTTTTATTATCAGATAGGTAAACAATAGATGAATCAATTACTTCCCTTATAAAACATAGCGGAGAGATTTTATAATACCATCAGATACATAAATGATACAGATATTACATTTTCTTTGGCTATCAGCTACATAAATGATAAAATATATATTTACTTCAGATACATAAACGATACATGAAATAAATTCACTTTTATTATCAGATATATAAATGAAATATAAAATATTAGTATTTCTATCAGACACAGACGACAGAAGGAACATTTTTTATGCTATCAGATACATGAAAGAGACATTATTAACAGATAAATAAACAAAAGATAAAATGTAATTATTTTCTCTATAAGATACACAGACGACAGAAGAAACTTATTTTCTTTTACTACCAAAGACAAACTACACATTTACTTACCCTATTAGAGATACATCAAAGAGAAAGATAATACATTTTCTTTTACCATCAGCTACATAAATGATAGATAAAAGGTACTTTTATTATCAGATACATAAAATGTACTTTTACTATCAGTTACATAAATGATAGATAAAATGTACTTTTACTATCAGTTACATAAATGATAGATAAAATGTACTTTTACTATCAGTTACATAAATGATACATAAAATGTACTTTTACTATCAGTTACATAAATGATACATAAAATGTACTTTTACTATCAGTTACATAAATGATACATAAAATGTACTTTTACTATCAACTTCATAAATGATACATAAAATGTACTTTTACTATCAACTACATAAATGATACATAAAACGTACTTTAATTACCAGATACATAAATGAGGTGTTGAACTACGCCCGAAACAATCCGCATATAATAAATCTACTTAACATCATGGAGGATGTGGAGAAGGTGAAAGACATCAGCGTATTGGTCATCAAATACTTCCCAAAGAGTAAGTACGGTTTTAAACACATCACAAAATAAAGTTCATGTTATTATACAGAGTGATTTGTAATAGGTGTAAAATCTTTAGATGCGAATGTACTGTATACTTTTAAAAAAGTAAACTGTCGAACAATAAGTTCACGTATCAGGAATTTGTTTTTTAAAAACTATTATAAAATCAAAAACCGTTACAAATCGCAACACATTGAACATGCCAAGTTACGACATGCGTCCATAAATAATATAAATAAATAAACAATATAAAAATAAACTAAAATGGATTGTGACAGTATTTTAAAGTTTTTTGGATTTTTATGAGTAGCTATGAAATACAGATTTTAACCTATAGATGTAGTTAGGCAACTTCTTATAAAAATCCAAAAATTTTGTGCAGACTTTGAAAAAAAAAAACAATTTTTTCCCTAAATAAAATTTTACGAAAGTTATTTTCCGCAGCGAAGGTATCCGACAAAGACATCCAGACAGAAGCGCATCCCGTTGAAAGTTACATTGAGAAAAATTACACGTCCGATCTCTGGAAATGGAAGAGACGAGCGTGTCAATGGGTGAGTTGTTAAAAAGAGGATTTTTTTTTATTCTATGGCCTACGAATAATCGCCTGTCTGTAGTGGCAGTGAACCGGGCCCACATAGCGTGGTCATCCACGTCAAAGTCGCGGGAAGTCGCTGGACGCAGATAGCGCCAGGCCGGTCACTGTGAAGATCTTTGGGAGAAGCCAATACCTTGCAATGGGCGCCTATCGGCTAACATATTGATAAGATGTATCAGGAAAGGAGGTGGCAGTGATTGTGGAGCATCTCAACCAAGCATTTGTCTTTCCACGAAGAAGATGGTCTAGGAACCTAAGAGAACGAGAAGCGGGTGTTGTCAGGGAGAAACAAGGGAGGAGGAGGAGGAGGAGGAGGAAGGAACATGCCACCGATCGCTTGTACAATCTGGCCGCCAATGCACCCATAAAAGAAGTTTTTCTCAGGACTGTAATTTCAAGCTGTTAGCTGTTATTCCAATCTTTTTTATAGGGATATAAACGTTCGTTTTCTTTTCAAAGGCAACGATCGTGAACTGTCGAACGCATTCAACTCAGACGATATACAGCCATCTGCGCTCGGACATTCAGAGCCAGACGGTACATCCCCGCGACAAGGAAGTTCAGACTAAGAGAGACTGCGCAGTTAACACCACTGCCAAGGGTGCCTTTGTTTGGGGCATTCGCGGACAGCTTGGAGATGGCCAACACATGATGCCCTTAGAGGAAATGTTTCATGCAGAGAAGCAGAAAGGTGGGTGAGGGTAGAAAGAAACATCTTAAATATTGACGTACATATAATACGATTCTGATTTTACTGTACTTGGAGAATGGGTTTATAAAATGTGTTATTTTACCGGATGCAGGCCGTTTTTAACTGTTTTAATATAGAGGCCTATGTCCAGTGGTGAACTTCCTGCGGCTGAAATGATGGTGGTTGGATACCAAGGTGTGGACGAGCCTAGTTACACAAGGATGGATAGTATAAAGGTCGGAGAAACTGGATGCAGCCGCTTCTGAACGCTTTTATTGGAAATCTATGAGGGTGGCTTGCCCAGCAGTGGACATACTTTGGACTGAAATGATGATGAATCAAAACTTATCTAGCCTTCGTTCGGTTCTTTCGTCCACAATCGAGTGACAGCCCAAATAACAATACAGTGTAATGAATTATTTAAATTAAATTTTTATAAGTTTTGGCATTATTTCAGTGGAAACATTAACAGCTTGTCAAAGTCGTTGTGAAAAAACGAAATTGAAGAGATCGACAAACACACAAACACATAAATGCTACGAGGAAGAGGTGACACAAGCAAAGGAATGCTGTTCTGATGACTTTCTTCACGAATTCAATTTTGAGTAGTAGCATAAGGTCCAATGTGTTCATAAAAAAACGCGTTCTTGTTTCTCCTATACGTAAATTATTTTTTATCTTTTGTCATTTGTTAAAACAATATAAATATTTTTAACTTTGTGAATTTATTTTTTATTTACGTAGAGAATCATAAATTGTTCTGGTTTAACACCGAATATCATGTTTGTGATTGTGATTTTTTTATTTCTGAATGAACACTTTGCGGGGCAATTGGAAATAGGTTTAACAGCTTTAAGCCTTTTTGCTGACAAATGAGCTATAAAACTTTTACATAACCAATCATCCTGTATACGTTATGACTGAGACTTATTCCTATAACACAAGGCATATTATTGCGTAAAAAAAGTCAGCAGTAAGCATTGGTTGTCGGTAGTGTAACACGGAGCAAAAGATACAAATCAATCACCCTGTGGATCTGTATTTTTAGTCCATTTGCATTTCAAATGTACACGAATGTTGGTAGCTACTAGGTGTAATCAACTTAGAGGATGATGGGGTGATGGGGGGTTGGGGGTTTCTACAGACTTACCTTGGTTATCTGGTCATCGTGCCCATCAGAATAAAAGCAAAAGTTTTTTATTATACGTTTATTTATCTTCGGAGCCTGCCGAAGGTGTTTCGCGCGTCCCTGGTGAAAAGCACATCATCAGCTTGTTGTTTCCAGGAAGCCTCGTCTTCGCGCAAGGATTCCAGGGTGGAGAGTTGCGCTTGCAGCGATCTAGGCATCGCGCATTCCGGAACGGACAGTTTCGAGAACTTAACCTGTGTAGTGTGGTATAACAGAGGATGAAACTTAAATGTATAGGTAACTGGCCGGCCATATGGCGCGCAGAACAGTTGTCAGCTGGGGCTTTGAGGTTCCGGAGTGGAGATAATAGACCGGCAAGCGCAGCGGACGACGCCCCCACTCAAGATGAACTGACGAACATGGTAACACTTGGCATGCAGGCAACATATTTTCAGGTGTTATTTTTAAATAATCATAAATGATAAGTAAGATAAGGACCAATATTTAGCCACTTTGCACATGCAGTGGTAGTCGTGCAATAAACTGCACCGCCCGCCAGCCCGCTGATAAATGCGTATGGGGCAAACAATGCGAATCACAAAACCGCCACCGCCAAATTACTCATAACGTGTTTCACCCCTCCACGGGGCATCTTCAGGAGTTATGCTACACCGATTAGTGCCAAACACAGAGTCATAAATGATATATGTAAGTATAACATAAAGAAAGTTTCGTTCGAAAAAACGAAGTAATTTTTGATTTTCTGCGATTTTTCCAAATAACCAAACATCCGAGATTTACGAAATCGCCTACTACCCACGTATGACGGCGGCGGATTATACCCGCATGCCAAGTGTTAAGATGGTTAAAAGAGGCTGAATACAGGCTGCTTCCAAGTGACCATATTGGAAATCTATTAGATGGATCCAAAAATCAGCATGTCCGTAGAAGAACGTACCGTCCTCAGCGGATTGACAAGTTGAACTGGCTGTAGAGAGAATACATAAAGCGCAGGACATCTGCCCCGCTGGGACCACAAGAAACCCGGGAGGACGAAAAGTGAGTGTTGTCAGAGAGCCTATGGAGTAGGTGGAGAGGGAGACAGCCAGCCAAGAAGAAAACTACAACTACAATATTCCATTTTGATCTGATTTTTACTTGGGACTTGAATATTCATTTACAGTTTTTGGAATTATTTCCACCATTTCATACAGCTCGCATGTAGCGACAAAAGTGCTACCGATACCGCTATACCGCGCTTTAGAAAAGCCCGACGATCTTGTATTTGAGGGCGGAACGGAGCAGCCGATACTCCCTACTAGTTTTGCCGCGCATACCTAAGGCCAGGTCCAGAAGTTTTCGTAGCACTATAGCCCAGGTTTGAACTTCTTGGATTTTTATGAATCTGAATGCCAAGTACATGACCAAAGGTCAAGACGAGATCATTCAGGACCCTTGCGTTCATACTATGTACATATTTATCATCTACCTGAGCAGCCTGTAAATGAAACACGCCAAATAAGTAATCTTTATCAGAGACACATTCATACCATTGTTTTCTCACAGCTCTCCTCGTACGAAGCGATCTTCTGCTTCAACTGCCTGATGGAATCTTGAAGCTGATCAGGATCAAGCTCCAGTTTCTGCAGTGACTCCCTCGAGTATTCCAAATCCGTTCGCAAACTCTTCAAAAATCTCTCATTCCGGTCGATTTCTGCTTGCAGCAACGCGTTCTTCTGTTGCAATTTCAACATCTCGTTTTCTTCGTCCAATTTCATAAACATTTGTTGTGAATGCTGAAGAGATAACGTGAGGGCATCGAGTTGTTCGATACACATTTCCTCGTGCTCGGTGGTAATGTCTAGTAAATACCCCTGACATTTATGTGGTAAACTGTCAATGGATATGTTTAACTTCGCAAGAATTTCTGACGAAAGGTTATCTGAAAAACGATTTAGGTTTCTTGTATTGCTGAGTTGAACAAACAACAGTTGAACAAACTGTATACAAATAATCATTATCATCATGCACTCTAAGACATAGGCCACCACATAGGCGCTACATCCAATGAATGATGGGGGAAACAGATAATAAAAAATACTTAAATATTTTTTTCTGTCAAATGATCACGCGGTATTCTTAAATATGCCAGCATTGAAGTGATCACATCTAATCAGAAATGAAATCCGTAGACGAACAAAAATCAAACCGATATAGGCCTGTAGATTCCCAAGTTACAGCGGTTGTGAGCAGGCCACATAACGCGCAGAACGGATGGCTCCAGGTGCTTTAAGGTTCTAGAGTGAAGACCACAGACCGGCAAGTACACTTTACATACGTCTGTTTAGCTTAGTGATTCTTTGGAAGGCGACGGACACAGGCCGCTTCTAATCGGTTTTATTATCAATCTATACCAGCGGTCTATGTCCAACAGTGGTCGTCCCATGGCTGAAATAAAGGTGACGAATGCGGATAAGCTCCAAAAACTTTTATCTTTTAACTTATATCTTTTTAGTACTAAGAATCTAACGCATCTAATGTACCGTAGATACCTTCACTGTGAAACATATCGTCATTCATTTACGTCAGCCGATAAACGCCCACGCCATACGAAACTACCAGAGATCACCAATGATGACCAATCTGGCTGCCCGCAGCGACTTCCCCTGATCCTGACTATGGCGACAGTTCATCTATTAGAAGGCCAACTCGAACCGCGTCTACCGGCTTGTGGTCGAGAACCTTTTGACCTCATTGCCATCAGTTGCACGAGCAATGTTCCCTGCCTATTGCAACTTCAGACCAGCAATTCTTCGAGCTACGTCGGTGAATGGTTCTTCTACGGATCTTTTCCTTTTTGATTTGATCTCACAGCGAAGCCTCTCTATTTCTCTGGATGTCTTTAGTGAACTAATATCTACTCTGCCAATTCCGGCTGGCACGAGTCGAAGTAATTAATATAACATCACTTAAGGACAAAGAGGAAAGTCGCGGGTTCTTCCTAGTACTTCAGAAGGGTCATATAAGAGACCATTAAAAGTAACAAGTAGGCAAAAATATAAGTGTATAAGGCAATTTAAAATAAATACTTAAATCTGTGATAAATTTAAAAAATAAAAAGTAAAAATTAAATTATAAAAGAATGTAAATGTAAGAAAAAACCGAACAAAATGTAAACCTGTAGTATTCTGATAAGAAGGCGACGAAAGTGAGAAGATATGTGAAATGATAAGGAAAAAATAAAAGTATATGTGTGGAATATAAAGATGAATGAATAAATGACGAAAAAATTTTTTTTGTAAAAATAGTCCCGGTGTACCCAAGACAAGGGAAGTGTGAGAGGGCCCCAAAAATAACTTCTATGTTAGCCACAGGAAGATTGCTGTATAGCAGAGTTAGGTTCGACTCAGTCCAAAATTGTTTCTTAATAAGTTTAATACATATTGTAAAATAACAATAGCATTTTATATAGCTTTAAAGAAAGAGGTTTGAATAATGAAACTCGTCTTGATTTTACACAAAAATAAAATCCCAATATCAGTTATCTACACCTAGTTTATTTTTAATGATAACATATTTACTGCACACAATACACGAAATAAATAATATCAAGATAAAAACATAAATGAAAGGTGACCAGTTATAAGATTAAAAAGTTTAATAAATACATTTAAAAAACTTTTAAGTTAAACGTTTTTTTGATACCCATATTGTGGTGGTTGTGGAAAAATATGTACCTAGTCCGCCATATTGGAACGGCATCCATCTTGAATTTTAAATTTTGACATAATCATCGTGTTTTACTAGTGTAGCCCTTTCATTTGATACCCATATTGAGGGGGTTAAGGAAAAATATGTAATCCGCCATTTTGTATCGGCGGCCATTTTAGATTTATAATGTTATTGATTTTATTATATTGTATTGTCATCTAAATAAAACGTGTGTACCAAAATTTCAGATCAATCTGACAACGGGAAGGTGCTTAAATTTCAATTTCTAATTTTGACCCAAATAAATAAATAAATTCCATATGGGTCTAACTAAATAATACCGTTTAGTAAAAAGGTGAAGAACAGAAACAGCCATACTATATCAGCAAATGACTTTATCCAAAAATCAATGGTTCCTATTGTCTCCCATGAAGTCAATGTTGTTAGCCCTGGAAGCGTTAAAAGCTTCATTTAAACTGAGTTCACAGAACAGGGGTGTCCATGTATCATGTTTCACAGATAATAAGTTACAAAATAATAATATAGTAAAAAAGTGTTTTCAAAATTTAGATTACTATATGTTAAAATTATTTATTATTTACTATGTATGTGAGTATGTCCTTTAGTACTGAAATCATTGACCTGCAGTATTTAAGTAAAAAAAATAAATTAATGTAACATATTTCAGAGTGATCACTCTAGTATGATTCACAAATGAACTATATGTTCCTTTAACCTGTTGAAAGCCTTTGGACATATCTGTCTGTATTTCCTGGGTGTGTATGGGTCAGATGTGCCCGAAATAAGGTAGGCTACATGAATCACCTTGAAATACAGTTTAACAAGTTCCGTGCCATGGCAATTTTTGAAGATTTTTCATTCAAGCCTCATGGTGCATATAAGACCCACACTATTTTAAAAGGTGTTTAAGAAATATGCCTTACACTTTTTCAGTACTGCAAAGCTATAATAAGCAGGGAAAAGTTATAAATTTTAATATGCATAACACATTCACATATGGGAAGTGAAGTTATCTATATATTTTACACAACAGTTCACTTTTTAAGAATCCTTTGTTTTTCAATGAGAACTGCACATGGCCTGGACAGAAGGTGCATGGAGGTATACGCCCCATAAAATACAATTGCTGGATCTAGATGTACTACAGAACACAAGATCATAAACAATAGTATTTCATTTCTCATTAAAAAAAAAAAAAAGTTGTTCCTGGCACTGACAGGCGCCATGTTGTGGCACACAAAGGGTTAAGACTACAAATATAACCAACAAAAATCATCTACTGCACAGAGTCTAATGGAGGGAAACATACAATATCTTCTATCTTCTTTGCTACATTCAGCAATAACTCCTCAGACATGTTCGGACCCATTAGTTGCAATGAAAGAGGCAAGCCGCTTTCAGATAAACGAATTGGTATAGATACAGCTGGAATACCAGCCATGTTTGCTGGCTGCGTGCAATAATCTTGGAACGCACATTGATCTCTGTTGTGTTTTGACACAAAATCACCATACAGCGGTGCATCAGATAAGGTAGTCGGTGTCAATAGTAAATCAACTCTATCATGACCATGAAACACATTTTTAAAATCATCCGCAATAAGCCTTCTTAACTTCAATGCTTTTAAAAAGTATTTCTCATAATTTCTTGCAAGCAAAAAGTAATTTCCAGCAAATATTCGAGATCTAACAACATTATTGAACCCTTGTGACCTAGATGACGCATATAGTTCTTCGGTAGAGTAATCTTCGCTTGTTCGGAGACCAAATTCTAAACCATCATACCTTGACATATTGCTTGCAACTTCACACTGATTTAATATTGAGTAAACTGTTATGGATATAGATGTGTGAGGTAATGATACTGTCTTTAATAAAGCCTTCTCTTTATCTAGCAAATCTGCAACCCAATTCCAAGTGTCAATTACTTCTTTACTCATTCCTTCACAATGATACTCGGCAGGTATTCCAATCTTAATATTTGAAAGGTCAAATTCTTCAGATATATCAATTGGTTTAAAATCCCTTTTAATTGTTGTTGAATCTAATTCGTCTGGTCCGGAAATGCAGTTTAATACTTTAGTTGCATCATCTACATTCCTTGCAAGGATTCCTGGGACATCCATCGAGTTTACCAAAGGAATAAGGCCATGTCTTGAGACTAGGCCATAGGTTGGTTTAATACCTACTACACCACATAATGCTGCAGGGTTTCGTGTTGATCCACCCGTGTCTGAACCGATTCCAGCCACACAAGCACCAGTGCTCACGGCTACAGCACTTCCTCCGGAACTGCCTCCGGCTATTCTCCAGTCCGTTTCGCCTTTATAGCCCCAAGCATTTCGAGTTGGACCAAAAATAGAATCAACCGTTCCGGAACCCATTGCAAATTCATCCAAATTACTTTTACCGATTAAACAGGCGCCATTATTGATTAACTTTGAGTAAACGGTAGCGTCATATGTCGGTATAAAATTTCTTAACATTTCCGAAGCACAAGTGGTCGATATGTTTTTAGTACAGAAATTATCTTTGACAGCAATGGTTATTCCGTCTAGGGGCTTTACATTTTTATCAACGTAAAAACTTTTCTCGCTTTCAATACCATGCGTTTCTGCAATATCTTCTGTTATGTTTATAAATGCATTAAATTCGCTCGTGCGTTTTGCTTTTTGCAAACATAAATCTACAAAGCTTGTGGGCGTTAGGAGTTTATCTCTATACGCTTTATGAATTTCTTTAATTGTATACGACGTTAATTTATTCATTATTTATAACTTTTTTGAGATACTAACAGAATATATATTCCTAAATCTAGTTTAGGTTAAATACTTTGAGACAGCGAACGGTAATGCAACACAATTTATCAGTTACATTGTGACAACGTCAAAATATGTTTGTATTTAATCGATAAACTTACTTATACTAAATTACTTACTAGCTGTTTGTTGCTCCACATCATCTTGTTGTAACAATGCGAGTAACAAGCGATTATTCCTTTGAAGGTTTCTAGTATCCATTTTTGCGTTAATTATAATTAAACACTGGATAAACGTTCTGATAATAATGAGTCGGTTTGTATTGATCGGTGTTTTCAATACCGCATCAACCTACGCAGAAAGTTTAGAGAAAATCATTTCATGCATAAAACGCTTGTATATATTTTATAAATTTATTTAATTAAAAATGCGTAATATATTTGTTCCAAATTGAAATTTTAACGGCGATTGCTAAAGTCGTATTTGATTATTGTTTTATTTTTATTAAATAAAAATCAAAGGATCAGCTGTAGCAATAGATTAGGTTTAGAAGTGTACATAATGATATACAAATAGTTGAACGTAAAATATAAAATATATATCGACAATATAGAACATCAAGGCTGAATATGATATGTTGCACCTTAGACCATTGGCATGGCAATTAAAAACATTGTCATTGAAGTTGTCAATATTTGTAACTATAATTCTTATATTAGTTACTGCTTTCATTAAAGTTTTAATTTATTGTAAAATTATTTTAAAACAAGTTTAATTTTCTATGTAAATTAAATAGTATAAAAATGGCACATTTACAATATTTACCGGGTGATCCACGCTTAGTCGATCAATTGGTGTATGAACTAAAATCTAAAGGGATATTCGATCAGGTATTTTTATATTACTTAATTAATCTGATAAAATTATAGAATTAAGTGTATTTAAGAAATTGCTAATTTAAGTTAAATATTGTTTTATGTTCTTAAGCGTTAATGAATCGGGGGCATTGAAAAATATTCTTTTCGTTATATTTCGAAATTACTTGGGTTTAGTTATATATAGCATAGTCTAAAATAATTTTTAAACTTCGAACATTATGATTTAAAACAAATTATTACTAATAATGAAAAAAACGCGTCAGCACTCTTAATGTCTTAGTACTGATTATAAATTTTTTATTTTTGTTTAATACCATGTATAAAAGGTTTTTTTAATTTGAAAAAATTAAATTTTCTTATACATATAAGACTGCTTATATGAATAAATGAAACATACAACAAACACTTGAAATGTTATTATTTAACCTATAACAATATGTCCAATATTGGTCTTTTGTAAGTTGAGGTCTAATTAGGTTACCTGGGCTACATGTTGCATGATTGTGTGGTACCTACCACTGATTCACACTACTACACTGATCACAATATACAGAGTGTTTGGTTTGGTGTAAAAGCTCTAAAGATGTGAGTGCATGGTTTCTCAGCAAAAAGCTTCAAAGTTTTTACACCTATTTCCAGTCCCCTGTATAATCTCTTTAATATAAGTTACATTCATTTACTTTTTATTTTGGAATCCAACTGACCTAAAACCAGTAAAGACTGCAAGGACAGATACTAAACAATAATTAATTTTAATATGTAGTAACATGAATTTTGAAAGCATATATTAATTTATGGTAAATGATAATATATATCAGGTGTAGCAAAACTGCATCACGCTAGCCACATGCGGTTTTGAACATCAGTTTAGGCTCTGATTGTTTGTCAAATTATTTCAATATTAAAATTTATATAATCTATGTTTTCTCCCGGGAAATCAAAACAAATTATTGGTGTGAATAATTATTATTATTATTCTACAATAAAATTAGCGAAATCCAAACACCGATCATAATTAACTGGCATATTAATTATTATTAGGAGTGCTATCATATGTGGGTGCCATTACATCTAACTTCAATGCACATATTTTGTTCTTTTGTTTAAATAATTTCGGTAATTATGATTTTTATGAAAAAAATATTCTCTTGCATGTTCTAAACGTGTCTTGAATTGATGCATGAAAAATTTGGAATTTCAAAAAATGGCTTGCACTATCAAAGAGCTTGGCTACCCTTAATATATATACATATACACCTTTCAAGCTTCTACACCTATAACTAATTATATAAACACATGGTTTACAATTATTTATATTAAAATACATGTTAAAATATGCATTATTAATGTTATTTTCATTAAATCATAATAAAACCTGTTAATTGAAGTATATGTTTTTTACATTAAAAATCATGAAACATTTAGGGAAAATTTGATTTTAAGTTACATCTAACCTAAAACTGCTTATTGCTGTATAAGATATTTATGTGCAGGAAATGCACCTTGTCTTGTCTCTGCGGGATAGCTTTGCAATCAAGTAATGCTTTTGGAAATGAATGTGTTATAATTATCCTGATTTATCAACTATGAGTATTGGTGCAGTAGTAGAGGACGGAGATATGCGATCGTAGATTGCGGGTTGGATTCCTAAGGTACAATCCTATATAATTTACACTTTGTGCGTTATTTATATAGGATTGTCACAGTTTACTAACAAGTTTTTAATGGAATCAGGCATTACCTTGCAGAAGTCCATTGTAAGTAAGAAAAGGACCAATATTTCAAAAGGCACTCTGTGTTTGGCACTAATTGGTGTAACATAACTCCTGAAGATGCCCCGTGAAGGGGTGAAACACGTGTTGAGTAATTTGGCGGTCGCATTGTTTGCCACATACGCATTTATGGGCTGGTGGGCGGTGCACTTTATTGCACGACTACCACTGCATGTGCGGAAGTGGCTAAATATTGGTCCTTTTCTTACTAACAAGTTTCCAGATTATGGACAGTAGTGTCCTTCAACCATAATATAGCACTTTCATCTCCAAACTACCTGCAAAACGAGACTTATTATTTTAATTATGCTGTACCTTACAATAGATATCTTTGGTGAAGATCTGTGTTACAGTGTTACAGTGACAATGACGGTGTTACCTTCAATATATATATATATATATATATGTGGTATATATGACATTGATTATCTCAATTGATGTAGGCATTACCATGTACAATCATCAGTAAGTCCCAGCATGATGATAATGGTATAACCCGCCATAGATATCTTTGAGGGAGGCCTATGCCGTGCAGTGATGACGATGATCATGTTAAAATGATTTTTGTAACTATGTAAGGTTTAAATTTTGTACCATTTCTGTAAAAATTAATTTTTGGATAGGATTAATAGTGTCCTGAGGGTAAATACTGTAGTTAGTGTCTATAGTACTTATGTGTGTTTAAACTTAAGAAGAGCTTATTACTATATGTTTTGACAATTTTTTTAACTGGAATATATCTAAATACTGATATTCCATAACTCATAACATGTAGTCACATCGGAAACGAGGTAGTATCATATATCACAGGGGACATAAACCACCGATTATACTAGATAGAAGCGGTGCGGGAGTTTCTTCTGCCTCTCCCAGTGGTTACGATTTCCGAATTGGCAGTGGTGATATTAGCCAGGCAACAGCAATTGGCCAAGCTGAGGTCCGGCTCTCTCGGGTGCCCTTGTGTCGGAATGCAAAGGAGTGACAGAAAATGCCGAGATCCCCTTGTGGGAGTCACTCTTATGAAACATTCACCAAAGCGATCTAATATCTCGGTAGCCTACTAATCCGAGACGAGGTACCCCCGGAAACCCTCAACCTGTGCTACTTTAAGTCTTAGTTAGATGCACTCTGTACCCTGCCACTTCATACACGCGGAATCTGCAAATGCCATTTGGGCAGCAGTGAATCCAATGAAAGTAACTTAACATATTGAACATCAACTTAGCTTATTAGATTCTCTTGTTGATGTCACCAGTTGTCTGCTCCAGCTTTTTTCTTTCTTTTATCTGAGTTCCTGACTTACTATGAGATGCACGGAACCCTTTATAATTAAAATGCTTCAGTGATCTATATGAATAAATAAAACAGGAGTGTATGTTTGTTATATTAAAATAACACTTTTTACCTACATGTGATATATATGTGGTACATTTATCAAAATTACATATTTAAAATTTATATCTGCCTGTTTGTGCAAATCTTTGAAATGGTAAGACCGATATTGCTAGGATTTGTACTGTCAGATAACTGATGTAATACGGAGTAACTTAGGCTACTTTTTAGAAAAATTATTAAATGAAATTTTTTTATTAAATTCCATGTAAGTGAAGTAGCAGGCACAGGCTGGTATTGAATAAAATAGTAATTGAAATTTGTGAAATTGAATATGTCTTGTTACTTTATATTATTTTCGCATAAACTGCTAAATATATCTTACCTTCAGTTTTTATAATTGAAATTCTAGTTTTACGAACGGTAACGCTTGAAAATTTTATGTACACACAATGTTTACAATTATGTCAAAAGGTCACATGTTAATTTTAAAAAATTATTCTATGTCTCCTAAAATAACTATTTCAAAATCAGAATTCGCATGCCATATACTAGTAAAAAAATAGATGAAAGTAACATATTTCAGGGAGATTATTTATTGACTAAATGTGAAATAAACAAATAAATTTAGTGTTCGATTTTTGAAATTCTGACCAATAGATTGTATAATCTATATTTTCTACAAGTATCTGCGTATTTTTTTATACGTAAGAACCGTCTAGAAAACCTAAATGACCATAGGAAATAGGAATTAATTTTTATGTATAAGGTAATTGTTTACAGGTGTATAAAATTTAATGTAGTGATTGTAAGACTTTAAAGCTTTTACATCTCTTTTTAAATAATCTTGTATTAAGTGATCATTGTGATATAATAATATTAATATAGCCTTTAATTTCTTATAGAAAGAAAAGTTACAGAGTTATCTACAAGACCCTCTCCGCGGGTGAAGGTTTCCTCCAAAGAAGCCCAGATTCCTCTGTCTTGACCTGCTTTAATTTATATTTTATAATGGAATATGACTGGCCAGTAACTTCAACCACTACCAATTCTGCTAAAAAAAACTATTTTTAAAACTACTTATTCATACTATACTAGCTGATCCCGCAAATGTTGTTTTGCAAAAAAAATTGATATTTTAATTTACAAATAAAAAATAAGGGTTGATCGTAGAGGGGTGAAAATTTATGGTTGTATGTATTCTTGTATGCTGTATCATAAAAAAATAAAAACAAAAAATTTCGTTAAAAAAATTAAAATTTTTTTTTAAGTGTGAACAACCTTTATCACTTAGGGGTATAGAAAATAGATAGTAGCCGATTCTCAGACGTACTGAATACGCATATTAAATTAGGTAAATATGAGTCAAGCCGTTTCAGAGGAGTTCAAGTTCGAACACCGTGACACGAGAATTTTATATATTAGATTATCATTGTTATTTATTATTTTTTAATCTATAACATTCATCTTTAAAGCTTTATGTAACTTTTGTGTTTCAGTTTCGTAAAGACTGCATAGCAGATGTGGACACTAGACCAGCATACCAGAACCTGCGACAGCGTGTGGAGAACTCTGTATCCACATTCCTCTCAAGACAGTGCTGGCAACCGGATCTCAATAAGAATCAATTGAGGGAAAAGCTACGGAAACATATATTGGAGTGAGTTTTTCTATACTATATAATTATTAGTACGGAACTTGATGGAATTATGTATATATATATTATTCTCAGATATGTTAAAGTAAGATTTTTGCAATCTAGAAATGATTAATTTAAATGTACTCGTATACAAGTATATTGTATACAATGTGTACATAGAAATAATGTAAATATTTTGTTACAAAGCAAGATTTACAGAACCCTCTAAACAATAAACACTGAACCCTTCCCCGGAAACTGAAGACTGCACCATGATAGAATATAAATATTTGTAAAGTTCACAAAATTACCTTAGCTGGAGGAGTAATTATTGTAATACATATGTATATTTTTCATTTACAGTGGAAACTATTTGGAACAAGGTGTAGAAAGAATAGTTGATCAAGTGGTTAACCCAAAAGTCGCATCGGTTTTTATACCACAAGTAGAAGACCTGGTATACAATTATCTGGGTATCACCAGAAAGAAGTCTGCGAGCGGTGCAGAGACTTCAAATGGCAAAGCAGAGGATCTACTCCCAACTGATCTAGAAGCAGTTAGTCCTGGCTCTGTCAAGAGCAACGAAGAAAAAAATGAGCATATGGATGTTGAAGTGGCTCAAGAAGCGAAAGTTGAAGATGAAAAAATGGAAATCGTAGAAGAAAATCCTAAACCTGAAGTAAAGGAGGAAGAAACACCTACTCCAGAGACAAATCACGTTGAAATAGTCAAAGTTGAAGAACAAAAGACTGACCTGTCTGCCTCCAGTGAATTAACTGCTTCTGAATCGAACAGCTTGGATAAAAATTCTATTCCATTGCCGGCAGAAGAAATTAAACTAGAAAATATTCCAGCACCTGATAAAAGTCCGCCTAAAGTTGTTGAACTGGAGAAGATAGAACTTCCAAAAGAAATTGATTGTTCAGTAGACATACCTCTACCAAATGAAACTACGAAAGAAGACAAGGAAATCTTTTTCAAACAGGTCAACAGCGACGACGACGATTCTAGTTCCGATTCGTCTCTGCGACGAAATATGTCTCCATTAACGCCAATAAGAAATTTCAATAATGAAAACTCTTGTGACGCACAACAAGGTTTCGACAATGATTCTTTGGACGGTAAAAACGACGACAAAAAAGAACCTAGCTCCTTCCGTTTCGCAATTGAAACGAAAACCACAGATAATGGTACAGAAGCACCAAAAGTACCCAAGAAACCAGCAGATGCTAATAACTTAGCTTATCAATTTAACAACCAAGTGAATATTAGTACATTTAACACTCCCGTGTATGAAGATAGTTCAAACAGTACTCATTTGCAAATAGATTACGAAAGTGATGCTAACAGTAAGATTAATTTAGAACAAAAGGCAATTGAAGGTGAAAATTCAGAGGAGTCTAAGAAAGAACGAAAAACTGACGATAGAAAAAGCAGTCATAAAAGTTCACATCGTTCTAGAGATTCACATAAACATTCAAGCAGCAAAGATAAAAGATCTGACTCAAAACACTCTACTTCGCGTGATAGCAGTAGGCATGATAAAAAACCAAGAGATGATACAAGCAAGTCTAAAACAAATTCAAAAGAAAGTTCTAGAGATAAAAGTGAAAAGAAAGACAGCAAAGACTCATCCAGACATAGTTCCCATAAAAGTTCCAGTCATAAAGACTCCAAATCACATAAAAGTTCAAGCTCAAGTCAAAGACATTCAAGCAAAAGTTCTGATGATAGAAAATCTTCGTCGAGTCATAGGGATAGGTCAGAAAAGAGTTCTGATAAGAACAACAAAGATAAGGATAAGCCAAAAGAGTCTAAATCCAGTTCAAGGTCGGATAAAGATAGAAAGAGTAGCAGTAAAAGTAAACACGAAGATAAAGATAAGGAAAAGAAGGAGAAGAAGGAGGCAGATGATCATTATAGTGTATCAGGTCGGGGAAATCCAAATCGTAGATCTACGGATAGAGATTCTAATGACGGTAGTTCATCGTCAAAAGGATCTCATAATCCTGCAAATTCTAAATCTTCTGAAAGTAAAAAGGATTCAAAAAATGGCAGCGCGAAATCAGATAACATGTCAACTAGTAGCGAAAGCACAAGTCCGTGCGACAGGGAATTGACTCTGCAAGAGAAGGAGAAAGAAGTTATTGATATGCTGCAACCTAAGCCGGTTGTTAGACTCGAATCACATTTAGAAACTCCAATTGCTTCGCCACCTCGGCTGCCGTTCGTCCCAGATGTGACAATCAAAAAGCCTAAATTCGCTGCTAATCTAGAAGAAGCCAAGAAGCTTATTAAAATGCGTAAATTCCTCGACGATGAACAAAAGAGAATGAACCAAGAAGCTGCACTACTGTTAGAGTTTCAAGCGAACGTTAGACCTAGTTTAAGTCAAATTTATTCCAGCATTCCTGGCCCAGAGCTAGAATTTGCTTGCGTCACCAACACTGTTGTACATACCTCACAGATCGGGCAACAAAATGAAGACGGCGTTCATGAAAACAATGTTTACTCTATGGATCAAAGTAATTATGCAGAAGATGAAGGCTTTTCAGATCATGTCGATGATGATGTTCCATCTACCCTAACTGTGAGAGAAGTAGAAGAATCAATTGAAAGCATTAATGAAGAGTTAAATAACAAAGCGAAGGCACACGCTTCAGAAGATACCATAAGTAAAGAAAGTTATGAGGCCTTACAAGCACAGGACACATTCATGAAAGTTGAATATAAAAGCGAAAGTAAAGTACGATCTAAAAAAGGTGTGAATGATCCTGTTGATAAAGTTCAAAATAAAAACAAATCTAGGGAAGACAATAAGAAGAGAACAGAGTACTTTGAAGTGACTATAATCACAGAAGAATTATCGGAGAATGAAGAGACAGTGCATAAAGACGAGAGTAAGCTCAGAAAGAACCATGTCAAAAATAGAGAAGCACGTAAAGAGCGTGTGCATCCAGAACAAAGGGACTTCTACTACTTCGGTGAACAAGAGAAATATAAAGCAGAGTTAGAGAGAGATAGATTTAGTAAATTTTTTAAAGCTTTCACGGAAGCTTCTGGAAATAAAATTTATCTGATAAACTGCAATACTTACGAAGAGAAAATAGTTCAAGAAGCTCTAGAAACTTTTGGAAAATTTGAAATTGTTAACTATCAACGTAATGGTCATTTAAAATTACCAAAGAATTCAAAAAATATTGTCAAAAATGTCAATTTGTCCGCTGAAGTGTTGCTACCTTTAGACAATGAATCATCAACAGAATTAGAAACTAAAAAACCGGTGACAGAATCTGTGTTTAGTCCAGTTAAATCTGAATGTTCCTTTGAACTGTCCAGTGACTACGATGCAAAATTAGAGGAAATGGTCAACAAGACGTCTAGGCAAGAAATCATGGAAATTATACTTGGCAACGTTACAGCTGATTCTCCTACTAAAATGCCTAAAATCGACTACTTCACAGACTCAAACATAGAGAGCGAAGGTGAAAATAACTATAAAAGGAAACACAGTGAGATGGAGACGGTCAATAATAACCGACATGTGTTGACGCCGAACAAAATGAGAAGGCTCAGTACATCTGATCAGATATCTTCAACCACTGAAGGTAAGCTCATTATTACAGTAAATAAAATTTATTCTAGTATTCCTAGGTTTAGTGTTCCACCTAGTAGTAAAACCACTAGATGAACCGACGACAAATAGTAACAGGAAGGATAAGACCGGTCACCTTGGCGATTTTTTTTGGGGGGGGGCCTTGCAATGGACATCTATCGAAAGAAAAGAAGAAAAAGATAGTTTTAGTAGTCATCAGTATGTATATATAGGGCGTTATTATCTCATTTTTCCTTCTCACTTTTCAATCTCTTTTATATTTACTTCTCTTCATTAATTAATCTTTGCACCGACCAAACGGCTAACTGGTTTATACCTTTGGCATTAAATATAATGACATACATACATTGCATAAGAAGTGTTTAAATAAATAAAGAAATTGTTTTTATTTATTTACACTTTTTTGTACACCATAGACAGTAACTAGAAAAAAAAGTAACAATTCATATAGAGGTACAAGAGCCAGTCTTACTGCTTAAATGATCTCTACCAGACAACCTTTGGATAGAGATGAGAGACATAAAGGAGTGGGCTGTTTAGGGTGTGCTTACATACAAATACATACATATGTACAAACATATATATATAAATATATACACTCCTAAAATATATTTGTTACTAATCTTTATGGATCTACATTGTCGATATATTTTGCATATGAAACTCATCCTGTATATAATAACTGGCTTAATTTAATTGTAGAATCATTGAAAATTTCAGATATCGATGAGAGGTCTAACAATAATATGTCATCAAATGTAACACGTTCAAAGTACTTGGGTAAAGCTAAAAGGGTTGGATTGCCACGGCCGAGGAAAACTGGTGAGTTAAAACACAGTGTGCTTATTACGATCAGTTATTATCTATGTACAACGGGTATAAATGTAGCCTCCATAATTTCTATATATTGTTATAAATAAAAAAACATTTTTAGTGTACATGACATTTATTACAGTTCATTAGTTTAATACATTAACAAAAAAAAATATATATATATATATAAAGCTTATTCCATTTGCCAATCCATTGGCTTATGTCGACTTGGATTCATAATAACCATCATATCAGCTGATATACCTCCACCGCTGGACCTGACCTCTCCCATATATCTCCAATGGGACTGTAAGAGCGGCTTTCATCCAACGTCTTCCAACTAATTTAACAAGGTTGTCCAAAACTGGGCTTGCCGATCTGTCTTCACTTCAGAACCTTAAGTCTCTAGCGGCCATGTGTTCTGTGCTATGTGGCATTTCCAATGCGATTTTAAATTTGCTAATCCGTTGGACTATGTCGACTTGTTCATAGTCACCATCATGTCAGCTGATACACCTCCACTAGTGGACATTGACCTCCCCCATATGTCTCCAATGGGACTGATAGAAGCGGCTTGTACCCAACGTCTTCAAACTAATTTAACAAGGTTGTCTGCCAACACTGGGCATGCCGGTCTGTCTCCACTCCAGAATCATAAGGCTCCAGCGGCCATGTGTTCTGCGTTCTATGTGGCATTTCCAATGCGATTTTAAACTTGCCAATCCATTGGGCTATGTCGACTTGGTTTCATATTCCCTATCATGTCAGCTGATATACCTCCACTGCTGGACATAGATCTCCTACACATATTTACAATGGGACTGTTTACAAAGGGGCTTGTATATAATTTTTTCCCACTATTTTAACAAGATTGTCTGTCCAACACTGGGCTTGCCGATCTGTCAGAACCTTAAGGCTCCAGTGGCCATGTATACTGGCCACTATGTGGATTGTTCACTGCCATTTTAACTTGCCAATTCATTGGGCTATGTCGATTTGTATTCATAATCACTTCACTGCTGGACATAGACCATCCACATATGTCTCCAAGTGGACAGGGAGAAGAGGCTTGAGTCAAAAAAATTTTAATGACTTTAACTAAGTTGTCTGTCCACTCCGGAATCTTAAGGCTCAAGAGGCCATGTGCAACTGCCACTTAAACTTGCTGCCACTTTATCATCACCATCATGTATACTGCTACACATATATCTTCCCCAAAGATGAGCACTATGGCGGATTCAGTGACTTTCTGAAACCTTAACAATGTCTGCCGTAGCCCAAGTAGTGGTCCGGTTTTGAAATAAATCATTTTAATAATTAAATGCCATTGTTTATAGATCTACCCAACAGTCCATCGAGCGATAAATCTGTGGAGAACTATGAACAGAATACACAGACCTCCCAACCACCAAACGGCAAAATAAAGTCTGCACCGAGGAACAAGGTTCAAAGATATGACACCTCTGATTTATACAAGCCAAAATTGCATTATTTATCCAGAAGAAATAACGTGAGTTAGGAAGAAAATCTTATAAATATATTATTTTTAGTTATATGAAATAAATGAAGCGATTTATAGAAAATTTATGTCAAACATACATCTTAATATGGACATACCTCTGAAATTTATATAGTAATAATACCCAGTATTTCATTTGAATTAAAATGCTTTAAAAAGATGTATAGCTCAGCAAAAATCTTTAATTTTCACATCTATTTACAATCAACCTGTATAATGTGATCGCTTTAAAATATGTTACAATATTTTTTAATTTGAAAGCGACAGGCAAATGATATAAGCAGAACAATCTGCAGGGACAGATAGTAAATAATAATTAATTTTGATATAAGGTAATAAGAATTTTTAAAATGTTATCTTACTATTTTGCGGGTATTTTGAATCTGAAAACATCAATTTTTTTAATAAGGTGTATCATATTGAATATGTTGTTCATACTTGCTTTTATATGTATAACCAAATATCCAGTACATTGGAGAAAAAGTTGATATAAAAGTTCCAGAGAGTGTTATAGATCCAAACGCTGTGGTTCAATCAACAACTCTCTCTTTTTCTCTCTCTCTGTGTCGTTAGACTCTTGTTATTTATTACCGCCATTAATTCATGCTAAATGTTTGTCTACCCTCAACTAAGTTTTGACAAAGTATGTGACCACCCTACATTAATGAATTTTCAACAATTAAATGATTTTAAACTCTACGTCGACTAAAAAAAAATATATGGAGGTGTTCTAAAATCAAATATAAGATACTATAGATGACAGGTTTTTTTTAACAATTGTTTCAAAAATGTGTATTAATTTCTGGCAGGGTGCCAATATGAATTTATTTTTAAAATTTAAACACTATGTAAATACATACGTACGTTAATTTTTAGCCGTATTTGATTTACATATAATGTGAAAGATTAAAGGTATATCCATATTATGGTGTTGCCCTGTATAATAAAAGTAGTTTCACATTTATAAATTACTGATTGTAATATCAGATTATTTGATTTCTTTATAATGATTCTTGATAAAATGTGCAATAATTAACTGATTTATATCGCATTAGTTGATAAAAGGCATCACAACCGAGCGGTCGCTTTTATGCCACTACTCACAGTAAACTATACCGCGAGGCAATTGACTTCTAGCGCCATCTGTTGGTGCTGTCAAGTAACAGAGTTCTGACATGTATATACTAATAATGTGATCAAAAAGTAATTTCGATTTGTTCATAAAATGGAAAGTATTTATTTTTTCAAATCAATTTCATACCTTACAAAGTAATCCCTGTAAAACGCAGTTTAGACCACTTTTTTTTCAGTCTAAATAGTCGAAATAGTCTTTTTCCAGTATAGCTTTCAAGACTTTAGTTTTTATCTCCTTAACCCTTAGTAGCCTGATTTAAGAAAGTGATTTTTTTTTAATATTACTGTGTTTACTTGAGGGTCTAGATGAAGGGAAAAATAGATTTTTTTTTTAATTTCGTTGGAAAGGATATTATATAACAGTAAAATACGTACAGCCAACCTATAAAAAAAACTAATATTAATGTGAATATTCGGTTTAAAAGATTGGTATCAAAATTGAAACTCAAGGCTATTAAGGGTTAATCATTTTGAAACAGTGTACCCGCATTGGCCTTTTGAGTTTGTTGAATAACCAGAAATCGCAAAGATCCAAATCAGGTGAATACGGTGTTTGCGGAATATCAGTCGAGTTTTTGCCATCGTGAAAGCCAATGCACTATGACATTGACCAATAGAAGCTTGACGCCTTTGATACACAAGAGATCCTTCAATATTTAAGAAAAGGACCAATATTTAGCCAAACAGAGTATTCACTAATTGGCTATAGCACTAATCGTTGTAACATAACTCCTGAAGATGCCCCATGGAGGGGTGAAACACGTGTTGAGTGATTTGACAGTGGCAGTTGTGTAGTTCGCATTGTTTGCCGCATGCGCATTTGTCAGCGGGCTGGCGGGCGGTGCACTTTGTTGCACGACTACCACTGCATGTGCGGAAGTGGCTAAATATTGGTCCTTTTCTTACTTAGGATGGACTTCCGCAAGGTAACGTCTGATTCCATTAAATATCCTTCAATATTGTTTAGGCCGAGCAAAATGATATTACAACTTTGAACAAACAGACACTGGGCAAATGTTATATACAGTTATACCAACTTAGGCAATAAATATCTGCGTTTCTAATGCTCGTAAATTTTAAATAACAATTTTACATTAATTTTTGATCACAGAGTTTATGTATATCATGTCTTCGTGGATATGTATTAGTTGACAATCAAGCGGTTGCCTTATATGCGACTACCCACGTTAAATTATAGCGCGAGGCAATCGACTTGCAGCGCCATCTGTTGTCGTGGTAAAGTAACAGAGTTTGTTTAGATGCAATAATTTTTTTATCCCACTACTGTTATGTTATTTGGTTGTTGGAGTCGGTTCTAGAATAGTGACCACGTGCTGGTAGACGTGGATGGGCCCCTTACTAGAGAGAGGTCGCTAGATGCGCGCAGTGCAAGACTGATCATCGCGCTGATCTTTGAGGGAGGCCTGTACCTTCTAGTGAATGTCTATCGGCTTACGTGATATTTTAAATTCGTTTATAGTGAAACTTAAAGCAATTTTAAAACACCAATATTAAATATAAGTATATATATAGTATATGATAGTGTTATTACTATGGTAGGTCTTGTAAGCTAGTTCACATATATATTTACGATATTTACGGCTCTGAATCGTGGTCAATTTTTGCTGTATTATTGCCCACTGCTGGACATAGGCATCACCCGTAGTTTACAAAAAGGATCGGTTGGAAGCGGTCCACCTTATTGGTGCTTTTCAACAAGAGATGAAGCTCTCTGCTAGAGGGAGTGGAGAGACATTTAGCTCTAGTCGGTTTGCAGCCAGAACTTCGGGTTTGGTTTTTTGGACTAGAGTACTATAGGGACCAGTAGCCCGTCTGTGTGAGCAGTAGGTGCTATGTGGGTAACTCCAGACGTGGGACATGTGAAGTGAGTGGTCATGTGGCTAGTGGTAGCTTGTTGGCAACCGGTGATTTAAATCAGCTCTGGTACTTGCCTGGTCAACAAGAGATATATGCCAGATCATACTGCAGCCGGGTGTAGTTTACGCTAGATCCCAGTGATGGGATTCGAGAAGTGAGTGTGCCGGCAACTCCGGTACCATATCCAGATATTATGGAAGCCAGCTTACCTAGCCAGGATTGAATCGTTAGTGCTTGGTGACGTATGGGCAGTGATGGTCTTACAACTTCATCACCTGCTTGGAGAGTCAGGTAGTGCGTACGCGCACAGGACATTCAAATTAAAGAGTATTGATGTCGAAGAAGGTAGAGGCAAGATCTATCGTAAATAGATCCCTGGTCTCGGTCAGGTGTACTGTACCCGTTTAGCGTCATGTTGAATCTTGAACTGTCAAAATACCACTCCCGTCCACTTCCGGAGGGAACGTTCCATTCTCTTGTACTAGATGGCGCCACCGACACGCCGTCAAGGTTGAAGGTACACTCTATAAAAAATCAACGGTTTCAAAAATTAAATATCGTAATTATAATGTATTATAAAACGCGCTTTTAAAATTAGTTATAATTTACTATCTGTTCCTTGCTATATTATAATACAAAAAAATTTGAATATTTCAGAGTTTTATTTTTTTCACTATACACAGGTTGATTGGATTTTCATTCATCTCTTTGTGTGTATTTATTTTCCTCCTATATATTAAAAAAAATATTGTATATGACCACGTATAATATCAGAGCCGATGTATATGTTTTTTATCGCTGAAAAACACATTTTTTTTAACACTGGCAACACCTAACGTTTAGTAATATACATAGATAATATAAGGAAAACATTGCAACTGCCATTGAAGTGAAAAAAATATGTGATTTATCTATTTTATACATTTATAGAAATAAAATTAGTGTAGGCTGTTTTGTGTCGTTTGATAGTATTTATAATCTATTGCAGAGTAGGTATAAATTATTTATATGTGCTTTAGTGATGTTCCTTTTTTGAATTTGATTTATATGTCGATATGCACCTACTAGATACCTACAATGTAATACTGTTTAGCATATATATATGTATATAATATATCAGGGGACTAGAAAGTAGTGTCGCTTTCTCAAATTAAATTCACAAGACTACATTTTTAACCAGTTTGTTTCTAATGAACAATATATTCACCTTCGTTATCAGCAACCTTTTGCCATCTAGTATACAAATCAATGTCAAAGTGGTAAAAATCAAGCGGTTTTTCTGTAAAATATGTCGCCAGAAACGCGATTACCTTCTGGGCTCCGAATATATATGAAAAATAACACTTTTGAACACATTTTTCATATATATTAACACATTTATAAACCTAGTCGCAAATATATTTTTTAATATTTATGCCAATTGACAAGCCGATTGTCTCTTTCCAAAGGTCGATGAGCAATATTTATCGCCGGGTTCTGTACACGAGATACAATTGTCCAATGAAATATCGATTTTTTCAGCTAGAAATATTCAATAAATGATTGCACTTGCCATTTATTAATTGACATTGCACTTGGAGGTCGTAATGGAAAAAGTAGTTTTTCCTTAAAAGCCTCCTATTAAGAAGATCGGAAAGAAATTTCGTTTCTGTCGACATAAAACAGAAATTCCGATTGATTTGTTACCGCTCCGGCATTGATTTGTATAATAGACGGCAAAAGGTTGTTGATAACGAAGGTGAATATATTGTCGATTAGAAATAAAAACTTGTTAAAAATGTAGTCGTGTGAATTTAACTTAAAGCGACATTACTCTCCGGTCCCCCTTATAGGAAATATTGAGAAACTTATAAAAGGTTTGTGAATGGAATGGTTCAGGCCGTTTTCAAAGCGTGACAGACGAAAATTTGTATTCCTTTTTTAAATAACGCTATTCAAGGCTCGAGCGGGATATATGTTCTGCGCGCTATATAGCCTGTGGACTGCCACCTCAACCAAATCAACTAGTAAATGTTCCTTATGTTCGTCTACGGATCTATTTCGGTTTCTGATACGATTTCATAATGAGCTTGCCAATATGTCTTGAATATATAACTATTAACATGGAAATACTAACGGTTCCGTTTTTCCCAATATACTAAAGCAGGGGTGATCAACACGCGGCTTGTTAAACATTATACGGCCAGCCATTTTTCGAGCAATATCTTCTTCGTGTTTTCAACTGATGGACGCCCATTGCAAGGTATAGACCTCCCCCAAAGATCACCACGATGGCCGGTCTTGTCCACCTGGTGGAAGGCGTACCCACGTTGCGTCTACCTTCTCGTGGTCGCCACTCGAGAAACTCCATCAATATATTGTTATAAAATTAACTATAATAAAATGGTAGTACCGATATACAGTGATGCACCATTTGAAATCTAAAAATATCGATCAGTTTACGTCGAAAACACACCGCTAAATTTCTCGCATAAAAGTTTTTTTATTCTTTTCTTGTTTGTTTTTTTTTATAAAATGAAATTTTATATAATTCATATATAAAATGTTTAATATGAAAAAAGCTTTGTAAATTATTAAGTGTTAATATGAGCCCTGCCAAAAAAAAAAATTAAATTGTTCTGACGATTAAAAAGGTTGCCTAACCCTGGACTAAAGTATGCGTTGAACAATCTTAAGTCGAAAAAAATTGTATTAAATTTTTCTTATGTTATATACATATATACACGTCGTGTCGTTGTGGAGTCTCCTTTATTAATGACGATTCAACCGCGCCGTGCCTTTTATACTTCCACGAACAACTAGCGCCATCTGTCGACGCCGGATGTACTTAAATATAAGTGTGTATTACCCATTACTACATTTTATACAATGTTTCTTATACTTTACTTTTGAAGTTTCCCAAGCGATATACTGTTAAATCCCAGGTTTAAAACAATGTGCCGGATCAGCTCGTATAAAGATTCTTGCTTGAAGAGGTCCGGTTAGTTAAACGGAGGTATATCGAAAAAACGCTGAGTGGCGACCGTAGCGGGAAGTCACTTAAAGTGCGCGTGCGCTGCCTGTCTTTGAAGAAGGCTTGAGTCTTGTAGTGCTCTAACAGATGATTGATTTTATATATAGATAAAATGAAATATTTTATAATAAAAAATTAATAATAATTGTTTCATTGTTAAAAGCTTTGTTTTAGCGTTGCGTGTTTAAAGAAAGACGTTTCGATTTAAAGTGATTTTATTTCGAAAAATTAGTTCTATATGTATGTGCGAATGAAGCGCTCCATTTAGCGTCCCTCTCGCACACTATAAGGGAGTGCCGCATAAAACTCGCGTTCACGGGAAGCCGATCCTCAGTTGCCGTCGAACGGCGGATGCGCGCGGAGCTGCTACAACGTTTTACTCAAAATTATAAAGATTAAAATATTTAATATCATCTCTTTATAAATTATAAGATTTACATATTTTAATTGAATGTGTGAATGGTTTAAATATAAGATTTTTTAAAATGATTTCTCTCAAATTAATTTATAATTGTAAATAATGTATATTATATATTCATTTTAAATATTTAGCGATATAACTATGATATAGTGTAACCAAAATAGTTACAAATGCGTTTAGTGTTTTAAAAGTGATTTGCGATCTATGTTTTGTATATCTTGAAAGCGCGTATGATAATCTAACAATGTTATAAGAATTTAAATTATTATTATTATTATAAAAATAAATGATATGACAACATTGTGGTTTTGTATTTTCCTCTAGTCTTACACAAATGCCGAGGATATTGTAACGTTCCATATGACTAAATCAAAATTTTAACAAAGATATATAAATGGAAGGAATTACACTTTGTAATACAGTAAAAAATATTTGAACACTTGGAGGGGCACGGTACATCTGAAGTAGCGTGGGTATGTGGAAGCGTGCTATTAGTTCAGCGGACCTCAGTTTTTATAACAGAGTCCAATGCGCCCGCGCACCAGGAGTATAGATATAAATCCGTTGCCTGGGAGAAAGACCCTGGCCTCGATTGCGTTCACCAGCTACGACATGCCTCACGCACCGGGGCGAATTCGAATTTACGTTATAAATTTTCGTCTTGGTTCTTTTGATTCTCGGAGCATTTTTAAATTCACGCAACAATCTTTATATCGCCTTGCACCCCAACGGGGTTGAATGTATTCGTTCCTCGTACCAGCACGGACACATCCTGTCAACTACCGGCGCTCTCCGTTTCGACCTGCTTACCACCACCATCAGGGGAGTACCATCCTGTGGTGTAAATTCAGACCAGACCTTCTGCCTACCACCTTTTTTTAAATATTCTCTCTTTTATTCCATGAGATGAGACAAAGCTGGAGGATCAAAATCTCAAAGGCTCTTTCTGGATAAGGAGTTTAACAAATCCTATCAGACCATAGACGCTTGGCCTAGACCTTTTTACAATAAGTTCTAGGGTTCTCTTCTTAGCTAGAGAGCTTCCGATGAAAGAATACAGGATGTTATATAGAAGAGTGTAGATATTTTTCTTCCCGGGAACCGAACTCGCGACCTACAATCGCAAACCTTAGTCCTTCACTACTAAGTTACCACTGCTTTAAAAATAACTTAAAATTAATCTACAAATAACTTATTTATAACTCGACAAATATAAAAATATGTTCACAGAATTAAAAGTTGACTTTAAAACAGGTTTTTCGTGGACCATCGAAACTAGTTTTTAATCATTTTAATGGCTTTTATTAACTAAATGCAGCAAACGCTGTGTAGCCTCTGCTTCTGTTGGTCATTTCACGTCGAAGGTAGTCGGAAGACCTGGATGCGGTTCTATCAGGTCCTATTAAGTACGAGGTGGCCGTCATTGTCCAACTAACAAGAGACACCCTTGGGCTGTATAACAGTGTCAGCGGTAGCAATATCACGTCACACGAACTCGTGCGTGTATTGCACGGACGAGACTCAAGATGCGATCGCAAGGTTCATCGATGTGAATACGGCAACCTCCGCACAGATACTGGCGCACAACCTGAGGGTGGCAATATGGAATAGGCCTGAGGAAGTGGTCGCACGGACTGTACATTGTTAAGACGTCGTTAAAAACAAATAAGATACAGATAATTAAAAAAAAAACATTATATTAGGGGACCGGAAGGTAATGCCGCTTCTGTCGACATAGTTTACAGAAAAACCGATTGAATATTACCGCTCCGGCATTGATTTGTATACTAGATGACAAAAGGTTGTCGATAACGAAGGTGAATATATTGTTTTATTAGAAATAAAAACTTGTTAAAAATGTAGTCGTGTGAATTTAACTTAAAGAAGCGACATTACTTTCCGGTCCCCCTAATACTTATTTATTTATTTACACTTTATTGTACACCAACACATAAAAATTAAAAAGAAATTTAACACAATGACATTGATAATAAAGAAAAAAAAACAATTTATATGTAGTTACAAGTGGCGGTTTTAACGCTTATTTATTATAATAATAAGTTAACTTTAACTTAGTTTTAAATAGTTTAAGAGACCTTTCCACTTACATGAAAAACGTGAGTAAAAAAATTTTTTTCTGGAATATTTTTTTTTCGCTCTCCGCATTTATATTTATGGGACAGGGCATAATAATCTTATTTATTTATAATCTATGACATCCTTAATTAATTTACCCGTTTAATTTCACAATTTAGCACAATTAAATAATTTATACTTACATAACTTTCCGTTTTATTTATTTCATTTGAAAATGTTAAAAGTAAATTTAGAAACAAAGGCACAGACGCCAATGTCTGTGGAATATAGATTCTAATAAAAAATAAAAAAATATCCTATTGGTAAATGCATAAGGCTTATTTTTAAAATGATGATACCAGGTATTTATTTTAAAATTATTTATTTAATGTCCTCTAAGGTACAAATGTTTAAATTTATAATTATAAAATAACAATTTAAAAAGTATTTACATTTGCCTAGGCATGATTCTACATTACCAACTGGCTTAAAAACACATTGACAACATATACTTCCTATTGCTGGCCATTACAGCCACAATACTTTTATGTCAAAACATTCTCGCTCGTTCGAAATTCGAACGCCGATTTAAATTCGGACGCTATCAATGACGCGGTTGAGTTAGGTCGTGTAAATTGTAAATACATATGTTAATATAGAATCTCGATCATTCTTGGCTATTATTTTTCTTCTCAATGTGTGGTAACTTATCTCCGCATGTGTATTGGTAATACATTTAGAATTAAAATTATTTTTATAATAATTGTTTATAAGTTTGAATAAAATAAATTCTATTTTTTCAATATTCGTTGAAAGGCACCAGTGTGATCAACGTAATGACAATTAAAAACAGTTACAAACAAGTTTTTATTATAGATCATTGTACTGCGTGTGGAATCCGATAATTTGTTCATTAGAAAATCGAGTGGAAAATTCCTAAAGCGATTAACATTTCAATTAATAAGATAAAAAGTTACGGAATATATTTTTATGGGTCCAAAAACGCTGCCATATTAAGGATAGGGATTTTATTTATTTTAGTACATTTTTTCACTTTGTTTCCTTATTCTTCTTTACATTTTATTTCCTTCTCTTACCATTTATTTACATTCCATTCAAGCCTTACTTCTCTTCTTTCGTCACAACCTTTTGGTATATCAAAGCAGTTTCAATTTTGATTTTTATTTATTCCTTCTATTATTACATTTTGAGTTTTTACAATTTTGTTTAATTTATTAGTATTCTTATATTTTTTCCATGTTCTTACTGGACCAATGTTGCATTTTTACTTCATACCTCCTTTATAATTTTCCGGCAATATCTAAAAAAGGTGTAACGATACTTTGTCTCCTATTAGGAAGGCAATTACAATTCGGATGTAGTACGGAATGTGTATATTTGATTAAATGTTATAACAGTTAGAAGAATTGTTTGTCTGAGGTGGCAGTTGACGGGGGACATTGGTCACGCAATAGGCGGCAGTTGGGGCAGTGTTTTCAAATGACGATGAGTCGGTAGACGCGGCGTGGGTAAGTTGCCCACTAAGTTGACCGACGACATATGTTATTATAATTGTTATAATAATAAACAGATTCAAAATCTTCGGGATGATTTATTTATTTTAGTTAGGCATAGCATAAACATAATTTATACTCTACATAACTTTCATGTAACTTTAAACAAATCCAAATATGTTTTTAATGGAATCAGGCGTTACCTCGCGGAAGTACATCCTAAGTAAGAAAAGGACCAATATTTAGCCACTTCCGCACATGCAGTGGTAGTCGTGCAACAAAGTGCACCGCACGCCAGCCCGGTGATAAAAGCGTATGCGGCAAACAATGCGAATTACACAACTGCTACCGTTAAATCACTCAACACGTGTTTCACCCCTCCACGGGGCATCTTCAGGAGTTATGTTACACCGATTACTGCCAAAGACAGAGTTATATGTTTGCCTATAGTATGCGAAACACAACCTTGTCCGGCCACCGTGTGATCCAGAAAATTCAACTGGACACGTGTCTGGTCTAGATGCTCTCGGGACACGGGGGATTCTTTGAGTGCCTGCACAGGTTTAAGCTCAAGGAGATTCCCTCATCCATCTGTGACATATCTTATATCATCTGTTATATGACTACATGATGAGTCAACCATCTATTCAAATGATAAATACCTTGAGAAAAACAGGTAAAAGAAATTCAGCGTCATATATAATAAAAATTTAAATAGTTTGGAGGCGAACATGTTTATCGCTCGAGGTAATAATCCTTATTGCTGATACATTCTTTAAAATTTTTAGTATAGCTTACTGAATATTATTTGAGAAGCTATTGTAATAATATATACTATCACGTGCTCTGCAGTATCGAGGTGGATGTGGTCTAGGTCCAGTTCTTCACGGGGCACGGGGGCTTCTCCGAGTACCTTCACCGGTTTCAGCTCAAGGAGGACCTCTCATGCTTCTGTGAACCAGACGTGGACCAGATTGTGGTCCACCTGGTAGCCCACTGTCCTGAATTCGGAGGACTTCGGTCGACTACGAATGCCGGTTAGGCATAAATATCTGCGAGGAGTTAATGGCTTCGCTAGCTAAAAGATGACGAAAAGAGACCATTATTCCTCGAACTTTGCACGAAAATTGCAAAAAAAGCAATCAGTAGAAATAAAAATAAGAATAAGTGTAAACAATAAAACAGCAAATAAAACAAAATAAAAATGAAATGCATGTAGAACAAAATGTATAAAATAAAATGAAAAAATGTAAAACTGAGTTATGAGATGAGGAATGAATGATGTCGAATGAAAGTGAAAGGCAGAAGAAATGTAGAAAGATATCGTACGAAGGATTATAAGAATGCAAGAAGAGCACATAAGTAAAAGAACTTATAGCAGGGGGCGATAAAAAACTGTATACTTTGGCCATAGAAATATTTACTAACATGTTAAAATTATTTGACAATTTTTTATAATTACAGCAATATAAAAGTGTACATATATATATATCCTATTATAAAACCGAATATATTGCATATAGAAAGATTTGATCAATTTGTTGAAGTTTAGGTAATTTTTGATAGATATTTAAAGCAAGTAAATATTTTTATGTTCTTAAATCTTGTGTATTTTAATTAACACCACACAATTATTATATCAGCAGTTAAGCTCCCAAGGCATCTGCATCATTGAACCTTATCAGTTTTGTATTCATCTAGTGGGGACCTAGCCACACCGCATCTACAGTTTGTCATCTCCATTCAAGAACCTTTTGTCTTAAATGGATGGCATTATGTAAAAACAATTAATCTTAAATAAAACAAGCTTCCTTTTAGAAAACAAAACTGTAATAATTCAAACTGTAATACATTTAATTCGATTTACAATCTCAATAAATAAGTCAAATTTTATGATGACAATAAATTAATTGATTTTAATAATTACATGACATAAAAATAATACTTTTTTAATAATATCATTATGATTTTTTTTGCGTCAAATTTATCATTTTATTGATAACATCATTCAAAAGTCATTCCAAAATTAAAATAGTCAAAATTAAAAAAAAAGTTCATTATTGTCTATATGGTGGTTGGCCAGCTAAGTGAACAGTTTTGCAATATTGAAATTCAATTATAATTCTGCTAAACTATTACTTAAATATTAACATTTATATGCAATAATACTATATAAAGACGTTAACAATGATTGGCCTAGTTTTGAGATGCCTGCTTCTCCAAACCAGCAGGGTCCATGATAGGAGGCTGTTTCTTAACAATGCCAGAGAGCAAAGTTTTGATTTGGGCTATTGACTTGCCAGGATTCAAGCCTTTCGGACATGTTCTTGTGCAATTCATGATTGTATGGCAACGGTAAACTGAATAAGTGTCCTTCAGTTTAGACAGCCTCTTCTCCGTGGCATCATCTCGAGAATCAATTATCCATCTATAAGCCTGCATAAGGACAGCAGGCCCTAGGTACTTGTCTCCGTTCCACCAATAAGATGGGCAACTTGTGGAACAGCATGCACAAAGCACACATTCATAAAGTCCATCCAGTTTTGCACGATCCTCCACATCCTGCAATAACTGGGTCTCCTTACCCTTAACAGCTTCCTTGTCACGTTGCAGCCATGGCTCTATGGACTGGTACTGGCGGTAAAAGTTGCTCAAGTCGGGGACCAGGTCTTTTACTACGTACATGTGAGGGAGGGGATATATCTTCGTGGGTTTAGAAAGGTTTTTGTCGATATGGCTGATACAGGCTAACGTGTTGACGCCGTCGATATTCATTGCACAGGAACCACAGACGCCTTCGCGGCATGAGCGTCTGAAAGTAAGAGTGGGGTCCATCTCGTTTTTGATTTTGAGTAACGCGTCGAGCACCATGGGTGCGCAGTCATCTAGATCGACTTCGTAATTTTGCGTGTAAGGTTTCTTATCAGGTTCGTCCGGGTTCCAGCGATACACGGCGAAGGTCTTCATTCTCTTGCCAAGGGCGGCTGACGTAGCGAAAGTACGCAGCTGCCCAAAACTTCCCATCGTCAGACGAAGCAACGGCATTATGTAATGTTATTATTTACTCTCACTGAATTAAATATATTAACTTTCGCACAAAACTCTAAACGTTTTTTGATTAATGTAATCCTAATTTCGTGGTTCGTTCGTTTTGTTTCAGATGTAAAAGCCGCATTCAGCGCAATCTTCTTGTATAGCAACTTTTTACACGATTGGCCCGTTCAGAAACCATTGACAATTTTTCAGTGACAGTTGACAAAAAATTAGGGAAAAGTACAGTTTAACACGTCAGACTTTTGCCCAATTTTTAATTATTAATAAAATTAATTTTAAATCTTTACATGAAAATTTTATTACTCCCTTTTTTGTGGACTAAACTAGATATTTTAATCAATATTTAATAAAATTAAATAAAAGTATGAAATGTAGGAAGTATTAATACCTGAAATAATAATTATATTTTTAACTATTACATATTTTAAATTGGTATTTATACTTTGATTGCTAGTACTTCACTGTCATATTTTTCATATATAAGAATTAATTGTTACAAAACCATATTTGTAGTCATAGTACTTTTGGCGGGAAAATATTTTGACATTTGATCTTGAAAAAAATTGACATGTTTGTAAACAGTGTTAAATAATATCTTTTGTATCAACATAATATAATTTTAATTAATATGAAAGAAAATGATATAGGGTCTAAAGACACCAACTCTCCAAAGACTCCTGGTGGGATTAGTAAGGCATTGCTAACTCCGATTCGACGGCTTGGATTGTCGCGGAAGTGGAAGAAATCCAGTATATCACCCTTCGTTTCACCGCTTGCTGGTAATTCTGAAAAAATTAATAAAAGTGACGATGATGTTATCGAGGAGAAAAAGTCAAAGAAACGTAGGCTTTGCGTAGACGATGAAAACATAAATATCTCACCGATACCTGATGTTGAACGTGAAATAATTTCATTGTCAACAGATTCGAAAGACACGCCTGTTAAAAAAGCGTTAATTAGTCGAAAAAAATCTAAATTGTTTACGTCTAATGATGTAAACAGCAATATTTGCAAATCTAAATCTGAACAAAATGAACTTATTGAGCAAAACGATATTCCTACAAATGTTTCTTCAGAAATTAATAATACCGTAACTGAAAAATTTACAAGTAATAGTTGCGTTAAAGAATTGTCTCCTGATAAAAGTATATTAAATAGTGATGAAGATTTTAAAGAAAACATAATTAATGAAGATGTAAAAGAAACTATTGATGTAAGTAAAAATGTTATGAATTTAAAAACACCAAATAACCTTACGACAGAATGCATTGTTGTCCTTCAAAACAAAATTAAACCCGACAAAGTGGTAAAAAAGCATAACTCACGGCTTCAAGTTGGTGGTGATTCAGATTCTGATGACATGCCTTTGAGTCATATAAACAATAAAGACAAATCTGAGAGAAAAGAGTTAGAAGAAGATCTTCGAGATGATCTTCCTGAGAATAGTAAAAATTCAAGTGTTCAACCCATAAAGAGAACTAAATCGACGAGTAGTAAAAAAAGCAATAGTTCAACCAAAAAGAAAACCAAGAAAGCTAATGAAGTAATAAAAGACAAAATTAAAAGTGTACAATCATCTCAAAGTTCAAATTCATTTGAAGATGATGATGACTTTGAAGTAAAAAAAACAATAATCATCCGTAAATCTTATGATAAAATTGCTAAACCAAAAAAAGCTAAATCAACAGGATCTATAACTCAAAAAGATATAGACGAAATTAAAGCTCGGATTGAAATGAAAAAGAAACTTCTTTTAGCTAAAGCCATGGGTGAAGATACAGAAGAATTAAGAGCCTTGATAAAGAAGTGGCAAAAGGGCTGCCAGTTAGCGTTGATGGAACTTCTAGAGTTAATGAAAAAGAAGCTTCCGGACCAGAAAAATATGGATTACTCATATATATTAGAAATGCTAAAAATACCTCCAACTCTTGTTGGATATGATTGTGAAAATGATTGTTTTAATACACCTGATGACAATAGCATACTTGCGGCAGCATTCAACGATTTATAAATGCTAACCATCTTTCCCATATTATATCAATACTAGGCAATATAAATTACAAATTAAAAATGCAGTTCTAGACTAGGCATTTTGGCATTTACATTATTTTAAAGTTATTTTTTGCTACAAATGATAAATTTGCATGAAATATTTTAATTACAAAGACAGTAATTCATTCACACATTCATACATTGAGTTTTCAAGTAATATAATAGGTCCACTTATGGATAGTTTATTCACTTTTAGTATTTATTTTATAATTGTCACAGATTTGGAAAAGACTACATTATTTCCTTTTAAAATGTATCATACATTTTAATTGTCAAAATACCCTCCAAGAAAATACTCAAGTAGACAAAATGTTCCACTTCTATGCTGTATATGTTAAAAATTATTAAATTGCTTTATTTATTATTCAATGTGAGGAATATTAATAAAATATGAAAAACTATGAGGTATCAAAATCTAATAAATAGAAGTATACTTGTTGAGAAAGGCGGGGGATATAGGCAGCTCCGTTTGGTCAGTTTGCTACGATCTCCACCTCCCCGCGCTTTCCTAAAGCGCGGTACAGCGGTTTTGGTAGCACTATAGAGGCTAATTCAAGAGCTAACTAGATACTTCCATTTAATTCCAACCATAAATAGAAACATTGTCCAAATACAGTAGTTAGGTGTTTGATTAAAATTAAGCTAATATAAATGCAGGCTATTTTCTCTTTACGTAATTAAGTAGAATATTATTTAAGATAATATAAAAACCGCATTATTTTTAAATTTATTCACAATGTAATTTTAAATCTTTTAAATAAAATCCAGCTAAAAATGTCTCAGTAACCACTGTGACCACCACCAACATGACACCAAGCTTGCCGTCTATCTAGGCATCTACACATGGTTACGGAATACAATTTTAATACCTCCTGTGATGATATGCTCCACATGAGATTAATCTAAGGGTTTATTAAGTATTTAGCTGTTACACTAATGGCACCCTAATTGGGACCAAGCCTTGAGATGCTTCCCACAGGTCCTAATGTGTCGGGTAAAATTTTTGTTCAGTTTTGCCAAGGTGATCTAAATAGGTATCATGTCCAAAACAAAACAAGAGATACCTCCCATAGATTTTGTCTTTACTTTTAGATGATATTTGATTTTCACACCCAGCAAATAAAGATTTTTTTTTCTATAGAGGGTGAGTGTAAAAGTTTTAAAGAGATGAATGTAGTGCCTTTTTTGCTGTCAATTAATTGTATGCTAATGTAATATATTAAGGAAAAGTTTATTAAAGTTTGTTACTTTAGAATTAATAAATTTAAAAGTTTATTACTTTATATTATAAAAAATTGTTTACTATGTCTCTCAAGCCTTCAGAAGTTCAATCTGACGAATTTCAATAGTTTCAATGTGGTCACTGTATATAGCTGACAAATGAGTTATATATTTAACCCTTTAGAGCTTTTACACCTATTTCCAATCAATTCCTATATAGTTTTCGTTTCATAGAAGAATAAAGTTTTTTAATCTCTCTTGTTAATTTTTATGAAGATTCTGAATTAGAAGCTTAAATATGTTGATTTATTTTTTAAAGATTAGTAGTCCAATATATTGTCTTAATTTTGGAAAATATATACCTAGTTTAAACTTTAAGTTGTAACTTGATAATATAGACTAAATGCCTGCAAGTTCTATAATGAACAATAAGTGAAATAATTGTTTAAAAATAACATTTTGTTAAACATGTTTTTGGTTTGCAAAAAGAAATATTTTGAAGGACTATGATATATTTATGTCACTATGTGTTTATGAGTAATGGTAGTAAATAATACACACACATATATATATATTAGAGGGACTGGAAAGTAATGTGGTTTTCTTAAGTTAAATTAACACAACTGCATTTTCAACAAGTTTTTTATTTCTAATCAACTATATATTCATTCGTTTCCAACCTTTATCAACATCTAGTACACAAATCAATGCCGGAGCGGTAAAAATCAATCGGTATTTCCATAAAATATGTCGTCAGAAATTACATTACATCCCGGTCTCCCTGGTATATATATATATATATGTGTAAATATATATATATGTATATATATACACATATGTATATATATTTACTTATATGTATATATACATATATGTCTATATATATATACCTATATGCCCGGTCCAACAATTGACCTGTTATCATAATTCAATCTTTTACTACTAATAACAACAACTGCAGATTACTTTTAATGATTTAAATATTGAATTTTATGTTATTTGCTTTAATAAAATTTCCTCATATGTTTGTTATTTTGTGCTAACATGAAATTTATTTATTACAATTATAAAAAATATGTACAAATATATTTTTTTTTGTGAATTTTCTTGTCCTACAGGCCGATTGGTTATAGATCTAAAGCTCTAAAGGGGGTATAAAGTTATTTATTGACAAACAGCTTTAAAGCTTTGATACTAATTTGTAAACACCCTGTACAGATTGATTGCCCTGAAATATCAATTTACTTTTATTATTGGAATGTAACAGGCCAACTTAACCAAAACAATCTATAGGGACAAACGGTAAACAGTAATTTATTTTATAATGCAGTAATCCGGAATATGAAAATGGTTTTCTTTCTATAGTATCATTGTTATTTATAAAAACATTGATTTTTGAATAGTATATTACATATCAATTGACAGCAAATTAGCTTTATATTTACTCCTTTAAAGTTCTATGTCCATATACAATCATTTGCCGCAGCTGCAATAGCATTATGAGATGTTGACAAATAAAACTAAATATCAATTTTAATATTATATTTTATCTCTACTAAAACTACAATGAATTTTCTAGAACCGGTGTGATCGAATCGGGTTTTCTGGGTCAAATAGCCTTGGGTCCTTGAGAAAAGCCTTATCTTTATAATAGTAAGGCATGTATGCACAGTTTTGCGCCTTCGTTATCGCCGCCTCTACCAACTCCTGCTTGCTTTTGCACAGACCGGTTATATGTCTGCCGTATATCCTTCCCGTGTACGGACTTTGAAACTGGGACAGAAGTCTGTAGTTTTTGTAGTCTGGTGTTATTTTGTATTTGCAAAGAATGCACTGTCGTCTTTCCTTTTTATAAGGATTCTCCATTTCAATCGGAAGGTCATCATCGGTCGGCGCTGTTGAAGACTGTCTAGTAGTTGAAATTAAAGCATTTCTAGTAGTTTTATCTGCGAAAAGAGCATCATTTATTTAAATGAAATATCAACCACTAATAATATATATTTCAGTCTAAATACGTACATATACTTCTACCGATGAATTTTGTTAAATAAGACATGATTTGTAACTTAATAACTTTCTTTTTATTTATAAATAATATTATTATTTTGCGCTATCCTTCTTTTATATAACCTAAAACTTATGACATTGGCGTATATAAGTGTTACACTATAAAAAATATATCACGAATGTAATAAATTATTTTAATACATAAATCTTTTTTAAAATAATTATTTCTTGTAAAAAAATCAATATTAATTACAAACATTATAAATTTCTTTTTTGTTATATTGGATTTGTTCCTGTGATGATCCCGTTGGATAAACATGTTTATAATATTTCAATAATCCATAAGCTATTGCAATAGTAATGTCATAATATGAACGCGCCTTAATTTTTACAAATGGCGCCAAATGTCATTGTGAATTGTTGTCAACAAACCATTGGGTATATCTATACATATATATACATAATAAAGGTCAAAGCACAGTGACATTTGGCGCCATTTGCAAAAATTAAGGTACGTAAACATTATTTTTGCATCACTTGTTAGAACAAATATCGTTTTCCTAATTATTTAATTTTACTTCATGGTAGTACATCAGCTAAATTAAAAAATAGAGCTTTCAAACAACGGAGAGATATGGTTGACATAAAAGTTGTAATAAAACCACTCAAGGTATATGAAAGATTAAAATCCATTGTCATAGCAACTTATTGAGATATATAGGCTTAGAAATCTAGACCTAGCCAGCGGTAGATTACTGCATATTCTATAATTATTAATACATTAATTCCCTTAGACATATAAAAGAATGTATAAAATGTTTTAATTCAAGTTGATTCATGTTTCATCATTCATTTCATTGTTTTGATGAATTCATGTTTTAGTTCAAAATTTTCCATACATTATTTACACATACAATAATATTCTGAAATACATTTAAATACAAAATGGTAGGTAGTAAATCAGTAATACAGATTGGAAAGTCAGTACTTTTTTTACTTTGTAATAAATTAAGTCCAAGTAATTATTCAACAACAGAAATGGGAGATCATTTGCTTTCCTCTTCCTTGCCATCCTCATCTTCGTGTTCCACCTCCTTAGATTTCTGGAAATAAACATAAATGAGTATGTTTTTAAATAGTGACACACCAGATGAAGTAGAAATAATACATACTATAGGTGCAGCTGCCTTCTTTCCTTCTTTCTGTGACTTTATGCCGCTACTTTCTCCATCACCACCATTAGCATTACACAATTCAAGATCTTTTATATATTCTTCTTTCGCTTTGGCTGCTTTCTCCTCCCAAACCTGAATAAATATAAAAAGTTGTTAAATAATAACAAATATAAATAAAAATGGTATTTAAATTTTTATTAATTACACTCTTATCTTCCATCAACCTCCATATTTCACCTCCTTTCTTGGCTATTTCGTTGGCTTTGAGCCCTGGATTATCAGCTTTTATCTGTTCTCTTGCACTATTAAGCCATAACATGTATGCAGACATAGGACGCTTAGGCTTGTCTGTCATTTTATCTTTTTTCCTAAAAAGACATGACATTTTAACAATAGTGATTAAAAACCAATGTTATTTAGGCGTAACATCATGTTAAAAGTGATTTAATGTACCACTGCACCATTTATATGTCATTGTGACGAGTTTTGGCGGGAATATTTACCACATATAACGGGTGGTGCAAATGTAATGTCATAATTTGAAATCATCCTCTTCTTGAAATAAACAGAGTATGGCAATAAGTTAACCTTGACCGATGGTCAGCAGGCAGCGATTCGACATCAGTTTCTATTTTCTGTGGCAATATTTTTAAATCATTCACCAAAATTCGCTGCAACGAACGTCTACTGATGCCTAATTTTGTGCATCTTCGTCTCGTTGACGTCTGTGGATTCTCTCTGATGTCGTCAGCAACAGCAGCTATGTTCTCTGCTGAACGAACAATACGAGGTCGGCCACTTCTTTCGTCATCTCTAGTGGAGCCGGTTTGCACGAGGCGCTCGGCCAAACGCTTGATGGTCCGAGCACAGGGAGCACGACGACGAGGAAAACGTCGACGGAATTCGCGTTGCGTTAAAACAACAGACTGAAAATTTGTCAAATAATCTGTAACAATAATTCCGCGTTCTTGAGGTGTGTATCGCTCCATCGTTTGTTGACAACTTATTTTCTATGTGTCTACATTGTAAATGTCAAAGCGCAATGACATTTGGCGCCATTTGTGAAAATTAAGGTACGTTCACATATTGACATTACTTTTGCGCCACCTGTCAGAGGTTTACGTATATAAGAAAATAGTTTTATAATAATAATGAAAGTATTATTACATAATAACACGACAAGTCGTCCTATTAATAAAATTCCAGTTTTTTATTACTTTAAATGTAAATATGTAAGCGCTTTTAATATAAGTGTCCGAGTATTTAATAGTATAATATTTCAATTTAAATAATCAGTTTCATTACGACGTACATGTTCAAACAAGATACATTATGGTATTTATATAGTAAACCCTAGCATATTGCATATTTTACATTTTAAAGGGAATTACCACAGAAATAGACCAATAATATAATATTACGATTTTTTAAGTAATTTTTTGAAGAAATATTGAAATATTTAACCTTAATTATAACTGAAAATTTTAATTTTAAATACATAAAAAAGTCCATAGCTTTCGTCAAAACATCCTGAAAATGATGTCTTTTACAAGTCACGTCACCGGAGGAGAATATTCTTCGACTTTAATTCTCGTGTCATTATTAAAATAGATAATATATTCTATTTCATTTTGACCCATATATGACTTGAAGGTGACATATTCAGACAACTAAGTCGTAGTCTCTCCGATTATATCTTTAAATAATATTGTATTTGCTAGAGAAAGTTTTTACTAGATAATGCAAAACTTTCCTAATAGTTCAGTCATATTGAATAAAAGACGCGTTCATACGGGAGAAAATCGTTTGAACAGTGTGGTAATATGAACGTAGGTAAAAGGTTACCATGTAAAATAAAGCAAAATTATTGGCGTGTGTATGGACTATATAACTGGACCAATACGTAACAGTAGATTGACAGACCAAATCAAACACGTAAAACTGCAAAATGACATAAACTGCCAGTGTTAAAATTATAAAAAACAATTTAAAATATAAAGAGGTTTTAAATGCCAATAATACTCTTTCAATAAATTGGAGCTAATTACTGAATAAAAGTGTTTAAAAGGTCGAATACAAAAATTGTAAAGGGTAACAACTAAAATTAATCAGAAAGAATGTAGTCTACAAGTCATTCCGGCACATATTGGCCATCTCTATTGAATTGTCATGTGTTGAGTTTCAACAGTATGTTTTTATATGCGTTTCCCGACCACTGTTAGGCGATTTTAAAATATTTGAAGAAAGAATTGAGGATGCTTTAAGAAAACACTGCTAGAAGCGGTCGCCTGCTCCCTAACCGCGAACAGCGTGGGCGAATCGAGGTTGGATCCGAATCCTACCTTGTCTCGCCTGTGATTCACGCTGCCGTCCAAACCGCATACACAACAATAACACTACACAGCTCTACCCGGGAAGAGGGGTTTACTACGTGTAAACGGCTTCATACAACTGGTACGCGCCTGTCCAGCTTTGCAAAATACAATACAGTGTTCCCTTTTTAAATCTCCATAAATCATCTAATTTAACAAACATTTTCCGCGTACCCACTCGTGTAACGGCTAACTCGGAAACTGTTATAGATAATGTTTCCTATCACTGTGATATTGAATCTGTGGAACTCTTCCTAGAGCCGGTAGGTGTTGGTAATAATAACACCAAATACGAAGTAGAAGTGTGTATATTCATTGTATTGTTTTGATATATGTTTGTGCTGTTAGCCCTACGGCTTTTACAGGTTTATCGGTCAAGAGTTCTCGGAGCAGAAGGATCCATGAACTATACTAAAAACTAAAGCGTTCGTGTTTCAGAACTTACATGTGACACTCCGACAGAGGTGAAAGGAGGCTTGCCTGATCGTGTTAGTGTTATTGTTAATGTAATGAGTGTAGTGTGAGTGATTTTTTTTGTTATTGTGAGTGATTAGAAGGCAGCGTGGACCATGGATCGCTCACGCTGTTCACGAAGTTAGAAGCTTAGCCCATATTTATACCGATTTAAAAATATGAAAACAATGTTCAACCAATCACAAGACTAGAACTATTTTATAGCGCTCTCTTTCACACAATGTATATAAAGAATTATATTTCGGTGGGATTCCCCTTTTCGATGCGCCGCTGGCGATGACGTAATGTAGCTCATACACACTTTTCATGTGGATTATTAGATTTACTTATATGTATATATTGACTTATACAATCATATACGTAATACAATTAAATCAAATAAATAGTCTATGGGTTCATACACATATGTAACAGAGAACATAATATATTAGGGGTAACGGAAAGTAATGTTGTTTCTATCGAGATATTTTACAGAAAATTCGATTGATTTGTTACCGCTCTGGCATTGATTTGTATACTAGATGGCAAAAGGTTGATAACGAAGGTGAATATTGTTGATCAGAAATAAAACCATGTTAGAATCGTGCGAATTTAACTTAAGAAAGCGGCATTACTTTCTGGTTCCCCTCATATTATTATTTGACGAGTGGGTAGAAAAGAAATAAAAGTTGAATTTTATTTGGTATAATATTATTATATAATTGTCATTACAAAATGTCAATGTTAGCAAAAATAATCACAGTCTGACACTTCTAATCTACACAACTATTTTATTATCTAGATTCGTAAAAGAATTTAGACGTTTATATGATTGCCATTAGATAGTTCTATTATTTATACATGCAACACCAACGCTAAATTACAACGCTATTTCTACAACGAAGTTTTACTCTAGACTTCGTACACAACCTAACTTACTGTACATCGTTAAATCTAAAACGTCAATAATTTTGGAAGCATTGACTGTGTTACAATTAATACTTAAAATTATGAAACGGAACTATTCAGATATCTTGATGCATTTAAATAAAATAAAAAACAAGATGGCGCTATTACATTGTTTCATTTTTTATCTGCTTTTTATCACTGGCAACTTTGAACTGTCACGTTGACAGTTTCGTTATTAAATGTTGAATTTAATTATTTTTGTAAATAAAAACATATTAAATATTTAATTGTTAATCTGTGGATTAGTTTCATCGTAGACAATTATTTCTGATATACAGATTCAAAACAAATGTTGTCGCACGTCTGATATAATCTATGGCACCATCTTATTCTATGGTAACTCGTTATTCAGGTATCTCAAATACAATAAGTTCTCACCTTAACATAGTCCTCTACCGAGTAAATATGAAAATATATTTATAATAATCATAGAAAAATACCCTTGGAAAGCGTTGGACCAATCATAATTGCTAACATTCCCTATAAAGCCACCCCCGCGGCCTCTAGGGCCCTTCTTTATAAATATAAAACTAATATTTACACACGGACTACCAGTCATTTAGCTATACGTACTAAAGGGCTTAATTCTTAAAAGTTCAAGTTGTCATATATCAGAAAAACGGAATTTTATTTTTTTAATTTTTCTTTACACATATATATTTTACTATTATTTTTTTTTACATGTAAACGTTGATAGACAACAATAACAAATATTTAAATATGCAAATAAAGATCAATTATAATATGTCAAAATGACAGTTTGCCGCCATTTTGTATGTTTTTTTTTTACACCAATAGCACAGACGATAGCGTCATATGAATTAAGCCCCGTTGTGTTCTAATGATTTGAGCAATAATAGATTCGATACAACGATACGAAGTTCGTCGATATCATTGGGTCGCCGCTTAGTATAATAAAATGTACAGATTATAAATTATACTTTGCAATAGATGTAAGTGTCATTGAATAAATAAATGTTTGTGGAAGAGAGCTTCGATTGGATATATGAATCAAACCAATATCTGTTATTTCTTTGATTAAAACCTTTTTTCGTTACATTTGCCACACGAATGTGTATTGTTAATATAATGTATTTTTAATATATTTGACATGTCTTGTAAATAAACAAGATCATATTTCTCTAGGTCACGCCATGACTTGCAACGACTTTACAGATTCAATCATCTTTTTATGAGTTTCATAAAACTTACTAGATGGTTCTGAGAGAAATTATTAAAAAATTGACAGTTGAAACTTGACAGTTCGCAATGAACTTTGCGCGTTTGACAGTTGAAGCATTGCAAATTAATATTGTTATCTGCTTCACATTTAATAATGTGATCACTTTCAAATAAGTATATTTTATTTATTATTTCGATTTTAATTCGACTTCTGGAAGTACAGTATGTCGAGTCGGCAAATATTGAATGAAAGGGTTCTTAGTAAAATTTGAATATATTCTGTTGCATACAGATATTTTTTTTTGATAATTTTATTTGTCATAATATAATAATGTAGTCAACATGGAAACATAGCGGATTGAGCTGCGCAGAGAATATCCTCAGAAATGATCCGTAAAAGAACCAACCACTGACGTTGTTCAATAAATTATTCGTCTGAAGTGACAGTTAAATTGGCACAGCTTGTGCAACCGGCAGCCTTTGAGACCGGAAGGTTCTCGAATGGTGACCACGAGCAGGTAGATAGATCAATGACCTACCTGATGATGAAATTGATCATAATATAACTGTAGTCTAATTCTTGATGCAAACAGCAAATATTGGTTTGAATATAACACGTGACAGTACATGCGGCGACCACGTCTCGTACTCTGGTACGAATAGACCAATAAACATTTATACAGTTACGTATAAATATTTACGAGGTGTATTAACTTTTCCACCATCAGCTACAGTTTGGACGGACTGAAGAAAAACTTATGAAAATAGAAAATTTAAAATCCTCAAACCGACTTCTAGTTTTAGACGGTTTGAAATGGACGGAAGAAAACATAGTGAGAATGGAAAATTTTATAAACCTCCTTTTAAATTTTTCATTTATCTCTTTCTTCTTCTTCGTGTTCTAACCGCGCTTGAAGCGCAGGATAGTAAGTGTGACGATAAGGAAGAGTGCGATCCACGCGAGTGTGGCCACGAAACCCATGTACACGTCAGGATCCTGAAGTGGCCAGCCTCTTGTGAGTACAGAGCGAAGAGATGTGGTCGCCAGTGTGAGAGGCAAACAGAGAGACACGTATCGCAGCGCCCACGGCATCCCCTCTATGGGCCAAATGACCCCACTCAACAGTAGCGTGGGATAGAAGCTGCCCAGTGCCAGTTGGATCGCGTTTCTCTCCAACTCGCATGCAGCTGATATCACGAACCCGAAACACATGCCGCACAGTCCTGGAACATAAAGCCTTATTTAATATTTAGAGAAATATATACTAACATGAAGGCTTATAAACTAACTAGTTTAGAGTTGGTGTAGTTATTTATACCATGTGACGTAGTGTGAAGTATAAAAAAATCGATTTATCGTTAAATGGATTCATTTTTAATCTACATTACTAATAAAATATATTTGCGCTATACTTGCTGTATTTATTCTTAATATTTTAGCTTTACAATTAGTTACTGCATAAATTGTTATTTAAATGAGGTAAAATAGAGTAATTTTACTATTTTAATCAAGTTTAAAGTTACTGCTATGACATTTGTTACATTTTTTTTCTATTAAAATGTAACAGTCTTATAACTTCTAGAATTATAAAGTCTATTGGGACAAATAGTTCATAATAATTGTGTAAATTAAAGCGACTTTTTACTAAATTATCGTCACTTATTTTTGGATAGACAATACATTATTTAATAAAAAATAAGCTATAGTTTCACCTCTAAGGCATTTATATCTATAACAAATTATCCTGTATATTTATTATTTATTTATAAAGCTTTTTAGTAAACCAAAGTGACAACTAACCTTGTAAGAGCGTCAGCATGATAACGTAGGCGATGTTCCCGTTACACTTGACGCCGAAGACCAGGATCATGAAGACCAGGACTAACGCGGTCTGACCGCACATGACCACGAACTGCGTGACCACGTGCGAGAAGAGGATCTCGCCGGGGGACACGCCAGCGACCCACGAGCGGTCTAGCAGGCCTTCCATGCGTTCCACGATCAGCGCTGATGACGTCAGAGCCACCGCCAGGAAGAACACGATCCTGTACACATATGATTGATTGATTTGTTTGATGGTAAAAAGGTCAATATTCATTTATTAGAAATTAATCAAACGTGAACGTAAGGTTGTAAACCGAATAAACCTGATTATCACTCCAACCAAGAACAGCAAGAACGCGTTCTAGATCTCTCTTCTTTTTATCAACGGCTAAGACAAATATCGGTAAACGTGCACCGTTATACAGGATGTGTGACCTCCACAATTCATATATTAGTGATATTGATATATTCTCGTGCTCTCTCGTATCTTTTAAAAGATAATTTCGTTCTAAATTATTAAATACACACAATACAATTTAAACCATAATATAAATATATAAACCATAATCTTTGATCCCTGTTTAGTAATGTTTTTCTTTGTTTTGTCATTGTTTGATTTTGAATCATAAAATGTTCTTAGTGAGATAGTTATAAGGTAACAATTGTAACTAATTTTATATTTCTAAGTTAGTACTTTCTTACTTCCTTTTGTTACTGTTTATCTCCAATAAAGTAAAGTAAAATAATTTCTAAATTAAACCAGTAAACAAGTAAAACAAAATTTTACTTACGTAAGAATAACTCCAGGAGCAACGAAGTCGGTGAAAGATGGGTTGGTGTCGCCGTATATGGGGTCCTTGAAGTCGATGGGGATGTCCCCGACCTTCGGGTTGTAATTGCACGTTTGGAGCAGGTCCTGGAGGAGGAAAATTTTTTACCCTTTAGTACAGTGATTCCCAAAGTGGTATATATCGACCCCTAGGGGTCTATGACAACCTGCAAGGGGTCTACGTCAGCGAAATAAAATTTGGGGGTCCATGAAATGAAAATGGGGGTCCACGATAGTGGATCTCAACACATACACTGATAGTAACTATTTACTTACATCATAATATTTTATAATATCAAAACATTTACATTATTTATAAAAGTACCTATGAAGTAAAAAAATTATGTTATTTATAATACTTATTTTATTTCTAGTTTATTTTATGTTTATTTAATGTTACGTATATCTTACATAACAGATACAAAATTTTATTTTGAGTAGTTTCAATTTCAATTCAACTGATAAATGAATAAATTAACATGTGTTTTTACTTCAAGTTTTTACACTAAATTTCACTACAGTTAGAAATTTACAGGAAATCAATATCAGGTAAGTAGGGGGTCTACCCAACACGGAAAAACATGGCAAGGGGTCTACGACACAAAAAAGTTTGGGGAACTCTGCTTTAGTATATAACTCATTTTGGAGGTCGTTACACAAGCTGTTCAGTTTTAAGTGTGAATGTATAGCTAATTTTCTGTCAAATTATGTATCGTACACCCTATATAAAAATAATATAGTAATTAAAATTGCTTTTATAATTCGGATTTCTACATATTAAAATTATTAATGTTTACTATCTATCCCTGCATACTTTGCACTGAAGTTATTAGTTTGTTAAATAACAATAGAAAAAAATAAATTAATGACATATATTTCAGAGTGATCATTTTATATAGGATGATTCGAAATAGGTGAAAAATCTTTTTGCGCTCAAATGAGCTTTATATTCACCATGTATATACCACAGAATATATTAAAACTAACTATAGGGGGACCGGAAAGTAATGTCGCTTTCTTAAGTTAAATTCACGCGACTACATTTATAGCAAGTTTTTATTTCTAATCAATAATTTATTCACCTTCGTTATCAACAACCTTTTGTCGTATACAAATCAATGCCGGAGCGGTAATAAATTAATCGGTTTTTCTGTATAATATTTCGACAGAAACGACATTACTTTCCGGTTCTCCTAATATTATATACTGTATTTATATGTAGCACATCGTCGTCGTCTTTTATATGACAATAGATGTCCATTTATAGATAGGTCTGCGCCAATGATATCTATGGGGGATATATCATAATATCCATGCTAGGTAGAGGTGTTTTTTTCTTTTTTTTTTTGGCCCCCTTTATTGGAGGCCACTTGTGTTCCCCTAACATGTGTGAAGGTTTGTTTCTTATGCGTTATTCACAGTTTTAATTTATTTCTTCTTTCACATGTCACATTATCATTCATTCTCTCTACTGCCACACATCACAATATCGTTCACTACATTCCTTTCTTTCGTCTTCTCTCATTCTTCACCTTAGTTCTTAATATTACAAGTTACATTCTGTTATTTTACATCTTTTCTTTATTTTTACTATTTTACTCTTATTTTATTTTCTTAAACTAGTACTATACTGCTATATAATAGGTAGAAGTGTTGGCGATGGCAGTGTGGTATTATAGTACGCAGAGAACGGTGCTGCCCTTCCTGTAGAAACTTGTCAATTACTTCACAAAGTGTGAATTATGTAAGATTGTATGCCTGGAGTCAAACTCGCGATCGACAATTGTACCACTTGTAACCGCTGGGCAAATGTAACGAGATCTTTGTCATTAAAAAATTTGAGAAATATCAAAACTTGTGTTTCTAAGGCAGTTATTTAACTTTTTAGATTTCAGTACCTTACATCTGTATTTTGACGTGAGAGACAGTATAAATAAAATCTTTAGAAAGCATTTTAATAATTCACTGTATCCATAACAGATTTAATTTAAATTTAGTATTTTTTAACACAGCCTTAAAGGTTACGTGTCGGAGGAAACATTTTTAAATTAAGAACTCTTTTGTTGTCTAATATCGCAAGCCAGATGTTACCTCTTACGTCAGACAATTTATTTTGATTTAATAAAGTCTGTCCTTCTGCAATGTTATATAAAGTAAATTATTAATATCATATCACCTATATAGGACATAACTGAAACAAAATAAAAGCCTTACCTTAGCGAAGTCTCGGTAAGAGAACTGTATGTCGCGGTTGAGCATTAGACCTATCTGCTGGTTGGACATGTCCAGCCACACCTGCACCTCAGACGTCGTGATGGTGTCGTTGTCTGCCGTGTCAGCTGTTGGATGGGTGTGCGGTTAGAAAATTTTTAATAACACTTTAAAAGATATTGTGATGGAAATAAGGTAAGAATAAAAGAAAAGAAGTATGACAGTCAGTGAAGAATAAAGAAGAAAAATCTGAAAAATTTATTTGTAAGCAAAGACCCTGATCCCAACTAATTAGGGGTACGAGAGGCCTCCAATAGGGGGGCCCATAAATAAAAATTACACTTTAATAATTATAGACCATTACATTCTTCATTCTTTTTCATCGTTACCGGAAATGAAAGATGCATGTAGACGCATCTTTAGCCTGTTCGTTATTATTTCAAACATAGCCATCTGATGTCCTCTTCCACCTGCTTCCTAATCGAGAACAGCGTGGGTGAACCAAGGTTGTATTCGGATCCATCCTTGGCTAGCTTGTGGTCCAAGCTGCCGTCCCAAGCCGCATACACAACATCAACACTACACAGCTCTACTCGGGTAGAGCGGTTTACTACCTATCTAAAACTGGAATGCGTCTGTCCAGATTCTTCTGTTTTATTTTTAAGTTCACAAACTGTAAAAGCCACCGAGCTATCACCATCAGCTTCAACTGAAACCAAGCACCAAGCCTCTCCCATAAATTAACAATAAGACTTGTCAGAACAGCCTGCATTTAGCTTATTTCAACGAGTTTAACGGGGTCATCTGTTCATATTGCGCCAGATGAATTGAAGCTAGAATTTGGTGATGGGAATCTGGGGATGAGCGCCATTAGATGTCCTGAACTTTTCGGTACGTGATGTCCACTACAGAACCTTAAGTGTGCGTCCACACTGAAAGCGCGGTGACTGGAGCCTAGGCGGGCGCGGCGAGCGGTGGCGTGCGGTGGCCACAGTAAAGGCGCGAGCTCTTGTAGCGGTTTGACGTACATCAGGTGTTGTCAACTATTATGGACGAGGATTTGCTATTTTTACTAGACAGTCCGATTCTGAGATGGGAGGTGTTGAACACTAGAGATGGTGTGCACGAAATAAATAAAAAAGAGCAATAACTGGTGAATTTGTTAACTTATATGAAGAATTGAGATTATACCTTACAAAATTCTTTCAGTATACTCGAGTGCCCGTGTCAACTTTTGACTACATACTAAGTAAAATATGGATGTTTGCTTTGCCAAATCGGTGGTTTAGATTGAATTGCACATATAAAAGATTCAGTATCTATCGCCATTTTACGACAAACAAAACAAACAGACGCGCATACGCCGAGCGACAAGACTGAACTGGTTTGTTACCCCCGCCACCCGCGCTTTGGGTCGCTCGCTGACTAGGCCCGTAGTGGGGCCAAAACGCGCGGACAGAAGGGTTTGAAACTTAGGCGCGCTGTCTCGCCCAGTCCCGTCGCACTAGGCTTCCGCCTTAGTCACTACAATATGGACGCAAAGGCGCGTTTCATATGTATGATACTTCGCGCCCGTCGTCGCAACCGCGCTAGGCTCGCACTATGGACGCACACTAAGGCACCAGCGGCGTCCTGTGAGACTGGTAATCCGCCCATTGCTACTTCAACTTCACTAGCTGCTGGGCTATGAGGTTTCTTTAGTTCGTCTGCGATTTAATCTCGGATTGAAATCCAGAGCATAGCGTTCTCATATGAGTCGTTGAGCGTCTGAACTTACTAATTATAATTAACTTATAAATGTTGCCATATAAGCCAGTGCTTGACACTAAGTCGTCTAGGAGGAAAAAATCTAGGAAGATCTACGTATTCTCACCTAGTGCCAGTCTAGCTACAAGAGCATCTGTGTAGTTCTCGTTGAAGTAGATTGCTCCCCACGCGTCGCCGTCCTTCACCGCCTGTATCGCCGATTCCACGTCAAAGTAATACTCCTTGATGATGGACTGGTTCTTCAGGTGGTCGAGGTACCGGCACGAGAGGTTCTTCATGGAGCAAGTGTTGTTGTAGGGACAGTAGCCGTCCAGGACGTGGACGTCGTCGTTTACGATTGCCTGTGAAGAAATTTAAACTTCAGTTGAAATTGCATTGTCATTGGCGTTGTATTATCTGTAGATATATATTTTTTCCTTTTTTTTAACACAGTCTAATGGTTGATTTAATGCCGCCATTACCGGATTTATTAAGAGAAATTTATTAACTCTTTTTACATATTGTATAATCACGGATTTATTCCATTTGCTGAGAAAAGCGCCTTCTGGCGCTCGGATATAGAAACTTTCTTTCAGCGAACAGCGCCTTACCAAATATATATTTCAATATAGATAGAAGTATTAATGGTTAACATAATCAAAGGTATGTTTAAAAAGATGTGGAGAATATGTTATTAATATCAGAAAATTCAACTTACGAGTTTTAGTCCGCTGGGATCGCGGCCAATCGCCAAACAGAACAGTATGACCTGCATCACGGGCAGTGCGAATATGAACAGCATCACGCCAATGTTCCTCCACATCCTCAAGAAGTTCTTCTGGATCAACGCCTTGATTTTACCTCGGGACGTCAACTGTGATATAAATATTAACGATTAAAAATCTTTTAGTTAATCGGTCACTGTACTGGGCATTATTTTTAACCTTGTCTCACGTCCCACCTAAGTCTTCTCTAATTCTTACGCTTCTCTATGTAACATATATATTTTTATATTAAAGCGAAATGATTAAACTCGTCTCATGTTGCTTTCGATTTGCCTCTTTTAACAATTAAATTGCCTCCCTGTGGGGCGTGGACCCCACGTTGGGTAACATCGACATAGGCCATTAATATTTACTTCAAAATAATTTTCATAACGCTATTTTCTATTTCTTTGTCGTCTTCTTTTCAGCCGATGCCACTTTGACGAGCCCTGCGCTGCCCAAATCCAGACTTTCAGCGACTACCACTATGTCGTTAGTCTACCTAGTGGAGGGGTTTAACCACGCCGCGTGATCTACTCGAGAAGCTTTCGGCCCCAACGGCAATCGGTTGCACGAGTGGTGATATTTTAAAAATTAGTATTTTAAAATTAAACCAGTCTTATTAGAAATATATGGTACAGGCTTATGCAGTGACCGTCAGCACACTTGCGATGATCTAATGCAGGGATGAGCAACCCGCGGGTTGCATGCGGCCCTCGATGCATGTAAAAATCTAATTTATTTTTATTTAAAAAAAAATCGAGAAGCAAGGCTTAACGGATAACAAAGTAATAAGTCTAATTAGTTTTGAATATCTTAAATACAAACATATACCACGTTTGTAACATGTTTTGAACCTTGTATATATACTTTATTTTCTTCAAGGCTCCTTGTTTTTGAAACTGCGGCTTTTCGAGCAAAAAAGGTTGCTGGCCCCTGATCTAATGTACCAGTCCAAAGCGAAACTCGTGCGGATTAATGCAATAACAACATTCATTTGAATATTTCTTTATTTCGTATGATAAAAAGTTAAAATTAAGTTCTAAGCTTGACGACCTTTCAAACCGGTAGAACATGTGACACCCCGATCCAAGGCTCCTGAGAACCCTCAAGCTATGTCACTGCAAAGAGGTCTAGGCCAAACACTTCAACTCTCCACTTTAAAACCGGTGAAATTTTCAATGCCAACTGGTAAACTTCAATCGATATAAAATATACAAACCTAACAAAAGCAAGGCGTGGTTTAAGGCTTTAAAATGTTTTTGTTATATTAATACTAGCTGATCCCGCAAACGTTGTTTTGCAAAAAAAATTAAAGTTTTTAATTAACAAATAAAAATAGGGGTTCCTCGTAGAAGGGTGAAAATTGTTACATGTATTTTTATATGCTGTATCATAAAAAAATAAAACAAAAAAATTTGTAAAAAATATTTAAAAATTTTTTTTAAGGGTGAACAACCCTTATCACTTAGGGGTATGGAAAATAGATAGTAGCCGATTCTCAGACATACTGAATACGCATGTAAAATTTGGTAAAAATCGGTCAAGCCGTTTCGGAGGAGTTCAAGTTCGAACACCGTGACACGAGAATTTTGTATATTAGATTATAATTAAATTAAAATTTAATACTCACATTGAAGCAGTCACCGCATTCCTCGCACTCCGTGGCCACCACTTCAGTCATTTTTCCGGGCAGCTGGAACACATTCAACACTATGTTATTTTCATACAAATTTTTCTTCTTTTAGTACGCATGTTTCTTTGGAGGTTTTGTACAAGCTACTTTGTTAATTACTGAAACTTGCAATCGTAGCGGATTCGATTTCCGAGACACAATTTTATATAATTCACACTTTTTGCATTAATTATGCACACAAATAAGATTTCAAAGGGCACCAGAATCCTCTGCATACCATAATACCATTCTTCAATCGCCAACTTTGTCAAGTGTGGTGATAATAGAATATCATCCCTCATAGATATCTTTGGGGAAGACCTGTGCCTTGCAGCAGGCGTCTATGGTCAGACGACGAGGATTATGAAATGTTAATTCGATACCTGACCATGCCACAGTGTGAATAATATAAGAACAATCTGATTTCAAATGGTAAAGAAATACACTGAGGTATTAGATATATATACATATGTCGTATTGTAGATAAAACTTTGTAACGATAGATTACTGCGTTGAAATTCGCATGTCCACCAGACAGAGGGCTTCGTCATCGATTTCTCATTGGATCGATTAGAAGTGCCCTGGAAACAACGTCTTCCAAATACCTCAATATAATTCTGTGCGCTTCTGTGCCGATAGCACGTTACAGCAATTACAAATAGACAAATTGAAGTAAAAAAACTCAGTTCGATTGGGAAATAGTCAACCAAGATATTTGGTTTATATATCAAAAAAACTGCAGTCTTCAGGAATACGACGCAATAATGCCCAGAACGATCAATTATAATGTGAAGGCAATTTTGGGTGGTGGGGTGGTAGGTAAATTGAGGTCATGTGAGTGTGTTTATATAAGCATTTTATTCCTTGTTATTACATATTGTTTTCGTTATAAACAGAAAAAAAACAAATACAGTAATACCCCGCTTTACGCGACCCCGTTATACGCGGTTTCACTATAACGCGAATTGCAAATTTCGCGCTCAAATGCCTCGAATTACGCGAAAGAGTGCGTATAAATATAATGTAGTCATCAATTTCTCTATGGTGTCTTGACCATCTGTCAAACAATTAAAAACAGTGTTGGGTGTTATGAACGTATTTTACAAGAACGTAAACAAAACGTTACCCAAAAGACAATAGATGTATTTTTTCGTAAAAAATAAGAGTATGTGTTGTGTAGTGTTCCTAGAATTAAAGCGATTGATTAAAATGATTTGTATTTTTTTGTAATAATTTTTGACTATGTTTAATCATAAACCTCGTTATACGCGAATTTCAGTTAACGCGATTTTTTTTGGAACGTATCCCTCGCGTAAAGCGGGGTATTACTGTATACATAATTTTTAAAAAGACTTCAAACTCATTTCTGTCTTTTTGTATGTCTGTTGTAATACATCGCATCCATTCGACGCTACAAATTATCTTTTTTTTTGTATAAAATCATTTCAAAATCTACGCGCAGTGACTACGCAATTTTATTTTTTTGTGTGAAAACAATAGACAATTAAAAAAAAAAACGAGTCGGTAAAGCTGGATGTAAAACAATCCAAACGACAAAAAAAACTTAGAGTTTTTTCGTCTTTTGTTTCTGTTTACGTAAGGGATTACATTTAATTTTTTATGATAAATCAAAGTTGACTATTCTTCCTGTTTAATTATTAAGGGCTATGGTAGGAGATCGAATCAAAAACGATATTTGTTAACCAAGCACAGAAGAGAAGAGAATTGTTTGTCTTAAGTGACGTGAGAGAATTTCGGAGTAGCTACCAAGAGCCGGTAGACGCAGAAGGGTAAGTCCCCCCCCCCAAGTGGATCGACATATTCAAGATCGAGGGTAGTCACAGCGTGCCGGCAGCGCAAGACCATTGTCGTTTTGGGGGATGCCAATGCCTTTCAATGGGCGGCCATTGGCTATGATGATGATAATGGGTGAATTGGATATATGGATGGTTCGTAGTCAGTAGACGAAGCATGGGTAAGCTTCCTACCAAGTAGACTGACCACATAGTCAACATCACTGGGAGACGTTGGATGCAAGCGTGCCAGACCAGTCAGGATATCTTTGGGGGAGACCTAGGCCTTGCAGTAGGCGTCTATTAGCCGGCATGATGATAAGAAAATACTCACATCGCCGTTGGAGCCTGCACCGTTGTCAACAATCAGAACCTCCTTGCTCTGGTGGAAGTTAAGTCCCACCACTTGAGTGTCTTCTGCAGCATATGGTGCCTCTTCCCTCTTCGACATCTTGTTCAGACCCAGGGCCCCACCGGACACGTTCAGTTCCACCACTTGGTTAGCTTGACCTATAAAAATAATAGTCAGAAATTTAAATATTATTCTATATTATATTTTAGATGCTATCTCCTGCTATATTCCTTCTACCTCTTTTTGCAGTTCAATGGACAAAATAAAACAAAAATAAATCAAAAATACGTTATTTATCAATTTAATAATAAACAATGGTTCTATAAAAATAACCATGTTTTTTTATTATGCTATAAGATTGAAATAATACCGTAAATATATTTTCATTGAAATAAAATAATCTTTACATTTTGTCTGGTTAAATCCATTACACTTTTTTTTATTTTTATTGACGTCATATTTACAGTTGTGGTCATATGTTTTAATTTATTCTGTGGTTTGTATGATAAAAAAAAGAATTGTTTTTTCAATTACCTTTGTAATTATAACCAATTTTTTTCTTTAACTTTTGTCTTAAAATATTAAAATGAAAATTATTCGAGTTGCTCATGCTGTATTTTTTTTTTTCCTATAGTCTTATAACATCAACCGCAACTGTTCATATTCTTTATACCTCATAATAATGTGTCATTGACCTAATAACGAGATACGCCATCTATATACCGCGAAATAGTAATGTCTGCGTTATATTCTATGACGGTAAAGGGGTTGGTATCTACACGGTACCTTAGTGTTATATAAAATATAACACTAAGGTACCGTGTAGATACCATAAAAAAACTTTTCAATTACCACAAAACCTGACATGACTGGTATTGGCATTTGGTATTAATTATTCCTTCATTAATTGTTGAGTATAAAAGGAGGATTGATAGCTTGTGGAAATATGCAATAAATAGCATTATTTTCTCATTAAAAGTAAATTTTAAGAAGAATAATACTTAAAAATACCCAAACCTGGATTAAAATATTTTCATAACAATAATAATACGATATTTGAAAATCAAAACTATATAATTTTTATAAAATTAAGTCAACTCAAATATTAAATTTATTTTTTTCGAATAATCCTCACGCTTATTGGTTTAAAAGTCGTTAAACTTGTAAATAATTTAGTAAAAAACTGTAATCATATCATGTAAATAAAACTACTAGTTGCTTATTTTGTCTGTTGCATATTAATAGAAATGTTTATATTAATTATAACAGATTAAAAACCTTTTACCTTCGTGACCTATATCTGAAAGTATAAAAGAAGTAAATATTTAAATAAAGAATTATTTTTAAAAATAAAAATAATCAATATTTGAAACAATTAAAAATTAATAAAATATGTTTAATAATTCTTTAGGCGGAATCGGATTCGGATTGAAAGTTTTCGCGCCAAAATATCATTTATTATTTATATTCAATCGAAACATTTGTTGATATTATACATTCTGTTCTTTATTTTCGTCCGCTCTGAAGGTTTTATATGTTCAAATAATTAATACAGCACATTAAAATTAAAACTAGATGCCGATAAAGGCCACACTCTTTTAACATTCGGCCAATGTCATGTTTAGTGTGTTTTACGTACTTTATATAAATGAATCGATATTGACAAATTTATTTAGCGATACTAAAATATTTAGAGGTTTTTTTAAGTTTTTTTTATAAGACCGAGGTCATAATTAAGTGGACTTCCCTGCATATTATACTTTGAACAAACATATACGACTTTTTATTACAGATAATTTAAAACAATCTAGTATTTTTTATATGATTAATATAGAGAAAAAAAGCATATGAACACCAAATATGTAATTACAGCGACTAGTAAATTAGCAAGTTTTAGCTAATTTGTAATAACGTCATGAGGAAACAATTCACGTAAAAAAATTTCCAGAATTGGCAGCACTAAAAAATGTATTTACATTTTCGTTTTTTTTTTAAATATTGTATAACGTTTTTTAACCTTCACAGATATGTGATTGACAGACAAACATAAATGACGTGTAACAAAAACCCGCCAATGAACTCACGACTTTATTTCTAATTTTAATTAGCTGTTAGATATATTGCTGTACGTCTCAACGCTGGAATATATGACTTACAGATAATGCATATACAGAGTGATTACATATATATATATTATATTATGACAACCGGAGTCTAACATCTCAAAACACAAAAACCAGGCTTCAACTCACCCGCACTGGCGGGCCCTAGATTTGAATTAAGAAATACTTTAAAAGAACGCTGGCCATATAAAAACGAAAAAAAAAATGTAATTGTAAAAAAAAACTCAAACACACCGACGAAGCTAACGTCTGTGGAATATACCAAAGAGAAAAAAAGATATTTGGTAAACAAATATCGGAAGTTAAGCTGTGAAGTTTTATTTGTTAATTAAAAACTTAACAGATAAAAAAATATATAAAAGACTTCATAGTTTAAATGTTATTTCTTTTGTTACAGAGATTAATAACTATGCTCAAGTGTTGCAGCATATTATAAATAATCTTTTATTTTTTATTACTAAAGATTAGTATATTTATTGCGTGTACAATACTCACCCTGTCTTCTGGATAGCTTAAGGAAAACATCTTCAAGGGAGATACAGCTGTACATGGTGAGGAGGGCCTGCGGTGACTCCTCAGCCAGGAGCCGTCCACTTCTCATCAGACCGATCTAAAACATTTCAATTTCGATCCTCAATTATCTGTCTTTTCAAACTGAAACTCAATTGTTGCTTCCAGAAGTTTCTAATCTGCATATGACAACCAAATTTCCGTGAACAAATACAATATACACCCGTATTATCTAATAAATTTAAAAAGTTTATATATCAAGACTTTTACTTCGTATTACTGGCCACTACGACCACAATATTATCATCATTCTTAATATCAAATCATTCTTGGGCGTTCGAAATTCGAACGCCGATTTGAAATCGGACGCTATCATTGACGCGGTCACTGCCTTTGCATTAGGTCGTGTAAATTGTAAATATTCTTTGTACATATGTGAATACAGTATCTCTGATCACTCTTGGCTATCATCGACCTTACCAACGTGTTCATAACTGTCCTTTAATTGGGTATAAATAATGAGAGAATGCAAAAGAAAGATTTATTTTTAAATCAACATAAAATTACGTATTTTATACGCATTGATATAGCTTGGATACTAAAACATCAATCAATACAATCTTCTGGATAGCTCTAAACCAAATCAGTTTGATGTGTTTCTTTATTATATATGTATATGTATGTTACTACCCATTATTTATACTTTTACCTTTTCCATACTATGGTTATTTGTAAGAAATTGCCTCGTGTGATAAGCCCATTGTACTTTTATAAATATTATTATGAAACTATTTAAATGTATCCTAGTTTGTACAATAAAAAATATTAGATAAAATAGAAGGCCTAGGCTTCCAATAAAGATATCTATGGGAAGATACCATATTTCCCACGTTTGTCAGGCGGGTTGGTGATCTCTGTGTGGTATCATGGGACGCAGAGGGCGTTGCTGTACCAATAAAGTCATTTACAGTGTAACTAAGTTTCTAGTATCTAAAATCCAATTACAAAAGCATATATATCACCTATATAAAGACTTGCTAATTCTCTGAAGTCGATTCTTGGGTAGACATTTGTCTTTGCTATTTACATTGTATATATACGACTTCTGGGAAAATAGGTTATGTTTTTGTGGACATACAAAATACATTTACATACACGTAGAAGCAACAGTAAATGTATTTTTATTTAAATTTTTATATTCCAGATAAATCTGACTATCATTGTTCATGTCAAGTTATATTGATGATATATATTTTTGTAGTTTTAAATTGAATAAACTTTCGCTAATATGGTTTAGATCCAGGGTTATTACAGGGGCGACTCTAGCTCGTATGCAATGAAACCCTAGCGCCCCCTAGGCTTGACCCCCCCCTTGCTCTTAGCTGTCTCAGGGAGCGCCTGTAGATATCCAATAGGACCTGCTGAAGGCAGCATACATCCAGTGTCTTACTTAGACCTCTACAAGGTCTGTCAACCTTTTGATTGGATCCTAATCTAGCCTTACCAATCCGAGGTTTGCATATAAATATAACAACTCACACAATGCGCTTGTCTCGCTTCTTCGATGTAGTGGGTCGTGATGATGACAGTCTTGTCTCCGGAGCTGGTGATTTGCACCAGGTGAGTCCAGATCGACTGTCGCAGCAGTGGGTCCACTCCCACAGTGGGCTCGTCGAGGATTAGCAACTCCGGGTCGTGCATGAGAGCCACGGCGAACGACACTCGACGTTGCTGACCACCGCTGTTGAACAAACGTTTAGTTTATATTATATCTCTTTTATTTATACACAGTAAAAAGCGAACTTAAAGCATTATCTACAAGTAAATCATTTTATTAGTGTAAAGATAATTGAGAGGGAAAATAATCACATATAAAACACCTTACATAAATATACCATTATATATATATACTACTACTCCGCTGGCTCAGTGACCCAAAGTGGGTCTTGGCCTCCGAAGCGAGAGACTTCTAGTTTCCTCTATCTTGCGCCATCGTCTGCCATTGGTTGACATTCAATTCGCGCAAGTCTGCCTCAACGCGATCGATCCAGCGATACCTGGGTCTACCCACTGGTCTATATATATATATATATATATATATATATATATATATATATGTATATATATATATATATAATATATATATATATATATATATCTCCATGTATGTCTATGTACGTATGTTTGTCTATATGTATGTTTTCTACACGTTAACGACCCATTATTATTACTTCTACCTTTTCCATACTACGGTTGTCTGTAAGAGATTGCCTCGTATGATAAAACCGGCTATTGTACTTTTTTGTATATTATTATGAAACTATATAGTAGCATCTACAATAAAGAATATTAAATTAAAATTTAAATATACTATTTATATGAAAATAATGAATAATGAAATCTAATTATCGTGATGATTCCGTCAGCTGGTCAAGCGACAGTTCGAACCTTCGTTTTGAATGCGAAACGATTCCTGATCGTTCTGATATCAACGGGGAGCGTATTCCAGAGAAGAATAGGTTTTTTTTTTTCTCTTGTTCCCCTATCTCGTGTGGGACAGGGACTGTTTAATTCTAGTAATTTATTCATTTCTTTTTTTTTATTATTATCATTCTTCTCTTTCATATTATCTTATCTGTCGTACTATTTCTTTCATTCTACAATTTTCCCATTTCATTTCATTCCATTAGCCATACATTCATCCTCAACCACTACATTCTAGGTTTCCCTACCATTCTATTTTGCAACAGAGAAGAATAGGTTGTATTGCGAAGGAGTGAGTAAAGTCTGTACAAATGGGAGGACATCTAAGTAGACTATTGCTCAAAGTGCGAAGTGTTTAGGTGTGTACTCGCTACGAACTGGAATTGAAATGTTAAGCAGGCAGATGAAGTGGAAGAAAAGAGTAAAGAGTATTTAGTTCACACACACACAATCTGTACTGAAGCAAAAAATGGAACTCAAATTCAACTGAACTTCGAACTCAGGGAAGATTTAAAAGCTTGCAACATTGACAATCGTCCTGGGATAAGTCGACGAAAGGAAAATGGACGCGTAAGCTAATACCAGACCTAGAGCCATGGATGACCCGCGATCATGGAGAGTTGAACTACTACCTGACTCAGATGATATCTGGCCAAGGCTGTTACCGAGCGTACCTCCATAGGTTCAAATACGAAGATTCCCCTGACTGTCCTAATTGTGTCGGAATGATTGAAGATGCAGAGCACGTCTTTTTCGTCTGCCCCCGGTTTAACGAAGCCAGGAGGTCTTGGGAAGAAGGTGTAGGATGCAAAATTTATCCTGAAACTCTGATAGCTACAATGCTATCCTCGCCTTTGGCCTGGGAACTTACGAGTGCGTAATCTACGACCGTGCTGAAGCACTTCCGAAAAATAGAGAAGGAGCAGAGGAAGCTGGCCTGAACAGCAACTTTATCAAGGAAAGTTGCGGCTAAATCCCACCCGCGAAGTAATTCCTTGCGGCCACGTGGTAGTAACCAGGGATACCGAAGAATGAGGATTGTTTTTAGTCGGTATTGACGCCTAGATCGAGTCCGATATACGGGTCACCACCGTCAGGCCCTATCATACGTAAATATATTTTTAAACCTCTTCCAAATACACACGCACACACACACATATATATATATATATATATATATATATATATATATATATAAACACATTAAATATATATAATTGTAATTACGTGTGGTAGCAATACTAGATTATTTTTCATAGTTAAATTACTATTAAAAAGAAATAGTAAAAAATATAAAATAAAAGGATTTATTTTGCTATAATCTTTAAACACACATAGATCACGATGTTGACTTCAGATATGTTAGATAAGTCTGGCGGTAAATATATTACCGTTATATTTACTGTTAATATTAACTGGTCTTTCGTTACAATCGGGTAGCGAAAGAATAAATATACACGGACCTATTTGATACTAGCACTCCGTATATTGTTGACACACAGGATATTTGCTTATAGGTGTAAATGATCTAACGGGGTGTATCGCTTATTTGACAGCAAAAAATTTTTACAGTATCCGGCGATAAATATTGCACATCGATCTTTGGAAAGAGACAATCGACTAATTTCGGCTTCGTAGAGAGTTATCTCCGTTGCACGAAATACAACGACTGAAAAAACGTCACATAGGTAGTGTGGGACAGAGATAGTGCTCTACGAAACCGAAATTAGCCGATTGTCTCTTTCCAAAGATCGATGTGCAATATTTATAGCGGGGTACTGTATATATACTATTCTTATTTCATTGCTTACAATACTATGTAATGTATATCTATCTAGATCTGTATATCTCTATATATGTATATCTATATACATCTATCTATGTTTAGTGTTTATATGAAATAAATAAAATAAAACCATTGTTAGAGTTATGTACTGAAATTTTATGTACAGTACCCGGCGATAAATATTGCACATCGACCTTTGGAAAGAGACAATTGACTAATTTCGGCTCTCTCGCACGAAGTACGACTGACAAAACGTCACATAGGTAGTGTAGGACAGAGATGGTGCTCTATGAAGCCGAAATTAGCCGATTGTCTCTTTCCAAAGATCGATATGTGCAATATTTATCGCCGGGTACTGTACACCTATTTATAATCACTTCAAATGATCACTACATGTCCTCCTATCAGAATTGGACAGGTAACAACTTCTGGCAGTACAATGTCTATTACAGATAATAATTAATTTAAAGTGATTCTAATTTTGAAAACGCATTTCATTACTATATTGCCATTGCGCTATTTATTATTTCTGAACGTATCTATTTATAAATAGTATGTTGTCGTTCCAGCACATATACGCCCACTGAAAACACGCCTTCCTCAAAGATATAGGGAAATATACTATAATCGCCACGCTTGGCAGGCTGGTTGGCGATCGCAATGTGATTATAGTACGTAGATGGCGTTGCTGTGCATCTTTTGGGAACTTATTTGTGAGTTGTATCAATCCTATATAATTAATGCACAGTGTTACATAAGATTGTATTACAAGAATTGAACCTGAGACACGAACACAAGTCTCAATTCTCTACCGCTGGGATCCCACAACAAGGTGTACCGTATATTGAAAGCAAATATGCAATACATTCACTCAGTTATAGCTTTTACAATTATAAATCTTCCGGTACCAAAAAAAATTGTGTGTATTACACTACGTTTTAATTGCATTGATTTATGGTACAGGATATGTTTTGTTTGATTAAATGTTGACACGTTTTTTTATTCGAATTGACGTCAAATGTTTGACAGGTATTACAGATGTTATATATACTCTGTGGTTTTATAGCAATGTGTGGTAAGTGTGATTTTTATTATTATTTAGAATATTTACAGATGATAATTATTAGTAATTGTATTAACGGTTATTTAGAGAATATACTACTATTTTATATAATACGTAACATTAAATTCTAATTTTACTTTTTTTTTAAATTAGTGTAGTCTTTGTACGAGTAAGCTACCATGGTTTCGAAATGCTGTTCTGCTGAGAATAACCAGCCGGAAATTCAACATTTGCTCTTTTTAAATGAATTTTAACATTTTTTGATACATACATTATAATATTAATTATGTAAATGAGACAACAAATCAAGTTTCATAAATCAATTAAAAAATCTTGAATGCTATAATGAGATATATTTAATAATATACTTTTAATTTTATATTTAAAACTAAGAATGAAAGTCTAAGATATATCGTGGACCTTTATATTAGGGGGACCGGAAAGTAAAGTCGCTTTCTTAAGTTAAATTCACACGACTACATTTTTAAAGAGTTTTTATTTCTAATCAATATATTCACCTTCGTAATCAATAACCTTTTGCCGTCTAGTATATAAATCGATGCCGGAGCGGTAAATCAATCGATTTTTCTGTAAAATATGTCGTCGGAAACGATATTACTTTCCGGTTTCCTTTGATATATACCTACACACAGACCCAATGATTTAGGCCAGAGTTCCCCAAACTTTTTTGTGTCGTAGACCCCTTGCCATGTTTTTCCATGTTGGATAGACCCCTACTTACTATAGTGAAGTTTAGTCTTAAAAACTTAAAGTAAAAACACATGTTAATTTATACATTTGTTAGTTGAATTTAAATGAAAACTACTCAAAATAAAATTTTGTATCTGTTATGTAAAATATACGTAAAATTAAATAAACAATTTTATTACTTCATAGGTACTTTTATAAATAATGTAAATGTTTTGATATTATAAGATAGCATAATGTAAGTAAATAGGTACTATCAGTGTATGTGTTGAGATCCACTATCGTAGACCCCCATTTTCATTTCATGGACCCGCAATTTTTTTTTCGCTGACGTAGACCCCTTGCAGGTTGTCATAGACCCCTAGGGGTCGATATAGACCACTTTGGGAATCACTGATTTAGGCCATCAATTTTTTGAGGATGATATTTAGACCGCATTCTATTTCTTAAAACTTAACATGCAAAAAATATTGAGTATTTCTATCCAATATAAATTCACTATGAACATAAATGATATATCTTTTAGATTCGCATTCGATGTAATCTTACCTTTAAATAGTGGTTTATTTCAATCTTATTTAGCAAAAACGCGGTTAAAACCGGATCGAACCGGTTTTAGATTAAATTAATATTTTTAATTTGCAGATTCAAAATCGTCGAATTCCATGCTTGATTTAACACGTTTAGTTTATTATGTCTAGTGAACGATATATGTTAATGTATCTACTATATATATAAATATATTATTATATGTATACATATACGTCTTCTTCTTTTACTTCTGTATATTAAGACTCATATTAGTTACATGTTTTAGTGCCTTGTCATATATACTATAATAAAAAAGAATGAAATTGTTATTTCAAACAGAGGAGTTGCCACGTTCAAGAAATCATGATCAGATGGTGCTTGAAACTCCTCGATTGTCAAGTAGACCTTGCTGGTGTTGTGTGTGAGTGTTGGAATATTAGCTCAGACTAAACCTAGTTGAAGCCGGCCTGTCATCGATGATAACAAAATTAATCTGACAATTTTGTAGTTTCGTGGTGTATATCACAAAACCATAACTCTAGCGATATTGACATATAAAATAGTTTTCCCATATGAAACTTTAAAATATCATAGATGCACTCAAAACAGAGCCGTGGTAATACCAAATATTTACGATATAATAGATACAAAATAGCATTGTATGTATAAACTATGTCATGTTTTGTGAACTGAATTATTACAGTACAATACATGCGACTGGAATGGATCTAGTATGAACAATAACATGAATTATATATATCATACGTTTGTATGTAACACCGATTGTCTGTATATATGTCGGAGAAGTAATATCGGTCGGAATCATTCTGATTTTGAATAGAACCGGTTGGCGATTTGCATTCAGGGTCTTTTGACTTAAATAAGGTCGTCTATCAACCTTGATTGGCAGTCCGTAGAGCCTTAGATTCACGCGTGCCAATTCACCTGTATACTGCCACTTGAATTTACCATTCAGAGTAATCTACGTCACCGGTCGCAATTTGCAAATCTTTGATATAAATAACACAAGTACATTGTGTTATTTATATTAAAGATTTGCAAATAAACAAATGATAAAAAACATGTGTTTTTTTTTTCATACCCCCGCTATTGGGGGCCTCTCGTACCCCTATTTATGGTGGGACAGGGACTTTATTTGCAATTTATTTTTTCACATAGTTTCTTATTTTCTTTCTCTTCTTTCGTACTTTATTGTCTCTTTCGGTCTATTATCTATCTTTCTCTTTTGTTCTGTTCAATCTTTCATTCTTTCCTCTTTTGTTATTACATTTTTCATTTTACATTTTTTTTATTGTACATTTTTATTTTACATTATTATTACTTATCCTATAATTATTCTTTATCACAGTTTTATGTATCACTTTGGTTCTATTTTATCCTTTTTTTATCTATTTTCTATAAAATAACATGTTTACACGCTACAATTATTATATTTCAACAATCAAAGTTTCTTGTTATATTCTATGAGGTTATTTACTTTAGTTTTATCTTCTTTTTTATTCGATATACTCCCAGTGCAAGGCATACATCTCTACATATCACCACAATCTGTTAGAGGCCTGTCTACGTCACGTCTACCAGCGTGGTCGCCATTCTAGAACCTTCCGGCGCCAACGACCATCGATGCTGAGCGACGTGCTTTACCTACTGCAACTTTATACGGGCAATTCTTCGAGCTACAATGATCTTGGTTCTTCGGATCTTCCATTTCTGACTCAATCTGGCATAGAAGTTAAGAGCATAGCCTTTTCCATTGCTCTTTGTAACATTGAATATCCGAATGATTTCTGTCGTTGACCACGTTTCGAATCTATAAGTCATCACTGACAACACACCTTGGTCAAAGACCTTCAAACATTGCGGTAATTTGGACGAGAATAATAAAAAAAATTGTAAGAAAAGGACCAATATGTAGCTACTTCCGCGAATGCAGTAGTAGTCGTGCAATAAAGCGCACCGCCCGCCAGTCCGCTGATAAATGCGTGTGCGGCAAACAATGCGAATTATTCAACTACCACCGTTAAATCACTCAACACGTGATTCACCCCTCCACGGGACATCCTCAGGAGTAATGTTACACCGATTAGTGCCAAACAAAGTTTGTGTTTGTGATTATTGCACGACTACCACTGCATTGGCGGAAGTAGCTATATATTGGTCCTTTTCTTACTTAGGATGGACTTCCGCAAAACAACGCCTGAATCCAAGACCATGGATGCACAGACCGCGGCCCGCCGGCAAAAATAATACTCTCGTACATTCGAAAAATATTGAATTCTATTCCAGAATAAAATCTAAAAAATTTAATTACCTATACTTCTGGCGGCCGGCCCGCCATCAGTTCATGATTTTCCCGAGTGGCCCCTAGTCTTAATAAGTCTGTGCAACCATGCGTTATATAAAAAAATGTTTCTCAGACAGACTAGTTGTATATAAAATCTCTTGTAAGACTTCTGTATATGAATTAACATTACAACCGGTAATATCAACAGAATAAACTTTATATTAAATACGTTTTGAAGGCTAACGCTTTTTGCCTTTTATAATTGCATTCATTAATTCTCTTTGAGTTTTAATTAAAAGTAAAGATGTTTAGATAAACATTATCTGTTATATTTGTAGCGTATATTATTACTGATGTAAAACGAAAATGATTCAGAAGTACGCAGAGAGTGTGTCTAGTATAACATTTTTTTAAGGTTACGAATTTTGAGGGTAGCGGAAGCCGAGTGTAATAATAGTGCAGTGACGTCATCTGGCTATATGCATGGTATAGAACCCGCTAACTAACCCACCGTTTAATGCAGATAAAGGAAGGTGCCCAAAAAAGCGTTTAGCGAGAATCAGCTCTGCTTTCAGCTACAAAGAAGACTTCTCTTTTAAAGTGAGATTATCTCAGTGTAGTCGTAGTCATGCGCCGGTCTTCTGGTCTCTTCCCTTTTCTCTTGCTATGCGTCATTTATATCTCTCTAGAGAGTCTATAACCGAGTCAGAGTGTTCCTCACTCTGTGTTTGGAACTAATCGGTGTAACGTAACTCCTGAAGATACCCCGTGGAGGGGTGAAACACGTGTTGAGTGATTTAACGGTGGCAGTTGTGTAATTCGCATTGTTTGCCGCATACGCATTTATCAGCGGGCTGGCGGCCGGTGCATTTCGTTGCACGACTACCACTGCATGTGCGGTAGTGGCTAAATACACTGAATAACAAACCCAAAAATATCTTGTTTGATGATTACATTTTCTAAAGCAGTTTTTCATGCTGTAAGTTTAGTAGTACTCTATTCAGCGATATATGCTCTTTTTTTTTCAGTTGGGGAAATCTTCTGGTATTCAAGATGCCCTGCCTCTGGAGGACAGGGGTATGTGGGATTCCTACCCACTAAAACCCCCCCCGGTGGTCGCCCTCTGCGCTAAACGGGGGACCGCGGTATCTCCCGGTCAGGGATCGCCACGCGGTCTTCCCTCGCGCCGTGCTATTTTTCGATAGCCCGTCCCGGGGTATGCGTGGATACGCTACCCCCGAAACCCTCGTGGTACTATCACGATGGTTCGGGACCACGTCGAACCATCGTCCGCCTCAGAGTCGCCGAAGCTAATGGGAGTTTAGGGCCCCCACCCTAAACTCCCGCGACTCCGAAGGCCCCGTTTATGGTAGGGGAGCACCATTCATCGGAGGGCCGTCGCGAGGCACGTCTCTGCGCTGACGGCGTCGAACGATATATGCTCTACTGTAACTTGCCTGCGAGTTGTTTGCTTTGATACAATATTAAACATATATAAATGGTCAATGCCAAATATCTCAACAACGGTGGGTGATATAGACAAACGGTTTCTATATTTGTAATCAGCATGTCTTACTTGTCTTAAAACAAGTGTTGGTTTCCAAGATATTTTGCGTAAGTTTTTTTTTTGTTGATCAGTGATATTGGTCCTTTTCTTACTTAGTGATAATATAGTAAAGTGTTTTCAAAAATTTTAATACTATGTATTAAAAATTTTAAATGTTGTTATTGTCCCTGATGACTTCCTACTACCAGATGTTTTAGACCTGTCGCATTTAAATGGAGTGATCACTTGTATCAAGTTAATAAGTATAAAAAAGCTAAGCTCTTTGGTGTTAAATAAGCTATATATTTATACTTTTAAAGCTTTTATATTTATACCTATAGATAATGAAGATATAAACTGTGTTCATTTCTCGGAGTTGCAATACAAAAGTGCTTTCCATATAAGTTATCCTTTGATATTAACTGAAATAGTATGCATCCAGTTGAGTTTTGTCATTTTTAAAATAAATAATAAATCTGTTGTATTTGTAACGTAAGCTATTGACCCATTAGATGGAAAGATTCGAATGATATGAATGTATAAATTAGTAATGCATAGTACTAGGAAAGTACGCGCATAGTGTGTCACCACATTAAACGTAGTAAACAATTGGTAGGGAAATGAAGTATTAAATGTTTCCTTATATATTACTCATGAATATTCCGAATGGCTTTATAAATATGAGTAAAGTGCCTTCACCTTATGTTGTTGGATTACCACTAGAACATGACTCACTAAAGTTTAATGACAGGTTTCATAAACAGAATTTATTCTACAGAGAATCGTTTGCGGCTATTTCGAGAAATATTGTGACGTGTTGCAAAGTGAATTGTCACGAAGTTATGCGTGAATATGACTATAGGCTTTATTTAAGTTGATATTTACTCCACGAGCCATTTTGATCATGCTCCGAATTTGTCTAGGAGTCAAAGAGAAGATACGTAGATGGACTGAACTATGCATGACCGCAGGTTGGCGAATTAACCCTTAATAGCCTAGAGTTTCAATTTTGATACCAATCATTTAAACTGAATGTTCACATTACTATTAGTTTTTTTATAGGTTGGCTATACGAATATTACTGTTGTATAATATTCTTTCCAACGAAATAAAAAAAAAAAAAAACTATTATTCCCTTCATCTAGACCCTCAAGCAAACACAGTAATTTAAAAAAAAAATCACTTTCGTAAATCAGGCTATTAAGGGTTAAAGTGGCAGTTGACAGGTCACATATCGTGCAGAATATATCAACACTAAAGCCTTATGGTTCCAGTGCGATCTATATCCACGAGAAGAATAGACTACCTTGTTAAAGTAATTTAAAACGAAAATCAAAATATTCTTTATTCGAATATTACATCACTTTGAAATCATCAATCAACATAAAACATCAGCATTATTGTCCCTACAAGAAGGTACCACCTGCTCGGAAGGCAGTTCTGCTAGCAGGCGAGAAACTCAACAGTTGCTCTTCACAAATATAGTTTTATAAAAAGTGCGCGACAATATAACTTCCTGAGTGGGCAATTAGCATTTAATTACACGCATTAACATCAGTATAGTATTCTTGGATGGAATAATATATTATTGTACATACATATAATAGCTTATTTTTATTCCTTGTATTAACACAGTATTAATCAAAGTTTTTAAGTTATTTTGTACAGTACCCGGCGATGAATATTCTAGATTCTCTGTTGACTTTTTGCAACGTGCTAACCTAACCTAACCTCGGGTGCGCTCAAACTTATGTAGAGGTCTTTGGAAAACGTCGTCTGCAGGGCACTTCTAGTCAGTCCTATGACAAATCTATGGCGAAAGCCTATGTCCAACAGTGGACTTGACGAATTTCAATAATCTATGCAGTAATCTATCGTTACACAGTTTTGTCTAAAATGCGACACACACACTCACGCGCACACACAAACACACATAAACACACACACATATATATGTATAAATATATGTAAGTATTTGTTATCTCCGTACCACTCTGAGTCTACTGATAGAAAGTGACTTAATAGACATAAGGTTTGCAATTGCATAAATTGTAAATAAATAAAGAAAAAAAAATCTACTTAGTCTAGTTATAAGTTATTTTTAAGATTAATTCTAAGTTCTCAGATTGTAAGATGTAAACTGACCTCAAGTTCTTCACCATGCGATTCTCGCTGGGCAAGTCGAGGAAGTCCAAAAGGAACCTCAGCCGCTCGTTGATCTCCCTCGTCTCCATCCCGAAGATCCAGCCGAAGTACATCATCGTCTCCTTGATTGTGAACTCTCCGTACAGAGCGATCTCCTGGGGCATGTAGCCCACGCGTTTGCCAGGCACCCCGGAACCTATGATGAGAAGGTGGTTTAACATCAATGCTTTACATTCAACCACTATGTAGGTACTCTAGCATCAAATATATCTAATGTTCATGAAAGTGCAACACTTTTACATATAGTTAAATGTTAGTACTACAGGATGATTCGTTATAGATGTAAAAGCTATAGCTTTTGCAACTGCCTTCAATAGCCTTGTATAAATTGATCATTGTGAAATATGTTGCATTAATTTATTTTTTCTTCTAGAATGCGACATGTAAAACCTTCCGCCAGTGTAAAGCCTGCGAGGATACATATTAAACAATAATTAGTTCTAATATGTATTAATTTAATTTATTTAAAACACTTTTTATACAATTTATATATAATGTCGAACTTAATACTGAAGACATTCTCTACCAGTTAACCGTATGACCCCCGCTATTGGGGGCCTCTCGTTCCCCTATCTTATGGTGGGACAGGGACTTAATTTACAATTATATTTTTTCACATTCATTTTTTATTTTCTTTCTCTTCTTTCTTTCTTTACATTTTCATTTTCTTTCAGTCTTTTTTCTGTCTTTCATATAACAATTCGTCTTTCTTTCTCATTCGCTCTATTCAACTTTACCAGTTAACCGTTAGGCGGTGCAGTGATAAATTAATAAAGGTAGGTGAGAGAAATAAATATCATAAAGGACAGAAAAATAAAATAAATATAAGGTAAAATAAAAAATGAGAAATCTACTACTGGTCTGTACATGGGAGGGGGGCATCTAAGTAGGCGATTGCTCGTGGAGCGAAGTGTTTTTTGTATGTACTTTACTACTTACCTACTTGGGAGGGGGGGTTAGGGGGAAGGGAGAGGGCATCTAAGTTGGCGATTGCTCGTGGAGCGATGTCAAGTAAGTAGTATTTAGTAATCTGAATTTAGAAAATGATTATACTTACTATGATAACATTACTTTTTCTCTTATTTCTAAAGCTAAACATAATACACGCATCGCTTTAAATAACATAGCTATAATGAATCATCCTGTAGATAAGATGTTCATACCGCTAAATAATATTAAGCCAATTTTAACAGAGTATCTATATTAATTTATATTGACGTCCAATGTTTGGGCAGAAACCACTATAAAGAACACACCTATAATGAATCACCCTGTAGATAAGATGGTTAAACCGCTAAATAATATTAAGCTAATTTTAATAGAGTATCTGTACTAATTTACATTGACGTCTAGTGTTTGGGCAGAAATTGACAGTTATTGTAATTGATTCTGTGGTTAGAGATATATAAGTGTTTTATTTATTATTTATATAAAAAATATCCTCAAATAAAATCGGTAATATAATATGTTAGCCGTATTGATCGATACGTTGTTGAGTTTCGCGTGGCAATGCTATTTATAAATATGTTTAGTGTAATATATTTTCCTTTGAAAACAGGATATGTACAGAAATCTCCCAAAAAAAAAAGTTTTTTACCTTTAGTGCCAGGTTTTCCACCGAGCACCCATATTTCACCGCTGTTGAGTTTCCGTCTGCCAACAATACACGAGAGCAGAGTTGTTTTACCGCAGCCCGAAGCTCCAAGCAGCCCGTATCTGATGACAAAAGATTGCCGGTAAACAAACTGATGATAAATATATGTAATAACCAGTAAGCTTTAAACCTTTTTTATTCAAGTGGGGGGGAGTATTTTATTTTAGGTTATGACCGTGAAAGTACCACTGTAAAAAGTCATGTAGTAAACATGACTAATATTTAATGGATTCAGGCGTTACATTGCGGAAGTCCATTCTTAGTAAGAAAAGGACCAATATTTAGCCACTTCCGCACATGCAGTGGTAGTCGTGCAACAAAGTGCACCGCCCGCCAGCCCGCTGATAAATGCGCATGCGGCAAACAATGTGAATTACACAACTGCCACCGTTAAATTACTCAACAGGTGTTTCGCCCCTCCAAGGGGCATCTTCAGGAGTTAACTCCGCATTTATCATGTACCGCATTTATCTAGTAAGTTCGAGATAGTACTCGGTAAGAATTTCCGAGAACCGTTCACAATAATTTATAAATAACTTAAAGTTCACGACGCTTCTTGATCGTAGGGTTCCGTGTTTATTATTTAGAAGTTTCTGTAACTCGTGCTTTGTAACAATATTAAGTTAAATATTTTTAACGTTACGCACGACATTGTTTAAGAGGATTCAGACGAGAAACAAAGACAGATCTCAATTTCTTTGTTTGATTTCTAGTCTTGTCTCTAAGTTTTCTTTATTTTTTAAATCTACAATAGCCAACCATGAAGGTTTTAAATTTTTTTAAACAATGGTAAAGACCGCTATGTAAGCTGATACGATCGAGTAATGCGCAGTGAAATAACAACTTTCACTTGAAAATCCGGACGAACAATGAGACTCCGCTAACGTTATTTTATTTTTAGATCACATTTAATTTCGAAATTTAAAAATGAACAGACGAATATATATTTTTTAAATTGAAAGATGTAACTCTTCCATGGGTACTTCCATATAAGTTGTCCGATGAATGAATTCGAATTTTAAATTCAAATTTAAAAATAACAATTGTGACAAGTTTTTTTTTTAAATTATGTCGTCCACCGACCACAGCAGGCAAAGTCTTGGGAATCTGGCCTAGGTATTAAGTGAAGGTCGCGACGGAAGTGATCTTGGGACACTGCTGCTCATCCTCAGGAAACTTGTTTGTGAGCAGTGGCAATACTATATAACTAATGCACAAAGTGTGAATTATATGATTTTATCCTGGAAATCAAACCTGCGATCACAAAGGGAATTATAAAGTCATGTCAACCGAGAGGTGCCCACTGTAAAGTCAAAGACCTCCAAGATCGCCGCCATGAGCGGTCTTTTGTCGTTTGTATTTAGCGACATTCCGCAACTTTAATCACGTCGCAGGTCCACTAAATGTGGACCTAGTATATTATAGATAAATAGAAATAAATACATTTAAAAAACTTTTAAGTTAAACGGTTTTTTGATACCGGTTTTTGATTGTGGTGGTTGTGGAAAAATATTTACCTAGTCCGCCATATTGGAACGGCGTCCATCTTGAATTTCAAATTTTGACATAATCATCGTGTTTTACTAGTGTAGCCCTTTCATTTGATACCCATATTGAGGGAGTTAAGAAAAAATATGTAATCCGCCATTTTGTATCGGCGGCCATCTTAGATTTATAATATTATTGATTTTATAATATTGTATTGTCATCTAAATTAAAAGTGTGTACCAAATTTCAGATCAATCTGACAGCGGGAAGATGTTTAAATTTCAATTTCTAATTTTGACCCAAATAAATTCCGTACGGGTCGAACTAAATAAAACCGTTTAATAAGACTCAATCCCAGATAGTAAGAGTCAGTAAGAATTGCAGGATATAAACAAAACTGTTGATAAAAATCATATAATTCGCAATACAGGCAAAATAATTAAAATTTGAAATAGAGTGGAACTTTAACTCTAAGTGTAAAATTAGAAATATAATGTAATATTTAAAAATAAAACACAAAAATATGTAATATGTGTTGTAAAATTGTGATCAGGGAAGAAAGGCGTATGGAAGAAGGTTTGCAAAGGAGGTAAGATGGAGGAAGTGATAGGCAAAAGGAAGCTATAAAAGATATTGTGAAGTAAGGAAAGAGTATAGAAATAAATATTTAGAGAGAACGAGAGGTCCAAATCGAAAGAAAAAAGAATGTGTAGCCTACCCAAGAGGCTTCTACCGTCTCGTGGTCGTCCCTCAAGAACCTTTTAACTAGACACTGTACCTTTGTACAGTGTATTGCATAGTTGGCCTATTACGTAAAATGTTGCATTAGAACAACGGGAAGTATCAGTGTAACCTGCTTGACCTGTGGTTTAAGACTTATCGAGTAAAGCCTGGGAAATTCCCGTAATAATACCACGTTCATTACGTAAATATAAAGGGTGATTGGTTATGGGTGTAAAATGTTTAGAACATAGCTGCCGGTCTCGCGCCGGCGCGTGATGCGGATGATTTAGACTTTATGCAGGTTCATCGAAATTGAGTTCTCGAAAGCAGGAGGTCGCTGGGTGATCGTACCACAGTTACAACGAAGACACACACGTGGAGGGACTATACCCGTGTAATTGTATAGTGTAGTGAATGAGGTGTAGTGTAAGTTGTGCGAAGCGAGGACTACTCGGCGGTCGGGAGCGACACGGGCCTCTCCTGATCGCCATCGCTTGAACGCGGTCTAAACATGATGGTATATACCATAATCGCCACGCTTGGTAGATGTGTTTTCGATCGCAGTGTGGTATTATAGTACGCAGAAGAAGCTGCTGCCTAACCTCTCGAAACTTGTTTATAATATAAGATTGTGTCCCGGAAATAGAACACGCAACCTATGATCGAATGTGTCAGTTCATTGCTGACACTACTCGGGATCTGGGAGTAATGTATACAAAAAACAGATTAAACTAAAATAATAAATATTACACCAACACTTTTAAAAATTTGGTGTATTTTATACGAAGAATAAAAATAATTATTAAAAGAAGCAAATTATACTTGTTGTATCAGCTCCTAATAGATACCGGACTGTTTGTATTTCGTGCGACAGAGATAACGCTCTACGAAGCCGAAGTTAGCCGATTGTCTCTTTCTAAAAGTCGATATGCGCTATATATCGCCGGGTACTGTACACAATTTTAGTTTTTGATTGATCGATATGCTTGGAACTTTATACATCAAAAACATTGGTAATATTAATATAAATAGAGCAACTGTTGACTTTATAGATGATCGTATTTACGGACTGATTATAATGACATTTATTTATATATATGATCTAGAGCAGAGTTCCCCAAACTTTTTTGTGTCGAAGACCCCTTGCCATGTTTTTTCGTGTTGGGTAGACCCCTTACTTACCTGATATTGATTTCCTGTAAATTTATCTGTTTGTCCCACATTCGTATTTATAGAGTGACGAATTGAATAAGTCAGTGCAAGGTAGCGAAGCTCTGAGATTGCGACTATTAGATTTTAACAAGTTCAAAATGTATTGCGACCACAAAGCGAATACCAAAATCCTACAACTTACACAATTTTATAAACGAATAATAATTTTGTTACTTCATAGGTACTTTTATAAATGATGTAAACGTTTTGATATTATAAGATAGTATGATGTAAGTAAATAGGTACTATCAGTGTATGTGTTGAGATCCACTATCATGGACCCCCAAAATTTTTTTCGCTGACGTAGACCCCTTGCAGGTTGTCATAGACTCCTAAAGGTCGATATAGACCGCTTTGGGAATCACTGGTCTAGGATCTTAATGTGTAAAGTAGCAAGTAAACGAAAAATATTTTTGGTGAAACTATTAAACAAGGCAATAATAATTTTAAATCACATAGCAGAACCGAAACATCGATTGTTTGGAATGCGTCCATACTGTCATCGGATGCGGTCAATGGGTTTGTAAGTCATGTATTAATTAATCGGAGTTATTAAAAGAAACTAGAAACAAGTTATAGGAAACAAAAGAGGCGGTAAACCGATGGGAACGATGGATAGGTCACGTTACAACTGCTGATATAAACCAGATAGCTCAGGGAGAAATCTAGAAGCATCTAGAAGGCCACAATATATCCACAGAATCGGCAATTGTCGTCCCTACAGGAAGCTACTTTAGGAAAGCAGTTCTGCTAAAAGCTAGTGAGAAACTAGTTGCTCTTTACAGATATAATTTTATAAAGATTTCGCGACAATAATCAATCCTAAGTAAGAAAAGGACCAATATTTAGCCACTTCCACACATGCAGTGATAGTCGTGCAACAAAGTGCACCGCCTGCCAGCCCGCTGATAAATGCGTATGCGGCAAACAATACGAATCACACAACCACCACCGCCGAATTACTCAACACGTGTTTCACCCCTCCACGGGGCATCTTCAGGAGTTATGTTACACCGATTAGTGCCAAACACAGAGTCGTCTATATGACGAGTCGGACTCGTGAATAGATCGTCGGGCTAAAAGTAAACATGACGAGCATGGGTCGTGATTGAATATTAGTCTATCAGAGTTGGTTACGAATCTCATTATTGCTGCTACAAAGTATTTCATAATATTTTATTGAAATTTAAAAATAATACATTTCGTTTCGAATTGTGACCTTTTGGCCCGAGTTTCGTCGAGCTAAATGGCATGGGATTAGAAAAAGCTTTCACATTTTAGACGTCATCAAGAGACGAAATAAACAACAATAACATGTAGAATATTTCGCATTGTTGTGAATGAAAGAATAAATATTTATTAAACTAGGAGGAAGAAGGAAGGCAGGAGATAGAGTATGGCTAGGATTGCTTTTTTTTATTTAATGGAATCAGGCTTTACCTCGCGGAAGTCCATCCTAAGTAAGAAAAGGACCAATATTTAGCCACTTCCGCACATGCAGTGGCAGTCGTGGAATAAAGTGCACCGCCCGTCAGCCCGCTGATAAATGCGTATGCGGCAAACAATGCGAATCACACAACCGCCACCGCCAAATTACTCAACACGTGTTTCACCCCTCCACGGGCGGTGCATTTCATTGCACGACTACCACTGCATGTGCGGAAGTGGCTAAATATTGGTCCTTTTCTTACTTGGCTAGGATTGCGTTTACGAGGCATTGAACAGACGGTGTTTGTGTGACGTCACAATACGATATAACATGTCGGAAATGATTCGGTACGTAATTAGCTAAGCGTGTTCTTTGAATAATAAAGTTTGGACGTCCCATATGCGGCAGACGGTCGACACAATGGGTTGTTGTGCTAATGCTATTGTGAGAGGTTAATGATCAATGGTCGCTTTGCCCTTGGCGCTGGAGGCTTGCCAAGAGTCCTTCCTTGTAGACACTTCCACGCAGTGAGTAAGCCAAACAGAATGCTATTCATCTGTATCCTTTATTTTCACTTAATAATAGACTAGTCTTTTCGTGTTTATTTTTTAAATATTTAATGGAATCAGGCGTTACCTTGCGAAAGTCTATCCTAAATAAAAAAAGGACTAATATTTAGCCACATCCGCACATGCAGTGGTAGTCGTGCAACAAAGTGCACCGCCCGTCAGCCGCTGATAAACGCGCATGCGGCAAACACAGACTGTGTTTGGCATTAATCGGTGTAACATAACTCCAGAAGATGCCCCGTGGAGAGGTGAAACACGTGTTGAGTGATTTAACGGTGGCAGTTGTGCAATTCGCCGAGTATGCCGAGTTTATCAGGTTTATTTATTCTTATTTAAGTCTTCCTTCAGAATATCTTTCTATTATACTTCATATGTTTTATCTTTCTTTATTTTGCAAATCTTCATACATCGCCTTTCTTGTCTCATCTACATTCCCTGATCACAATTTTATATTACATACGATATTATTTCTAGTTTTAAAATTAGAGCTAAAACTATTCTTTTTTTTAAATTTTTATTATTTTGTCTTAATTGCTTTTTATATGGTTTTTATCAACGGTTTTGTTTATTTATTGCCAGTCTTATCGACTCTTAGGATCTAGAACCGAGTATTCTTCCTATTTATTGTGATCTGCACTACTTTTTTACTATACTTAAAGAATAGAGGATGCAGATTTTCGTTGCCCAATAGAGAGACGACACTAACTCCCTCTATGTCGATATTAACTTTTAAAAAGGTCACATTAAGTTTGACCTATTATACTCTGAGGTTGACCAAAATATATTTTATTATTGCAAGGTCGTTAACTTACATGGTGCCTTTAGCGACGGTCATGTTGAGGTTGCTGAGAACGTGATTGGGTCGTTTATTTGATCCGTAATGTTTGAACGCGTGCCGGACGCAAACAGCCTGCTGTCTCTTCTGCCATACCTGTGTAGAATACGTAAGATTTTAATAAATACATCCTTCAATAAAGCCTTTGAGGACATGATAATATATAAATAACACTGTTTGTCAGTTAACATTAACAGGTACATCGATTGTACAATACCCGGCGATATTGCAGATCGACCTTTGGAAAGAGACAATCGGCTAATTTCGGATTCGTAGAGCGCTATCTTTGTCGCCCGTCAAACAGTCTGGTATCTATAAGGAGCTGTTAAAACAAGTATCATTTGCTTCTTTTGATAATTATTTTTATTCTTTGTACACACGCTTACGATATATATGACATATAAGGGGGCGTAAGTATTTTATAAAGGCTTAGGAGGTACATGGAACATGACTTGAAAAATATTGCATTAAGGTGTACCTAAAGGCAGTATTTCTAATCACATATTTCTTAATAGTGACAGCGAATTAAGACAGTGTTTCCCAACGTTGAGCGCCCGTTCCACAGGAAGGCAATTTGATTGTTAAGTGGGCAATTACAAAGTGGACTCGACTCGATTTAATATAAAAAAAAATATATATATTAATTTGCGTAAGTAAAAGATAAGTCTAAGATAGACCATAAGACATAAAAAGTTGAAAACTACTGCCTGAATAGTGCCTTTAGATAAACATTAATTTGTATCTAAAGGCACTATTTTCAGACCTCTTTTTATTAATAATGACAGACAAATAAGTCTCCTAATTGAAATACTATATTGAAGGCTTTTTATAACGAAAATAATGATAACCTATTTATACAAAAGGTTTAATATTTTTTGTAGGCTCTATAATGTTAATACAAAAACAGGATGTACCAGATTTGATGTATAAGAATAAATAATAACGATGTTAAATAAATATAAACTTTAATTGTTTACGATTGAGTACAATTTGCTTTGACAATTGTATTTAATTATTGCATCGGGGCATATTGTTATAAAAGCACGTTTTGCACTTGTTTATGACTATCCGTATAAAATAACCTTATAATAAAATGTTAAAATTTAAAATATCCGACGAGATATTTCATATTGTGTATCTTCAACGCACTGTATTGTAATACAAAACAACTAGGATTGCAAATAAAAGAAGATATAGTAAAATAACTTGTTAAAGATAGAAGAATGACAGAAAAAAACTTGAAACATAGTCCCTGTCCACGAGGCCACTAAAAATGCGGAACGTAAATAAATAAAAATACAAAACAATTTAAAATATAACATATCAAATGTACGTATTTATTTATGTGATTACGATGTGATAATCGGTTTAAGTTTTATCATCATCACCAACATTCAAAAGACCATTGCTGTACATCTACTCTCCCAGATATAATACCTCGTAACATAGCATAGTTAGTTTTTATATAAATTAGTTTAGGTGTCTTTAAACTAGTGTTAATCAAAACACAGTGTACAAGACTAGTCAAAATAAATGTTAAAATCTGTGATGAATGTAAATAAAATGGGAAAGTAAAAATTACATTAGAAAGGAATGTAAATGTAAGAATAAATAAAAAAAATAACGAAACAGATCAAAATGTAAGTATGTAGTACACTGGTGTGAAGGCGACGAAAGTGTAGTGATGAATGAATAGATTAAGAAAAAAACACGTGAACGCAAATATGATAAAAAAAAAATATTTTGTAAAAATAGCCCCTGTGTATCCAAGATAGGAGAACACAGTGTCAATAAACTTGTTCATCTACTTTATCGTCCTGATATTTTCTTTTGGAATCTAAACCCGGGAGTCAAATGTGATAAAAATGTGAACGAAAAGAAATAAAGATAAAATGTAATATGTAATGAGAGAGGAATGAAAGGCCACAGAGTAAAAGAGAAAGATAGCAGAAATGTGGCATGAAAGAATAGATTGAAAGAATATGTGAAGAACGGAAGGAGAGAATGGAAATAATAAATAACTATGTGAAAAAAATTAATTGCCCGTAAAGTCCCTGTCCCACCAAAGATAGGGGTACGAAAGGCCCCCAATAGCGGGGGCCATAAAAAAAAACCCGGGAGTCACGCTACAGTCCACTCCATTTTCAATAGCACGTATTGGAAGCGAGCATCCCACATCTTACTACAAAGACAGACAACATCGAAGGAGCATATATATATATATATATATATATATATATATATATATATATATATATATATATATATATATATATATTAAATAGCTGGGGTCCTTGTCCCGAGAAAGTTTCTAACGTAGATCTCTGGAAACGCTGCGATAAGATGTCGATCGGCCACTAGTAGATCAAACGGCACAAATGGAACTGGATAGGCCACACGCTCCGAAAGGACCCTGATCACATACCGAGGCAAGAATCCTCAAGGAAAACGAAGACGTGGCCGCCCAAAGCACACCTGGTTGCGGACGATCACTGTAGAAGTGAAGGCAGTTGGAATGACGTGGAGCGAAGTAAAGCGAAGCTCAAGACTGCTCGGGATGGCGACGTACTGACGCCCTCTGCCCCATCTTGGGGACAAAGGAATAAATGATGATGGGGTCCATAAAGTTCAGGAGTCGATACCACAGACCCGCAAGCGACTAGTAGGATGTCCACCTATCTGAACTGAATTTATTTTTAGGGTCGTGTAGGCTTCCAAGCGGGTTTATTGTTAACAGTCCAGGATCAAATGATGAAAGAAAAGAGGTGATGTATAAATGGTAATAGAATGAAAGATTATGTGGAGGAATAAAAGAGAAATTGATAAAGAAATAAGAGCGAGAAAATAAACTTAGATAAAATTGTCTCTGCCTATCATAGACTGGAATATACGAGAGACACTTATTAGCGGGGGTCAGAAAAAGAGTGGATTTGTTGGAAATATACTGGGAGGTATGCCCAACAGTGCAGGACCTTAAGGATTAAAAGATTAAAAAAGTCTGACCTTTCATAACAAAAACAATATTAAAAATCGTTTATTCAATTATGGTATACCATTATATTTACATTGAAAACAACAATTATGGCAACATTGTAGTTGTCAAACATCTCAAAAAAAAATCTAATGACAAATAATGAATGTAACCTTCCACTCGTGTCGTATCCATTAGGCTTGTATCAAATTATAATAATAAAGTAAAGAAAAGACATATTGCATGCGGTAACATTTTAAAAGAACACAAAAAAGGCTTATAAATGACTGCAAAAAAGCGCGCCTCCGTCTTACACCATTGTTATTCTGAGTTTAACATTGAAGGAGTATTTTGATTAAAAAAAAACTTACGCGTGGAATAAAACAGAATAAATTTATTTTTACACTACATGTAGAAATAAAATAGAATTATTATTGTTAAATCATTACGAGTACGTTAATGATGATTTATAAGTAAATCAGAGAGCAATGAAGAAGGTTACCAAAGGTTTAAATTCGAATTGAGGAGATACGTGGGTTGAAGAATCGCTTGTTAAGTACAGGATGTTTTTAAGGCTGTACCTAACAAGTTCTCATAAGCCAAGGTACAAAAACGCTCAAAGACGCTCATCATCCAAGAGGTCCAAGAGAGAGGTGGTCATCGTTGTTCGTATGACAATAGACATTCTTTGGCTGCATGACAGTGTTCATCACGCGGTAGCAATATCACACGTGTATTACACCAGATTTAAGATACGTAAGCATTTCACACGCTTGCCTAGAAGAAACCTACTCAACCTTCACTTGAAGACTTCTGTGAACTTTCCAATGAGGCAAGAAGAGAGATCGCGTATCTATAACAATAGTAATGAGAAGTAACATCTTCGTTGTTTTGTTAACTGACCGTAGTATCCTGTTTGTCCGGCGCTGAAAATTGTATCTGGCTCATCTTTGACTCCTTCTCGTCGCCTATGGGCGACGGAGGCGAGGTTTCTCTGTAAAAAAAAGAAAATTCTAATTAATATCACAAACATGAAAATCTAAAATTACAAATTAAACTTGTAACATACGAGAGTTTAAAACAAAGATGTATTGTATAGTATTCGGCGATAAATATTGCACATCGATCTTTGGAAAGAGACAATCGGCTAATTTCGGCTTCGTAGAGCGTTATCTCTGTCGCACGAAATACAAAGACTGTCAAAACGACACAGGTAGTGTGGGTCGATGTGCAATATTTATCGTCGCGAACTTTAAGTACATATTAGGGGATCGGAAAGTAATGTCGCTATCTTAAGTTAAATTCACACGACAGCCTTTTTAACAAGTTTTTATTTATAATCAACAATATGTTCACATTCGTTATCAACAACCTTTTTCCATCTAGTATACAAATCAATGCCGGAGCGGTAAACATCAATCGATTTTTCTGTAAAATTACGCGACAGAAACGCCTTTACTTTCCGGTCCTCATAATATAATTTTTAGACATAGATATTTTTCAGTGAAAATATAAGGTGATTCGTTTTAAAACTTGAAGAGATAAATGTGTACTTTATTGGTCCGTAAAAAGTTTTAAAGATTTCATATCTATTTCCGATCACAATAAATAAAGAGATAATTCTGAAATATGAAACATTAAGTAAGAAAAGGACCAATATTTACTTTGTTGCACGACTACCACTGCATGTGCAGAAGTGGCTAAATATTGGTCCTTTTCTTACTTCGTCTAATTTGTTCCATTCATTCTCTAATAACTGCCATAAATGTTCTGAGCCAAAAGCAATTTTTCAGTCTCCTATCGAGTTCATCTCACACAAGTACTATTGGACACAGATCAGGTGACTGCGATGCCCATTTCATAATTATTAAAACCATCTCATCTGTTTTTTTTTTCTTTAAAAGGTTTTACCTCAGTTTAGATGAATACTTAGGATCGTTGTCTTGCTGAAATGAAAATCCAGGACTAATTGATTGAACTTGACTAGTAGGTTGGAACGTCGATAGATGTCGCTAGTAGTCGATTGCCTCGCGCTATCGTAATGCATTGAAAACATATGAACGAACACCATTTAAGTTCATTGAATACGTAATATACACTATATTTACATGTGTATTGCTGTCTTTTATGTCCGTCTAATAATCATTTTTGTAAGTTAATATACCCTTCCGTTCTGTGAATTCATCGCCGATGAAGCCATAAAAGCCTACCAGGCTTACAGCAAAAATATCATCAGAAACAATAGATGATTCAGTAAGTTCAACGAGAATCCAAACAAGAGAAGAAGAAGAAGGCCTAAACACGTTACAATTCGTTCACTTTCATCGAATAGGCTTTTCTATCCGCTTGACCAAATTTTAACAAGTTCTACCAATGCTGCTTTAGAAGGAGGTTCTAGAAATGTGCTGTCATTCGATCTCGACAGGAGTAAAACCTTCAGTAGGTTGTAGAGATTTCGCTGGAAAACCTGCAATTTCTCTCTTAACCGTGTAGAGATTTACTGTGAATAAATTTCTAAGTAAGAAAAGGACCAATATACTCGTATAGCTACTTCCGCCAATGCAGTAGCCCGCCAGCCCGCTGATAATGCGCATGCGGCAAACAATGCGAATTACGCAACTAACACCGTTAAATCACTCAACACGTGTTTCACCCCTCCACGGGGCATCCTCAGGAGTAATGTTACACCGATTAGTACTAAACACAGAGTGCATTGGCGGAAGTAGCTGCATGTTGGTCCTTTTCTTACTTAGGATGGACTTCCGCAAAATAACGCCTGAATCCAATAAATTTCTAGTTATTTCGTGAACTACGTACGTAGTATTTACTGAAATTATATTATTTTATTTCGAAGATGAAGAATTTATTCCTCCGTTAAATAATATAATAAAGTATATAATCTTATCGCAGATAAACTTTAATATATCTGAACACGATTCAGAATACTTTATGTGAGTGTTTCCGTTGATTTGTTTTAGTAATAAACAATAGGTTGAAGTTATAAAGTTGGTTAAACATCTATATAACATTCGATGTAATTCAGCCACTCTGAGAACATTGCAAACATTTCATTGTCATAATGGAGAAGAATGAGTCATTAGTATAAAAAAAAAACAAATGTATTAAATCACATCTCATTTACTACAAAGTAAGATTCATTGATTGTAATGCTTCCGTCTACATTGCCGCCATTTTTATACACGTCAAGCGATATTGCCATGTAATAAATGAATTATATTTTCGGTATATTTGGGGGAAATATATGGCAACACTTTTAGAAACATCAAGATGGCGACCAAGGAGTTTAGCTAGAAGCGTCAACCAAGTAGATATTAATTACTCAATACAATACGTCAGGGGTTTCATCAGACGTTAGAATTTTTTAATTAATTCGCGGATTTCGGATCCGAAGAAGCTGTGAAATCCAGAAAAGCCAATAACGTCCAACAACAATCGGCAAATGCAAGTGATTGCTTCTCTGTCGAATTTCAGAGAAATTTATATGTGTGATCACTCTGAAACTGTGGTATGCGAAAAGGCAATGTTTTCTGACTGTAAATCAATTATAATACGTAATTTTCAGTTTTCTAAAGCTCGTTTTCTTACTACATTATGTAATATGTTATAAATAAAACCATTGATTTTTAGATAGGGTGTATCATATATAAATTGTCAGCAAATTAGTTACAAGAGTTGAATGTAAAATCCCAAAAAAAAAAAATCAAAAATATTTCTAAAGTTTACATTCTAAGGTGAAGACCCAAAAAAATAAGCTAACGGAATGATTGCAAAACCGGAATAATGTGAACCAGAAAACTAACTACATTCTCTGGAATAAATCAATAAGACATGAAATCACATAACACGGAATAACATACATGACACTTCTCACTTAGTACTGTCAAAAAAAAAACTACTCAAAATTTATGTTTCCTTGTTTCTCTGGACGTATAAACCTAATTTTGTTAATACCATTTGTTTAGACAGTGCTTTTAAAATCACACTATTATTTAAGAGGCGGGGCCTCATGACTTGTAGTACAGGTGCAAACCTAGTACAAGCGTCAGCCCCGCAAACTCTGGCTGCAATTTAATAAAAAAATCTATTAATATTGACATTAATAGATAAATATTTTAAATAGATATCATTTAAACAATAGATATATTCTAGTTTTAATTCATTAACATTGGAACGCATCTATTGTGCGAGCGAAGCATCCGTGGAATTTTATTGTGCGCCGCCATCTTGATTTAAATTCAAGGAGCATACACTATTCGCATTCCTCCCGCGTTCATTTTGACATATCGCTCACGGTCGCATGGCGAAACTGTCTCGATTAACTGGGTTGCCAGTCGCACAGTTCTGTGCCGCAATAGATTACCTGGATGTTTTTTTTTTTAAATTACGTTATCTATATAAAATGTTTTTTAAATTTGGAAAACGTCGGCAATTGTTGTTATTTAACAAAAGTGTTGCTTTATATATTGAGAGTAATCCGCATTATTAATAATAAAATACACGTGAGTAGAAGTATCTGTTATATATATATATATATATATATATATATATATATATATAGGTTAACAATTCAATAACTTTGTGTGTACTAGAATTACCTACATTGTTTATCTATATAAACAACTACATATATATAATGTACTTGATTAAACTAAGTATCTATTGTTTTGAATCTCCTGTCTTGTTAGCTTCAGTAAAACCTCTTTGGTTTGATATATGTTACGATTCATCATTATTTTTTAAATAAAGAACATTCTAAAATTAATGTGGTAATTTTTATAATCTGTGTAAATTGCACTGTCATATGCAATTTGAAGTAGTTTAGACGCACGTATTGCGGTCCTTTTCTATCGCATCGTGACCTTGGCGTGTGCGATGCGATAGTGTTAAGCGTGGTTGTTTCGTCAGGCGATTTCTCATGATGTAAAATAAAGGCAAAGGTGTTGGGTGATGTGAATGTATAAATGCTATTTATATTGGCAATATATTGACTGAAGCTTTCTGTTTAATATTACATTTAAACATGACTTATGACAAGTCAGATTAATTTAAATTTAAAAATAATTGTAAAGACATACTTAAAAATGAGAATGTAATCTCTACTCTTGTGAAATTATAGTATGTAGCGACCAGAGATGAGAATCTCTAAGAAGCTATCGACCTTCGTTACTTTATATGGCATCAGCTAGTGCCATTTTTTTATATACAGGGTGATTGGTTACAGGTGTAAAAGCTATATATGATGCTCATTATTTGTGAATTAACATATGGTACACCCTATGCAAAAATAATCGTTTCAGAAATAATAATGTATAATGATAGTATAGTAAGAAAAGCGTTTTTAAATTTTGTATTACTACATATTAAAATAATTATTGTTTATCTGTCCTTGCAGGCTTTGTACTACGAAAAGCTATAACCCTGTTGCATTAGAATGGAAAAGTTACATATTTTAAATTGACCATTATATTTATTAAATGTTAAATTAATAAATGAAACAGTCGTTAAATTTGCAACGTTGCTTTAAAGTTGCTCTCCGACCTAGATACGCGCGAAGTTCACAGCGAACTATCAAACCTGCTGAAACAATGAAGGCTTTTGGGGTACACATATATATTAGTTTATCGTGTACCCAATATATATGGTCTAGTGGATTGTTTGTATGTCTACAGATAACGTACGTTGAGTTAGCGCGGGTTTTACCCGAAAAAAATTCCCACTATGTCTCCTATGTTATTGAAGTGTATACAAAACTATTGAATAGCCGATTCAATGAAATATCGGTGACTTCTAGAAAATTCTTTATATATTCATAATGCAAATGTAAATAGATATTGTCATGAATTAAATGATATTTACTTCTCCGTAGAGATCCTGCGGCTAATTATCAGGCTTCATGATTATCATCAAAGAAGTTTTTATGGATGAGACGAGGGAATTTTTTTTCTCCCTAACAAAAGAATAGGTATATAATGGATTTTAAATAATGTCCCATAAATCAACGTCAATTTCAGAAATTAATTAATTTTTTAAATTTATTTATATTCTTATTTTCCTTTTCAGTCGATAGACGCTACTGCAAGGCCGTCTTCCAAAGTTCGTCACGCATTCAACGACTTCTGTCGACATGAACTATGTCTTTGGTCCAAGTGGGGAACATACGCCGCGTCTACTGGCTTTGGTCGCCACTAGAACCTTTTGGCCATCGGTTGTACGAGTGAGGCCTCGTTCACTGCCACTACAAACGATATTTATATAACATCGACTATATTTACCAAAAATAGTGCAATAAACAGTTTAATATAAGATGATAATTATAAAGAAAATATATGTTAAATATTTGAACAATAAATTTAATAGAATATTAAATGAAACCTAGAATGTAGTGGTTGAGGATGAATGTATTGCTAATGGAATGAAAGAGAAAGACTGGGAAAATTGTAGAATGAAAGAAACAGTACGACAGATAAGATGATACATGAAAGAGAAGAATGATTATAATAAAAAATATGAAAAAATTACTAGAAATAAAAAGTCCCTGTCTCACACGAGATAGGGGAACGAGACGTCCCCAATAGCGGGGAATAAAAAAAAAAACATCGACTATTTTGCTGGCGACACAACTTGAGTTGCTACATAACTTATAATGACTAGGCATTTATTCAACTTATCAATTTATTCATGTTATTTTCCATATTGAATCACTTATAACGCGGTGTGGATAGGCCCAACATTAAGTGGAATGACGTTACAGTTAAAATCGATAGAAGTTTCTGGATTCGGGCAGCTCAAGACACGTTATGGAGGACGCTTCTGACATGCATGGTTATAAGTTGATATGGTGAAGTGAACAGAAATTTGCCAGAAGAACCTGTTTCGATGAATCATGGTACCAGTGTTCCAAAAGCTTTTTAAGTAGTTTATATATACAAGATGATATTTAGAGTAAATTGTAAATAAAGATACCTAGAATGTAGTAGTTGATGATGGATGTATGGCGAAAAGAACGGAAGAGAAAGACTGAGAAAATTGTGAAATGAAAGAAGTAGAAAGATGGATTGTGATAAATGAAAGAAAAAAAAGATTATCTTTCTTTTTAAGCAGTTTATATATACAAGATGATATTTAAAGTAAATTGTAAATAAAGATACCTAAATGTAGTAGTTGAAGATGGATGTAAGGAGAATAGAACGGAAGAGAAAGACTGAGAGAATTGTGAAATGAAAGAAGTGGAAAGATGGATTATGTGATAAATGAAAGAAAAGAAAGATTATCTTTCTTTTAAGCAATTTATATATACAAGATGATATTTAAAGTAAATTGTTAATATAGATACCTAGAATGTAGTAGTTGAGGATGGATGTATGGCGAATAAAACAGAAGAAAAGGCTGAGAGAATTGTGAAATGAAAGAAGTAGAAAGATAGATAATGTGATAAATGAAAGAAAAGAAAGATTATCTTTCTTTTTAAGCAGTTTATATATACAAGATGAGATTTAAAGTAAATTGTAAATAAAGATACCTAGAATGTAGTAGTTGAGGTTGGATGTATAGCGAATAGAACGGAAGAGAAAGACTGAGATAATTGTGAAATGAAAGAAATAGAAAGATGGATTATGTGATAAATGAAAGAAAGATAATCTTTCTTTTCTTTTCTTTCATTTATCACAGAAAAAGAGCGTAAAAAAATCAATAAAGATAAGAGACAAGTCTGTCCTTCCAAAAAAATAAGAATACAAGTTTAATGAAATATGTTCATAATGCACAATAGGTAACACTAGATGTTTAATATTGACAATTAGATTTCCACCCGATTTTTCCGCAAGTTTTCCTCGCTTCCGTTCATGAGATAAATGTGTCAATGTTTTGTTAATAAATAATTTAAAACAAATGCAGTTTATCTTTGAATTGACGTGAGCAGTGTTATAATGTAACTATTTATTCATTCGACTGCAATTCTTGCAAGAACATACGGGATATATTTTGACTTGATATTATCAAATAAAACACTTTCATTTAGAATAAATATATTTAAAAAGCTTTTAAGTTAGATAGTTTTTTGATACCCATATTGTGGTAGTTGTGAAAAAATATGTACCTAGTCCGCCATATTGAATTTTAAATTTTGACATAATCATCGTGTTTTACTAGTGTAGCCCTTTCATTTGATACCAATATTGAGGGGGTCAAGGAAAAATACGTAATCCGCCATTTTGTATCGGCGGCCATCTTAGATTTATAATGTTATTGATTTTATTATATTGTATTGTCATCTAAATTAAATGTGTGTACGAAATTTTAGATCAATCTGACAACGGGAAGGTGCTTAAATTTCAGTTTCTAATTTTGATCAATATAAATTCCGTACGGGTCGAACTAAGTAGAACCGTTTAAAAACATAAATCAATTTTAATAATTCTTTTCGTATAAGATTTTTTTAAAATTAATATTATCTTTTTAGTATATAATAATGCTATCATCACTGCCTTTCTGTTCTTCCACTATTCTCTGAATCACTAGCAATAAAATCAACATCCTGATAAATAGCTTGTGAGGTGTTTATTTTTTAAAAATAATATGCAAAACAGTTTAAAAATAATTTTATAATGACTCGTATAACAAAGTATACGTGAATCCAGAATACGTTCACTTCTACGAACTAACAAAGGCGTACTGAAACTTGCAGCGCAAAAGCGCTCCCTCGCGGTTTTGGAGATATATCAACACAACGCTTTTGCGCCATGTAGAAGTGAAACGGTAAGTAAAATTTAATTTATCAATATTATATATTTTGAAAAATAGACGATCAATGCTGAACCTATATAGACATGAAAATATATTCATATCAGACTGCTGAAGTTGCCTGCATTCAGTTTCTTTTGACCATCTTATAATATAGTATATTTAATGTTATCGTCCCACGCTTTGCTTTCCCCACCGTGGACTCTAAAATCTAACGACCTCAACGGTTATTTATTCCAGTTCTGTACGCTATTTAGTCTGCCCAGTTCCTCTTCAACTTTGATTATTTTTATTTTTTTTATTTATAATGTATATTCCACAGACATTAGCAAAGGCGCGTCCTTTGTTTTTACAATTGAATTTAATATAAACGAACTTTTTTTTGGTCTCGTTTCTGCATGTTGATTACTATAGTATCTTAGACTATTTCTTCACTTAATTCTTAGGTTTTTAAATCATTTGTCTCTTGTTTATTTAAAACGCTGTAAAAATAATACAGTTTTTAAGGTTACGTTTACAAGCACTTCCTCATTCCTACTCCATATTGTCGTCCTCAGGTTGTGCATCAGTTTCTGTGCGGCGGTTTTATAAATAAACAGCTAGTTTATTCCCGCAAACGTTGCTTTGGAAAAAAATAAAGCTTTTAAGTAACAAATAAAAAATAAGGGTTGATCGTAGAGGGGTGAAAATTTAGAATTGCATGTATCATAAAAAAATTGAAACAATGACATCAAAAAATTAAAAAAAAATTAAGGGTGAACAACCCTTATCACTTAGGCGTATGAAAAATAGATAGTAGCTGATTCTCAGACATACTGAATACTCATGTAAAATTTGGTAAAAATCGGTCGAGCCGTTTCGGAGGAGTACGGTAACTAACATTGTGACATGGAAATTTTATATATTAGATATAAAAAACGCATCTGCAAGCTTGTTGTTATTTTAAAAATATTTGGTTAATAGCGTTTTCAAAATGCAGATACCATCCTCCTTGAAAGGTGTGGGTCTATATTAGATGCATGCCCAGCGCTGAAGTGGATATTTGCAAAATATTTACACAACAATGTAGATGCATTGATTGTTATAAATGTAAACACATACTGAAGGATGAGTCAGCGTTGGATTCGGTGAAAGTGACAATGGAGCGCATATCTCATTCTGATCACCTAACGTTGAAACGACACGTCCGGCGGTACGGCTGACTTCAGCGGATTCATTGTACTGATATGTTGCTGTACAACCTTATTTTAAGTTAATCACTTATATAAATATAGTGACAGATACATGATATATACAATAAATAAAAACAAATTTATGACTCCTATTTTCTTCTTCTAAAACATTACAAATCTGAAGTCATAAGTGTACTTTTTTTAATTTCAATGTAATTTTAAAAAAATATTATAAAATAGATATTATCATAGCATTCAAAGGTACAGTACCCGACGATACGCACATCGACTTTTGGAAAGAGACAATCGATAATGTCCGCTTTGTAGAGCACTATCTCTGTCCCACACTACCTATATGACGTTTTGTCAGTATTTGTATTTCGTGCGACAGAGATAACGCTCTACTAGACTAGTAACTATGCTATATATATTAACTAGCTGATCCCGCAAACGTTGTTTTGCAAAAAAAAATGATATTTTAATGTACAAATAAAAAATAAGGGTTGATCGTAGAGGGGTGAAAATTTATGCTTGTATGTATTCTTGTATGCTGTATCATAAAAAAATAAAAACAAAAAATTTCGTTGAAAAAATAAAAAAATTTTTTAAGTGTGAACAACCTTTATCACTTAGGGGTATAGAAAATAGATAGTAGCCGATTCTCAGACCTACTGAATACGCATATTAAATTTGGTAAAAATCAGTCAAGCCGTTTCAGAGGAGTTCAAGTTCGAACACCGTGACACAAGAATTTTATATATTAGATATATTACTACTAAGAGAAACGAAAGTAACTAATATAGTCGAGTAGTTTAGCAACTTGAACTGGCACTTGGCAAGTCAAATATAGCACAGGATAGACGGCTTCTGTGGCTTTAAAGTGGACAGATGAGTTTACTAAGGTCTTCGGGAGAAGCTGGAGGTATCATCAGTACTATTGACAGGTGTCACGTAATTGGTGTGCTAAAAACTAACACTGGTGTAGTTGCAGCAAGGGGTAGAAGAAAGGAACATTGCACCACGAATGGACAACGAGGAGAGTCGCGGGACCTTACTAGAGTACTGCAGAAGACTCAAAGTAGAGACCTTTAAAAGGAACAAGGAGGCAAAAAGTAATTGTATAAGATTAGTCAAGATAAATATTTAAGTCTGTGATAAAGGTAAGGAACATAAAATTAAAAAAAAACAGGAAAATGCAAATTAAATTATAAAGTAATGTAAATGTAAGAATGAAGCAAAATAAAGAAATAAAATTAAAAGTTAAGTATTCTGGTGGGTAAGTGACGAAAGTGAGGTGATGAATGAAAGGAATGAAAGAATAAATTACATTGAGAAGGAAAAAAGACTTAAATAAGAAAAGGATCAATATTTAGCCACTTCCGCACATGCAATGGTAGTCGTGCAACAAAATGCACCGCCCCGCCAGCCCGCTGATAAATGCGTATGCGGCAAACAATGCGAATCACACAACCGCCACCGTCAAATCACTCAACACGTGTTTCACCCCTCCACGGGACATCTTCAGGAGTTATGTTACACCGATTAGTGCCAAACACAGAGGCACTAAATATTGGACCTTTTCTTACTTAGGATAAGCTTCCACAAGGTAATGCCTGATTCCATTAAATACGAGAAATAAAGAAAACATTTTTGTGAAAATAGTCCCTGTACACAGGGAAAGTACGAGAATCAGAAAGGCTTATGTCGAGATAATATTCAAATTTAGAAGTCTGCGTTAAGTCTGATAACACTCGACAATCTTAGCTTTAAGTTCCATATGATTTCGACTCCTACAAGTATATTAAGTAACTTTATTAAGTTATATAAAAGCAAGCTAAGTGTGCCGTGTGAACAGCGAGGAGGAAAGAGGGTATACACGCACATTGTAGCCGCGAGAGGCGGCCAATTAAGCATAAGTATTGATTGTTTGGAGTGCCAATTCACACAGCTATATCGACGCCATTGTGTAGAATTTCATTCGAATATATTGCTTATTTTATGGAAGATAGAGACGGAAATTGGATGACATGAAATCATCATACATTGTATATAAATGTATTTTCGTATCTATATAATTTGAGCAACACAACCATAGAAGATTTTCATGAAAAACCTATGAAAGTATATAGTTATTCTAAACAAGGTGTTTAGCTATAGGTGTAAAATTAAGGTTGAACAACCCTTATCACTTAGGGGTATGGAAAATAGATAGTAGCCGATTCTCAGACCTACTAAATACGCATAGAAAATTTGGTAAAAATCGGTCGAGCCGTTTCGGAGGAGTACGGTAACTAACATTGTGACATGAAAATTTTATATTTAGTTATTTCTTAGCAATCAACTGTTTATTATTCCTATTTAAGTAAGAAAAGGACCAATATTTAGCCACTTCCGCACATGCAGTGGTAGTCGTGCAATAAAGTGCACCGCCCGCCAGCCCGCTGATAAATGCGTATGCGGCAAAAAAATGCGAATCACACAACCGCCACCGCCAAATTACTCAGCATTTGTTTCACACCTCCACGGGGCATCTTCAGGAGTTATGTTACACCGATTAGTGCCAAACACAGAGTGACTCTCACTAGGATGGACTTCCGCGAGGTAACGCCTGATTCCATTAAATATTTATTCCTATTTACAGCCATCTAGTGAACGTTCAAACTTTAATATTCCACGGAATGAAACTCTAGACACTAAGCACTCAAAGTACGGTACATAAATACATTTAATTGCCAAGTACATATTTGTTTTTTTTTTTCATACGTCAAGAGAACAAGCTTCGAGGTTCCTCGCTTATTTACTTTCGAAACATCAACTGGTGATGTGGCCTCGGATATATTTCTAGAATTAATAATTATCTGCGAGCGACACGCGGCAGTAACTTAAATATTATTATTATCATACCACCTGTAAAAAGCCTCTACTAGATGGACATACATAGACTTACCCCGTAGATTAAAAATAAAACCTGTTTGAAGCCTGCGTCCAGTGTATTCAGACTTTAAAAGGCACACAATTATACATTATTACTAGCTGATCCCGCAAACGTTGTTTTGCAAAAAAAAGTTTTTAATTAACAAATAAAAATAAAAGGGTTGATCGTAGAGGGGTGAAAATTTAGGGTTGTATGTATTTTTGTATGCTGTATCATAATAAAATAAAAACCAAAAAAATTGTCTAAAAAATAAAAAATAAATTTAGGGGTGGACCACCCTTATCACTTAGGGGTATGGAAAATAGATAGTAGCCGATTCTCAGTCCTACTGAATACGCATATTAAATTTGGCAAAAATCGGTCGAGCCCTTTCAGAGGAGTTCAAGTTCGAACACCGTGACAAGAGAATTTTATATATTAGATTACACGTATACATAATCATTATCAATACATCTTATAAGTCCAGACGCACACGAGATATTTAAGAACAGACTTGACGTTTGAACTTCCTCAATTCGATACACAAGTGATAGTATACAGTCGTCTACGTACTATTATCATTACCTAAGGTATATGAAAGATGAGGCGGAAGAGGGAGGGTTGTGGGTACGACGCACACGAGATATTTGAGAACAGATTTTACCTAAGCATTTGGTTAACAGTGGAATACGTACTAAAGTCATTGAAACATTTGTGTGACAAGTGAGGCCAGAGAGAGTAATGGTTGCGGGTATGACGCACACGAGATATTTCAGAACAGATTTTACCTAAGGAGTTGGTTAACACTTGAAGATATACTAAAGTCATTGAGGCATTTGTGTGACGAGTGAGGCCGCTTTTTTCCCAATCGGCATTTCGAGTGGAACCAAGGTCCTCTGAATGCGGAACAGTGTAACAGGTGTACCAGTCTGGTCCACCACTGGGTCACAGGTACACGTGGGACTTCCCCTTTTTAAACCTATATAGATACTCAGATAGCGTCGTCAGCAGTGTGAAGATTTGGACAACACTGTACATCACGACTGAAAGTGGAGTAAGGCGTCCTTATAACGGGGGCATGTTAATTAATTTCGTGGTATAATGTAGTGTTCGCTGTGGGACTGCCCCAAACGGGTCCGTTTACGCAACAACTCGGCATTCTAGTCACCACTTGCCGGTCAGCTGTTTCGCAACACCGCGTCATATTTCTGTTATTATACAATATACGTTGTGAAATATAAAAATTATTTAATATTATGCGTTGTTTTACATTTATATTACGTGCAGGTATGAACTGTGTGGCGATTTTTAGAGAAGGTTTTCCTTGCTGTAGAAAATTCAAAGATCTAGCAGGAGCATCAAGCATCAAAAGGGGAATCCCTTTATATATATATATATATATATATATTACAACAGAAATATAGTTACTTATATACATGATTGGCTGATGATTTCTATGGGTTGAACATTGTTTTAAAATAAATACATTTAAAATTTTTTTAAGTGAAACGGTTTTTTGATACCCATATTGTGGTGGTTTTAAAAAAATATGTACCAAGTCCGCCATATTCGAACGGCGTCCATGTTGAATTTTAAATTTTGACATAAATGTTTTACTAGTGTAGCCCTTTCATTTGATACCCATATTGAGGGGGTTGAGGAAAAATATGTAATCCGCCATTTTGTATCGGCGGCCATCTTAGATTTATAATGTTATTGATTTTATTATATTGTATTGTCATCTAAATTAAATGTGTATGCCAAATTTCAGATCAATCTGACAACGGGAAGGTGCTTTAATTTCAATTTCTAATTTTGACCCAAATAAAATCCGTACGGGTAGAACTAAATAAAACCGTTTAATCAGTATAAATATGATCTAAGCCAGAATAAATACAAACACTTCTACTTCGTACTTCGTGTTGTCATCACTTCCAACCAACAGCCCTGGGAAGAATCCCATTATATAAATAAATAAAAAAATCCTACGGATATTGTTATTTGCTCTTTTAAAATCTAAATTAATCCACATAATTACAAATTTCAGGTTACAGTAAAATATTTACAAGGTTAATTGTTTCAGTTGTAAAAGCCTTAAAGTGAGCATATTACCTTTGTATAACACGTTATTGATTATTTATATAGGCTGTACTATACAGAGAAATAGGTATACATTTACTTATACAAAAATATGTATATATAGAAATCTTCGTGTCAAATGTTAAAATGCGACAAGGGTGCTATTGTGTTGGCAGACCAAAAATACATAACTTTCATATATAAACGTCTGAGATATGTGATCTGCAGGACGTGGAGATAGAAATATCGTGACATATGTACTAGAATATCTCGTGTGCGTCTTAGTTATTTAATGGAATCAGGCGTTACCTCGCGGAAGTCCATCCTAAGTAAGGACTAATATTTAGCCACTTCCGCACATGCAGTGGTAGTCGTGCAATAAAATGCACCGCTCGCCAGCCCGCTGATAAATGCGTATGCGGCAAACAATGCGAATCACACAACTGCCACCGCCAAATTACTCAACACGTGTTTCAATCCACGGGGCATCTTCAGGAGTTATGTTACACCGATTAGTGCCAAACACAGGGTCTAAAATATATATGAGACTCAAATCAATGAAAGTCAATTAAGTCTCATATATATTTTAATTGACAGCAAATGAGTTATAAATTTACTTTTTAAATCTTATGTGACCTTTTTAAAGAGATCGGAATGTGAACAGTTGCTAGTGTCGGAGTTTATTCCGCCATTTTGTAAACCAGTTGTCGTTATACGATTCAAGCAACCTTACATCTATAGCCAGTAACACTTAACGTTTCACTGAACTTTTTTTCCTGATTATGAAAAAAATATACTAATATTAAACATTGAAAATTATTATTATATTTAGATTTCACCCACACTAACGTTATTAGGAATAACTTTAAAATACAATAATTGTATGTTTATATAGCAGGGGTGGTCAAGCCTCCTTGATAGTTCGAGACATTTTTCGAAATTTGAATTTTTAAAAAAAAATTATATTTATTGAAATTATATGACAAAGGTACAAAATATGTGTATTGAAGTTAGATATAGTGGCACACGTATATGACAGCACTCCTAATAATACTTAGGATGCCGGTTAGTTATGATCGGTGTTTGGATTTCGCTAATTTTATACTGGAATAATAATAATTATTATTATTCACAACAATAATTTGTTTCGATTTCCCAGCAGCTGAAATAGGTAAAATAAATATTGAAACAATGCAACAATCAATCGTAGTCAAAAATAATCGTTTAGAGCCGCATGTGTTATGCGGGCCGCAGTTTGGCCACCCCTGACTTATACATTCACCCCTTTTATGTCTTTCATACTTGTAACTAATCATTTTGTATATGTAAATATAGTGACACAGATAAATATATAAATACAAACACACACATATATATATCTGTGTGTGTGTGTAAATATTAATAAATACCGCCATTAATGTCAAATTTAGATAAATTTATTTAGCTGAGAATAAATTTATATGTGATTTTTATTCATGAACCAACTTCTTCGATCTTACAATACCAATGTCGTAAGGATATTGGTTAATTTTAAGTTTCTAATTAATTATTGATGTATAATGTATAATTAAGCCTATCCCCACTTAAGTTTAAGTTGTGACGCAATAGTTACTCAACGTAAAATTGCGTCACAGAGCGTCCGATCTGACTCCATTGCGTCATTCGAATTTGTGTCATGATCTCGGATATTTAAACTTCGATATGCCTTCCGTTAAACGGTACATACGAATGTAAACCTTATTATAATAATAATAAGTTCAAATTACAATGTTACATTCATTATTATTTACTCAAAGGAAATATATTGACAATCCTTTGTAACTGTTACGTGATAAATTCTTAGTAACTTCATGTGTTTTTTAAATCGGAAAAGGCTTTGTTATGTGGTTAAACATCCTTAAACATCCTGGTCTCCGGCTGAAGGTGGGCTCTGAATTTCAGGATTATTAGATAGCTTTGTAAGACCTTTAAAGGTGTGATGATATTTCTCATTTGTCATCATAAATCATTCCAATCTTTTACAAATATTTCTAATCATCCTATATGAAGTTATCGCTTTGAAATACAGTAAAAATATTTATTTGTTGATTTAGAATTCGACAAGCTATTTTTGACATTACAAATCCTACAGAGATAGACAGTAAACAATAATTAGTTTTATTTCTATATCTGAACTTTTCAAATGCTGTTTATATTATGTTATATATTATCACTGAAATCACTGATTTTTATATAGAGTGTATATTTTAATTGACGATAAATGAGCAATACATTCACCCATTTTAAGTTTTTACACCTATATACAATTATCCTGGATAATATAGAGCAGAGAAATAACGTGACCATGTTAGTACCATAGGGTAAGTTTTTTAAAGTCTCTGTTTTTCAGGGCCTTTCATTTCTCTTACTGTGAGGCAGATACTTTACATTATCTTGTAAATATATTTTTATTTAAATATATTCACGATTCTCCTTTCATTATTCACAATTTGTTATATTTTCCTTCTGTTCTTTACAATCTCTATTTTTCCTACTATTTCATATCTTCTTTCACATATCGCCTTTCTTCTCTCATTCTCATTTATAGTTCACAGATTATTTGACTCATAAATAACTTTTATTTTTATTTTTCTTTACAGTAAAACTTTTATATCTAATGTTATTAACCTTATTTATGTGCATATATCATGTTATTCGACCCTTTTGTTTCGTTGAGTCTTATTTTTGTTTGTCGTGCACTATACCACCTCTCTACAGAGCTCTAGGAAGATAGTGTGACATTAGGGAAAGCAATTCCTTCTTCTATTCTACCTACCCATTGTAACATGGTAGGTTGTTCTTCTAAATAATTCGTAACGTCGTACTTGACCGAGTAGCAGGCATTCAAGCACGTACCACACCTTGCTGGGTATCGGGGGTACTGTGTCGCATACAACCTTACGTAACAAAGCCTTTCATTACAAATATTCGATAACCACAACCTTATACATCCGATTAAGTCGGCCACGAGCCGCTGTCAACTTCCGTCTCAGATCATTCGCATTTGGTCAATGACCTTGATTGAAATATTTTTAGAGTAGTAAAACCTCTTTTAATATTTCCCTAAAAAATACTGTGTTGTAAACATTTTTGTACTTTAAAAAAAGCATTTCCTGACAATTAATGAACGGTATACTATTCAAAAACCTAATACTAATAGGTGTCTTTTCTAATTTCGAGTTAGAGAGGGGAGGAAAAAAAAAAACCTCTCCTCCCTAATGGGCGACGACCAACTGCGCCCATCGTTCTTTCGTATTTGAAGGTAGGTAGTAAGGTATGCAATATATATAAACCTCAGTAGTAAATAATAATAGTAAATATAAAAATGAGTCAATACTGTGATACCAAAATTTACCCGTGATTCAAACTGATCTACTCGTATAAGCAAAGATGAGGAACGGAAGGTGATGAAAGGCAGATGATATGTAATCAATGAAAAGATAGATATTGTGAAAAGATGAAAGGAAATGTGGAGAATAGAAAGAATTTTTTTTTTAACCAGAATACGTAACGTCAAGAAAAAAGACTGTAATGATAGAAAGTATTGACCTGTAGCATTTCAATAAAAAAAAATAATGTTGCGTATTTCAAAGTTATTACTTCATACGTGATATATGATTTTAAAGCTTTTACAGCTATTTATAATAACCATCAACTATCATCGACGTTCTCACTCACACATAGAACTGTGTAAACCTTTTTCTTATATATAACCTCATTATTGTAACAAATAGATGATCATCACGCCCACTACATGACGTAATCCACCTCCCAGAGTTCACCACGATGTTCGGTCTTGAGCTGTTCACATTGTCATACTTCCTGCGATCTTAATTATGTTGTCAGAACAGAGAGACACAACTAATAAAGAATAAGATCCTGAAGAAGAAAAGGCGAGCGACTGCGACACACTAAGGGCTACATTGAAGCCACAAGAACCTCAAAACGCTTAGAATATAAGTAGTAGAGAAATTATTGTAAGCCAATAAATCAAAGAGGCTGTGAATAAAGAAAAGAAATCTAATGAAATTATGAGAACATCAAAAGGGAGTACAAAATATGATTGGAATTGAATGGCTTATCTCCTTAAGTTCATACAGGTTCATACTAAATTGATCTAAAGGCTTTATAGATATTTGCTTATAAATAATCTATACGTCACCAACATAAGTAAAATCAAGTTACAAATCGAATCGTAAATACTTAAACAAGGAAAACAAAACTAGATCTCTTAGTGTTTAACACTATGATCTATATGTACAAATACATAATGGAAAATGAATAGCACGAGGCATTAAGTACAGATATTTTTATGAACAAGTATATTTACCGACAAACGAACGTTTCGTTTATTCATGGTTCACTCGAGCATATATATATATACTACATACTAAGGTATAGAAAATAAGTAATCTTTTCAATTTATCATTAGGTCAGGATGTCTATCACCCATTGCAAGGCATGCCCATGTCTTCTTGACATTTATATAAGGTTGAAATTTTTTAAACCATCACTAAGTGTTTCGCTACTATTATAGTGCCGAACAGCCAATATAACAATCTACCGGTGTGTTTTCCAGCTAGATATAACTTGGTGGTGCAGTGAATGAGTTTCTTCTAGGCCTGCAGCATCAGGTGAGATGGAAATCAATTGCTATTTAACAATAAAATAAATGTATGTTAATATGTTTACTGTAAACCATAGATCTCCTACAAATATCGCCGCATCTACGGGGTGAGTAGGCCGTTCTCTAGGTGCTCCAACATAGTGGAGCTGGATGCTGGTATTGCGAGACCATGAGGATCTTTTTGGGAGACCCAAGACTTGCAGTGAGCGTCTATCGACTGAAAAGTAAGTTCGGTCTTACGATGCTCGCATATATTGATTTCTTGCGACTTTGAATATGTTGTAGGTTCAACTTGTCGACAAATTTCCATTTAAATGTAATGTTAAAATTTTTCGGTCAATTGGAATCAGGTAAGTTTTAAAAGTGATCTATTAAAAATAAGTATAACTTTGATAGAAGATGAAAATCTATTTGATACGTTTGTTTGTAGGAACTAGGTACGGGTCGAGCGAGCCGTTTACCAAACACAGCGTCGGGTTTCGCAAAACGGACGCAAAACTCGACGTTTATGTTGCAACGGCCGACCTTCGCCGAAGACGAGGCGGCATACAAAATGGCCGCCCAAGGTTGGTGAAAATTGTTGCCGCCCGACGGCCTTCTGCCTAACAGCGCACCGGAAGTCGGTGTCGATACGATGAAAGTTGTTTTGGTAATCGCGCGTACAGTCTATGACACGTATGTCAGTGCAGCATGCGTGCTGTTTGTGCACACACACACACACACACTTCTATATATATATATATAAACTACGAAACAGCTCGATCGATTTTCGTGAATCTTAGCGCGCATATCGGCCAGGGCGGAGAATCGGACATCTATTTTTCATCCACCTAAATGTTGAGGGTGGTCCACCCTTAATTTTTTTTAGAAATAATTTTTAGTTTTTTATGATACAGCGTACAAAATTACATACAACCCTAATTTTTCATCCCTCTACGATCAATCCTTATTTTTTATTTGTTAATAACATACATAGCAAAACAACGTTTGCAGGATTAGCTAGTATATATATATACATATATATGCATGCGACCATTGTCTTACATTTGGACTAATTTTAGAGGAGCCAATACGTGCACGGGTGGCAGTTTCAAACTAACTGCGAAACGCGTATATATATATATAGATATATATATATATTTATATATATATCTATAACCTGCCCACTGCCACGTCATCTTGCCAATCCGCTGGCAACATAGGCCACTAAGTTTTTAAGGCTGAAATTAACAGAAAATAAGTTAAATCTTTTCCCACCTTTTTTCGCACAAACTGTATATACAGTTTGATTAACAGAATTAAATGTGTTTTTGTATTTAATTACTGACATAGAAGAGTATAGGTAGCACGCATACACTCATGTGAATAGATTGCGTGTTAAAAAAAATATTAAAAAAGCATTTCCTTGCCACACTACTGACGAAACAATGGGAATAATAGAAAAAATATAAAAAATCTCTCAAAGTTTTATTCTTTCTATAATGCTAATGGAATTAAAATGGAGAGTCGAAATAAAAACGAAAACAAGAAAACGGTTTTATTATAATTAAACACTCCACACACACTTAACAATAAATATTTAAAAATCTCATATAAATTCGAGTATGTAGAGTGAATAAGAAATAAAATTTGTAATACTAATCCAAACATCAACGTATAAATAAATTATATGCAATTGTGTCTTCTGAATTATAGAAAAGGTTTTAGACGTGGCATAAAAAATACTGGCATTGAATAAATAAAGGTTAGGTTAGGTTAGGTAAAATAAATAAAGGTTCTGAAGTGAAGTTAACAGGCTGATAAGTATTCCTAAAAGATGATCATAATTATCTCTTAAAAATTCTTAAAACGAATAAGATTCTTTTAAGACTTTTCATTTGATTCTCCACTGGATTATAAGTTTCACACAATTCTAGAGTTTATTCTCTATGCTATTTACATATACTGACGTATTTATATAATTGTTTAAACAAAAAAAATTGCCCCGTCAAGGTTGACGTGAACATATGAAAATTTACACAAATCGCGCACAAACAATAGAAATCTACGAGGACAGGCTGTAGCGCGGGGAGCGGGGGCAGATTTGTGTTTTAAATTAAGTTACGTAACCTTTTTGCTTATTGATTTAATAACTGGTTTATATATACATTTTAAATATAATTCCAAAAATTTGAATTTCGAATGTAGACTGTTGGAACAATGTGGATAGACGGCATCGTTTATATTCAAAAGTGAATCAATATTTTCACATTGGTAAGCTGTCGAGCCGTGAGTGAGATATACTCGGGTTCTCTAGTTTAGCAAGCTGAAGTGCGAGTGGGCAGGCAACATAGCGCACAGAGCCTTAAGGTTGTGGAGTAGAGATAAGAAACCAGCAAGCAAATCTTTAGACGTTTACCTACAATATGCACAGATGATTTTGTTAGTTATGAAGATGACGGACCCAGACCTCTTCTAACCGGAACTTTTAGTAATCTATGGGGGAGAAATTTGTCCTGCGGTGGGCGTCGTAAAATTAAAATTATGACGAAGGCCTTGCCTTTTTTTGTTTTATTTGAATCTCTGTGGTCATTTTTACTAGTTTTAATCTATTTTATACATGATATTATTAAATTATAAATTAGTTGAATCGTTTTTTAATTATAGTAAATATAAACGATGCATAATTGTACTGATAATGAATGATTTACATGAATTAATGTACATTATAATATTCTTTCTTATCCAATAATGACTTGAATACTAAGTCGATACGCGTTGAAGTCTTTTATATGAAAGTACCAAATTTACGTACGCGACTGATGTATTAGGTTTTTCAGTCTAAGAATAAAGTTAAATATCGCATTAATTATATATGCCGGCGTGATCACCTTGTTAAATAAATTCATCATCTTCATCACGCTAGCCGATATATCTCAACGACAATTCATAGGACTCCTCTAAGATCGTCACAATGACCCGTCACCTTTCAGGATTTCGTGCGACTTCGGCTATGTCATCGGACCTAGCAAAAGGCCTATCCACGCATTGTCTAGGCTAGTGGTCACCACACAATAGTGATCATCAGTCAAGGAATCTACGGCCACAACAGCCGTCAGTTGCACGAGTTAAATTTAACACATTCCAAAATTCAAATTATTACCCGGAAGATAAATTGCTTGAACATCTCAAAATTATCATTTTGACGTAAACACGTAAAATGAATGTTTAACACCTCATTGTCAAAAATTGATTGTTAAAGGAAGACGAATATTTATAAGTATTGTTTCTAAGTATAAATGGCGACGAAACGACCTTCGCTAATGTAAATTCGAATATGATTTACAAGGATTCCGCGTGGCAATAGCGTGTGAGGATGTGTCTTCACAAAAGTATTGTATATCTTGACACATTACTATGAAATATAATTATATTAACATTGAATCTTACTGTACGAAGAGAAAACTTATTTTGCGAGTATTTTTTTTATTTTGTACATCTAAAAAATAGTGCAGCTTGTAGAAGCCGATCTAATAAATTGTGCAGCTTGTAGTATCGGAGTGAGACTTGCCATCTTATACAATTCATACTTTGTGTATAGATATATAGGATTGTCTCTGCTCACAGACAAATTTTAAGAGGAAGAACAGCAGCGTCTTCTGTGTACCATGCGATCGCCAATAAGCCTGCCAAGCGTGGCGATTGTCGTATACCTTGCCTTAAATATCTTTGGAGAAGGTTCATACCTTGCAGTGGGAATCATAGGCTGAAACCTCCATTTATGTATAGATTGAATTTTCATAGTATTAGGAGTACCTATCTGTCGACGTATTTTACAGAAAACCGATTGATTTTTAATCGCTTCGGCATTGATTTGTATACTAGATTGTTGAAAGGTTGTTGATAACGAAGGTGAAAATTTGATCAGAAAATAAACTTGTTAAAAATGTAGCCGTGTGAATTTAACTTAAGTAAGCAACATTACTTTCCGGTCCCTCTAATATATATATATATATATATATATATATATATATATATATGTATATATATCTATCTAATATATAAAATTCTCGTGTCACGGTGTTCGAACTTGAACTCCTCTGAAACGGCTCTACCGATTTTTACCAAATTTTATATGCGTATTCAGTAGGTATGAGGCTACTATCTATTTTCCATACTCCTAAGTGATAAGGGTGGTCCACCCCTAATTCTTTTTTTAAACAAATTTTTTGGTTTTTATTTTATTATGATACAGCATACCAAAATACATATAACCCTAAATTTTCACCCCTCTACGATTAACCCTTTATTTTTATTTGTTAATTAAAAACTTTAATTTTTTTGCAAAACAACGTTTGCGGGATCAGCTAGTATATATATATATATATATATATATATATATATATATATATATATATATATATATATATATATAATAAGAATTCTTTAAATTGATAAATATATTAATAAAAGACTTTTCTAAGGAACTTATCTATGGTGTTAAAATAGATTTGGGTGTATATAATAAGATTTTTAAACATTATACAACGATTTAAAATAATGTGTTAGTTGTCTGAGTACTATGTAGTAACGATCGCGTTGCACGTGACAAGTACAGGAGGCTTCGTATCACGTGTACGTCAAACAGTCACGTTCGCGGCGGCTCGGGTCACGGACGGCGGGTCACTTGTTCTCAAATTTGAACAGAGCTCTTAAACAATCACACCTCATATGCTTGTTACAACACCATTGACGTCAAACGTTATATCACTACGTACTTTAAAGGTAAACCGGTATTTGTAAAACACTTTACGGAAAATTATATCTAACGTGTTAATATAATAATGGCTTTTAGAAAAACAATCGTTGTATTGATATATAAACTGGTTTAAATGTAATTGTAATTTAACAAACCACACTTTGACCACAGATAACGTTATAAATAAATATCACACTTTTATTTTTAATCTATATTTACGATATAAAGTTCTTATCTATTTTTTTAGTCGGACCATTTTTGAGACATCTCGTTCAACCCCTATCATGGGTGTGTACAGGGAGTTTGTGTAATGTTTTAAATAATTTTTTTTACTTATCTTTTGTATTTCTGTCTTTCATTCCTTTACATGCATCGACTCAACAACTTATGTTTAACAATAAATTTAGTCTTAATTTTTATTTATTTTCTTTCTATCTATACCGCACTTAATTTATAAATCTAAAATTATAACTATTTTTGTTTTTTTATTGCCTGTTACTGTTTTTCTTATAAACGGACTTAAGACGGACCTTTTGTTTATAAACCCAAGTAAGGTTCTACACCTAGTTGAGGTCACGGAAAGTCGCTGAATGCAGGAAGCAGACGATATTTGGCGAATCCCCAAGAGGTCATATATAGGCAGATTTACTTTTTATTTTGTAGATCTTTACTTATATATCATTTATATTGATCAACTGTGTACATCACGTATATATGTACATATTACAAAAGAAGCGAAGAAAAGGCTTTACTTTCTCTATGCAATTGACTCACAACTGTGAGAATTATACCGCCCATAATTCAAATTTGGAATGTGTTTATTTAAATAGACATTTACAAGGAAACGGGATTTTTAATTTTATAAAGACGTCAGTGTATTCAGTCTGTGAGTAAGCCTTCCGCGGGCACAGAATGCTGGTTTGCTGAGAAGAGCCGGTCAGGTCAACAATTTCTCTTTTTAAATGAAATTTGAAATTATAATATCATCTCTGCTAATGACGCTTCTAAATTCCAACTAAAAACTCTTGTATGCAGTTATAGAAAATTTAAAATTCTAGATCTAGTCTACATGTCGTGGTCCTTTATTATTTATATGTACACAGATCCACGGATTTGATATATTTGTCTGTTTGTCACTATTTATATATACGTATTTTAATATTTGCGTATAAATAATAACTTTTTATATAGGTAACAATTATTGATATACAATAATATAATATATAGGATAATCTGCAGTTTTAAGATTATAAATAAACTGTATAGTTCTTTTGACACTGATAATAAAACATCACATGGAAGACATATGAAAATAAATGAAACAATTTAAAACATTGATATCTGATAGCAAGCACAGATAATATATACTGAAATATTACACGAGTAAAAATAAATACGGATGTATAGATTAAATAGTTATAAGCTACGATATATATATTACTATGTTGAACTGAATCGTGTGAATACTGGTTTATGTGCAGTTGTGTTATTTTATATTTATTGTACCGATACTACCTGTTTTTAAAAAAAATACTTAAGAAATATTTACTAGACCTTTGATTACGTATCCATTAATTTATTTCTTTATTCTTTAGAAGGCAAATGCGATTAAAGTCAGTGTTATATTTTTATTTGTCATTGTAATTATAATTATGTTTTATACTGTATTTATTATGAGTATATATGCTATATACATATATATGTATGTTTTATCTATATATACACCTTAACCACCTGTTATTTATACTTTTACTGTTTCCATACTATGTTCGTCTGTAAGAAATTGTCTCGTGTGATAAGACCGCCCACTGTACGTTTTACTTTACTATTATGAAACTGTGTATATATTTTCTAGCGTGTACAATAAGGTATTTTTAATATAAATTAAAATAATATGTCATAGAAGTATATGTATATGTAGGCTTTTCCCAAAGTTCTTTTTTAATATTTTTGGCCTTTGTTTTGATGACCTATTATTCCGTTATCTTATTTTTGGGACAGGGATATATTTTTTTCATTTTTACGTTTTAAATTATTAATTTTCTTTATTTAATCTTCTATTGTTTAAAATCTTTTTTATAATATAAGCTTATGCATAGATAAAATCACAGCTATTTTCGTCAGTGTTTTTTTATCCGACCTCTATTTTATTCTATTTTACATCTTTCACTACTTCTTTTGCAAAACAACAGAAAATTGTGACGGTTCCCATCGTCTCTCATGAGAAATGCTATACTGCCTCTGGTGACCTTGTCCCTGATCTCTTCTTCACAGTCAGTTCCTATTCCTCCGTATACGGGACTCCCGTAAAGATCGACTCGACCGGTCTTACATTGCCCGCATCCAACGACTTCCTGAGACTTTTATTACGCATGTCCATTTAATATAGAACCTTGTATATGTTCATAGTAACATATATACAAATATCAATAGTGAAAAAGTAAATGATTTTTCATTTAGAATAGTAAATCTAATGTTGAATCAAGTTACCTCATACAAGTTATTAACGAATTCAGAGGAGGTAAAAGTATTTTTTTGTCTAACGACTTCCTAAGACTTTTATTACGCCGGTCCATTTAATTCCAACTCTGGGGAAGCGCTTGTAACTCCAACATAACCATCATACAAAGGCTCCAAAATGGCATATTGCGTACCATAACAAATGCTCTATAGTTCCTCACGAGCTCTGAAATCCACGAAGCTCTGGAGATCAAAACAGTAAAGAGATCCAGCAGTCATCGATTAATTATAAAAATCGGCTAGACAAACACCCAAATGACTTGGCTTCCGAATTGACTTGCATACAGGAAACGTCTTAAACGCTATGACATCCAGAGACTAGACGCTCGATGGTGAACTAGGAGTGTCTCCCGCCGGGGAGACCCCTTTCAAAGCTATAACCACTCAACAAATCCGCTTATAGTCCTGGGACTGATCGCAGATGAAAAAAGGAACACAAAAAAAAAGGTCCATTTAATATAGGACGTTGTATATGTTCATAGTAACATATATACATATATCAATAATGAAAAAGTTAATGATTTTTCATTTAGAATAGTAAATCTAATGTTAAATCAAGTTACCTCATATATTATAAACGAATTCAGAGGAGGTAAAAGTATTTTTTTTTATCTCGCCCACGCATCGGAATTTGCAGAAATGAGCCTAATCTTACAACAGCTGAGTGCAACCAGAGCGCGGAGGCTGTACACGCTGTTGTGCAACCGGTTACGCAAGCCGGAGCGAGACGGAGATATAGTGATTGTATGCCGGATACATTTGGACTTTAAACTGGAAGTCAGTAGACTAAAGATCAAATTATTACATGCATACAACACACTATTTCTTACTATAACAATCTTATATAATTATTAATAATAGCTACATAATAGTTTTTAATAATGAAACACAATCTATGGCATTTTAAGACTTCAACAACCTTAATGATGCCTTTTTATTATTCTTACGCTCCTATATGTAACATATATGTTTTTTATATTAAAACGAGAGAATTACATTCTTGTAAAGTACAATTTTGAATTGCCCCATCAGTGAAGCGTGGGCCCCATGTTGGGAAACACTGATTTAATTCCTATATTACTATTAATAATAAAAGAACGTACATAGTACCTTTGCCAAAGTAACAAGACCCACATTGGCTTTTCTAAAATTCTATTGCACCTCAATGTAAAATATATATTTTTATATTAAAGCCAATGGGCTCCACGTTGAGAAACACTTGTTTACAGTGACCACTTGTATATGATAAACTACCTTATAATGATATCAACAATTTAAAACTATAAGGTTCTAAACATGCCCGAAGGGCGCACAATAAACTTAGATCGGTTTTTAAATTTATAATAATTTAAGTAGTTTTTATATATAGAGCACCGTTTTGGGATCTTTTTTTCAACCCTTATCATGAATGGATAGGGACTTTATTTATATTGTAATATAATTGATTTCCATACGCATTTTTCGTCTTTCTCTATGTTTTTCATTCTTTTCTCTAATTTCCTTCACAATATCTTTCACTACTTTCCATAAATCGCCTCACTACCTTCAGCTTCACTCCAGGGTTCTACAATATAACATTTATTTTTTTTATCTATTTATTCTTAATTTATATTTATTTTTTAACTATATATATGTGATTTAATTTACATTTCTGATATCACGGGTATTTTATCACACTTCGACATACGATCGCAAATCTCAAACCTTCCACTTGGCTAAAACTATTCTTAAGTGTACAGTAGAACAGTAGAGTGATAGAGACGTTTTCACATTCTGCTACCGATGGCGGTGGAGAGATCTCTTTTCTCTTTCTTCTTCCAAAGAAAGGTATATCGTAACGCTAACGTATATATCAAGTAATAACTTGTCACTACGAAGTTGTAACTTGATGTATTGCGTCAGTGGAGCGTGAAGGACGCAGACGATGCGACCATTTATGATTATGCTTTGTCGTATTAATTTACGATAGATATTTATTGATTCATATTGTTTATGACGATCACCAGATGAATAAATATTCAATACAATCTGTTAGATGCTTGAATCTTGATTTCCTGTACATCAGACGCCCTTGGCAGTCTCATTACCAGCTTTTTAAACATGGGAGCCAATCAAAAGCCAACATTCTTTTTAATTTGCTAACTTATTTAAAAACCATTCAAATGTTGTTTGAATATAAAAAATAAGTAATTTAAAATATCACGCACCGGCGCGAGACCGGCACTGCGAAAGGAATTATCTATAAATAAGAAAGGACCAACATCCAGCCACCTCCGCACATGCAGTGGTTGTCGTGCATGAAAGTGCACCGCCCGCCAGCCCGCTCGTAAATGCGCATGCGACAGACAATGCCAACTACACAACCGCCACCGTAAATTCACTCAACACGTGTTTCACCCCTCCACGGGGCATCTTCAGGAGTTGTTACACAGATTAGTGCCAAACACCGAGAGAGAGGAATTATCTATGTCAGCGCCAGGTCATGCGTTTTTAGGAAAGTGAAACCTTTCTCGTACTCATATTGACGCAATAATTCATATATAAAAGATATCTAAACATTCAAGCGCAGTGCTAACACGTTATTTCCCACGATGCCGTTGCCGTACTGGCAACAAAATTGTGATCGTAGGATGCTAGATGGAGATCGCCTCCTTGTCCTATTGAAAATCTATGGGATAGGCCCATGTACATGTTAATATATATTTATTGTTCTTGTTGGTATATATAACGCATTGGAAGCAGTATAAGGAGACATTTGATGTTTAAACCGCCGAAGCCTTCGGACCTCTGAATACATTATTACTCTGTATATATGAAGGTTTTCCGAAACTTTTTTTTAATGGAAAAATACAAGTTTGGTAATTTTTTTAGCCATTATATGGATTTAATCTTTTACTCTTTTGAACAAGATTTTTAACATATCAGAGAAAAACTTCGTCATCACTGGAATCGGCTTGGGTTCATCGATTTAGATCTATGCCGAGGTATAAAAAGTAAAGAGAGTCCTGATCGAAGGTTGTTTGGCGTTGAACCTGTTGGTCTAAGCCTCCACAACCATGAACAAATTGGAGTCTTCAATTGGAACATCACGTGATTCGAAATTAGTACCGAAAATTAAAGTGTGGATAGTCAATTACATTCGAAATATTTTTCCGTTAAATCGAAAAAAAATGATTTGAAATTCGAATACCGCCACCTTTTTTATTATTTTTTTTTTGTGAAAAAGATCGTTATTTTTTTCTGAGCATATCGTCAGACTGGCGCATTATTACGTTCTTCCGCAATAATTAAAATTAAAAAATGAAAAGTTTTAATTAAACAAAAAAATAATAATGACGCTCTCATTATACAAGCCTCCTATCATATTACTTAAGTAAATTATATGTTTATGTATTCATTTACTAAAGTATGATTTTACCATTTTTTCGTTCTCATATATATGTATATATATATATATATATATATATATATATATATTTCATATATATGAAATGTATATATGAAATATACATGAAAATGGATATATATATATACACATATATACATATACATATGGGATCTTTCTTTTCCCAGCTGCGATGTACGTGACAATAAAGCATTCATTTCAGAACGCTTAATACTACTGCATGTGCGGAAGTGGCTAAATATTGGTCCTTTTCTTACTTAGGATGAACTTCCGCAAGGTAACGCCTGATTCCATTAAATATTTAGAGATACATTCATAAATAAATCACATTTTATGCTTTACATATATAAAGGATTGTCTCTGCTCACAAATAAGTTTCCAGAGGATGAACAGCAATTTCTTCTGCATGCCATAATACAATATTGCGATCGCCAACTCGCCATGGCGTGGCGATTATGGTATATCCCATAGATATATACACCTATCCCCCGATTTACACTATACTTGTTTTACACGGCTTTCCAAATAAGTTTCTTTTTTGTTAAATAACCGATTTTATAACCATCTCTCATAATGTAAATATTTCTGTCTCAAACATCGGTTCGGATCAAATAACTTCGAGTGATGAAAGTGAATATCATTGATTCCGAAAAAAAGAATGAGAGTAATTTCTGAGAGTGATAAAGGATAATAAAACACTTTCGTTTTTATTTTTTGTTCTTCTGTTTAATGTATTGTAATTTAATAAAACAGTGTTTCCGTTATATGTTAAATATTTTAACTTGTCAATGCATTTTATATTTATTTCTGTGTACACCTAAAAATATTGAAAGTAATCACAACTGTTAAATAGCAAAATTATGCATTTTCTGCAAGCTTTTCGATTTATACGGTTTCGACTTGAAAATTTTTAATTTTCGATTTACACTTTTTTTATGAACGTATCTACCGTTTAAATCGGGGGATAGGTGTATTACTATCTTTGATTCATTCATACCTTGAGGTATCAACTTGTTAAGGCCCGAGAGATACGTAAATTAAATTGAATAAACTATTTTTACATTTTGCATATGTGGGAAGCAAGAAAAAATGACGTCTGAACACTTTCTTGCGTCGCGAGTTACAACCGTGGCCTCGCGTGCACATGATGTGTGTAAATCGTATCTCTACCGAATCTACATTATGCTTAATGCCATAAAAAAGATTTATTTTATTTAAAAAAAACGTTTAAAAATCAGGTCTTCAGTAATAAAATTATAAAATTTAAACCGTTCCAGTGAGAACTAATGGTTACATATAGAATATATATAACATTAAATAATTGTTAAAATTAGCTTTAACTATAGTCCTTGGCCGATTCTTCTGTATAATCAACATAAGAATCTCACAGTGGTCTATGTACATATATATTTACATGTTTGTTATATGTGCGTTGATTTTTCAACGATAATTAACAAATCATATTCGAAAGAATAAACATCTGTTACATTTTTTCAATAAAATTAAAAATTGGAATTCTTAATTGATCGTCAACTTTTTTAGAACTCTTTTATTTTTGACTCTGCTTTGCAAAGTTATAATTGTGAAGAAGAAGTAGAAATAAACTACACATTTTTTAATAAGGTTTTACACAGATTTATTTACGTATAATTTCGGTCAAATATAGCCTAAAAGAAAACAAAAGCGACATCATTGACATGGATTCTTATCATTTTAATTTTCGTATATATTATTTATAACATTAACTTTAAATATGCGATGCAAATTTTATATATACTAGTCCAATGATATAAAATCCAGTAATATAGCAACAACTTGAACGCTATATAAATCCCTGAACCACTAGCTCACTTTAAGATAAATAAGCCAATTCCTCCCAAACCTAAACCTTTTTGGACTCACTAAGATAAGAAGGTAATGTATCCTCTTCAAACTGCATAGTAAATTAAAACACCCGCCACTGGTTCCCAAACATTTGACGTCATTCAAAACAAATATAGTGCGCTACTATGTAATCAAATAAAGTTTCATCGGCCATAATAAGCATTACAATGAAAACAATCACACATTTGAACGTTCACTGCTTGATATAGGCCTTACCATAGATTTCTAGAAGCTTGCAGTTTTTTTTTGGACCAGATTCCTCTATCACTGCTTTTCAAATATCATTTCCAAATTCCGCGGATTTGAGGTGGTGGCTAGCCTAAAGCCTTTTTTAAAGTAGTGAACTTAAGGGCTCCCGGTGAAGCCTTGGATCGCTACATACTACTATTTCGCTTCGGTGGAGGCTTTTTGAAGTGATGAGGCATAGGAGACTCCACGAGGGGACCTCAACTTCATAGGATGTCCTCTTCGAGGGTGGACGTTCTACGCTGATCTCCACTCCATAACCTTGAGACTCTAATTGAAGTTCGTATATTATCACACTACGAAAAATAACGGTTATGTTTTAGCGATGCGTAGTAATTTATTTATTAAGTAATTTTCTACTTGTATATATAATATTTTCTTATTTATTCATAAAATAAAAAATCTTTTCGTGTCGCGAAAACTTTTTTAAGATTATTCGTGTCGTATGTTATTTTACGAATTTCTCTATGCGATCTTTATCCCCCACATAAAAATAGATTTGTGGCAAACGTTGTAGAAATATATCTTTTATCAGATAATAACTAAAATTAATTTTATATGTTATTACAATAAATTAATCTGAATATCTCTTTTTACATATTAGCTTCCTAGATGTTTAAGTATCATTCTTGGATTTTCACCAAAGAATTTAAATTGAGTAAGAACTCTAATTATATGAAAGCATAAATTATAATTATTTTGTTTTACGGATTGTGTATAATTAATTATAAATATGTTTAATAATTACAGTTAATTTTTTTTGGTACGTAAATTTGGTAGCAAATCGTGGTTAAAAATATTTTAACTACTCATATTATAATAGGTTATTTACGTTTAAAAATATTGCTATTTTATATCTAAGCATTACAGGATTAACTCTAGTCGATAAAAACACAGGATGATTGAATATTTGTGTTAAAATCATTAAACTTCTATTTCCAATCAGCTGTATTATGTGATCACTCTGCTATATGTTACATTGTTTTTTCTTTTAAAGTGCAACAGGGTGATTACTTCTATCAGTACAAAGTCCGCAGAGAAATATAGTAAACAATATTTAATTTTAATATGAGTTTTCACATTATTGATTTTAATATAGGGTGTACCATATATATGTTGACTGCAAATGAAATACACATTCCCCGATCACCATGTATAAGTATATAAAATAATTATTAAAACTGTTATAATTCGCAAATAATACTGCTAATTATCTAATATATAAAATTCTCGTGTCACGGTATTCGAACTTGAACTCCTCTGAAACGGCTTGACTGTATTTAACCAAATTTAATATGCGTATTCAGTAGGTCTGAGAATCGGATTCTATCTATTTTCTATACCCCTAAGTGATAAAGGTTGTTCACACTTAAAAAACATTTTTATTTTTTTAACGAAATTTTTTGTTTTTATTTTTTATGATACAGCATACAAGAATACATACAACCATAAATTTTCACCCCTCTACGATCAACCCTTATTTTTTATTTGTAAATTAATATATCAATTTTTTTTTGCAAAACAACGTTTGCGGGATCAGCTAGTTATTGATAAAATGCTATATGCTGTATAGCTTATCGTAATAAAATTTGATTGTAGATTTTTTTTTTAAGTTATAGTTTGTTATAAAGTTGAGGCAGAAGTAATAATTGTAGTTTTTAAATCGGGTCTAGGCCGACAGAACGGCCGTACGCCGCGGGCACTTTCGAAGTATTAATTATGGCTGGCATTATAAAATAAGCGTTCTCTTACGTTATTAGCATCTCGTATAGCAGCTTCCGCCTCTCATGCAGTCACTTCCCGCACACACAAGACAATGTATCACTTGAATATAACACACATGCGCACACGATTTATTCTGATTACAGAATTATATTTGGAACTTTCTAATTTGGCGCGTATTTTTTTTTATGACAGAAGCGCCGGCAGTATACACGTCTTACCAGACGCGCGCTCGGCTGTGGACTGACTTCGGTTCTCGCTCGCGTCGCGAGTTTTTTTTTTTCTTAGCGGCCAGCCACAATTAGTGATGTGCCGCAACCTTGCGATGTCTAGAATTAAAAAAAAGATTGATCGATCCGTCATTGAATGTGGCGGATAAATGATTTCACTAATTTCATTTGATCTTGACTTACCATTGGCTTTTTTTTTGTTTCATACACCTTGTGTTTTTTGTCACGACATACGCACACACAGTCGTGACGTAAATAGATGTTTATAATCTGTGTATAAATTGGGATATTGTATAGAATTTGTTATTTATTCCTATTTATGTAATATCTTTTCCTTGTAATATATATATACATACAAGTGCATACACACATATATATATATATTTGTACGTATGTTTATGTGTACATATGTGTGTGTATAAAATGTTTTATATTTTGTTTACTACGTACACCCTAAACCGCCCTCTCCTTCATGTCTCTCATCTCCACCCAAAGGTTGTCTGGTAGAGATCGCATAGAGCATTATTTTTACCCACCCACCAATTTTCATGCCTCCCCTCCCCCCTATGTAACATATGTATTTTTTTATATTGAAGCGAAAGGGTAAACTCGTGTCGACTCCACTTTTAAATTACTCACTTTAACATCAAAATTGTCTCCCCACTTTGGGGCCTGAAACACTGGCCTAGAGTACTTACTACTTCGATGTACAAAAAAGTGTAAGGATAAATAATTAACAATGTATTATTTATTATATGATATATAATTCATCTAATGTATTGACGTTAATGAAAATACATATCTAAGAAAAGCATGATAAACAATTGTTACTTTTCTTTAGGTTAATGTGCCTATAAAATAACATTCATATGGAATTTTTTCCTGGCGTATTATGTAGTTAGTTTTATGAATTGAAAAAATATAAGAAGCCAGTACTTGAACTATATGAAATAAGCTATGTTCAACAGTAATAAATAAACGAAAAAAGAAAGTTTGTACGGCACGCTTTTAAATAATTATATAAAACCAGTATAATTTTTATATAATTAATTTGAACTCAGGCTTGCGTTCACAGGTCGCGGATTCAATTCCCGTGATACAATCTTAAATAAATTTCACTTTGTGTATTACTTATATAGGATTATCATTGTTTACAAGCAAGTTTCCAAAGTATGAACAACAGCGCCCTCTGCGCACTACAACATTGGGACCACCAACCCACCACGCGTGGCGATTGTGGTATATATATATATATATATATATATATATATATATATATATATATATTCTTTTTTCGTTCCCCTATGTTGTGGAAGGACAGGGTCATTTTTTGTATCATAATTTATTTTTCACATCTTATTTTATTTCCGCACTCTACTTCAATTCATCTTAAGTTGTTTTTATTCTTTTTCTTACTTTCCACATTTCGTCTGTCTAACCCTTTTATTCTATTTCCCTCTTTTCCGATTCCTTTCTTCCGTCAACTTATTCCTTAGTTTTAAAATTTATTTATTTTATAATATGTTGTTTTACAGTTTTTATTTTGTTTACAATTTATTTCCATAGATATATTTAGGGGTGGCCTATGCCATAGGTCTGTAGGTAGATGTGACTTCACGCGACTTTAGCTGTCTTTAATCTACCTAGTTGGGGGTTTACGCTGACGTCACGTGTACCAGTTTGTGGTCGCCAATGGAGACCTTTCTGGCTCCAGTAGCCGTCAGATGCTGGAACGATGTGCTTCACGAAATATCTCCTCATTTTCTTATTCGAACTCGGAGCGAAACTGTTTATCTTTGGATGACCCTGAGGGTTCTTATAAAGCCCACTGCAAGCGAGAATCTCAGAAATGTGCTCCAAACACCGCCATTTCAGACGAGCAATTCCTTTGTTCTTCTGCAGATATCCTGATAAACCGAGGTCCGTATTACATCTAATATATAAAATTCTCGTGTCACGGTGTTCGAACTTGAACTCCTCTGAAACTTGGCTTGACCGATTTTTACCAAATTTTATATGCGTATTTAGTAGGTCTGAGAATCGGCTACTATCTATTTTTCATACCCCTAAGTGATAAGGGTTGTTCAGCCTTAAAATTTTTTTTTATTTTTTAGACGAACTTTTTTGTTTTTATTTTTTTATGATACAGCATACAAGAATACATACAACCATAAATTTTCACCCCTCTACGATCAACCCTTATTTTTAAATTGAAAATTAAAAATATTTTTTTTTTGCAAAACAACGTTTGCGGGATCAGCTAGTTTATTTATACAAAAATATCGATACGATATACGATACGATTTTTTCATTATATCGATAGTGATGGTACATCACCACGTTGTCAGCGCGAACGCGACTGGCCAGTCCGGTGTGTTAATAATGACGTAAGCTGTTTCGGCAACAAGACACCATCGCGTCTTTGGCTTAAATCAAATATGTGCCAACATCACAGGCGACATTGCTTCGCCATTCTTCTTCATATTTATATTTCGCGCTGGTAGCCTTTGCGCAAAATCCGCGAATTGAGAATTTAATCCGCGTACGCTATCGAATAAACCTTATACAGGGTGGTTGAAGACACAACTGTTTTTAAACGACGTTGACGTATCAGCTCATAGACACCCACAGGAACATAAAAGCAAAGCCTTCCCCAAAGATATACGGGATATACCATAATCGCTAAGTTTTGTAGGGGACTTGGCGATCGCGGTGTGGTATTATATATTATATAATACATTTAGAATTCCAGGGATTCCAGGGATACAATATTTAAAATTATATAATATTGTATCCCTGGAATAGAACACTGGACTTACAATTGCAATACTAAGTGATATACACCAAAACCTCGCTTTGCGTTGTTTCGTTTTGCGTTTTTTTTTTCGAAGTTGCGTCGCTGCTTAATTATCACAAATTTTCACTGTGCGTCGTTAGGTTTTCGAAGTTGCGTTGTTTTGGGTTCGAGTCCTTAATTTTTTTTTGAAATATTCTTTTTTTTTCTAAAAGATAGCAACACTTTTGTTTTTAATTGCGCCATGCCATCAAAACTCGGGGATTCCCTTTCTAACTAAAAATCAACGCAATTTGAATACAGTTTTGTTTTCACTTTGTTTTGCTAATTTTAGAGTTCAGTTTCAATTACGTAGTGTTGTGCTTTTTAAAAAAAAATGATATAAATTTTTACGTGTTGTTTCTGGTTACAAAAAACGTAAATATTTTTCCAATTTATTTATTTGCAGGGTTTTATTATTTATGTTTTTTAAATGTTTACTTTGTTCAATTTTCTTTTTAAAAAGTAGTATTGTCGTGACCCTGGAACCTATCTTCGATCTTTACATGGTTTGCTATAGAAAAACTTAATTCACTTTGCGGCGTTTCAATTTGCGTCGTGTTTTTTTGGAACGTAACCACGACGCAAAGTGAGGTATTGGTGTACTTAGCTGCTACTGCTCAAGTCTTGTACTTAGAGTTTCATATATTAACACATTATCTGATACAAGAAAAATAACTGTTTTGATATTTCTATCATTATGAAAAACTTTGCTCTATACACATGATTAATGAAAGTAAGGTGATGTACCAATAGAATGTTCTAGAAAAGGCTTGTGTATATATTCGGTGAACACATTTTACCATCGCATCATCTTGAAACAATGTACTGTCGTTTTTGTTTGTGAGACATCTAGCATACGCAAATTGTATGCGTCATATAAACAAACCAATTAATGACGCGTGCTGACATGTTATTTGAAACGGCGCGACCAAGACTACAGTTTTAAAGAGTGTGCATCGGAATAACATGTATTAATACTATCATGCCCTTTCGTATATCCAGTGGCGTACCTAGGGGGGGGGGGGGGGTAGGTGCGGTCCGCACCGGGCGGCACTTACCTTGGGGCGGCATTATTTATATTTACTTATAGTTGTAAAAAGCAACTTTTTCATTTCAAATTTATTTTCTTTCCTTAATAATAAATGATTATTATAAGTTTAATATTTGATTTATATAAATTATGATTAAATTTATGATTTCGAATATTATTCCTCGGTGTATATAAATGCATTTTAGTGTAAATTTTGGATTCTAATTCAAGAACAAGATAATAATTTTATTTTATTGTATTCATTACAAATTCGTTGAATTCGTAAAAGGATCTTTACGACTTTGTTCGGCAATTTTTCCTAACTAAATTTTTTTGATGTCAGTTTATAAATGTCATTTCTTTTGAAAAGTTAATATGATTACTTTGAAGTGATATATCAATATTTTTTTTAAATCAAAAACCACTATTTGATTGACATATAATAGAAAGGGCGGCAAACTGGAGATCGCCCCGGGCGGCAAAAGTTCTAGGTACGCCACTGCGTATATCATACATCAAGACAAGGTCTTTGATTAGGAAGGAGGCTCCATGAAGTGAGTCACAAGGCTGGCACATAGAACGCGTAGTGCGTTCCGTCTCCTGGGAGACAGGGTGGGCGGAATTTTAACTTTGTCGGTTGCTATTGCTTTATAAGCATTACTGTCACTTAGGAAAGCGTTATTTCTGGTTACAGTGGCTTAAAAAACCTCAGCAACGCTTCTGTGTATAATAAGACGAACAACGGAAACAGACATCAAAGGTATTTTTTGTATTAATTTACGACATTCATACACAATTGAAATCCCTTCAAAACTAAGTGTTTTGATACTATTTTTATAATGCGAACAGAAAAGAATTTGAATAACCAACTTGGAAGCCTTCAAGTTAAGGGTGAAAAGGTTCTGCAAGTATGAAACTTAGACAACGTTGTCGCTTAACATCAGACGAGAAGTTCAAATGCAATGCTTCAAATGCACTATGTACAAACGATAGATGCCCACGACTGGACATGTGGGTCATCCCAAAGACCGCCACGAAGACTGGTCTCGCGTTCCATATCATCACATCTCGGAACCTTATATATCGACAGTCCACCCAATGGTGGGCCTATCCAGTGGTCATACCACAAGCCGGTAGACGTGGCCGTTCAACCGACAAATCCATCTCGCTGATATGTTGCTATATATAGCTTGATGCAAGTCGCTTCCAACCGGTCCTATTGGGAATCTATAGTGAAGCCTATATCCAAAAGAAATTGACGACACAATTCATCGCTATTATTCAAAGTAGTTAATAATATAAATAAGTATATCATAACATTCGATTTTGAAGTATAGCATATCCAAATGTAAGACCGTGAATGGTTTATATCAGGGGTGTAAAACTCGCGGGCCGCATCCGTCACAAGATAAACACTCTTGCGTGCAAAAGTAAAAAAGTAAGTATCAGAGAAGAGATATCCAGTATGAACACGTAAAAAATTATTTCTAATATATAAAATTCTCGTGTCACGGTGTCTCCGAAACGGCTTGACCGATTTTTACCAAATTTTACATGCGTATTCAGTATGTCTGAGAATCGGCTACTATCTATTTTCCATACCCCTAAGTGATAAGGGTGGTCCACCCCTAAATTTTTTTTTAATTTTTTTGGTTTTTATTTTATTATGATACAGCATACAAAAATACATACAAACCTAAATTTTCACCCCTCTACGATCAACCCTTATCTTACATTTGTTAATTAGAAACTTTAATTTTTTTTTGCAAAACAACGTTTGCGGGATCAGCTAGTAACTTTATATAATACTGTGATCAAAAAGTAAAGTGAATTTATTAATAAAATATAAATTCTTATTTGTTCTTTCAAATCAATTGCATCACCTGCAAAGTAATCCCCGTTCGATAAAACGCACTTTTACCAACGCTTTCAACAGTCATAACAGTTGGTCTTTTATCGGTATAGCCTTTAAGATCTTCGATCCAAACATGTAAAAACAGCCTCCTCGCATTGGTATTTTAAGTCTGCTGAAAAGTTTGAAGTAGCACGAAACCAAATTAAGCAAATACGGTGGTTGCAGAACGACGTGAGTCGAGTTTTTGGTAAAAAAATGTCGCAAAAAACCATTGCAGTATTACATCGACTAATCTTGATACGTTTCAGATACAGAACATAATTTAAAATGGTCTGAGCGAAATGATATTTGTAATTTTGACAAACATGCTTGACATATGTAGACAGTCTTACCAACATAGAAAAAAAATTACCTGCGTGACGCCTGGGAGTTTAAATATAAATATTATCTTACTTTTTAATCACAGTAGCATGTTTTGAAATGTACTTATCAAAATAAAATTACTTGTTCATAAGAAAATTGATTTTGTAGCGCCAGAGAGGTTATGAGTTTGATACCCCTGGTTTAAAACTTTCAAAGTTCAGTGTACCTATAAATTCGTATAAAAACTTTCCACACACAGACTCAATAGTAAGCGGTCGTTACATGCCGCAGACGGGAAATCCCCGAGTATTTTATTGACCTTTAAAAAATTCCAATCGTGTACTGCACTTTATAAAACAACTTCAGATACTGTTATACTAATACTTTTGTACTAGTATTACAATTTTAGTATTAAATACATCTTTTTTCTATATGTCGCTCCAATAGTACAACTGTTAAGCGCATAGAATTCAAAATGTCTATTATGTTATGTCGCATTCCTGTATAAAAATAAGTTAATATAACATATTTCAGAGTGGCCACTAAATATATTTATTATTAAAGGTTAAAAAAAAATTAAAAAAAGTTTTTATCATCGATACATACTGACCGATACATCGTAAATATAAGGAAACCTAGAATGTAGTGGTTGAGGATGGATGTATGGCTAATGGAATGAAAGAGAAAGACTGGGAAAATTGTTGAACGAAAGAAACAGTACGACAGATGAAACATGAAAGAGAAGAATGATAATAATAAAAAAGTAAATAAATTATTAGAAATAAAAAATCCCTGTCCCACACGAGATAGGGGATCGAGAGGTCCCCAATAGCAGGGAATAAAAAAACATTGTAAATGTACGGATGAGTCATCAAATGGGTGAAATTCAAAGTGAACTGTTAAAAAATATTTGATTACAATTAATCAATATATCTTTAATTTACGATTGATTTTTGTAAAACTTGCAAGTATCTCAACATTTCAGCGAGTCATTGATCTTCTTCACAGATTATCAATAGAACCGTAGGTAGGTAGTAGGTTGGACGTCATATGCTTGGTGTCCATTCCAGAACGTGAAGGCTCCAGCCGTATACGTTTTACTACGTTTTCTGCTCACTGTCATTTCGACATACCAGTCACCTGGGTTAAATCGGTTATTTTCGTGATCTACGGTGTAATTCGATGTCATTTAAACCTCGAGCATAGCCTTCTATATCACTGCGAGCATGACAATATTTAATGGAATCAGGCGTTACCTTGCGGAAGTCCATCCTAAGTAAGAAAAGGACCAAAGTGCACCGTGGCAATAATCGGTGTAACATATTATAACTCCTGAAGATGCCCGTGGAGGGGTGAAACACGTGTTGAGTGGTTTAACGGTGGCAGTTGTGTGATTCGCATTGTTTGCCGCATACGCATTTATCAGCGGGCTGGCGGGCGGTGCATTTTATTGCACGACTACCACTGCATGTGCGGACGTGGCTAAATATTGGTCCTTTTCTTACTTAGCATGTCAATGTCCAGAAATAAGAGACCATGTTATTTATGGTACTGAAAGACATTGGACGAGAAGTTAAGTTGCATCTATATCCCAAACCAATGACGTTAAACTTACAATGCTACGATGGTACATGATTTGAATAAATCTTCACTCTTATCTAGAAGACTCCTAAGTTATATTTGTCTGGAAACAATAAAGCCCGTAGGTTGATCTAATTCTCGGTTGTTCGTATAAAAGTAAAAGCTGATCCAGCTAACGTTGTTTTGCAAAAAAATAAAGTTTTTAATTAATAAAAAAATAAGGGTTCGTAAAAAATATTTGTCTAAAAAAATAAATAATAAAAATTAGGGGCGGACCACCCTTAATATTTAGGGGGATGAAAAATAGATGTTGTCCGATTCTCCACCCTGGCCGATATGCGCGCTAAGATTCACGAAAATCGGTCGAGCCGTTTCGGAGGAGATTAATCACGCACACCGCGACATGACAATTTTGTATATTAAATTTGCGAACGTATAGTGCGGGTGGAAGAAATTTACAATAATATACGGATGTCGTGAATCCGGTGCGTCTTATGGTATGGAAGAAAGGAGATGGAGGGAATTGTGTAAGTCCGCTGTGTTGGGTATCGATATAAAACAAGCACATTTAGTTAATTATTTAATGTAAAGGATCAAATATGTTACACTTGAAAATGTCCGTTGATGGTAGATGCAAAAAGATCGTCTTTTGTCAGAAGCCGGTGAAAGACGCCGTGCGTTTCGATACACGCACTCAAGTACAATAATAAAAAGTGTTACGTTCGGATACAATATCGAACACGCTGCACACTCTTCAAAATGCAATTAGTAGGATACATATACTACCTCCTTGATACCTCTTGGCTGGTATATATAAGAAGTTAGTTTTTCTCTAATATTATATCGTGAATACATTTGAAGTACAGAAATGTACAAATAAATAGCCGGACCGAGGAATTAGTTAAGATCGCGGGGAGTCGATGGATTCGAGCAGTGACCGGATATCGTGATCTTTCAGGAAGGCCTATGGCGACAATGCCTTTGTTAATCACAAGGCATAGGGCTCCCCTAAAGATATATATATATATATATATATATATGCCCCCCCCAGGATATCTTAGTGATCTTTCAGGAAGGCCTATGGCGACAACGCCTTTGTTAATCACAAGGCATAGGGCTCCCCTAACGATATATATGCCCCCCCCCCAGGATATCTTAGTGATCTTTCAGGAAGGCCTATGGCAACAACGACTTTGTTAATCACAAGACATAGGGCTCCCTTAAAGATATATATGGGGGGCATATATCATAATCAGCGCCGTACACAGAAGCCATGCCTCCTATATTATTAATGTAGTGTGAAATATTTGAGTATATATCCTCGGAATCGAACTCGCGACCTATACGCCTTTGTACTGAAATCTTGTCTGTGTAAATAAACAATAATTAAGCTGGTATAAGCGTATCAAGTTGCAGACAAAGTTATTACTCTCAAATATTTTCAGCGCACAAAGTAAATTCAACTTTATACGTTTATAATATGGTCGATTATTTAATAACAATATTAAAATGAACTTTAGACATTTTAACAGTGTACAATGGTCAACATTAGGTTTACAATTGAATGAACTTATTTTAGGTTCAATGAACCTTTTGAAACAGTAAATGTGATCACGAAAAGGCTATGTTACAATTATTATAATAAAAGGTGTATATATACATAAAATATCAAACGTAGAATATGATTGTTATACACCTCGATCTATGGTTTAAAAATAGGTTTATACAGGATGATCGTTCATAAATGTCATAGCTTTAAATATGTGAATGTAAAGTTCATGTTTACGTATGTTTTCAATCATCTTGTATATTACTATTATTGTTTTTTTTTATAGTTTCGTTAAATATTTTATACCTATAATAATAACCTGTATATATATATATATATATATATATATATGTGTGTGTGTGTATATATATATATTGGGTAGTAAAATGTAAATGATATTTATGTGACCATACGAGCATAAACCACAAGTGAACATAGAAATATGACCACGACGTAACTCGATATTAAACGACACAATTTTGCTATGTTTTCCGTAGGATTTATGTTCTTACGTAGTGTAAAGTGTTTTGTATGTTATATTAATTTTGACTGCATATCTATTTTTATTGCTATTCTTTATTGTACACGTTAAGATACATTTAATAAGTTTTACAATAATATACAATAAAGTACAATGGGTGGTCTTATCACACAAGGCAATCTCTTACAGACAACCATAGTATGGAAAAGGTAAAAGTACTAATAATGGGTAGTTTACGTGTACAAAAAATACATATTCATAAACAAATGAACATAAACAAACATCGACATACATTTTTAAACATACATACATACGTGTATAACATATATACTTATAATAAATAAGGTTTAATACATATTATAAATATAATACAATAATAAAAATGAAAAAGAAATGAATTAAGCATAATAAACATACTAAACTTCTTCTGTATCATTTCAGCCGATGGGTGCCCACTGCAAGGCAGTTGCACGAGAGATTGCCCCGCCCACTGCTATTTCAGAAGAACAATTCTTCTGCGGAACTTCTGCGCGAACTTAACTTCTATCGCGAAACATTGCTCTCTAGGTGACTTTCAACTTCCGTGTGAAGCTCGTTGTAAATGACCACGTTTCGTATTCACATGTCATCACCGGCAACACACATTCATCAGAAACTCTAAGACTGCACTTAATTGAAATAAATAAAAAATAAATGATTAATGTATCCACATAAGCCTTAGACAAATGATGTGTGACATTAGCTATTTACGTCAAAACGAGTATTTTTTTGTTAAACTAACCTCTAACTTAGAACCAACTTGACGTCACTTATGCGACAAGCGTCAGAATACTTAATTGCTTGATATACACATACGCATTCACTTAGTTAAGTAAAGTAATATGTTTGTTTATACAGCCTTTAAAACGTCATAAAACAGATTGATATTAATAGTACAATGCATACAGATACATACAAACTCAGGAGTTGTCCTGGTGTAAATACAGCAGATCCTTCAGAATACGACCGGCAATAGTCGGTAAAGAAACATACTGTATATAATACAACACGTTATTTTAATATCAGTGTAATGGAAGTACTTAATCTTGTTTATAATTCGACATAAATTGTTTGTCTTATTTTATTATTAACTATCTATGCCCACGGCTATGTCCGCGTGGAATTTAACAATAAAAAAAATTTTTTTTTTCGTTTAAGATTTTTTCTTAAATAAAAGTAGCCAAGTTACTTCGTTTTTTTTAAATGGAGCCCGCTATTAGAGACCTCTGGTATTCCTATCTTTGAGGACAGGGTCGTTTTTTATATATTTTTTATTTTCTTCTTTTTTTCATTTCTATACTCTCCTATCATTCTTCACATGATCTATCTTTCTTATCCTTACTAACTACCATTCATTTATCGCCTCACTTCCTTCGTCTTGTTCGTAAATATCACAGGGTTTTTATCTCATTTATTTACATGGTATATACATATTTACCATTTTACATTTTTAATTCACTTATTATTTCTATATATCACAAAATTATTGTTTTTTTTATTTAATTGGTATAACTATTCATTTATTAATTTATTCTTTTCTATCGACTTGTATCTGTTCTGTTTATTTTCATTACATTGTCTACTATCGTCTTGCATGCGAGGAACGCTGGTCTGTCGTTGTTAGTTACTTATTATATGATCTACCTGCCAGTATATGTCATATCATCCCTCCAGCCATTTCAAAGATTGGAACCAACAGATAGACAGGCAATGATCTAAACAAAAATTTTAGTATACGTACAGTATATATATTCATATGTGTGTAGTAAAAAGCGATAATTTTATCAGGCATTCCAATTTAATGTATTAATATGTTTAAATATAAATAATTCTGAATAAATTTATGGACAGTACACTTACAGAAATGACGCCGACAAACATACCAATTATAATTTATGTTACAATTATTACCTTTAAATTTAAAGAGCTAATACATTTTAAGCTTCGTGTGCAGTGTCGTTGAACCGAACTGATACGAACTTTCAACTATTGTTAAAAAGATTATCATGAAATATATTGCGTTTCGAAATCATAAGTCCATGGATATTTTAAATAATAGATTTAAATTTATTTAACATTATAAACATTGACCAATGGTAGCTCAGAGATAGAGGACTGAAATCATATGTCGCGGATTCGATTCTCGACATACAATCTCATATAATTCACACTTTGTGCATTAATTATATAGTATTGTCACTGCTCACAAATAGTTTTTTTTTTTTCAATATTATATGTCGGAACTTTGTAGTTTTGGCCTGCGTAGACAGATGGCGCTGACAGAGGCACCGCGCGGTAGAACCGACACTAATAAAGACTCAACAGCGACACTACACACACGTATATATAATATATGAGTAAATATAACATAAATTAAGTGAACTACCAGAGATACTTAAACTAGACGCGGTCTGGATACTAGATAATCTAAAACTATACCCATATATATAGGCTATAAAAATACACACGTAACTATAAACAATTATATACATATGTGCAGTACTAAATACCAGTCAATCTATTTTTATATAACTTGCACAGCTGCCTTAGTGTTTTAGAAAGCAGGACGTCACTTTTGTTTTTTTTTTATGAGATATTCCCATATATTAAAAATGACAGAGACTTTTGTTTCTAGTAATTTTCAGTACATTTTTTATAAGCGTTCTTTTCGGTCAGCTTTCACAAGTTCTTTTACTATTTCTTCTTTAATTCTTTCCACCTTTTGTAACAATCCTTACACACATCGCCTCTTTCCTTTCGCCGCGTTCTTTTAGTGTCACAATTTTTAATTCTCCTTTTCGTTTTTTATTTTACATTTATTTTTTACTTGAGTAAATTATATTTAATTTATTTTTATTTTTACATTTTACTTTCTTTGTTATATTATAATAATATTTAAAAACAATTGTAACGGCGTTCACTATTTTACACAGTTTAGGCGATAGGGCCATTTTCTATTCTTACCGCGCTAACGTGTTAGAGGAATTGAAGGAGGTTTTGGAGGTCGTTGGGTTTTTAGATCACATCGGCGAACGCTCCACGGAGTGCCTATTTCCAAGGTCTTCCACAAGCGTACATCTTTTGGACAGTCTCTATAAATGAATCTTATTTTTGAAAACAATTTTTAGTGCTACAAATTGTAGACCCCTCTACGCCGTAGCAGAAATTGCTACGAAAAGTGAAAGTATAGAGATCATAAAGCAGAAATATATAAAAACGAATGGTAATTGATAATAAACAAATGAAGTAAATTTATATTCGTTATGCACGCAAAAGAGAGTTTTATAACATAAGGTAATACTATTAGATTACTCGTAATTACTGCAATTACTTTAGAGGGAGAAAGTTACAAATACATAGAAATATATATATATATATAAGTAACATTTTCCTTGAAGGTAGGAAAAGGTATATTAACATACGGAACCAAGACGTGGTCACTTACGACGGTCGCAGAACAGATGGCCAGTGGTACTTTAGGGTTCTGCAATTGATACCATAGACTGGTACGTGCAGGGTATTATGTCCAACCCTAAGGTGAACAGATGATCTTGTTAAAGTCCATTAACAGGTTTTCGAAATATGTGGGTTAATTGTCTAGCACTGGACATTCTTCGAAATGGTGATAAGGTATGAGAAGACATGTCGAGAATGGAATAAGTAAGCAATACAGCAACTTTGCAATCGTTTACTTTAAGTTACTTCGGGAACATTATGCGAAGTTTACACTTGTCGTTCATCCGTTATTGGATTAACTGTCTTATTGAGGAATTATAAATGTGGTTAAGGAAATTAGAGGAAATAATAAAAGACATTGAAAAGGACGAAATATGAACTTAGCAATTAATTAAAAATATTTTAAAAATTACAATGTAAAGCCTCTGTTGAGTTCCATAGAAGTTGAATGAGAGATCCAGAAAACGAAGTCAATAAATAATAAATAAAAAACTAACTAAAATAGGGAATATACCTACTTCGCACGCGAATTTATTAGCGTGCTGGCAGGCGGTGCACTTCATTGCACGACTACTGCTACATAGCGGAAGTAGCTATATAGCAGTCCCTTTCTTAGTTAGGATGGACTTTCGCAAAGTAACGCCTGAATGTATTAGATAAATAAAAACCTGTCTTATTTTTAAACGGTTTTATTTAGTTCGACCCGTACGGAATTTGTTTGGGTCAAAATTAGAAATTGAAATTTAAGCACCTTCCCGTTGTCAGATTGATCTGAAATTTGGTACACACATTTAATTTAGATGACAATACAATATAATAAAATCAATAACATTATAAACCTAAGATGGCCGCCGATACAAAATGGCGGATTACATATTTTTCCTTAACCCCCTCGAAATGGGTATCAAATGAAAGGACTACACTAGTAAAACACGATGATTATGTCAAAATTTAAAATTCAAGATGGACGCCGTTCCAATATGGCGGATTAGGTACATATTTTTCCACAACCACCACAATATGAGTATCAAAAAACCGTTTAGCTTAAAAGTTTTTTAAATGTATGGCTCCGGTTATGGATGTCTCTCATACTTCCACTGATCTTATTATAATAATAATTTATTTATTATTGTTTTTAATAATATCTCTTCTGACTTCTATATTAATGTCGTACATTCATTCCTCTTTTGTTCGTTCTTTTCTTACATTACATTTCATTCTTTACGTTCCTTTCATACCTCGCGTCAAGTAGTATATTTTGTTTATTTGGTTAATCTGTATTTTTTTGATTTTATAATACAATTGATATGTTTTAAATTGTGTCTAAACTTATTAGAATTCAATCAGAGAGATTTGTTTCAGTTAATGACAATGGTGACGAAAGGACAATATCCGAGGAGACGCAATATTTGAATATTAGCTTGCTTCATCTCGAGATGTCGATTAGAATAAATCATCATCAAATGCCATCATCACGACGCCGCGCGTGACATAAACAATGATGTGTGTGTCAAATGATTTTTCTCGAAGCAATAAATCGATATTGCAATAAAATATTTATATATTTAATGTTTATTACACACCTCGACTAAATTTATTTGCCATTAATTCTTTATGTTACTTACAATTAAATTATTTTATTTATAATTTGATTATTATATGATGACGTCAGTGTGTAGAATCCGAAAATAGAACCTTTTATATATTTATTGGTAGTCATTGATGAGGAAACACCGGTATAGGGCAGACGATTTGCTTGTTGAAATGTCAGAGGGCAAGCCAAGCAGCGGAGGATTTTTCTCTTTTTTCATCTTTTTTTTTCAGAATATTACAGTAGTATACAAGACATTTTGAAATATATACAGAATGATATCAAATTTAAAATATAACGAAAACACACAAAAATGAAAAAGGAAGTCTGGTATGTTTATCGGGAGTCACAAATAATCTTTCAGAGCCGAATGAGGCTTGCGGGCCGCATACTGCCTCCCTTCGACTCTCCTACCTGACTTTATAATTTAAAAAAATATATATATGCAAATCCTTATGCTCAAAATAAAGTTTCGTGGGTTCAAACGCGTGTTGATCTGATCTGAAATTATTCGTGTTGGTTTTTGGTATAACTTCCAGAAATATCATAAATACAGTTGTATTTTTCTATATAATTTATAGATATTACAAGTGAACTGTGGTACCCCAGAGGTAGACGATTGAGACTTGCAGTCGCAGGTTTAATTCCCGATATACAATCATTGATAATTCACACTTCGTACATTAATCTACAGGATGCGCAACACTGTATCTGTATACCACAATACAATCGCCAATCTGCCTATCACGTGTGGCGATTAAAGTATATCCCCCATACATATCTTTGGGGGAGACCTAAACAACAAGTTGGTTTATTGTAAAAGCCTACACAACTGAAATGTGTAAAAATCCTTTATTACTAATGTTTATCTTGTATACATTGCAAAAGGCTTTCATATTTAAGAATGATTTTATTCAAAAGCTATGTGTATTATTAAGTAAAAAACCATATCTACTATTAAGTTAAATTCTAAACAGTATCGCTACAGATTTCAACTTAAAACAAGTTCTTATACGTCAATTATGTTTCGTCAAAACAATTATCCGACACGTACAATCTTAACTGTATATAATAATAAACTTTAATCCTTCGAAATAGAGTGCATATCTGTATGAATGGTAATTATATATTGCGCAGCACAAGGAAAATGGTGTTTTATTACGAAGCCCGCAATGTATTTTTTTCAATAACCATCCGGCGTTTTGGATTTTCCGCCGGCGTTCGTACACCGCTTTTGCGTCATATAACTGTATCAAACGTTTATAAAACTTATTACGAGTGTGTTAATGTTGAAATTAGGTTGTTACACTCATAAACAACATTGAATTTGGTTTTCTAGAAAGTATAAGGTATACTTCTTCACCATGTCAGTCAATAGACTACCATTGCAAGGCGTGGGCATTCCCCGAAGATCGCCAACGCGACCGGTCCACCCAGTGGGAAGCAAACCCAGTCATTTGACTCGAGTTCATCACTCGACAACCTTTCAGCGCAAATTCCTGTCGATTCCATGACGTCCTCCATCCAACAAGCAACTCTTCAAGCTTAGCGGTGACCTTTGTCTTTTTGCAGATCTACTCATTGCTAATTCAATCTCGCAGAGAAACTAGCATAGGTCTCTCCATTGTGCCTTCTTATATGGCCGGTGAAAGACCACGTTTCGGATCCGTATGTCATCACCGGCAACACATATTGTTCAAAGACCTACGTCTTAAAATATTGCGGTATTTCGACAAAAGCTTCGAACATAATATCCATTGTTCTATGGGTGACCTTGAGCCTTGCGCCACCGTAAACGATCACGTCTGAGATGTATATGTCATCACGTATAACATAATCTGGTGAAAGACCTTCGTCTTCATGCATTGCGGTATTTATAACTTTTAGAGTTTTTCCAACGCTGAATAACCAAGTTTGATTATTAAAAAATTACTATTGAGTTTAAACGTACATAGATATATCCAGTTTAGGGGTATAACAAAACGATGACGACATAAAGAGAAATATGTCTCTTGAACAGATTCTACGAAAAGATTACTATTACTATACAGAAAAAGATTCTACGAAACTATTTTGTATTACTTTATTGTTAAGATGCGGTCACACTCATTTAAAAATACTATTTAGGCTTTTTCTGATAAATATATATATATATATATAGTAGTAGTATATATATATATATATATATATATATATATATACTACTGCGTACCGTGAACCTTTTTGAAAGTTTATTTTTAGTGAGTCGATCCCAAAAATCAGTGTAATATACTTTCAAATATTAAGCTGAAAACAATACATGCTATACTTTGAACTTACCCATAAGTCCGAGGTACTTTTTGTACTCGTATTTCATCTGTACTAATTTCTTATATTGTTTCGGCTACTGTGGTAGCTAGCTTAGTTTGAACCTACCTCATGACGTCGAACGTTTTTTGAACGTAATGATATATAGTGTATAGTAATGTATATATTTGTATGTATGTACACCCTAAACTGCCTTCTCCTTCATGTCTCTCATCTCCATCCAAAGGTTGTCTGGTAGGTGTCTTCACTTCCGCAAGGCATCAGTGATCATCTTTTCTATGAGCTATGTGGCCAGTTCACCGCTGGGCTGTGTCGTTTTTTATTATATTCGCACATTCATAACACCGGATAAGATTAAGGCTTCACGTGAATGTACAAATTTTGAATTAATTATCACAACCTGTTTCCGTATACGCAAACGTAAAAACCAATGTTTAAGTAATTCATATTAGCAATAGAATTTTTTTGTGTTATGCATGTTACATTGTGTTAGTTACAAATATTTGAATCATTTGTATTATCAAAAATCGACAAGTAATAAAAAAAATCTTGGCAGAGAGCAGGTTATATGGTGCGCAAAAAAGTCGGCTGCTAGAGCCTTTAGATCCTAGATTGGAGACCACGAACTGGTAAGCATAACGCAGGACGTTAGTCTTAAGGTAAAATTATAATAAAGTAAAACACCTATCCCCCGATTTACACGGTACTTGTTTTACACGTTTTCGCTGTTATACGGTTTTCGAAATAAGTTTTTTTTTTGGTTTTTATCGCACTCTACTAAATGCTACTGTGATTGAACAAGTGTCCTGTGTACACATTTCACGGGGAATCCCGAGCTTATGTGCTGACTTCAGTATGAAGATGTTTACAAAGATCTTACAAAAACTTCAAAGCAATTGTTTATAACCGATTTTATTACCATCTCTCATAATGTAAATATTTCTGCTTCAAACATCGAATCGGCACAAATAACTTCGAGTGATGAATTTGAATTCGAACCTTTGATTCCGAAAAAAGAATGAGAGTAATTTCTTTTTTGTTCTTCTCTTTAATGTATTGTAATTAAATAACAGTGTTTCCGTAATATATTAAATATTTTAACAATTGTCAGTGCATTTTATTTTTATTTCTGTGTACACCCAAAAAATATTGAAAAAAATCACAACTGTTAAATAACAAATTTATGCATTTTCTGCAAGTTTTTCGATATACACTGTTTTGACTTGAAAATTTTTAATTTTCGATTTACACGTTTTTCTTAGGAACGTATCTACCGTGTAAATCGGGGGATAGGTGTATAATGTTCAGAAATTGAAGTTATAAATGTAAATGATGTAATATTGTAAAAAAGCAATAAGAATGAAAGAAAATATGAAGGAAGAAAGAAGATAGAATGCCGTATATAGTGTCAGACGAAAGAAGAAAAATAAGTTGTACTGAAAAACTTAGTGACATGAAAGTCGCTGCTCCAAAAATGATATGGGTACGATGGGTCCGCAAAAACGAGATCCATAAAAAACCCTCCGATTACAAAGGAAATCTTGGGACAGGCCTATGTCCAGCGGTGGGCGATCTAGGATTGACGTGATGATGTATATTACCGATGACCAGTTAAACATAGCAGGTTTTTTTTAACGCGATGTGGTGGTTTGAATTCACAGCTCAATAAGTTTCCGCTATTAAATTAACAAGTGGAATTTGCCCATAAGCAAAATAATAGTACAATATATATATATATATATATATATATATATATATATACGTTTATATATATATATATATAAACGTGTTTGCTACTCAAAAATTAACCTAAACGCAATGCAAAAAATGAAGATCGTAACATTTCTGACGGCTTTCAAATTCAAATCCTCGTTTAGAATTTGAATTCGAACGTATAACAATTATTTTGAATAAAGTATTGTGGCGGTAGTGGCCAGCGATACGAAGCGTTCTTACATGAACGCGTTTTCATACACCATGTCCCATAAATCAACGTCATGCTAGCGACAAAAACATATTTAGAAAAATCTATATTCTTCTTTTTAATTATATTAATAAAAAGTGGATTAATTATATGCAATTTATGTTGTTCTTGCTGTGGCTACAATATATCTACTTTTCTATGTTTGGAACTAGTGTCCAATGTGGTGCGGTGGTCATCTGATCATACATAAATGGTGAAGAACTCATAAGTCAAATGATAGAGAACCTTGTGTTTCATAAAGGAACCCTAATAATCTATGAAGAATTATTCCATCTAACTATAAAAATCAGGTTTCTTAGTAATGTCGCTCACAGAGAAAAATTCAGAAAATTTTTAATTTTCTATTGTCATATTATTATATATATAAATAACTAAGAAAAACATATAAGAGAATATAGTAATTTTATTACATATTTAAATACAAATGTAGCATGAATATAAAGTGACTTACAAAGTATGAACATTTCGTTAAACTTTTTGCTATTAATGTATTATAACGCCATCTGTCGACAACCATAAAACCGACCCTCTTCTTATGTTTACATAATGATTTATGTGACATCCAATAGATGGCACGTATTACAAAATATGAAACATCAATAAAAGGCGGAAATGCGTTGACAAATTTCAAATTTTGATAATTCTTAATGGACGTTATGAATAATAAGGTCGATAATAGCATGCACGATTAGACGGCAAGTAGGTTACCGTGTCCGCTTATCGGCCTCGAGGCTGTATCGCGAAAGTAGCTCTTACGTCAGACAGGTCAGACCACTGCGTTTGTGTTATTCAAGACATGTTATGTCCGTATATTATGTTAGTTTTATCTCGTTACGACTGCTTTAAGAAATTTCTATCTGTAGTTCATTATAATTTTACCATTTTCCAACCTGACATACATATAAATATATAACCAACTATAGTTGCTGAAAATTAACATAGATGGCAGCTCTGTGAAGGAAAATTTTTTTAAAGATTTTCACACGCCTTAAAACTGTGATGTTATTTATGACATTTTGAAGTATTTCCATAAATTTATGATAATTGTGAGGTAGATATTAAATAGTATTATAGAGATGTGCTAGTAATCTTTTATATTTCATTAACCTTTTTTAATTTGTACAAGCCATAAGTGAGGACATGTTAGAGGCAATGTCTACTAACAGCTTCCGGCTCTCCAATGCTTACTCCAGCTGCTGCGATCCTGATAAACCTCTCTTTCTTTGTCTTTTTAACAAACATCTGTTTAGTTTTAAGTCTGGACAGTCCTCGGCGCTGGGCAAGCCTGGGAGAGAATGACTGCTGCCCACGTACTACTTCGGTGTAGGGGGGTAGAGCAGCACTTTTTTATGGCCCCCGCTATTGGAGGCCTCTTGTACCCCTAACTTATTTCTGGGATAGGGACTTTCATCTTTCTTTTTTAATAATTTATTCATTTAGTATTTTTATTTTCGCGCTCTTCTTTCATTCATCTGAAGATGTTTTGTATTTTTCCTTTCTTCCTACAATTCATGTACCTTTCCCTTTTATTCTATGCCTTTCTTTCATCTCCTCAATTTTATATTTCTTTACTTCCCTAAAGGACTTCACATATTGGATGATCGAGGTGTCTCTCCAAAATCGCCAGCGACGGGTTTACTGCGATTTCAAGGAGTTGAGTTGGCTTGAGGCTAGCCTTAATGAATAATTAGTTGCTCGCTTGCGGAAACCAATCCGCAGAGACGAGACAACCTTTTATATTTATTGATTTATTCAACTCACTACTCATTAGATGTTACATACATTAAAATGAAAATTACAACTTAAATGTATTTCACAGATAACTTAGAAATAATTTTTTTAAGTCTAATCTGCTAACGCGTGGGTAGGCATCCAATAAATAAATTGACGATAGTTTAAGTCGCAGGATGTCGCTAGTTTCGGGAAGCGCAAGAACAGTCGTCATGACTTTGGGGGGCGGCTTAGGCAATGCTTTTGGCGTCTATGGGCTGAATAAAACAAAAACTACTAATTATTCACTACTTTTTTACATATATATTAACTTATTCGTTAATTATTCAAATACTAAGCTACGATGGAAATTTTAATATATATATATTTATATAGATTAGAGAATTATATCTCTCTGTGTGTTTGGCACTAATCAGTGTAACGTTACTCCTGAAGATGCCCCGTGGAGGGATGAAACAAGTGTTAAGGGATTTAACGTTGCTAGTTGTGTAATTCGCATTGTTTGCCGCATGCGTATTTATCAGCAGGCTGGCGGGCAGTGAATTTTATTGCACGACTACTGCTGCATAACGAAAGTAGCTATGTATTGGTCCTTTTTTTACTTAGAATTACATATTTGTGGTATCGATGGTATTACTATGTATTGTTTTGATTGGGTGTAAATAATTTATGTTCATAAAACTTGTATTAAATTACATAAAATGATACTAATTAAACAAAACTTCGCCATTTATAAAACCAAAAAATGTATTTTTTTTAAATATTAACACAAATTTTAAATTTCTACAAATCATTGCTTAGGAGGCTTTTGTACAACTTGACAGTTTTAAGTTATAAACGCTTACTGTAAGGTTTAGGCCTCCCCCAAAGAAATCCATGAGCGAATATACCAAGATCGCCACGCTTGACAGGTGGGTTAGCGATATCTGTGTTGTATTATGGTACGTAGAGGGCGCTACTGTCCATCCTCCAGAAACCTATTTGTAATCTGTGGCAATCCTACATAAATAATGCAAAAAATATGAATTATATAAGTTTGTATCTTTAGTCGTATCATTGAGCTACAACTGCTCAGGTTCAATTTCTCTATACAGTAATACCCCGCTTTACGCGACCCCGTTATACGCGGTTTCACTATAACGCGAATTGCAAATATCGCGCTCAAATGCCTCGAATTACGCGAAAGAATGCGTATAAATATAATGTAGTCATCAACTTCTCTATGGTCGCGGGATCCCAATCCCCAACAGTGTTGGGAGTTATGAACGTATTTTACAAGAACGTAAACAAAACGTTACCCAAAAGACAATAGATGCATTTTTCCGTAAAAAATAAGAGTATGTATTGCATAAAGTGTTCCTAGAATTAAAGTGATTGATTAAAATGATTTGTATTTTTTTGTATAAATTTTTGACTATGTTTAATCATAAACCCCGTTATACGCGAATTTCAGTTAACGCGATTTTTTTTGGAACATATCCCTCGCGTAAAACGGGGTATTACTGTACGTATAATGTATTATCATCACATTTTGATATAAAAAAAATTCAGTTGCAATTTCAAATTGACACAACTTACCCCGCAGTCCAACTGAACATCTGTTTCACTCTCTCTGATTGCAACTTATTCGGAGTCGTCATGTTGTCTGTAACAAAAAAAATTCTTTATATGACTCATATATGATGACTTAAAAGCGACTTATTTAAATGGAGGACGCTATGGGCGATCCTTCGTCATATTATGTTTACTGCTGAGCATTGGACTCTTATATATTTATGTTAGGATATTGTTTAAAATTGCATTATACATTCATCATCAGTATACTTTCAGACACACATCCACAGCTGGACATAGCCTCCCCCATAGCTTTATAGAACCGTTTGGAAGACTGCATCCAGGGTTTTACGCCAAATATAACAAGGTCTCTGTTATTTTATATATAATACAGGTCAACTTACCAAGATAGCAGGTGAAAACTTGAAAAAGACGGTGATAAGTTTTGATGGAAGTCAGCCATCGGCTGAAACCCACGCAACAGTAGCCTAGCAATATACACCGTAAGACCGGCACAGAAAGCATAATAGTGAGCATAAAATTTTACAAAAAGAGGCCACGATCCTTAATAGAGATAGATGTGACGCAGGGGGAGGGAGAGTAATTAATATACATTGTAGGAGGACCCTAAATAAGTAAATAATAAGAATAATGGCTATAAATTTACAATTATCAATACTTCTGACATAGAGTACACAGGGCAATATTATACATATTTTCGACAACTAATAGACCAATTGGACAATTTATAAAGGAACATGTCGTGTCGTCATGGAACCTTCTTTATTAATGTCGATTCTACCGCGCGGTGCCCTTTTTATACGTTCACGAACAACTAGCGCCATCTATAGACGCCGACTGAAACTAAAAAGTTCCTACGTGTATATATATATATATATATATATATATATATATATATATATATATATATATATATATATATATATATATATATGTAGGAATATAAGTCTAATTGCTCTGACTGCCGTATCAAGGATCTAGTTTTTGTGGACCCTTAGGTCAGCGCGTATTTCCAAAGTTTCTACAGGTCCAAATAATTCAGAACGTGACGTGAAACCTGAATTATCTAGGAGACTGTCTCTTAGAGTTAAAAGTAAAACTTTAGTTCAGAAAACAGACTGAATTTTATAGTTAGCCCGGAGGCTTTTACAGCTTCATCGGAGTTGACCTAACGGAAGGCTCCACGGCCTAGTAAAAAATTTTTACTGGATAGACATATTCTACATGTTTATATTGTAATGGTGTATAGTGTAATGTGACTTGAAATGGCACCGTGAACCAATTGACAGTCTAAGTAAGGAAACAGATTGAATTTATTTGCCGTTTGCTACGTTAACCAATCCTGGAACTAACTTTATTTATTCAACCAATCACAATCTCTGCATTTCAACCAATCAGACGCGTCGTTTGTGTGAGAGAGACGAAAGATGTCTGCGGCATACGAGTCATGTTCAGCTTTTGTCGCTACTCAAAGACCTCCGTTTCTTACAAATTGACTATAAATTGTGGTCTGTGCTAGAGGACATATCCTGCTCTAAGAGTCCGCCAAATATTGAGTCGCTCAAAAAATCTTTGGAGGCAGCAGTGACCAAGTTCCAATGTTTGTGTTTAAGTTGTTCCAACGTTTAAGAGCGTACGTTAAAGCTAAGGGTGGGCACTTTGAATAACTAGTTTAGTACGTCAGCATATCCTTTTCACTCTACATAATCAAATATAAAATATTAAATAAATGTTTTTTTTTTAGAAATTATCGGATATTTTCATTGCAAGAACTTATAGCTAGAGTAAGTATATAGAAAACTACATTAATAGAGATAGATATTTCATTTAAATTAAATATTGTATAATCAGAAAATACGTTGAAGTATAAACAATTCCGCAATTAATAAATAAATAATATATATAACAGTTATTACGCAAGTTTATTGACGTTTTTCGCAGAGCACCCCGGTCCGCCATTTTGGGGTCATCGTCGCCTTGCACAACAAGATGGCGCTTGTTACGACACGATGTCTGTGTGCGTTAGTTGAACACATTCGCACTCCTTTCTCCGTAGACGACCCAGTTATGACTTCCGAATGACGGTTTTTATTTTTTATACAGGTTTTATTAAAGGTAGAATACAGGATGATTGATAACAAATCACTGTCAATGTAATACACCTATACAAGGCTAGCAGACGGAGGACCGAGGAATTTGGCATGTAAGATGAAAGCCAAGAGCCAAGTATTTACAATTTACAAAACAGTCAGAAATAGCTGTGACAAATATAATAATAAAAATAAAAATGTAAATAATATAAAAGAAAATAAGAAAATGTAGTGTTGTAAGAATTGTGGCGACGGATAGAAGGCGATATATATAATGTAAATAAATGTTATAGAGTGAAACATATTGTGAAAGAAGGAAGAAAATAGAAGAATGGAAGAAGAACAACAAAGAACAAAATACTGAAAAGAATATTTCGTAAACTATGTCCCTGTCATAGATAAAAAAAAACAGCGACAACCAACACATCAATGGAGTCCAAATTCAAATCGTCGTTCGAATTTCGAACGCCCAAGAATGATTTGACATAATTGTGGTCGTAGTGATCAGTAACACGTAGTGTGAACATTATGAAAAAATCAACGGTTTTAGAAACATTAAATAACGTAATATTAATATAGTAAGAATAAACGTCATCTAAATTCGGATTAACATATATTACAATTAATTATTGTCTTCTATTTTACTTTACATATCTGTATCTGTATATATCCCAAACTATACAGCCAGAAGCTATTGATATATGATATATATGATATTTCGTAGAAAAAAAAATTAAAGTAACATATTTCACAGTGATCTTTACACAAATTGATTGAAAATTTATGTGAAAGCTTTAAATATTTTTACTGACATCTGTGGGAGAGGCCTTTGTCCAGCTGTGGACGAATTCCGGCTGAAATAATTATGTTGAATAATTATTAAAATTGGTAAGGATGCGAGCTGGTAGAGATGCTAGGCCGCTCAGCAGGTAGATCGACGAGATATCCAAGATCGTAGGAAGTCACTGAATACTAGTCAGCAAAAGAAAAACAAAGAAGTTCACTAGTGGGATGTATTTGTGATTTATTAGCAAGCATGTGTGACCCGTCGTTGCTTGCCTATTAGTGTAAGAACAGCATATCATACAGAACGAAATAGAGGTTAGGAAGCACGGAGGTTTTCTATTCTAAATAAAAAAGAGTATTAGATGAAGTAAACCAGATGTTCCATACGGAACATTGTATAGATATGCACTAAATTTAAAGTTTTGTATCAAGGCAGACTTACAAAACTATTCCGAGGTCAGCTTTGTTATAATCTATAGCGATTTCTACCACCTTCGGATTGTTTTTTTTTTTCATTATAAATTATCTGTGTGCGCGATTTCGTTCGCGTGAAATTTAACAAATAAAATATTTACTTTATTTTTTTCGATAATAAAATTAGCCTAAGTTACTTCTTATTACATTAGCTATCTGCCAGTATAAGTTCTGTCAAAATCGGTCCAGCCATTTCAGAGTATAATCGGAACATACAGAGAAATGGACACATAAAAATTTATAAATATAATTTTGTTATATATTTACATGCGTGCGGTAAAAAGTGTTTATTTTCATATTATAAACAGACACACCAATTTTTTATATAGATTACGGAATTTTCAATTGCCTTGTAATGTTTTTACTGTTGGAACACAAGTCACATTCAGTGATAGAACGAGTTATTCAGTGTTGTAATTACTTAGCGTGATTGATAGAAATAATTTATTTATGTTTTTTAAGCAAATTCTTCTCGACGTTTCGCATCATCTTTCCTGAGAAATGTCACAGATATTTTTTTTATTGTTCGTAAATTGAACCAATAAACCAGTAGACTAATTACATCTGTATACAATGTATTTGCTATATTTGCGGAAGTACTTTAAAATAAAATTATAACTCTAGTATACAACTCTCCGCAACTGTTATCTATTGTTACAGCAAACTAGATTTTATTAGTGACGTCAGATTTACTGATTTACTCTTTTGAAAACACTGCTCTTTCTAATATGTCTTCAAAATAATTTTACATCTAAGTAATTTTGTAACCAAAATAGCCCGGTTGCATCGGTAAATTGAAGTGACAGCGGGCAGGTAACATACTCCCGCTGGAGCCTTAAGGCTCTAGAGTGGAGACCACAGACCATATAGTAAGACGCTAGATTTAGACTATTTCCAACTGGCCCTATAATATATCTATAAAGGCTATATCCAACAGCGGACGTCATATCTCTGAAATAACCGTCATCATCACGCTTCGCAGGGGAGTTGCTGATCGCAGTGTGCTTTTATGTTATTCAAAGGACTCTTCTGACCATCTTCTAGAATCTTTCTTTGTCAGCAGTGACAATCTCATATAATAAATGCAAAAAGTGACATTTATATAAGACTGAATCTCGGTAATCGAATCTGTGACTTACTATCACAAGTCTTATTTCCTTATCCTACCGCTGCTTATATGATATGATGTCTGCACATGTCACCATTTCAGCCGATAGACCAGCCTTGCGTTGACAGAGAATTTCTGCTACTCACGCCAGATCTACTAGTTCTTGGTTTCCACTAGAGAACCTTCCTACCCCAACAGCCATCTGTTCCGCGAGATATATGACTCCAGTTTGTCCAGCTGTGAAATTACAGCTGAAATAATGATGGTGAATAATTACTCAATTTGGTGAGATGTGTGCCGGTAGAAGATGGTAAGCTAGCTCAGTAGGTGGATCGAGTAGATATTCTGTATATAGGAAGTCGCTGAATACGGGCAGCGAAAGACTAAAGAAGAACTAAGAAGTTCACAACTAGGATGTATTTGTGATATATTAGCAAGTGTGACCCGTCGTTGCTTGCCTATTAGTGTAAGAACAGCATATTATACAGAACAGAATAGAGGTTAGGAAGCACGGAGGTTTCCTATTCTAAAAAAGAAATACTATTAGATGATGTAAACCAGATGTTCCATACGGAACATAGTATAGATACGCACTAAATTTAAAATTTGTATCAAGGCATACTTACAAAACTATTCCGAGGTCAGCTTTGTTATAATCTATAGAACCTTCCTACCCCAAAAGCCATCTGTTCCGCGAGAGATGTGACCCACCAACATTTCATACGAGCAATTCTTCAAACAATGTAAGTGATCTAAGATTTCTGATGATATTCCACAGCGAAGCTCCGTTCATAGCAGAACGTGTAGAATGTAACATCGTTTTTTTGCATATTAAATCGATTGTAAAAGCAACAACTTCCATTGTTTTGTAAAACCTTATAATGAGTATAATTATGAGGAAAACGCCTTAATTGTTATTACTCAAGGGTCGAGAAATGCAAGGTGACTGCGGCGAGCCGCCATCTTGTTTACCTCCCGGCTGTGACGTCACAATAGAAGTGCAATCTTGTTGAACAACAGGACTGTTCATAAACGCAATAAACTGTGCGTATTATTCCGTGATAGAAGAAATGGTGCTCCAATAATATTCCAATTTTACTTTTGTAAAAAGGACAAATGGTGAGCGTCGACAATCGTACCTTATATTTCAGGTCGTCTCCACACGTTAATAAAAAAAAAATAACTTTGATTATTCAAAATTTGGAACACGTTAGTTAACGAATTCAGTTTGTGTTTACTGAGTCTTCAGAATAACTCATTCGACATTGTGTTATAAGTATCCAGAATTATTCATAACTCCGTGTGTATTGAGTCTTCAAAATAATCCATTCTATTTGTGTAATAAATAACCAAAATTTATCATTATTCTGTGTGTATAGAGACATCAAATTACAAGTCTGTATATTGCGCAGCCAGGGTAACTCATAAGTCTATGTGTATTGAGTCTTCAGAATACCACATTCTTTTTGTGTAATGAGTATCCAAAATTTCTTATTAGCCTGCGTGTCTGTCTTCAAAATTATGAGCCTGTATATTGCGTAACCAGAATTACTCTTAAGTCTGAGTGTATTGAGTCTTCAGAATAACCCATTCTATTTGCGTAATAAGTATCCAAAATTTCTCAGTATTCTGTGTATATAGTCTTCGGAAATACAAGTCTGTATATTGCGTAACTAGGGTAACTTATAAGTCTATGTGTATTGAGTCTTCAGAATAACTCATTCTATTTGTGTAAGAAGAAACCAAAACTTATCAGTATTTCTGTGTGTTTAGAGTCTTCAGAATTACGAGCCGTTATATTGCGTAACTTAAATTACTCATAAGTCTGTGTGTATTGAGTCTTCAGAATAACCCATTCTATTTGCGTAATAACTAACGAAAATTTATCAGTTTTCTATGTGTATAGAGTCTTCAGAATTACGAGCCGTTATATTGCATAACCAAAATTACTCATAAGTCTGTGTGTATTGAGTCTTCAGAATAATAAGTACCTAAATTACTCATTTGTGTGTTTAGTCTACATAATAACACATTCGTTTTTGTGTACTAAGTATTCAAAAATATTTATTAGCCCGTGTGTATAGTCTTCAGAATTACAAGTCTGTATATTTCGTACTCAGAATTACACGTAAGTGTATGTGTATTGAGTACTATTCGTTTTTGTGTAATAAGTATTCAAAATTATTCATTGGTCTGTGTGTATAGTCTTCAGAATAACTCATCCGTCTTTGTGTAATAAGTACCCAGAATTACTCATTACTCTGTGTGCATTGAGTCTTCAGAATTATCTATAAGTCCATGTATTGAATATCAATATTGTCTGTGTGAGAGTAGCGCCAAATAATATGTAATTTATGCGTATTGCTTATTGCATATTTTCCGATTTAAGCCAATTTCCTGTACAAACGTTACAGACCGGACAGTGCCGGATTGCGCGCTACAATAAACTTTCCAATTGCTTTATAATTTATTATAGCACAAAGCCGTAGGCATAGCACGTACAATTATATTTCGAAACGCATACGAATTTCGACTTTATGTCATTGGTATAAGGTAGCTTATGGTGTACATTACCGTGTGGTATGCCAACCGTATCTAATTCACTGTTATGGGCACAATTTTACCATACGAGCCGTTAATTTAATTGTAAAATGAAAGGTAGTGTTAAATTAGTGTAAAATACAGAGCCGGATTTAGTGTTAAAATTTAATTAAATTTTTTTTACGTAAATTACTTTTACTTATATAATTATACAAAAGGCTGTTATAACTGCTAGAGGTATTGTCAATATTGAAACCACCTTTGGGTTTAGAAAAGCTCAATTTACTTCCAAATAATTTATAATAAATATTTTATTTCTTATTTTATTTTGGAGTTTCCCAAATAATTTTGGGGAAACTCCAAAATCTTTATCATTCCATCAATAATAATTCTAAGTTGAATTGTGAATTATTAACAAATAATAATGATACACTTGGTCTTATTTGAATTCTATGGGGGTGGCTTATGTCCATCAGAGAACGGACTATGGTTGGAATGATGATGATGGGGTGATGAAATGAGCGAGATGTATAAAAATGAAATCTGTTTATAAATTGCTGGAGAATTACCCCGTCAAGATCATCATATTAGTAGAATAAATGATTCTTAATATTTGATTAGATAGGGAGTAGTGTCTGGTCGTTGAAGGTGAGGATCCTATGGAGAAAAAGACCTCCCTTGACATGCTATTTAGGTAGTCAGCCCCGAGCTCTGTACCCAAACCCTGTGTCTACAACACGATGGACCCACCCACCATAGATCCAAGGAACTCTGAAAATTTCACCTGTCTTAAAGTTTATATTAACAATTACCCTATATGCCAATAGTAAAACGACCTTAACTGTCATATCTTTGATTGACAGGTTGAAGTGGCAGTATAACCCACATAGCCACTGAAGCCTTAAGGTTCTATAGTGGAGTCCACGGACCGGCAAGTATATGACGTCACAAGGTAGACACATGACCGAAATTCAAAATATATGTATTCATGTAGGTATTTACATGCGCTTTTGAATGGTCGATTATTTAACAAAACAGGTAGTAAACTACTACTAGATGGCTGAAGTTCTAGAAGATCCGACTAGAAACTTAACAGTTGCTCTTTTTAATGAAATTTAACAATTTGAACAACAAATCAGTAAACAAACCATGTTCCACGTATATCGATCAACTAAAAACTTTTGCTATAATAAGATTTATTTAATAAATAAATTTTAAATTTTAGATTTAAAACTATGCAACTGAATGTCTTGGATATCTCGTTGAACTTTATTATATACACCTTGTTAAAGTCATCGAAAGAAGCTGAAAGCAGGCAATTGGAATTCTATAGATCAAGCCAATGTTCAGAAAAATTCATAGAATTTATGTATAAATAATTAGCAGCAGTTGATTTGGGATTATATGAATGTTGTTATTCGATTTGCATCCATTATTACGTAAAGCATTACCGCTTAAGTGGTGTTTACATCCGACGATTGGATAAGAGTAGAGACAGTGTACATGTTGCATAATGTTTGCCACACAGACGCTTTTACAGCCTCTCGGTTCGGTGAAATATGTATATAACCACTCAGACGGGTTCCTGAGAGAAACTTGGCTTATATTTAATGTACAGATTTACTGGTTACAAGGCCTTTCAATAACAAGGATTTTCGTATATCGAACATCGTGGTAAACTCAGATTTTAACGCATTCTTCTCTGTGTTTAACTACCAACTCGCCTGATGGAAAGCAACGATGTTCGATGATGAAGCATGCAGATATTTAATGGAATCGGGCGTTACCTTGCGGAAGTCCATCCTAAGTAAGAAAAGTCGTGCAATAAAGTGCACCGCCTGCCAGCCCTTCAGCCACTTCTGACAATTCTAACATATTTTATTTTATTCTAACATTTATTATTTTTTAATCGTTAATATTTACCATATTAAAGTATATTACAGAAAGAATTTTTGTTACTTTAAATAAAATAAAAAAACATATTTATAAAAAAGTTATTTAAAACAGTTAATTAATTTAAATTTAGAATTATATTCCATTAATTTTAACTTGGGGAGTCTTCAAGTCAAGAGTAAATAGGTTTCTCTGTGTTTGGCACTAATCGGTGTAACATAACTCCTGAAGATGCCCCATGGAGGGGTGAAACACGTGTTGAGTAATTTGGCGGTGGCGGTTGTGTGATTCGCATTGTTCGTCACATAATTTATCAGCGGGCTGGCGGGCGGTGCATTTTATTGCACGACTACCACTGCATGTGCGGAAGTGGCTAAATATTGGTCCTTTTCTTAAATAGGTTTCTTCTAAGCATACATGTAGCACCGAGGACCTAATCATCACTTAACATCAGGCGATACAGAATTCAAACGCTTGCCTATAGATAATAAAAAAGTCGCTATGTTGAAGTTCGCGAACTTAATATGAAACAGACGAAAGTTCATCGAGCCACAAGTACGCGTATTTACTCGATGGTTTATCAGCCGCTTTATATAGGCATTTAAATATCATTCACGTTTTTTACTCAAAAATTTTAAACTTTTATACTTACTTATAATTTTATCAATTACCTTTAGAATATACTTTCACTATATACAGTATGATTCGTTATTGGTGTAAAAACATTATGAGTAAATATATAACTAATTTGACATCAATTAATACATGATAAATCTAATCCTAAAATTAATAAATAACGTAATAGTAAATAAATACATTAAAAAAACTTTTAAGTTAAACGGTTTACAAACGGTTTTTTTTTGATACCCATATTGTGGTGGTTGTGGAAAAATATGTACCTAGTCCGCCATATTGGAACGGCGTCCATCTTGAATTTTAAATTTTGACATAATCATCGTGTTTTACTAGTGTAGCCCTTTCATTTGATACCCATATTGAGGGGGTTAAGGAAAAATATGTAATCCGCCTTTTCGTATCGGCGGCCATCTTAGATTTATAATGTTATTGATTTTATTATATTGTATTGTCATCTAAATTAAATGTGTGTACCAAATTTTAGATCAATCTGACAACGGGAAAATGCTTAAATTTCAATTTATAATTTTGACCCAAATAAAAAAATTCCGTACGGGTCGAACTAAATAAAATCGTTTAAAAAGGAAGAAAGGCTTTTTCTAAATTCGTATTAATACATATTAATAATTATTATTATTTACTATCTGTCCATACTGACTGTACTGCCGGAAATAATTGTCCTTTCGCATTCTTTTTAAAAAAAATAATGTGACATATTTCAGAGTGATCACTTTATACAAGGTGAAGCTTTTTGCTGACCTATGAGCTATGCTTTCACCCACTCAAACCACAGATAACCAATCGACCTGTATTAAACTTAATTGAATTTTTACTTATAATAAATCAAGTAATAAATATTAAAACGTGACAGGTTTTATTTTTAAATTCAACGGAGATCGTTGTAAACAAATCGAGTAATAAAAAACGACAGGCCTCGATGTTTCGACTTAACAAATTGTTTACAAAGCCGCTTGCCCGCTCGACGTTGGCCGTCAAACAACACGATTGCCTTCGACACGACCTCGTCCGGACATTCCGTAGAGGCCCCAGCTTCTGGATCCTCGGAAATAAATTTTGACGGGAAAACCGGTCAGGACGACGGAACACAACAGATTAAATATCATCGAACTTTAAATGACAGATCATATTTTTTTAAATAATCAATACTCGAAAGTTCAATGGCATAATGAAATGACGTTTATTTACTTAACTTGAATTTTATTAATTACTCCGGAAGGCATACAGGGAAATGTCTCATTGTGAACCTTTATTCGTTCAGTGCTGAATATTATTCTTTTACTTTTCAGCCGATGGACGACCACTGCTAGGCACAAGTCTCACCCAAACATCGCCATGATGACTGGTGCTTCGCTGCCCGCATCTAGTGAATTCCCTTGACCCTATCTCATCAGTCTCTCTCTTCGGTTTCGTAACAGTTGTGTTTTTACGTGGGAGGGTAGTTAGCCCTCCGCACAACCCCCAATGTGCTGGAGGACCACATCCTTCGTTGGTCAACGGGTCCTTCGGGCATAGCCGGCTAGCTTAGCTAGGCTGTGCTACCGACCATCCCCCCATCCGCCACCCGGGGACGCCCCCCTACGCTGTGAGGCCCAGCGCGGGGGAGAAATCAAGACGGATCTTGGAGGCTCCGAAAGAATGCCGAAATTGAGACTTTAGTAGCACAGCTAAATATCATTGGCTAATATAAAGCTCAACGAATCCGCTGGCTTGGTGACTTGGAGCAAATGGGATCGGATCGGAGCGTGAAGGTAGCGTATCTGGAAAAACCGAGGGGTCGAAGACCAGTGGGTAGATCCAGGTATCGCTGGATCGAGCGCGTTGAGGCAGACTTGCGCGAATTGAATGTCAACCAATGGCAGACGATGGCGCAAGATAGAGGAAAGTGGAAGTCTCTCGCTTCGGAGGCCAAGACCCACTTTGGGTCACTGAGCCAGCGGAGTAGTAGTAGTACTATCTCATCAGTCTACCTAGTGGGGGGGCCAACCACCGCGTCTACCGGCTCTTGGCCATCAGTTTAAAACTTTCTTTTCACATAAACACCACAAAAGTAAATTAAAAACGCTCTATACAAGTTCGCTTTCCTAAGTGTTAGTAGGTAATAGTGAGCCAAGCAATAGCGACCTACCAAACCAATGTTCGTTCCACTCGAGCATCTCTGACGTGGGGTCATGGGGGCCCTACGAATGACGTCCACTTCAAGGTATATACCTCCTCCATCAATCACCACGATGAACATCCAGGGACTTCCCATGACCTTAATAATATCATCAGGACTCAGTAACATATTATATTCAAAAATTCTTTACCGTACAAATCATAAACTAGAACATTGAAATAAATCAAATACATTAACCCGGGCAAATAATAATCGATATATAATCGATTATTTCAAGGCAATCGAATCGAATAAAATGAATCGACATCTGCATACGGATTAAAAGACTACGAGATATAATTACTAAAAACCTTGAAAGATAATTATGATCGATATATATGTACATCTTGACCTATACTATTTAAGGATGCGAATTATTTCTTCGAAACATCACCGAACAATTTTTCATATTTCGAACCGGAAGTAAGTTATAATTATGGGATGTGTGATGAAATTTACGATTTAATATACAAATAAATTGAATATTGGTAGAGTTTTATTCTCGGTATACAATCTTATATAATTCACATTTTGTGCATTTATTATATAGGATTGCCACAGCTTACAAATAAGTTTTCTGAGGATAGGCAGCAGCGTCCTAATACCGCACTGCAATCGCCAAATCGCCTGCCAAGTGTGGCGATTATGGTATATCCCTTTATAGATATCTTTGGGAGAGCCATATGTTTTGCAGAGGGCGTCTATGGATTGAAACAACGATTACAAACATTCAGACGTCGATAAATCAGATATCATAGATATCTTTGGGGTGGTCTATGCCTTGTGTATATATATATATATATATATATATATATATATATATATATAAATACCCATAGAAAAACACAGGAAAATAGATTGCGATGGTATGGCCACATTCAACGAAAACCAGATGACCACGTGGTAAAAACTGCCTTAAGCCTCCCAGAATTCCCAAGAGGGAGAAGGCGTCCAAAAGCTACGTGGTGGTCTAATATCGGAAAGGAACTGGAAACCCTTCAACTTGATGCAGAGACAATCCAGGATATAGTGGCCTGGCGCAAATTGATAAGGAGACCCGACCCCAAATAAAGGGAAAAGGGAAGGAAGAAGAAGAAGATATATACCCATAGATATATTTGGGAGAGTCCTGAACAGACTGGAACAATAATACAGATAACATTACAAAAATAATAGCTACAGTCTAGCAAGATTGGAAAGATGAAAAGGCAGTAACCACTGAAGCCTTCGCTATAAGGTATATGGACTACATAAGGCGAAAGAAGCTGGTTGCCTTATGACAATCATCAATTCACATCTGAATATAAACCTGCCTTGTACATTTCATAGAATCATTTATCATTTGTCAGGGAGGCATATATCTAGCAGTGGACGTTCTACGACGTAAATGATAACTAAATACACCTATCCCCCGATTTACACGGTACTTGTTTTACACGTTTTCGCTTTTACACGGTTTTCCAAATAAGTTTTTTTTTTGTTTTAATAACCGATTTTATTACCATCTCTCATAATGTAAACATCGAATCGGCACAAACAACTTCGAGTGATGAAAGCCAATTCGAACCTTCGTTTCCGAAAAAAGAATGAGAGTAATTTCTGACAGTGATAAATGATAATAAAACACATTTGCTTTTATTTTTTGTTCTTCTGTTTAATGTATATTGTAATTAAATAAAAAAAACAGTGTTTCCGTAATATATTAAATATTTTAACTTGTCAATGCATTTTATATTTATTTCTGTGTACACCAAAAAAAAATGAAAAAAATCACAACTGTTAATAAGCAAAATTATGCATTTTCGGCACACTTGAAAATTTAAAATTATCGATTTACACGTTTTTCTCGGGAACATATCTACCGTGTAAATCGGGGGATAGGTGTATATTGGTATTTTTAAGCCGCTTTCTCAAGGTGATTTAAAGGCCTGAGCTATAATCAGCTTGGATGGCTCACTTTTGTCATTCATAGGACATAATGAAAATACCTGAAATACTCTAACTTTCCAGTAATTAATGCTAATTACATATATACTATGAATGATATACAAATTAAAAAAAATAATAAAAATTCCAAGTATTTTTGAACAGAAGAACTAATATATTTACTGTATATATTAACTTACGAATAAATTATTTATAGTAAAAAATAACATAATTTATTTTTGTATTTAACCCTTGAAATTATGTAAATTGATAATAATCGATTATTTTAATTAAAATTCGAATCCTTAACAATTGAATTATTTATTAAAATTCAATTATAAACACGTAACATGTAAATGGAATAACACAATAAATAAATCTACCTAATTAGAAATTAAATATAATTATTTTTTTAACACGTTTTCGTGATGGTACCTCATCATGTATGTATCATTACATATACTATTAAATATATGTTCTTGCATATATAATTTGCAATAAAAACTCAATAAATTTAAAAATAAACGTAACATATATAACCTATACTAAGAGTGGTCAATAGATTAAAAAATCCTAAAAATAATTTAAAATTTGAGAAGCAATTAAATGTAAAAGATATGCAATATTCAGTACAGAAGCGGCGATAAATATTGCACATCGACCTTTAGAAAGAGATAATCGGCTAATTTCGGCTTCGTAGAGCATTATCTCTGTCGCACGACTGACAAAACGTCACATAGTGTGGGACAGAGACAATGCACTATAAAGCCGAAATTAGCCGATTGCCTTTTTCCAAATATCGAAGTGCAATATCTATCGCCGGGTACTGTATATAACAGTGTCTCCCAACCCTGGGCCCAATTTAAAAGTGGACTTTAAAAGAATTTAACCTTTTCGCTTTAATATATAAGATATATATGTTATATAGGGTGGCGTGTATAAAGGCTAAGATATATAGTAACATTTATGACAATAATGGTACAAAATATGTTTAAAGAATTTAAATATTTAAAATTTGTTTTAAAAGAGTTTTTAGAAATTAAATCTATTATTCCGAGTGATTTTTAATAATTATGATATTTGTTTTTTTATATTTAATTTGGCATCGAAAATATTGCGTTTAAATATCTCGGAAAGGAAGAGTTAAATTCGTGTAGGGATAATTTTTAGAATTCAAGCCCTATAGGGCGTGGGCCCAACGTTAGGTAACAATGATATACGTATTTATGAATGACATTTATATTGTTGAAATTATTACGAAAGAATCCCGAATCGTGTAGACATTTAAATTAAGAATGTACAACACTTTCTTTTTTCCAATAACAATTCACATGCAATTCTTAATGCGATTCGTTTAAAATGAAATGAACCGAAAAGAACCAGCGCTGAGTGAAAGGCAAGTTTTATGAATGCTCTTATGTAATGTGTAAAACCAGTTCTGACAGGTTGCGTTGTGAAACAGATTCCGTTGGCTTCCCTGTCGAAAGTTGTGAAATATTTTATTTTCCTTCTATAAGGATAAGGAAATCCTAGTTGTAAAGAAACAAAATACATAATTGTAGAAGTATTTTACATATTTTTACGTTTTCAGTAATCAAATCCGTAAAATTCGTTTTTAAAATAACAGACACAATAAAGGCATTTCCTTTTTGACACCTCAATGTTCTTTTATATTTACAGATAAACATAAATACGACCTTATTTCAATATAATAAATAAGTTTAAAGATGCTAGAAAACAAATAAGAAGATACAAGGGTATGACCTGCACAAAATATGGAAAGACAGCAATATATAAATACCAAAATGGTCAATAATTCTTTTCCATATTCAAAAACATAAACGTGGTCCTTGAAGACTAAATGAAATCGTTTACATGCTTTCAAGATGCGATGTTAGAGGAAAAAGTATTATCCATTCTGTAGTCACAGTCTAAACCAGTGATTCCCAAAGTGATATATATATATATATATATATATATATATATATCGACCCCTAGGGGTCTATGACAACCTCCAGGGGTCTACGTCAGCGAAAAAAAATTTGGGGGTCCACGATAGTGGATCTCAACACATGCACTGATAGTACCTATTTACTAACATCATACTATCTTATAATATCAAAACATTTACATTATTCATAAAAGTACCTATGAAGTACGAGTATATATTTTATGATATTTTATGTTTATTTAATGTTACGTATAATTTATATAACAGATTCAAAATTTTATTTTGAGTAGTTTTAATTTTAATTCAATTAATAAATGTATAAATTAACATTTGTTTTTAATTTAAGTTTTGAACACTAAACTTCACTACAATTAGAAATTTACAGGAAATCAATATCAGGTAAGTAGGGGGTCTACCCAACACGGAAAAACATGGCAAGGGGTCTACGACACAAAAAAGTTTGGGAAACTCTGGTCTAAACGATTTGCAATAAAACCTTTTTCGATAAATTTAAATTGAAAAAAATAAAATAAAAAAAGAACACGACAAATGACATAACAAGATATGGGTAAACAAAAAGCAGTCGACATATGATTTTCAACTACCGCTTGACACACACAGCTATAGTATATATTTATCGAAATCACGTACGATTTGCTAAAAGTCTATTCTATTACTTTTATTAAATATTATCTGTGTAGAGGTCCCCAAAATGTGGACTTTTTGGGGCCTTCTCGTACTTCCACCCTCCGTCTTGGGTACACAGGTACTATATTTACATAACAGTTTTTCCATCGTATTATTTGCGTTCTCATTCTTTTTCTTTCTCTATGTCATTTATTAATTCATCTTTTATTAGTCGTTCATCAACTCACTTTCGCTACGTTCCCATTGGAATACTACATGTTTACATTTTTATTTTATTTTTTGCTTTATTCTTACATTTCTGTTTTTATATTTTAACTTTTATTTTACTATTTTCTTTATATTTATCAAAGATTTAAATATTTATCTAGTCTTATATGCTTTTGTATTTTTGCCTACTTGTTTCTTTTAATGGTATCTCCTATTATCCCTTTGCAGTGCTCTAGAAAGACCTCACTACTCTCATTGTTGATCTTAAGTGATGCGATGTTACCTTGCTGCAACCTAAACTATTAATTCTTCTTTTTTAGCAGATTAACGTCCACTACAAGGTATAGATCTCTCTCAGTAATACTGCACTGTCCTAATCCAGCTGCTTCCAATCGTCGGTCAATGTAGTTGGGGGCTTAACCAAGTAGGTTCTACCAGTAAACATGCTCAAAGATGAATGTAAATACATTCACAAACATCAATAACAAGCACACATTTAATTTTATAAAACCTAATTCACAATACAAATGATCTATATATATCTACGTCAGATGAAAGACGTCAAAAGAAAAAAAAATTAATAGTCAACATATGTAAAATGAAATTCACGTGTTCACATTAAAACACGTTACAATTATACGTTCGATTCGATTTATGTATATCGTGACTGATATAAATCGGTTACGTGAATGTGAAATTTAATCACGCTGAAAGAAAAACTCATGCGACGGATGGCTGTTGGGACTAAAAGGTTCTTGTGGGATCACGAGACGGGAGACGCGACGTGGGTATGTCTCCACTAGGTTAGGTTAGGTTAGGTTGGACCTTTCCTTGCCAGCAGTCATGTCGGCGATGCTAAGCGGGTCATCGGCGTGGAGGGCCGTGGCCTCTTTTTGTGAGACTGTCATGGTCCAGAAGGAGGCGACCGAACGGGATCGGCAGAGGACAGATCCCGCTCGGAGACGACGCCGTAAGCGTAGGGACGCGCCTCGCGACGGCCCTCCGGTGAATGGTGCTCCCCTTCCATAAATGGGGCCTTCGGAGTCGCGGGAGTTTAGGGTGGGGGCCCTAAACTCCCACTTGCAGAGTCGCCTCTGAGGCGGACGATGGATCGACATGGTCTTGAACCATCGTGACAGCACCACGAGGGTTTCGAGGGTAGCGTATACACGCATACCCCGAGACGAGCTATCAAAAAATAGCACGGCGCGAGGGAAGACCGTGTGGCGATCCCTGACTGGGAGATACCGCAGTCCCCCGTTTAGCGCACAGGGCGACCACCGGGGGATTTTAGTGGGTAAGAATCCCACATACCCCTGTCCTCCCCCTAGAGGCAGGGCATCTTGAACATTGGAAGATTTCCCCCACGGAAATAAAAAAAAAGGTTAGGTTAGGTTAGGTTAGGAACCGGCGACATAGTGAAAGTGGCTGGAAGTTTTTGGATGCGGCGATCAGCGCAGCACCAGTCATCGTGGTGTACTTTGGGGGTGACATATGTCTATTAGATGTCTGTTTTTTATTTAATATTTTCGTAAACGGACAACACACAGGTATTGAAAAGATGCAGCCAGTGTTTTATTTAAACACCTGCATACTATAATCTCCACGTTACGTCCGCCAATACACAAAGACAAAACAATTTTATATAAATAATTGTGTAAACTTACGTGTTCGAATACGACTTTAAGTACTGAGTGATTGTGACATGTGCATCGCAAATAGCTAAGTATCACTTCGACCACACTTAACAGAAGGTTACAAGTCAACGTAAATATATTCGAACAACGCCATCTGTTTGTTCACGTACGAAACATACAAACGACCTTAAAATAGATGTTGATTGAACATTCAGCGCCTCAAGGATGTCCACGTTATAAATACATATAAAGTATTGTTGTTACAAAGGATTGTTATACAGCATGATAAAAAAAAAACAATTTAAAACTGAACGAAAAATATATGGGAGACCGGAAAGTAATGGTGTTTCTGTGCATGTATATATTTGACATTGGGTAGTGATCGCTTGGTCACTGGAGATGAAAAATGAGTCCTGTACATCCGAAACGCAAAAGGCAGTGAGTGAGCCAAAATGAACTACTAACTACTGCAAAGCCGGATATACACTCCAAAAAGGCACTTCTGTTTTGGTAGAGTACACTTTGAAGTTTTAAAACAGAGTTCCCCAAACATTTTTGGTTCATAGACCCCTTGCCATGGTTTTCCGTGTTAGGTAGACCCCCTACTTACCTGATATTGATTTCCTGTAAATTTCTAACTGTAGTGAAGTTTAGTGTTGAAAACTTAAAGTAAAAACACATATTAATTTATACATTTATTAATTGAATTTAAATTTAAACTTTTCAAAATAAAATTTTGTATCTGTTATGTAAAATATACGTAACATTAAATAAACATTTTTTTTACTTCATAGGTACTTTTATAAATAATGTAAATGTTTTGATATTATAAGATAGTATGATGTAAGTAAATAGGTACTATCAGTGTATGTGTTGAGATCCACTATCGTGGACCCCCATTTTCATTTCATGGACCCCCAAATTTTTTTCGCTGACGTAGACCCCTTCTAGGTTGTCATAGACCCCTAGGGGTCGATATAGACCACTTTGGGAATCACTGTTTTAAAACCTGGGCAAACTGTTAATGCAGAACTAGTAAACCAATGTTTGATTGAAAAGCATCCGTCAATTGTCAACAGAAAAGAAGTTATTCTGAAATATGACAATGCAAGACTGCACTGTGACAAAACCTTAGACAAAATTAACGAATCGAGGTGTGAGGTACTGCTTCACCCACCGTACTCGTCCCACATTTTACCCTCTTATTACCATTTATTCTGATCACAACATTGTCTTGGTGGTAAAAAAATTAGAAAATTTTGATGATATCCAAAATGTTTTCTCATTGAAAAACCGAATGATTTGTTACCGCTCCGGAATTGATTTGTATACTAGATGTTAAAAGGTTGTCGATAAAGAAAGTAAATATATTGTTGATTAGAAATAAAAACTAATTAAAAATGTAGTCGTGTGAATTTTGACTTAAGAAAGGGACATTACTCTCCGGTCCCCCTGATATATTATCGTCATCTCCATCTGCAAGACATAGGATTCCCTAAAAGATTTCCAAAACCTGAAGGAGGCTCGAGTAGCGCATCCAAAACCTGCATATGAGGAATGCCCCACCTCATTTGTCAAGCGGCAACTTAGACTGGAAATGCTTGACGAATGGAATAGGAGGTATGTGGAAGAAGAGACGGCTTCGGTAACGAGGATATTTTTCCCGAATACCACGCAGTCCTATCGCGTGCTCCGCAAAGTCGAGGTGGACGCGGTCTTGGCCCAGCTCAAGGAGGACCCCTCGTGCTACCGTGAACCGGGCGAGGGCCAGACCATGGCCCACCTTGTGGCCTATTGTCCCGCACGTGCAATTTGAGGGATAAATGTAAAAAGAAAATATTTAATTGAATCAGGCGTTACCTCCCGGAAGTCCATCCTAAGTAAGAAAGGGACCAATATTTAGCCACTTCCGCACATGCAGTGGTAGTCGTGCAATGAAATGCACCGCCCGCCAGCCCGTTAATAAATGCGTATGCGGCAAACAATGCGAATCACACCGATTAGTACCAAACACAGAGTCAGAACAAAAGAAATTGAGGTGTATGAAAGTGAGTGAAGAATAAAGATAAAATAATTGAAAAACTCATTTTGTAAATAAAGTCCCTGGTCCCAACAAATTAGGGGTACGAGAGGCTCCCAAATAGCGGGGGCCAAAAAAAACACCATCCATTCAATGGTAAACATATTTTATCTTCCCTTTGATGTTTTATTTTCTTTTATTCAGAATGAAGTTGGTGTTGTTAACCGTGCAAGGTTGTTGAAGCTTGGGTTATAGAGCTTTACAATAATTTCTTTATAAAATAATGCCTCCTAGAGCTTCACTGTAGCTCTTAGTGTGGTTCAGTGGTTCGTCATTTTTTTCTTTAGGAGTTCCTCCTTTTATTAGTTGCATATTTTTGTTCTGACGACAAGATCAAGGTCGTGGGAAGTCTCTGGATGAGAGAAGAACAAGATCGATCATAGTGGCAATCTTTGGATGTGGTGATCACTTGACACGGTTGTGATGATGTTCACACGGTTCATTCCGGTGATAAGAGGGTTAAAAGAAATACCTGTAAAAGGTTTAAAATCATATATCCTTTATAAATTTATTTGGGGCTTTGAATGCTACAGGTCAGTAACAAGTGGCATTTCTAAGTCTGCAGGTACAAATAGTTAACAACAATTCTTCTTCTTCTTCTTCTTCTTCTTCCTTCTCTTTTCCCTTTATTTGGGGTCGGGTCTCCTTATCAATTTGCGCCAGGCCACTCTATCCTGGGTTGTCTCTGCATCAAGTTGAAGGGTTTCCTTTCTGATAGTTAACAACAATTAATATTAAAAATGCAATTGGAATTTTCTAAGCGTTTTTTTCTTAATTAAATGACAGCAAATGTCCCACATCTCAATCACCATGTACATCTTCTCCGGTTCATTTGAATTACATATCGATTTATAGTACATAAAACCTCCTTGTACTGATCGAAATAAGGTTATATTTTATCTACATATAAAAATGAATGTTCGTCTGTATGTACTCTATAGGATCATAAACTATGCATTTGATCAAATGATGATGTTTCACAAAGTTGTTGTGCATGAGTATGCGAGTTTCTGAGTTAGTATGACTAATTTTAGACAGATGGCGTTACTGTTATTCCAATAAATTTCATATCTCGCCGTGACAGTTCATGATGATTTGAATTGTAAACGGCGAACGAATAATATGACGTTTCGAGTTTTAGGTGATGTAAGAATTTATGTAAATTGTGAAATGAAAAGACAAAAAAGACAACTATATATTTTTTTATATAAACTTCACGCGGACGGAGTCTCGGGGCGAAGCTAGTAGTTAAATAAATATTACCATAACTACACACTTTTATATTTAGTTTTTTTTTTAATTTCGTTTTAACTATGAAATACAGACAAAAAATTAAAGATCAATCGCCTGATTGAATAAAAAAAATTTAAATGTCCCACCGACAGATTTCACATTGATGCTAATTTATGAAACACCCTGTACACGGTGACGAAAGGAATGGAATATCTATCGGTCCACGCATTGCCCATAGTAATGTGGTGTTGCCAACATTTAAATGCAAATTTTATTTTTGCAACACTATTTCAACATTGATCTAGCTATATTCGAATGTTGATGGGCGCTGTTAGCCGTTTTGGCTTTTACAGCTTCATCGGACTCAGGGCTCGCGGTATTTAATGGAATCAGGCGTTACTTCGCTGAAGTCCATCCTAAGTAAGAAAAGGACCAATATTCAGCCACTTCCGCACATGCAGTGGTAGTCGTGCAATGAAATGCACCGCTCGCCAGCCCGCCGATAAATGCGCATGCGGCAAACAATGCGAATCACATTAGTGCCAAACACAGAGTCTACTCGAAACTAATCGGTGTAACATGGCTCCTGAGGATGCCCCGTGGAGGGGTGAAACACGTGTTGAGTGATTTAACGGTGATAGTTGTGTAATTCGCATTGTTTGCCGCATGCGCATTTATCGGCGGGCTGGCGGGCGGTGCATTTCATTGCACGACTACCACTGCATGTGCGGAAGTGGCCTGAATATTGGTCCTTTTCTTACTCAGGGCTCGCGGATCCGATAGCCGCAAGCTAATAAGCTAAAAAAAATTTACGTCAGATGCTTCACCTGACGTATTGTATTAGCTAATTGTTACAATCTGAATATATATCGGAGCTGGAACAGGACCGGTTGGAGTCAACGGTGCATGCAGCACTGCCTATTCGGATGTCATTATCGCGACCACAACCACAATCTGCTAACGAAGTATCGATCAAATCCTGCGTCACGTATATTTATTTTCATTGTTGTAGATCCTGATCCCCTGGATATGGAGTAGCTTGTGGAATTGCTTGTCTCAAGTGGCTGAAATGGCAGTTGACAGAACACAACGATCGTGAAACAGCGATCGCGAATGAGAGATATCGTGAAGCAAATTATGGGAAATAATGACATTGCGAAGGGCAAATATGAGTATATCTAATATATAAAACTCTCGTGTCACGGTGTTCGAACTTGAACTCCTCTGAAACGGCTTGACCGATTTTTACCAAATTTAATATGCGTATTCAGTAGGTCTGAGAATCGGCTACTATCTATTTTCTATACCCCTAAGTGATAAAGGTTGTTCACACTTAAAAAAAAAAAAATATTTTTTTAACGCAATTTTTTGTTTTTATTTTTTTATGATACAGCATACAAGAATACATACAACCATAAATTTTCACCCCTCTACGATCAACCCTTATGTTTTTTTTGTAAATTAAAATATAAATTTTTTTTTTGCAAAACAACGTTTGCGGGATCAGCTAGTATATTATGTAAATTACGAATACTAAGTAATATTAAGCAGTATTAACGAATAATATTAAGTAGCGACCACGAGCAGGTAGACGCGGTGAAGGTTCCCGACTAGGTAGACTGACATAACACTGGATGCGAGCAGCGCAAGAGCAGTCAACGCGCTAACTTTGGGAAAGGCCTATGCCCTACAGTGGGCGTCAGAGGCAGAAGAAAAAACATAATAAATACACCAATACCTCACTTTGCGTCGTGGTTACGTTCCAAAAAAAAACACGACGCAAATTGAAACGCCGCAAAGTGAATTAAGATTTTCTATAGCGAACCATATAAAGATCGAAGATAGGTTCCGGGGTCACGAAAATACTACTTTTTAAAAAGAAAATTAAACAAAGTGAATATATAAATAAAAAAAATATAAAAAACTCTGCTCTGCTATATAAATTGGAATAATATTTACCTATTTCGTAACCAGAAACAACACGTAAAAATGTACATAAAATTATAATTCTCTTTTAAAAAAAAGCACAACACACTACGTAATTGAAACTGCACTCTAAAATTAGCAAAACAAAGTGAAAATAAAACTGTATTCAAATTTTTTAGATATTTAGTTAGAAAGGGAATCCCCGAGTTTTGATGGCATGGTATAATTAGAAACAAAAGTGTTGCCACCTTTCAGAAAAAAAAAGAAAATTACAAGAAAAATAAAGACTCGAACCCAAAACAACGCAACCTCGAAAATCTAACGACGCACAGTGAAAATTAGTACTAATTAAGCAGCGACGCAACTTCGAAAAAAGCGCAAAAGGAAACGACGCAAAGCGAGATATTGGTATATATCCACCTATGATAGAAATCGAACAAGAGGCTTCAAAATCGGGATCATAAAGAAAATATAAAGCCTTTTTTAAGCCATTCTATAACAGCTATACTACCTCTTGCATGGATGTTAAAGTGTGCAAAAGGCGAAGGATACATTGGTCTTTATCCTAGCTGCACACTGTAAATGTCTCTCCAAAGTTTTTAGTACCCGTGTAACATTTATTTCCGCTTTTAATATACGAGACATCAAGTGTTTACTAGTGAAATATACTAGAAAATTCTAGAACAATTCTTAGTGATTGGAAAAGTCGAAGGAAAATATGAGAGGTAGTAGTTCCATTAGTCGGATAAGATACAAGATGTCCTCTTCCGAGATGGAATTTATAATTATATTACTCTATACCCGAGTTCCCCAAACTTTTTTGAATCGTAGACCCCTTGCTATGTTTTTCCGTGTTAGGTAGACCCCCTACTTACCTGATATTAATTTCCTGTAAATTTCTAACTGTAGTGAAGTTTAGTGTATGTTCAAAATGTATTGCGACCACAAAGCGAATACCAACATCCTACAACTTACACAATTTTATAAACATATGTAATATTTTTTTACTTTATAGGTACTTTTATAAATAATGTAAATATTTTGATATTATAAGATAGTATGATGTAAGTAAATAGGTACTATCAGTGTATGTGTTGAGATCCACTATCGTGGACCCCCATTTCCATTTCATGGACCCCTAAATTTTTTTTCGCTGACGTTTACCCCTTCCTAGTTGTCATAGACCCCTAGGAGTCGATATAGACAACTTTGGGAATCACTGCTCTGTACGCCTCATATTATTGATAAACCACGTATATATATATATATATATATATATATATATATATATATATATATATATATATATATATATGGTTGTAATTAATTATATTTAAATTATTTTCTGAAGTTACAGATAAAAACAAATTATTCAAGAAACTATATATTCTGTAGGCAATTCTTTATGAATTTTACTATTCTGTTATCTGTTATATATATGACGTTTAATGGTCATACATGGAGTAGACATAAAAATAATTTTATTATCGATTTGATCATAAAAGTGGTACATGATAACGTTCTTTTACAGTTTTTCGGTATTTATAATAAATTAAATATTAAATAATTATTATAAAATATTTTTTCAGGATTCTTACATGTTCAGTATGTAATATTTTATGATGTATTTTGTAATGTACTATTGGAAGACTAACCCGAAAAATATTTCAAATGAATATTGGCCACGTGCTAGCCACTTATTTATTTATTTTTATTTAATATTCTTTATTTTACACGTTTAATAAGTTTTATTATAATATACAAAAAAGTACAATGGGCGGTCTTATCACACAAGGCAATCTCTCACAGACAACCATAGTATGGAAAAGGTAAAAGTACTAATAAAGGGTAGTTTACGTGTACATAAAATACATATTCACTAACAAATAAACATAAACATACACTCTTACTTACATACATACATATTTTTTATATTACATACATACTTAAATATACATACATACGTATATAACATATATACTTATAATAAATAATACATATTATAAATATAATACAATAATAAATAACTGACTTCGACTTCGCTGTTGCCTCAGAAAGAAACCGAAGAAAAAAAAATTATAACTTTAACATTTTATTAAAAATACTAGTAAGTATATTAATATATATATATATATATATATATATATATATATATATATATATATATATATATATTATAGTAAGGTAATGAATTTTAAAAATTATTTACGTTTCCTCCTTCACAACATCTTTGTGTCTTTGTGTATTATCACTTCCGAATATTTTTAGCTCTATAGTAACAAGGTTTTATTAGAAGAATTTCAACAACAACAGGTGATTTATTACAGGTATAAAGGCTTTAAATCGATGAATGAACACATAATTTGCCGTCAATGTAGAATACATCCTATGCCAAAATCATTGGTTTCAAATATAAAAAATAACATAGTGTTAATATAGTAAGAAAAAACGATATCAAAACAAATCGACATATATTACAAATAAGAAGTTATTTGTCTGTAGTATTTCAATAAAAATCTCATAACTATAAATTTATACAGGTGATGGAAATAGATATCAAAAATCAAAGCCTATATTCAGACCTATGTTTTTACATCTATAACCAAACATTCTATATATAGAGATGTTTTTTTTTATAGCAATTCGTAATATTAAGGTGACCGAAAAGTAATGTCGATTCTATCGACATATTTCACAAAAAAACTGATTAATTTTTACCGCACTGCATTGAAAATTTGTATACTGGATATTTAATGGAATCATAGTGCCAAACACTTATCGATGTAACATTACTCCTGAAGATGCCCCGTGGAGGGGTGAAACACTAAGTGAATTAACAGTGGTAGTTGTGTAATTCGCATTGTTTGCCGCATACGCATTTATCAGCGGGCTGGCGGGCGGTGCACTTTGTTGCACGACTACCACTGCATGTGCGGAAGTGGCTAAATATTGGTCCTTTTCTTACTTTGTATACTGGATGGCAAAAGGTTGTCGATAACGAAGGTGAATATATACTTGTTAAAAATGTAGTCATGTGAATAACTAAGAAAGCGACATTACTCTTCGGTTCACCTAATAGTTCTGTATGGAACAATACGTTTACTTCACATAACAGTTTCATTTCAGTTAAAATAGAGAACCTGTTTGTTCCTAAACATCTATAATTTCGTTAGGGATGCGAGATATATATATTGCTTCTACACTAACAGGAAAGTAACGGCCGTGCGTGCGAAAGAACACGAAAACAATTACACTAGATGACAAAAAAAACGACCACTTCGAAAAAAAATGACATGCGTATTAGATTATTTATTCATTCATATGAATGAAACACTGGAAGGTACGGTGAATCAGTGAAACATTAAAAATGATGTAAGGATGAAATACAGCTTTTTCGATTCACTATCTGCTAAACGCCCACTGCAAGATGACCACCTCAAAGATCGCCCAGATGACTCGGTTCGCGCTACCAGATTAAAGTAACTAACTGCTATATTCACAATGCTATGGATCCTCCTAGTAGAGGAACCATCGCCGCGTATAGCAGTTCATGGTTGCCACTCCAGAACCTATTGATCTCAACTGCCGTGAGTTGCATTATAAAGTAAATATAGAATACATTTAGACATACACCATGGATGCACAGACCGCGGCCCGCTGGTCGAATACTGGTGGCCCGCCGACAACAAAAATAATACTCTCGTACATTCGAAAAATATTTAATTCTAATTATCATCAATTCTTTATTGTCTTTAATTACCTATACTTCTGGAGGCCGACCCGCCATCAGTTCATGATTTGCCCGAGTGGCCCCTAGGCTTAATAAGCGTGTGCAACCATTACATACACCAACACCTCGCTGCGCGTCTTTGCGTTTTTATATTTTCAAGTATACGTTGTTTTGGTTTCAAGTCTTTTTTTTAATTTTCGTATTTTTCTACCGAACTGCAATTTGCGATGGTGACAGTGTCCGTACAATAGAAATATAAAAAAAAAAAACAAAATATAACCTCCAAATAAATTTACAAAGCGATGTGTTTTATTGACGATGCTATGGAGATTTTTTTAGAAAATCCTGACAGCGGAAAGAGTTTTAAAATGTCCCAGGTAGTTATGATTATCAATTGCTACAGGGAAATATATTTTACGCTGAAAGAAAAACGTTTCAGTAAACATTGGATCGTTTTCTTTGTGAAGGAAACCCAACTTATGACAACAGCCACTATGGATTCATCAGACAGTGATTAATTTTAATTTTGTTTTTCATAAATTAATTTAATACGATGTAATTTAAAACGTTTTTTACTGTTTCTTGTATGTAATAAATTTTATATTATTTTTGTATTTTAAATGTTTACTTTGTTCAAATTTCATTTTGAAAAGTAGTATTTTCGTGGAACCTATCTTTGATCTTTACATAGTTTGCTAAAGAAAATCTTAATTCAATTTGTGTCGTATTTTTTGGAACGTAACAACGACAGATGAAATTTCAGAGATTTCATGTCCACTACTTTTATGTCCAATGCTGATATTAAAGTTCCAACTAACATAGTTTATGTCTTGCATAAATCATAATTAATTTGCAAGTTACATAAATTTTCGCGATTCTTCCGTTTTATTTGACTGCGAGTGTATTTGCAATGCTAACTTTCTGTTGCACTCGCACGTGCGTGAACAGCTGATTTGCCGCCATTTTGTTTCATGTTTGGCGCCAATTTTCAATTCTCTTTATTTCGTCAATTTGCTCAATTTTTTAACATTTGTAAGTTCATTTTCAGAAATAATATGTCTATGAAGTGGATGGACGAGAAAGGTACTCTAAATATTTTGCCTTAGGGTGTCATATAACACGGCATCTGCTATATAACTCACAGATATATATGTACAGATGGTGTAAACACATCCTAACAATTAACACGGAAACCAATGTACATACAGACTCATTAGTTATAAATAAATAGCTATTAAGTACAAAGTTATACTCTGAATGAAATTGAAACTCCATTAGAACGCGATAGGTCAATAACTTCAGGAATTACAAAGCCTGTAGGCATAGATAGTAAACAGGAGCGGCTTAACCAATGCAGGTTGTGCACGCCCGTATGCTCTCTGAGACAGCTAAGAGCACCATCTTGGACCATCATGGTACAACAATGATATGACAGAAGCGGCCAGCCAGCGCGGTGGCGGCAGTTATCAAACGCGAGCGCCCTATGGGCAGCTTTTTTACGTATTTAAAGTTTAGAAGCGACGGCAAAGTTAATAGTTATAGCCGCGGGGGGAGGGGGGTTAAGGCATAGAGGGCACCAGGGTTTCATTGCACACGAGCTAAAGCCGCCCCTGATTATCAACAATAATTAATTTTAATATGTGGTCTCAAAAAATTTTAAAAAGTGTTTTTTTTACTATAATTTATTTTAGACACCATTGATTTTAAATATTGTGTACTATATATTAATTGATATCGAATGAGAGATACATTTAACCTTCTTTAGCTTTCACCTTTAAACAATAATCTTGTATGCGCTTTCATTATTTTATTTAAATATCAGAAAGAGACAGACAATACTGTTATTTTTAGCATTATTTAAGCTATTTCGTCTCTGTCAGTAATATATTCTCTGAGTTTCGCTAACGCTTTCCGAAGTGGTATTAAAGATCGCCACGATGACCACTTTGGCTTTGCCAGCTTCCAGCGACTTCCAGCAACTTTCAACGGCTTCCAGCTACTTCCGGGGCTTCCAGAGACTTCCAGTGACCTATGTCGTTGGTCCATCTAGGGGGACCTTCCGACACCACGTCTACCGCCCCGTGATCGTTCAAAAACTCTTCGGCGCCAACATTCCTCAGTTAAATGTTTATTACTACGTAATATATTTATTTAATATGACACGACCGTGCGCACTAAACACATCGGGTTTTTGATCAAAATGTTAGAATATATGAAGCTATGAAGATGCAAAACAGAAAAAAAATGTAAGAATCTAAAGGAGTAGATATTTTTTTTTAATCTTAAAAAAATTAATGAACCTGTGTTAACCAAGTCTCTATTACAAATGTAAGGCTGAATATAAAAAAATACATTAAAAAAAACTGCCTTAAGCCTCTCAGAATTCCCGAGAGGGAGAGGGCGTCCAAAAGCTACGTGGTGGTCTAATATCAGAAAGGAACTGGAAACACTTCAACTTGATGCAGAGACAACCCAGGATAGAGTGGCCTGGCGCAAATTGATAAGGAGACCCGACCCCAAATAAAGGGAAAAGGGAAGGAAGAAGAAGACATTTAAAAAAACATCGAGGTTCTGTATCAAAAACAGGTCGAGATGTGTAGAACACTACTGCCAGCTTTAGTATAGCTTGGTTAAATCTAATTGATTAAAGATTTAGTACAGTAGGTTACTTGATTAAAGCCTGTTAATATTTTACAAGATTCATTTTGGAACATGCGCCACGGATTTTCACCCCACCATCCCCGTTTTTATACGAGTAGAAAGTCTGCCCACTACCTCCTAGGTGCTAATCAATGAATATTGAAGAAAGATATATAGATAATAAAAATGTAAACGACAGTGAAAAAAGATTTTATAAGACAAAAAACGACTCTTTTTCTTTCAAGAGATTAAAATTTACCAAGAGTGAAAAGAATGAAAGAATTTGTGAAGAATAAAAGACGAGAACGAATGTAACTATTTTGTAAATATAGTCCTTGTGTACTTATAACTCCAGTTGAGTCGTAAAAAAATAACTAAATACACCTATCCCCCGATTTTTACGGTACTTCTTTTACACGTTTTCGCTTTTACACGGTTTTCCAAATAAGTTTTTTTTTTTGGTTTAATAACCGATTTTATTACCATCTCTCATAATGTAAATATTTCTCCTTCAAACATCGAATCGGCACAAATAACTTCGAGTGATGAAAGTGAATCCGAACCTTCGATTCCGAAAAAAAGTAATTTCTGACAGTGATAAAGGATAATAAAACACCTTTGGTTTTATTTTTTGTTCTTCTGTTTAATGTATTGTAATTAAATAAAAGAACAGTGTTGTTTCCGTAATACATTAAATATTTTAACTTGTCAATGCATTTTATTTTTATTTCTGTGTACACCTAAAAATATTGAAAAAATCACATCTGTTAAGTAGCAAAATTATGCATTTTCTGCAAGTTTTTCGATTTACACGGTTTTGACTTGAAAATTTTTAATTTTCGATTTACACGTTTTTCTCAGGAACGTATCTACCGTGTAAATCGGGGTATAGGTGTATACTCAAATTGATATCAACAGATGTATTGCATTCTAGTTTGAATAGAGAATTTTAAATCGATTATAAAGTTTGATTTTCTGCTTCGCCTTAAAAACTACACCGGCATTTATATTAAATTATTAATAATTAGACGGTTGAAAACGGTTTCTTAATTGCCTCGCTCCAATTTGTTTGTTTCGCGAACAAACATACAATAATTATTATGCCATTATAACTGGATTTGTTCGGATATTTATTATTATACTTCTTAATAAACTAATGAACGGTTTATCATTTTTTTCCGTATCCTGTGAGGTCTTATCTTGTAATTGTAACTAGAAAGATTTATTTATAGGATGTCTTTTTAGATGTATTTATCCATTTGAAAAATTGTATATAACAAAACGTTGACGGGACTCGCAGCTGGGTGAAGAAAGATCCGTAGCAAATAGCATCAATCATTATTCAGCAAACGCGAAAAAAAAATATTGTAAATAAAACGCCCTAGTAATATAAATTATAATAATTAAAAATATATGTCACACTTAGTAATAAAAGTTCATTGATATTTTTTTTAAATCAGGCATTGTGATTTTTTTTTAAATCAAAAGCGTTTATCCTGTTTTAGGTCAAATTTGCTTTTGCGTCTGACATTTATAATACATGTGTCACAGTTAACTATAACAGATAATAAACGATTTCCATTTCATAATAACATAAGTAATTAATATATATTTAAAGTAAATGACACATAATTTGATGGCTATTATTTGTGACTGGTGAAATTGTTTTAGGCTTAATCATGTTTTAATATAATTATCGGTAATTACATTGTCGGCCATTTTGTTTTTTTTTTTTTTAATTTGTGATGAATAAGTCAGAGAATCGTGGTCTCTATTATTTATGATCGAATTATCTGTAGATGATCGATAGTAAGCGATACAGCCTAGCGGAATGGTTAGTGGCAGTGGACAAAATTCCGGATTCTATTTCTGCATATAGGATGTCCATTCACAAGGTGTATATAAAACTTAGATAAAAGACAATTTATGCAGGCTATTTTCAATCAAAAATATATGGGAAACACCTATGTCTAGTAGACATACTATGGTTGAAATGTTGTATGCTATATTATCTTTGACGCAATATGAATTAAAAAAAAAAACATTTTTTTTCCAAAAATAGTTTAAATCATTTTCGTTAATGTGAATATACCAAAGGTTGTTAGCTTTATAAAATAAAAACATTTGTGAATATTAAATGTTTACTTTTGAATATTTATTGAATAAATTTAAAATTCTTTCAAGTAGATATAAAACAACCAAGCGTTCATAGGTATAAATAATCGTTTTAACTAAAGATTATTTTAGAAATATAATATTTACAATTTAAATTTTTAATTACGAAATAGCTAACTGCACGCAACATAGAGATTGCATCTTCTAGACAAGTACATACTCTGTCTTTATTACGTAAAGCAATTAATACAGGTTATATAAATATCACGAATAGCCCCGCATTCCTACATCCCAATAATATCCGGTTTTAGCTTCGACGTTATATCCCTTAACATCTTTATAAGCGGCGTACAGTCCTCATTCATGGGTCACTTTCTCCTTACAACCTTGATTTCTTACGCCTGCCAAGTGCGTAAAATGACCACGTAAACACGATGGCATTTTCGTCACAACTCCCACTTTTACTTTTTTCACACTTACATACGCTTTCAAAAGTCTATTCCCTCCCCTTTTACAATAACCGTTTGAAATTAATAACAGAATGCGGAAGAATTGTGATATGATTTCATTTCGTTTTACAATCTTACATTGTATATGATTAAAACTTACCTTTTGATAATCGTTGAATAATGTTCGATATCCCAAAAAAATCACTTAACAGTTATTGTCACAGAAATTACACATACACGAAGAAATTATTTTAAAATAAAATAATTACAATAAAAATAAAAAAACCAGTACGTCACTTTATGGCGCAATTTGGCGCCGAAACACAACACTTTCTCTTCGACAACAGTACTCTCGAAAAATATTTAAAATATAAATTTTTATAATTCAGGTCAGAGCTGACGCCACGTGAGCTTTGGGCCGTCGACACGGCGTTTGTGTCCGAGCGTCTGTCTTGTTTACACCTCACACTCGACACGGTTATACGGCTAAAGTGAAAACCACTATTTGCATCCGCATATCCGCACAGCGATGATACATTTCAAAATAGTAGCGTATTATCCGTGTTGACCAACGGCATTTTTACTTAAGTTATATTGCAATTTCTTTCGCAACGGCTACAAGAGAAGACGAATGTAAACATTCGTGCATACTATGTCTTATATATAGTCTTGTCTTGCCTTGTTTCAGCAGGCTGGTTTCCGCAACCAAGCGGCAATGCGCTTATTTTAGGTCGTGTCGCGTTGACAAAGAATCAGGTAGAGTTTTAAAACGAATTTAGTCAGAGATATTATCATATAATATGAAGCTGAAGGTAACCCCCAGAGTCTGGTCAAACCAAAGTTTTTCGACCTCCTGATCTGTGGAAACTAGTTTCCTGAGATTTCTCTGCCTTCTCGAACCCGTGGAATCAGCAAGTGCCACTTGGCTAGCAGTGAACTATGATCCAAAAAATGCTTCGTCATGTTCATTCCGATTCGTGTCATTATATGTAAATTCAAAGTTAAAAATGTCCTCGAAATTTTCTTTGAAAGATTCAATATGTCAATCAATAGACAAAACGTCAATCATGTTGCCTGTTTTGATCTGCGGAATCTGCCAATTCCGATCTATAAAAAAGAGTGTCAAAATTAATTAACCAATAACAATCAAAGAAGATTTATATACATGTTGATATAGAAAAGGAGAACAAACAATAGAGGAGAAGAATATCGCTTCACTGGTGAGTTATATAGATAGAAATAATATAAATGAGAATTAAGAATAAATAAATTATTAAACAAACGTTGAAAATACAGTTTAAAGAAATGGTAGAAAGTGACACCATCACTTCCCTAATGGCAGATAAAGAACGCCGCCGCAAACTCCTAGATTATTGCAAGAAAATGGTCAAAAGAGGTTACATACAAAAATAAAAATTAAACCGAAAAAAATAATCAGAGAAAAAATGTAAAATGAAAAATAAAGACAGGAATAAGGAATTTTAAATTGTAAACTAAGTTATATCAAAGTACATGTCGAAGTGATAATCTCTTTGTACTTAAAACGCTTGTAGATGTACATTTCTTTTAAATGGCCTCTCTTTGCTGACGTTACAGCTCGAATATCAATTTTTTTTTCATCCTTCACAATCTTTAATATTACAATTCCCTTTTGACTTTCACAATTTCTATATTTCTTGACATTCAATTCGTCTCCCGTGCATCACCTTCTTTCCGTCATCTTCGTTCCTATTATCACAGTTTGTTATATTATCACAGAAGAAAGAAAATCGATACGTATAAGGATTGTAAATGAAAAGAAGAGAAAAATAGAAAATGTGATGAATAAAAGCGGAAGTAGCATTATATATTGTTAAGGACGCGAGAAGAGAACAAAAGTAAAATAGTAACAATAAAAAAATGATTGCTAAATAAAGTCCCAAATAAGATAGATAGAACTAGAAGCCCCTAATAAAAGTGACCATAAGAAAATCACGAACTAAAATTTAAATTTCTCCCACTGCTAGTTCTGGCCCGATCTCGTTCTGCCACTTGGAACATATGTCACGCGTCTGTGTGACTTGGGTACATTGTTTCTTTGTCTCATCGGGTGTTGTTGCGACAGCAGTCTTCGTTCTATAGCTGTAGCTGTCTTTCTGGTTGCTTCTGTAACTCTCGAAGTTGATAACATAAAGGTAAAATAAGTTTATTTATCATTGGAACTTTTAACAGAACTCTTATTGATCGACAACTAATTATCTATTTATATGTTTAATCTATTTTATTTTTGACTCCGCTTCCCAAGGTGTTATAGTTGTGAAGAGGAAGCAGAAAGGAACTCCACGACAACACATCTTTTAATAAAGTATAACAATACAGATTTACATATACACATTCAATTACATATAGCCTAAATGAAATCAAAATAATCAGACGACATCACTTCCAAGGATTCTTGTTATTTAAATATTCGTGTATTGAATATTAAGATTTTTCCGTCAATTTACTTTTAATATATGTTATGAATTTTGTTAATGTACAACAATGTTTGACGGCACTTTATTAAAAATTCAATTTCGTTTATTACAAATGAATTAAAAACTTTTTGCAGTCTCATCTTTGGTCTAGTTAGTTTTTTTACGGTTCCTTGTAAACACACTATGTAATTATAAATATTTAAAATATTATTATAGATATATTAACAGGCCACTGTAAGAATATTGCCCTCTTTAACCCTTAATAGCCTAGAGTTTCAATTTTGATACCAATCTTTTAAACCGAATGTTCACATTACTATTAGTTTTTTTTATAGGTTGGCTGTACGAATTTTACTGTTGTTTAACATTCTTTCCAACGAAATTAAAAAAAAGAATATATTTTCCCTTCATCTAGACCAGTGATTCTCAACCCATGTGCCGCGGCACTTTTGTGTGCCGCGAGATTTTAAAAATGTGCCGCGAAAAATTTAAAATATATATAACACATATACAAAAAAAAATATTCAACGTAAATATTTATATATTGAACCAGCTAATTATATTTAATTTACAAAACGCTTTTCTTAATCCCTAATTATGATAAAGTCATGTTTATGTATTAAAAATTGTCTCAAGTCTACCACACTTGTCTTTTTCCAAATGAGCATGTTGTTTGTGTGATATTTTAAATTTACATGATTTTCCATTGTAATACTAATCTACCCTTTGTAAAATTAGAAAAGTATTTGATTCGTATCCTTATTAATTTGTTGGCATGTAGTTTCGATAAAAAAATAGGAGGTATATTGACTTTGCAATGCACGTATTCTTTGATTTACAATATCTAAGACTTTTCAGATTTTATTCCATTCGATGAATATTTCTGTAATTAAAAAAGTTTGCTGTTTATATCTAAAAAAATCCCGAGGTTTGCTGCTAAATTGTTTCACGAATACAATGGCAGCAATTATTTAAATAAAATTCGATTTTATGCATTAAAAATTGTATTTGTGTGAAAGTTATATAACTTCATAAGGGTTATATTTTTCATTTTCATAAATTACAAATGGTTACAGAATTTGTATATTTATAAATTTAAATTTATATATTCTTCGATTTTTTTGACAGTATTTTTTTTGTTTTTTTCAGACCCCTTAAAAATGGACAAATGGATAAAGAAAAAAAAGAATAATGATGATGATGATGCAAGTAACAATAATGATGACATATACGACCAAAGTAATGAGTGTTCCTCTGTTTTAAGTGAAAATAGTTCTATTTTAAAAAAGTATATAATTCCTAGAAAATATAACGACAATTTTTTAAGATTTGGATTCACCTCATCGTTAGAAAATAACATAGTAGTCCCAGAATGTATTATATGCAATTTAAAATTATCAAATAGTGCTATGGTTCCTAGCAAACTTCTTCGTCACTTGGTTACCAATCATCCCTCTTTATCAACCAAAGATAAGAACTATTATTTAAAACGTATCTTTCAACAAAAGTAAAACAAGGAAAAAATTTTAAAAAACAATTTTGTGTGTCCGAAAAAGCTCAGTTTGCTTCTTATGAAATCGCGGAATTGATCGCAGTAAAATTGAAGCCCCATAATTTAGCAGAAGAAATTATATTACCTGCTTGCCGTAAAATAGTCAAAACGATGATTGGTGAATCAGCCGATGTTGAAATTTCCAAAATACCCCTTTCTAATGACACTATACATCGCAGGATAAAAGATCTATCAGAAAATATCGAGCAGAATACTACAAAAAATCTTCAAAATTCCTTTTTTGCAATACAAATAGATGAAACCACCGACATCACAGGAAATTCTCAGTTAATTGCATTTGTTAGATTTATCTATGAAGATGATATTATAAATCAATTTTTATGTTGTCGGGAGCTGTCAAATTTTACAACCGGGAAAAATATTTTTGAAGTAATTAATTCATATCTAGAAAAAACAAATGTCTCTTGGAATTTTTGTATTGGAATTTGCACAGATGGTGCACCCTCAATGACCGGGCATATTAAAGGATTTGTATCTTATGTAAAAGAATTGAATCAAAATATAATAGTTACACATTGTTTTTTGCATAGAGAAGCTCTTATAACAAAGTTCCTGTCACCAGATTTAAAGATAGTTTTGGAGCAATGTGTTAAAATGGTAAATTACATAAAATCAAGACCATTGAAAAACAGATTATTCAAGGAACTATGTAAAGCAATGGAGTCCAAGTATGAATCTTTGCTACTCCATACTGAAGTAAGATGGCTATCCAGAGGAAAAGTCTTATCTCGGGTTTTAAAATTAAAAAAGGAAATGAAAGCTTTTTTTGAACAAAATAATAATATTGAATTTGTTGAAATATTAGAAGATTTAACATGGACAACGAAACTTGCTTATTTGTCAGATATTTTTGTCATTTTTAACAGTATTAATTCAAGTATGCAAGGTTCAAATGAAAATATTTTAAATTCAACTGATAAGTTGGTGGGGTTAAAAAGACAAATTTCTTTATGGAAAAAGAAAGCCCAAGAAGGTAATTTAGAAAAGTTCGAATCAGTTCCTAAAGACGGGTATAAAATTATTAAACAAATTGTTCTTGATCATTTGACAACATTAGAGGAGAGAATTGTTTATTATTTCCCGGAATTGGATATTAATAAGTTTGATTGGGTTCGTAACCCATTTCTAATTACGGACACTGCTGTATTTGAGTTAACTTTAAATGAAGAAGAAGAGCTTATTTTGCTTTCAACTAATCGAGATTTAATTTTAAAACATTCTGAAGAATCACTTAATACATTTTGGATAAAAATCAGATGCATCTATCCACTTTTATCTAGAAAAGCTTTAAATATTCTATTACAATTTTCCACATCTTATTTGTGCGAATTCGGATTTTCAGCATTAGCCAATATTAAAACTAAAAAAAGATCAAGGTTGTTAAATGTAGAAGACGATATGAGAGTAGCATTGTCATTTTTACGACCAAATATAAATGAAATTATCGAAAAACATCAAGCTCAAATTTCTCATTAAAGTAGTTTAGTTAATTAGCTTTTAATTTTATATCGTTAAGAAAACTGGCCATTTTGTTGTATTTTTAGATTATTTACATATAATACAATTTTTATGGTTCTTTTTATTCAGTTTGTCATGCCAACAAAAAAACTTCTGTTGGTTTTTTTTCTTTATGTGCCGCCAGATTTCAGAATAGTTAAAAATGTGCCGCAGGTGAAAAAAGGTTGAGAACCACTGATCTAGACCCTCAAGCAAACACAGTAATATTAAAATCGCTTTCGTAAATCAGGCTATTAAAGGTTAAATCGATTTCTCAAAGAGATTCTGAAGAGCCATAAATAGCTAGACTGTCTCTCGTTTCTAAAACAAATATATTTTCAATATCCGCACCTCTACCCCAATCATAGGACATGACGCTGTGAAAATAACTAACATATACTATCGTAGCAGTGTCAGTATTAGCGTAGCGTTTTATTTTCATAACGGCATGAGTTGCAGCATTAAGCCTGAACGGAAGAGATTCAATGTGAGGCCTCCATTGAAGTTTAAAATGAATTGTGAGATCTACGAAAACCGTAGTGTACATAAAAACATCATTATTTATTGTTAAATTATTTGGTGTGTTTGATTTAACATTCGGAAAAAAATGTCAGCATTTACATTTAATTGTAAACGAATTCTATATCCGCCAAAGAGTTGTGTTCAAGTCGTCGTAATTATCCGCTATAATTATGTGGTAATCGGGATGCAGGGATTGAGTTTAAAAGTCTTTCGTGGGACACAAATATTTATTTTAAAAAGAACTCCTAACCTAAACTGCGCACGCTCCTTCGTCGTTCAAACGTCGTCTGTCTCCCTTCCTCTTACATGCCTCTCCCTTGCACTATCTGACGTTCCTATTCACGTATACTATTACGTTCCTTTCCATATATTTATATCTTTGTATGTATATGTATACATATATATATATATATATATATATATGTATATATATATATATATTTATATATATATATATATACATATATATATAAATATATATACGCTCACATTTATATGGTGATATATGATAAAATATGATGGTTCAAAGTATTGGGGTGACCGGAAAGTAATGTCGCTTTCTTAAGTTAAATTCACACGACTACGTTTTTAGCAAGTTTTTATTTCTAATCAACAATATATTCGCCTTCGTTATCTACAACTTTTTGCCATCTAGTATACAAATCAATGCCAGAGCGGTTACAAATCAATCGGTTTTTCTGCAAAATATGTCGACAGAAACGACAATACTTTCCGGTCACCCTAATAGTTAAATATAAAACGCGTTAAATTTAAATTAGCATACACATGTTTATATTATTCTTTTAACTGTATATTCAATTTTCCGTCACACATTTCATAACGTGAAATGCTCATTTGCGCATATAATTATGTAATACGAAACCATTACGTAATGTTTTCCAAGTTATAACTCTTAGGAAATATAAATGCTGCGTGTTCATGTATGTTAGTTAGCTAAACAAATTAATATCCAATTACGACGTTTCGGAATTGAGACGGGTAAGTTTCTGTACCGCAATGTTTGAAGACGAAGGTGTGTTATCGGTGATGACATATCTGAGACGTGGTTTCCTATGATGGGCCTCGTAAGACTATAGGTTATATAGAGTGCAATGGTATGGTGCGATTCGCACCAAGATAGTAAGAAAAGGACCAATATTTAGCCACTTCCGCACATGCAGTGGTAGTCATGCAATAAAATGCACCGCCCGCCAGCCCACTGATAAATGCGTATGCGGCAAACAATGCGAACTACATAACTGCCACCGTCAAATCACTCTACACGTATTTCACCCCTCCACGGGGCATCTTCAGGAGTTAAATTCCTTACTTAGGGTGGACTTCCGCGAGGTAACGCCTGATTCCATTAAATATTTAGAACCAAGGTAATCTACATAGCTCGAAGAATTGCTCGTCTGAATTGGCATTAAGCGGAGCACTGCTCGTAGAACTAATGGCTGCCGGGGCCAGAGGATTCTCAAGTGGCGACCACGAGCTGGTAGATGCGGCGTGATAGTTAAGATCACGGGAAGTTCCTGAATGCTGGCAGCGCAGGTCCTCCGGTCATCCTAGTGTTTTTTGGAAACATATGCCTTGCAGTGGAAGAAGTTTCTGTGCACTTATTGTTTTTTTTATGGCCCCCGCTATTGGGTAACTCTCCTTCCACCCCCTATTTAATTGGGAACACGGTTTTGTAATTCTTAATAAATTTTTTTCACTAGAATTTATATTTTCGTTCTCGTCTTCCATAGTACACAATATATTTTATCCTCCTTCTATCATTCTACAATTCCATCTTCCTTTCTCAATCACTACATTCCTTTCGTACATCCTCAAATACTTCAGTTATCCATTTCTACAGTATCACAGTTTTAATTGGTTTAATTATTTTCTCGTGTACATCAATTTTGTCACGGATTTATTTTACAATTGTTTTTTATTAATATCAATGAATCTATTTTAATAACTTTACAATGTTTTATCCACCTATGTTTTGTTCCTTTCTATTGTGCACCTATTGTTACAAACTATTTAGCTATTTCACTGTGTTAAATATTCCGCATGACATTCAAAGATTCCAAATCATACGAAACACATTTACGGGTGCGCCGTACGCATAGACGTTCTATATCCTAAATTAAATAAAAATACATGTGTGAAGTAAACTGTGTGGTTGTTCCATACGGAACAATATTGCCAAATGTCTATATTATCATTGCATTTAATGTATTTGAAGTTTTGCTGCAAGCCGATTTAGGTTTTGTACAGCTTTATCCAAATTAAGTCCGCGGAATAAAAATTTACGCTGGTTGATCGTACCACAGTTATAACGAAAATGCAGGCACGAAGTGGGATTATACCAGTGTAGGTGTATAGTGTAGTGAATGAGGTATAGTGTAAGTTGTGCGAGGCGTGGACTACTCGGCGGTCGGGAGCGACAGGGGTTTCTCCAGACCGCCCTCGCTTGAACGCGGGTTGGGCGGACGCGGTCGCCGAGTCATGAGTATAAGTGTGATGAGTGTTCCTTGCATCGAGTCGGACCAGGCTCGATGTGAGGCATTTGTATTGTCAAAGTTACATGGCTATTTATAGATTTACGGAAATTATGTCATGGGTAACTTCTACAGCCTCCTGCAGCTGAGAAAGAAAAGGACCAATATTTAGCCACTTCCGAACATGCAGTGGTAGTCGTGCAACAAAGTGCACCGCCCGCCAGCCCGCTGATAAATGCGTATGCGGCAAACAATGCGCATTACACAACCGCCACCGTCAAATCACTCAACACGTGATTCACCCCTCCACGGAGCATCTTCAGGAGTTATGTTACACCGATTAGTGCCAAACACAGAGAGTTGGAAGTAGCTGCATATTGGTCCTTTTCTTACTTAGGATGGACTTCCGTAAGGTAACGCCTGATTCCATTAAATGCTGCTGCAGCTGAGTTAGTCTGTAGATAAAATGTCTGCATATCACTGCGCACTACAAAACCGTATATTGTTTCTATTGATGTTAATATTTTCCCAGGAGCTTTTTAACAGCTTCGTCTATAAATAAGGCCTAAGCTTGAATATACACCAGGAGTGGCCAAGGCTTTTCTCAAATAATGATTCTTCCCATTTCCACTTCGTAAGTTACTCTAAGCTCTCCATACACGGGACAGCAAGTAATTGCCTGCACCACATTCTGGCCCACCGCTGGGTCACAGATGCACCCTTTGAGCTTAAACCTATATAGGTACTGTGTGTATATATTATACACGTCACTTTTGAAAAAAAAAACTGTGAAACTGTACTTTGGCCGTATACTGTTTTGTCTATGTCAGGGGTGGTCAAGCTCTGACAGTGTCAGCCATTATTCGAAACTTAAAAATTTTTGCGGGTAATTGAATACGTATTTAAAACACGCATAAGAATGTTTTTTTTACAAAAATCATATTTATTGCAATTATTTATACAGTACAAAATATGTGTGTTGAAGTTAGATAGGCACACGTATATGACAGCACTTCTAATAATACTTAAAATGCCAGTTAGTTAATTATGATCGGTGTTTTGATTTTGCTAGTTTTATAGTGGAATAATAATAATTATTATTCAATTATTCACGCCTGTAATTTGTTTCGATTGCCCAGCAATCAATCAATTGGAGTCAAAAATAATCGTTTAGAGCCGCAAGTGTTTTGCGGGCCGCGGTTTGGCCACCCCTGACTTAAACATTCACCCCTTTTAAATCTTTCATACTTGTAACTTATCATTTTGTATGTGTAAATATAGTGACACATATATAAATATAGTGTACATATATATATATATATATGTATATATATATATATATATATTTATATATATATATATATATATATATATATATATATATATATATATATATATATGTATATTTATATATAATTTCTTCAATATTTAAAATCTATGTAGCCTATATATAGATTTAAATATTAATTTGACGATCAATCGGTGCCAAAAATAATTATTCAGAGACGCATGTGGTTCGCGAGCCGCAGTTTGGCCACCCCTGATATACACACTTCTACTTCGGACTTTGTCAAAGATCTGTCGATCCTAGAAAGAATCTCACAAAGTCAACTTGTTGGGGTCATTACAAAAATATTTTTTCTCTATTTATCACTGAATTAAAAAGGTGATGACAACCATTACATACAACTAAAAACACACAAGAACAATGTTTCACTACCTTTTTTTGTGAAATTCCTCTTTAAGCGTTTCTAAAATTCCTAAGCATCCACTATTCAGTTCTCGGCGATTAATATTGCACTTCGACTTTTGGAAAGAGACAGTCGGTTAATTTCGGCTTGGTAGAGCGCTATCTCTGTCCCACACTACCTATGTTTCGTTTTATCAGTCGTATATCGTGCGACAGAGAACGCTCTACGAAGCTGAAATTAGCCGATTGTCTCTTTCCAAAGGTCTATGTGCAATATTTATTGCCGGGTATTATGCATGGTTTTTTTTTTAAATCGAAAAAGGTTAAAGGCGACTGGAGTCCATTCTTAAATTCGAGACTTGGGTCACACATTGGAAAACACTGGCCTTAAACTACCCACAAATAAGGCCTCTTTTTGTGATCATATTCACAAAGGTCTTTAAGCAGTGAATTTAAAGTAATATTTATAAATCTAAGATCATTCTTTAATTAAAACAGCAAAATCTTTTGAATAAAAGACAAATTAAAAGGATTTTTTTATTATTGAAATTAAAATACAATAGAATAGAACCAAATGATTCAAATACATTAAAAATAATTACACTATTTTGTTAAAATCTCACTGAGCGCCTTTCTCTTTTTTTGACCCTTGTTGAACTTGTTTTTCTGAAAGAATAACATACAAAATTAATTTAGACAATTGACTCTTCTATATATATATAAAAAATTAATGTTTGTCTGCATGTCCTTTATAGGAACGTAAACTGTCTACTTGATCATGTGATAATCCTCTGTAAAGTTGTGCAAGAGCCTGTGAAAGTTTCAAAGTTGATTTAACAAATTTTCGACAGATGGCGCCATTGTCATTATAATGCATGTCATATATCGCCGTGACAGTTCATGATGATTTGAATTGTAAACAACGAACGAATGATGATGTTTCAAGTTTTGTGCGATGTAAGAATTTATGTTAAATGTGAAATTCATGACCGGCTCGAATAATTAAAAAATATAAATAACTTACATATGTTTTATAGTTAAATTCCATGCTGACAAAGTTGCCAAGCAAAGCTAGTGTTTAAAAATAATAAAAAAACAAATTGAATAAACAACACGCTGGATAATTTCTTCGAGTAAGACAAGGACAGATGACTTTAGTAAGGTCATCGAAGATTTTGTATTATCACCATCATCATTTCAGCCATTTTTTTGACCGGTCTCACACTCCTGCACAAAGCGTTTGCAGATTCCCTGAGTTTGAAGTGACAGGGCGCTGAGTGGGCCTAGACTAAGACAAACAAAACAAAACGTACGTAAACGTGTAAACACATCTTTACGTTAGTAGACGTCTTATGTCATCTGTCCTTTTTATTAGCGTTCACAAGTACGGTTAAAATAATCGATGAAAAAGGGACTAATATATAGCTACTTCTGCTATGCAGCAATAGTGACCACCAGGACTCGGTGTTTGGCACTGGTCAGTCTTACATCTCTTGAGGATGCCTCGTGGAGGAGTGATCACGTGTAGAGTAGATTAACGGTGGTAGTTGTGTTTCGCGTTGTTTGCCGCATGCGCATTTATCAGCGGGCTGGCGGGCGGTGCACTTCATTGCACGACTACTGCTGCATAGCGGAAGTAGCTATATATTAGTCCCTTTCTTAGTTAGGATGGACTTCCGCGAGGTAAGGCCTAATTCTATTAGAAGATAAACGCTATTATATCTCTGTAGAAACAATTGAAATATACATGCCAATTGAGTAAAATGATAAGAGATACACATCGCCTTACTAATGGGAGATAACAACTAAAGGAATAGATTGTAACATGTAATTAATGGTGGTAATAATATAAATAAAAACAATATGTATATATATACATTGTTAAATGCATATCAAACCAACCTTTTTTTTCTCCGCTGTGATCCCAACGAATTCTTTACGAGGCTTCTTGCCTGGCTGGTGAATCCTTTGAACTTTGTTAGGCGGTCCTTCAACCCCATCCTGGAGAAACAAATGTTTAATTTTTTAATTTTATGTTCTTTATTGTACATATTACAATACATTTAAATAGTTTCATACTAATAATTAAAAATAGTACAATGGACGGTCTTATCACACGAGGCAATCTCTTACAGACAACTATAGTATGAAAACAGTAGAAGTATAAATAATGGGTAGTTAATGTGAACATATAGACAAAAATACATACAGACACATGTATGTAGTAAATATACTTACAATAAATAAGGTATATACATATTATAAATATAATACAATGATAAATATAAACATCTGATTTGAATCGCACTTGGCTCAGATAGAATAAAGAAACAGAAAAAAAAAGAAATAAATAATCATAGGTCTAGTAAATAGTTCTTAATCATTTTCTTAAAAATAGGTAGTGAATTAGCATGTCTTATATTCAGCGGTAAATCATTCCACAATCGAATGGCCTGTGTGGTAAAAGATTTGGCCATAAACAAAGAAGAATGTGTCGGTATTTTTAAACTCAGATTATCTGATGATCTCAAGACCTTTGATGTGTATCAAGAAATTGAAACCTTGATTTGAAATAAGAGGTAGTGAGCGGGTTGAAAAGAATATTTTAGAGTAAATAGTAACCAAATTAGTTTAACATGAAGTTGGGAATCATGATCATATTTTATATAATCATTGCCAAAATTAAATACCTGTGTTTTCCTTTTATTCATAAGTCTCCGCATTGCTCCATCAGCTTTGCTGTCGTTAAAGTTCCCCCTGCCAACCTGTCTATCGTCTCTGTTTCCAAATTGATTTCTCCCTTGAACATTTCCACCTCTATAGTTGCCCTGGTTGTTTCCTCTACCGAAATTCCCCTGCGCACCTCCTCTAGAGTAGTCCCTCTGTGTATTTCCTCTTCCATAATTCCTCTGAATACCTCTGCTGAAACTTCTCTGAGCCCCGCGATTGTCCTGCTGTTTTTGTTTGTGGGTCGCTTGAGAACATCTCTTCACTCGCAGGATCCTGTTCTTAACAGTCAACTCCTCTTCTGATAGAGCCAGAGCTAATTCGACTGCATCCTTTGATTTAAAATTGACATATCCGAAACCTGTAAAGGAAATTTTTGATAATTTTGACTTTTGTTTGAATCATGTATTTTGTATTTTTTATATTATTTCTTAATACTTTTCTGGAATCCTATTGCAAAAGAGTATACCAGGGGTGGCCAACCTGGGGCCCGCGAGCCACGTGCGGCTTTGTGTTAAATTATTTGTGGTTCCCATTTAAGTCTTATATAAAAGGGAACTATTTTCCTTGCAGTGTGCGTCTATCGACTAACATGACCAAAAAAAATTATCGTGCCTCGTGTGTTTCATGGTGTCTTTTAAATTATAAACAACAAATTTAAAGAACTGAGTGTAAATATGTAACAAATACATAACTTTTAAAGCTATAAATAATAATATCAAACATAGTTTTTGTGTTTTTGCAGAATATATACAAAAGAGGCTTAAAAAAATTTAAGAATGTCCTGGAATATTCAAGAGCATTATCACCCCTGGCATGTACATTGCTTTCAAAAAGGTTTACTATATGAACTAACTTGAATCTTAATAATGTATATTAATCACCTTTTCCCGCATTAGTTTTCTTATCTCTGATAATCCTGACTGAGTCTATCTCTCCACACTGCTGGAACTTCTGCTGTAGAGCTTCATCCTCCATAGCAAAGGGCAGGTTGCCAATAAAAACTGAGCATTTTGGGTCATGTTCTGATCCAGTGCAGTCACTTCTGGTCACTCTCAAATGGTGGTCGTTCAACACTGTTCCATTTTCAGCTAACGCCTGAAATTTCACATAATTTCATAAGTTTATATATGGATTAATGATATACAAATTTCATGCACTATTTGAAAAGATAATATATCTCCAACATGAAGTTTTCTATTACTATTTACAAAATCAGTTTTCTATTCATTACCATTTACAAAATCAAATAGGTAGTACGTTATCTCTGTTGCACGAAATACAACGACTGACAAAACGTGACATAGGTAATGTGGGACAGAGATAGCGCTCTACGAAGCCGAAATTAGCCGATTGTCTCTTTCCAAAGGTCAATGTGCTATATTTATCGCCAGGTACTGTACTTGCTACTTATCTTCTAGGATGAAGTTAATACTATTAACCCTGGGCGCTTTTACAGCTTCGACAGAATCAAGTTCAGAAAACAAAGGGTCCATTGGACTATTCAAAATTAAAACTAGGTCATTGTATTTCAGTTTGCATAATGTCGAAGGTATCAGTCTTACAGGAATATTGTTACCTTTACCGAACAGAGCTTTTTATATCCATCTGATGTATAAGGCATATTGTATTTGACTTTGAAGAACAGTCTACCATCATGTACAGCATTTAAGAAATTAGGATTACTATATATTAAAATTAATTACTGTTTTCTGTCTCTGCGGACTTGACTGGACATATGTTATTTGCTAACAAATCACCAATACATTCACCCCTTTTAAGCTTTTACTCTTCTACTCTTTTTCAGCCAATGGATGTCCACTGCATAGTCCTCCCTCAAAGGTCGCCACGATGACCGGTCCTGTGCTGCTCCCGTACTTAACTATGTTGTGAGTCTACCTATTGGGTCCCCCCTGGAGAACTTTGAGAACCTTTCGGCTCTAACTGCCCACTGTCACTTCAGACAACCAATTATTCGTACTATATCAGTGATCTTGGTTCTTTTGCAGATATCTCAGATAATTATGATTCGATCTTGCGGTATTTTGGACCAGAGGGTTTCGGGGTTACCCAAATTCTGCTGCCCATTTGAGTTGAAATCGGCAAGTGATCTCTTTCTCGAAATTGGACTTACCAAGCTAGATGTTTTGTTCCAACATTTACATCTATTTCCTATCACCCTGTGTAGGTTTGCTTAAATCACTAGAAGTATGAAATAGTCATTTTATTTCAATATTAGCTTCATTCATCTTAATCACATCACAATCACACTCCGTGAACAAACATTTAATTTAAAAAAATAACTTAACAATTTCTCTTACCTCATTAACAGATGATGGATCCCGGAATTTAACATATACATTGACTGTGGAACGGTCCGGATGCAGTTCATTCTTGATTACGGCCAACTTCGGCGTCACTCTACCGTCTTTCACTGGAACGGTGCGGATTCTGAAATTTTAGATGTACCACTTGGTTATAACACATAATTTTTTATACAAAAACTTTTCATTTTGTCTTGTCTCAGCAGACTGCTTTTTGCAATGAAACAAAAATGCTTATCACTCCCAACTCGTTGTATAATCCCAGCAGACAATTATCCTCAGTGATTTCAAGAAGGCCCTTCTGTGATCCAATTTGTGTTGCCGTGTGTAGATCAGACTTAGCAGAAAGTGGACAGACATTCTTAATTCAAAAATATATGTTAGGCTAAGTTTGTTTTATCAAATGATGGAATAAGTAGTGTTAATATCATAGTCATTATAAATTATATTGTCAAAATTTCACTTGATATTCCTTATATAATACATTTAAAATATATAGTTATATGTCTTCAAAAGAGTCTTACCTAGATAGCATATTCATTATTTTACTATGTATATCAAATATCTATAAATGCTATGCTGTATGATTATTAAGGGGGCGGAATTTCATTATAAAGGGGGTGACAATTTTATTATAAGGGGAGGCAATTTGATTATTAATGGGAGGATTTTGAGATTATTAAGGAGGATTTGATCATTATGGGGGAGGAAATTTGATGACTGGGGGGGGGGGCATTCTAAACTGGATTCCAAAATTTAACATCTCTAGAAGTTTAACATTTTCCCAAAAGCAAATACTTAAATAATTTCAATTAATAATAATTCTCCTCATAGAGAGACCAGAACTACTCTGACAAGCATAAATATAATATAAAGCATATATGTGCATAAATTATAAGAAGAAGAATTTTAGAAAGGCTACGGTGGGGCATGGCACCATGAAAGTTAAGAAACACAGTGCTTTAAGATTTAGGTCCGTCAAATGATCAGCTCTGTTTTGAGGTTCTAAAGCGGCATTGGTGGAATCTTTTAAAAATTATATTTGGTGTGGAGAGGAGTTTGGTCAGAGGTGAATGACCATATTTCAGTAAGACATTGATTTATGGTGCACTCTAAATATAGTTAACAGTAATTTAGTAATGTCTAGAATTTTTAAAATGTCTAGTTAAAGAATTTTACCTGACGGTATCAATCTGCCCGTATTTACTGAAAATTTTTTTAATCTCCTTCTTGCATTTTGCACTAAATGGAACATTACCAACAAAGAGTGTTCTCTTTATTTCTTCTTCTGTATTCAGTAATGGCTCATTAATTTTTTTAACTACCTCCTTCTTTTCTGGAACTTTCTCTTTTGCTTCTTCATCTGAGCTTTCTTCTGCTGGCCCCGTGTCTAGAACTTCTTTATTGTTCTGTTCATTTTCAGATTCAATGTCATTGTCTGAATCATGTTCCGAATCAGTATCTTTTTCAGTTATTGCATTTGGATTAACAAATGTGTGATTCTTTTTCTTCTTTGATGTATCTTTATTTTCTTTAATTTCAGTTTCCTGATCACTATTTTCTTCTGTATTTTCATTGTTAATACCAGAATCTTTTTTATTTTTCCTCTTTCTCTTCTTCTTATTTATTATCTGTTCAATTTTCATATCTTCATTATCATTTATATTATCATTACCTTCATTTTGACTATATTCATCATTAACAGATTTTGTTTTCGATTTATTTTTTTTGGTAGTACCTTTTTCATCAGGTACATTAAGGTTTTGCAAATTTTTAAGTTTGTTTTTCTTTTTAGGACTTGTCTGCACATTCATTACTTGACTAGAAACATTTTCTTTTTCATTTTTTGACTTTTCATTGCTGGCATTATCTAATTTAGTCTTTTGCTTTTTTACTTTTTTAGGTGATGGGTTAACTAAATTACCTTTGTCATTAGAGATAATATTATCTTCATGGCTGGTTTTACTTTCATTGCTTACTGGTATGTTATGGTCTTCAAGATTTTCTGACACAACAATCGAATTTTTCTTTTTCTTTTTAGGCGTATTTTTATTTTGAATTTGGGTATTCATTGATATACCTACAGATTCTTCTACAATATTTGACGATTCTTTAACTTTCAAATTTTTATTTTTAGGCGACTTTGGACTTACAGAATCAACATTTCCATCGAGATCATCTTTCAAATGTTTTTTCACTTTATCCGCTTTCGGACTTTTAGTGTTTTGAGTACCCTCGCCGTCGTTAGCCAGGTCTTCTTCGGGGTTCTGAAATATCCTTTTAGGAGATTTTTTTACAATAGCCTTCTTCTTCTGCTGTGTGGGTGATAGAAAAATGGACCGGTCTTCTACCATTTCACTTTTTGGAGTCACATTTGGGGACGGTTGGTGTTTAGTCGGTGTAAGTGCTCTCCTGAGAAGTTTTGGACGATTGGGTGTAACGTTGCCAGATACTAGAGCTGCGACACTACCCACCACGTACTCCATAGTGCTTATTTCAATTGTGCGAATTTTATAAATTTATATTCAACGCACATGGCACGAGTTTGACAGGTGACATTACTATGTCAGAATCAGTCGGAATCTATTGGCTTTGTTTACTGTTGTTCTATAGAGTATCGATGTGATTTATAGGCGATGATAATGTCAATGACATAAAATAAAGAAAGAAAAAAATATTTTTCTGTTAATTCTTAACTATCGCAAATACCTAGTATATCATAAACACTTACATTATTATTGCACGTAAAAATATTTCTCATCATTTAGTTTTAAACGATATTCTTTCAAAAGACTTTATTTATTATTAGATGAAGTAACCATTGCTACTAAATTTTTATAAGAAGTAATGTTTCCTTAACTTTTTCAATCTATGGCGAAAATATTTAAAAATAATTTATTTAGCAGCAGCTTGAAATTTTTTTAATTAATTCCTTACCAATACTTATTTTTTATACATAATACGCACATTTATGTTATTTAAAAATACATTTTGTCACGTTTGTATTGAGGTATAAAATACATTATTAATTAAGATTATCGTTTCAATGTACACGAAAACTTTAAACAACCGTTGCTAAAAATAAATAAACATGGTTACTTAGTCACAGTTTTCAAAGACTAGTCATTTTCTTAAAAAATAATTTTATTTCTAATGTTTATATTTTTTACATATTAAGTATTGGTTAAATACATTTTTTGGCTACCGTACGTTAAAATTTAATTACTTAGAATAATAAATAAGTGATTAAATCTAATAACTGCTTATTACTAATTACTGTAAAAAATGTGTCATGTATAAATTAAGTAGCTAAAACTATCTTAGCAATGTAATAATTTTCGATGGTTAAAGAAAGTTATTCAAATGGTAACATTGTACTCCTCGCGCCGCGGCGAAACTAGGAACTCACGACGCTTAGTCGATATTTTATTTTAGTGTTTAATTATTTGTTGTTAATTTTGGTGACAATTTTTAGTGTGCTGTTAATAATTGTAAGTGAATTTGGAATCCGTGAAAAGTGAGTACATATTTTTTTTAATTGGATTCTGATAAAAATGGTTCGCGCGCCATGTTATGCCGCCCGCCATTCTTTGGTTTGTGTATTGTTTTAGGGTACAGATTCGTTCAAATGTTTGTTTAATCAACTCTCTTGTTTATTTATTTATATATTCATGTTCAATTTCAGTTTATAAACAATAATGTATGTCTTATAAGACTTAGTAATGCTGTTTCATAGGTTAGAATTTATTTAAGCGGTCTTCTCAAATTTCATTACTGAAATTGTTTAACGATTACTTAGAAACGTTGATTGTTTTGTCTGTCGACTTTATTAAGGCACATTGTATATCAATTTTAATATTTCACCTGAAACGTTTTAAATCGCAACTAAGGAAGTGTTTCGTTTTCGCATATTTTACAATACTGACCTTGTCTAGATATTTTGCTTACGAAATTCCAGTTCTGATAAATCGTCTTTAACTTTAAAATATAAACTAATTTGTAATCAAATTAAATTAGTGTTATTTCCTTAGAATGCCATTTGGACATTGTTGATAATATTTTCTTGCAAATTTGTCGAATTAAATAAGCTTTTAATGAACACTTATTAACAATATAACACACACACACATATATATATATATATATACACACATATATATATATACATATATATATATACATATATATATACATATATATGTACATATACATATATATACATATATATATACATATATATATATACATATATATATACATATATATGTACATATACATATATATACATATATATATACATATATATATATATATATATATATATACATATATACATATGTACGATGTTGAGAGACCTGATATTTTGCGTAAACATACAATGTATTCATTTATTTATTATGTTCCCAGATACATCAGTTTTACGAAAGTTTAAAAATTACAGATGAATATTGGACTGGACATACCAATCTAGTCTTAGTTGTATAACTATGATAGTTATTTTGAAAACATCACTAGATTTAGTCACAAATGTTTCCAAAAATAACCAAACAGATAAATTTCGCATGAAAAATTATTATCACAGATTAGATAATACATTGTAAACAATGTTTTTCGGCTAAGAAATTATGAAGGAAGTTTTTTTTAATTTTAGGATAACTTAAAAAAGAGAATCAACAGATAATTAGATTCATATAAATTATTAGTGGTTTTACTTATTTACATCTTATTGATGATCTATGACATACATTTAAATTTCTGATTAATTGCATTCTTAACAATAGTAATGCCATTAACTGTAATGCATTTGCATGCCTGCAGGTTTACTGTGTTTGAGAACATTAAAACGAAATTTATGTAAAAATGTTAAACCAAGAACTCTTTCCGTGCCAAAGCAATTTTGAAAGATTTTTTGTTCATACCGCAAAACTAAAAAACGTCATTTAAGATGTCTGCTTCACACTTATTAAGAACTTCAAAGCTATAATTAGCGAGTAAAAGTTATAAATTTTAATATGCCAAGGTTGGATCCGGATTTCCCCTTGGTTCACCTATGATCCATCCTGCCGTCCCAAGCCGTATACACAAAACATCAACACTACACAGTTCTACTTGGGTAGTGCGCTTTACTACTTGCAAATGACTTTGTGCAACTGGAATCTACCGGTCCAGCTTTAGTTTATTTTTATTTTTAAAGTTCATGGACCTTTCTGCTCAAAACATTTGATTAATCAATTTAACATCATATAATTTTTTTGGTTAATAAATATTGACACAGAGTGACTTGAAGTTTATTTATTTATCAAATTATGTTAAGTTTTTTTCTTAAGTAATACAACTCTCAAATTATAGCCTTGTATATAAGAGATATATACATACATATATATATATACATGAGTACTGGATATACATGCGTTTAACCATTTTGCTTTTACATAAAGTATTTATGTGGTTAGATAGGGGGGTGTAAGAATTTTAGAAAGGCTAAGATGGCGCATGGCACATGAAAGGATGAAAAATATATAGATATATATTTTTAAAAGTATAGTATTTATATAAATACCATGTTTATATAACCAATTAACTTTTATATAACATATGCCCATTCATCACTGCACTACCATAGGTTGACCAGTAGAGAATGAAAAATTCCAATAACTTTTTACAAATTAATCTCTCTGAAATATGTAACATTGATATAAGGGGGATGGGAAATTAGTTGCTTTTTTTAAGTTAAATTCACACAACCACATTTTTAACAAGTTTTTATTTCTGATTAACAATATATTCACCTTGCATACAAATCAATGCCTGAGCGGTAACAAATCAATTGTTTTTTTTCGTAAAATTTGTTGAATGACATTACTTTCCAGTCACTCTTATATGTTTTTTACTTTTTACATGTGATAAATCAAATGCCTATAACTTCTAGCAGTCCAGTCTGTGAGGACAGATAGTAAACAATAATTAATTTTAATATAATCTAAAAATTTAAGTAATCTGAATTTTGAAAATGTATTTCTTACTATAAAATCATTATGATAATTATTTCTGAAGTCATTGACTTTTGGACAAATACGCTATTTATTCACCCATTTGATACTTTAACACTTACAACAGATCATAATGTATATAATGTTTGGGTGTGACTATATTATTAAAAGAGTGGGAAGGGAAAAAGCTTTTGTGATAAAGCTATAACAGCAGAGGAAGTGTGGCCCGGGTTCGCTGGTGCGTAGAACCTTCTCGCTTCACTGCCCGTGTGCTGTGACATGCTTGGATGGATCCTCTTGATGAAGTTATAAGTTTGACTCCCTAATTATTCCATAACCTGTCTTCAATATTTGAGTAGACATATAAGTAAATAAAATGAGGTAGTTCAAAAAAGTAAAGAAAATTTGTGAGAAACATATAAAAATACTTTAAATTTTAGTGTATGTTTATGTTATTAAAATAACTTCTTATTACTACATGCATATATACATATACCATAATTACATTATAAAATTTTTGTTTCTCTGTTTGTTTGTTCCGGATAATCTCTGAAATGGCTGGATTGATTTTGACCTAGGGCTACCTATATTCTAGAAAACTTCTATAAAGAAAAAACATTAAGTTTTTGTTGTTATATTCCATGTGGACAGAGTCCCAGGCACAGCTAGCATACAATGTGATGATTTATGTTTGTATGTATTAGGTGTGGGAAAAACTGTTTTTGCAATAAATATATTTGTAATATAATCTCTTTGGTACCTTTTGTGTCTGGCCGGAACAAACAATTCTGTAAAATTTTGTTTAAAGCTTATTTTTAATTGTTTTTAGTTCTGTTGAAATTAGCGTATATATTATAAAAATTCGTAATGTTTTAAAATTATATTTAAAAAAAATAATGCAAGTCGCAAGTGTAGACGTTGATGGACGTAATGCGGTGGTAAATTGTGATTTCTAAGATTCAACTTCCTTTGAATTCCTAGTTAGAGATAAAATTAAGTTTATTTAAAAAAGAATGGCTAGAGATAGGAAGTATTGACGATTTAAAAGTGCATGTAAATGCTTACTCGAATAAACATATTTCTAAATTTATATCCGGAACATAATAAGCTTACTGGATTGCGATACTTTATTTAAAAACAATGAAATCGAAATTTTTTTTTATGAGATTAATAACTGGTGATGAAAATTTGATTTAAAACGCCTTTTTAAAAAAATGTTTATTAATTAAACAATATAATAATAAGCTGTTATTTATAGAGATATGGCATTGAGGCACTGATACAGCTAATCTTATTTAGTTTAAACTATTTTTATTCCTCCCAACCTATTAGTTATGATGCTTCTTAACCCTTTCGTTACCAGCGCTGGAGTCAGCCGGCATATACCTTGTAATGTAGGTTGATGTGTAGATCCCTGTTTTAAGATTTATCACAGCCCAATATATATATATATATATATTGGGCTGTGATATATATATATATATATATATATATATATATATATATATATATATATATATATATATATATATATATATATATATTCGAACATCAGCCTACCACCTTGCAATGTGCACACTTCGCGGCGCACATGCCTATCACTACGACGGAAGGGACTGCGATAACGAAAGGGTTAAAAATAGAATATAAAGGGTGTCTATATAAATCAACGTTAAACTGAAATCGGAAGATAACATAGGTAGTCCTTTATTTATTTACACTATTGTGAATGGTAGATGATAATAAAAAAATAAACTATATGGAGGTACAAGAGGCTGTCATATCGCTCGAGGCGAGGTCTACCAGACAACCTTTGAAAGGAGATGAGAGAGGTCTTTACCTCTCTCATCTCTTCCAAAGGTACATGCACAGGGCAGCTACATGGTACGTACTACTATGGTACTATGTACTAGCAGGTACATGGGCAGCTTCGGCATACAAACATATATATTACTATACAAATATATATTTTTGTTGGAAAAAGTATTAGATAAATATGACATGCTACACAATATCCTATTTTAGAGCCCAAGCAAGTGCTCTTTAACCATCTTATTAAATGCTGACAGCGATTTAGCGCATCTTATTGGTTCTGGTAGCTCATTTCGTAACCTGACAGCGAGAACAGCAGAAGATTTCTCCATAAATATTTAATTTTTACTTCTCCGATTATCCAAGCAACTAATTCGGGTCATATCTCTTCAACGATCCTAGAATAAATTTAAGTGTACACGAAGGAAATCACTAAAATATTATTGAAATTATTGGTGACTAGAATGGCATATATTGTTTTAGTTTATTTAACAGATGGGTCTAGATATTGACAAGTTTTCTTTTAGACAATCAATTCCTTATAATAGAATTTAACGCAATTTGCATCTGTATACTTAACTGTTTCTCGTCACTTAACATAACTTAGCGTACAAATATGAACGGTTGGGACACTACTCAGTTATGCAAATATCTATTTTGAGTCTAGATTTCTCCGATACGGGCTAAGTTATGTTAGTAAATATAAGCGGTTATTCATTTAATATGTTTATTGTGATTGAAAATATATGTACAGTATCCGACGATAAATATTGCACGTTAAATTTTGGAAAGAGACAAGCCGCTAAATTCGGCTTTGTAGAGCGTTATCTCTGTCGCACGAAATACAAAGGCTGACGAAACTTCACATAGGTAGTGTGGGACAAAGATAGTGCTCTACGAATCCGAAGTTACCCGATTGTCTCTTTCTAAAGCTCGATCTACTATATTTATCGTCGGGTACTGTAATAGTTTTAAAGTTTTTTTGATGTGCTATACATTCATCCCTTTACAGTATGATTTCCTAACGTGGATCCCACAGGGAGGCAATTTGATTGTTATGGGGGGCAATTTGATTGTTAAGGGGTACAATTTGATTGTTAAGGGGGGCAATTTGATTGTTAAGGGGTACAATTTGATTGTTAAGGGGGGCAATTTGATTGTTAAGGGGGGCAATTCGAAAGTAAACTAGATACTAGTTAGAGCCTTTAGAAAGGCTGAGGTAGGGTATGACAAAAAAGGTTATAAAATACTGCATTACAGCTTTTTAAATATAATAATCTTATCTATAATTAATCATCCTATAGATTTTATAATTTCATTACAGTGGTAGTATATTTAAATGACATACGAGTGGAAATTATTAAAAAATCTCCACATAATTGAGATTATTGTTTGCCAAAAGATACTTTCTAGTTCCAAGGTCACGTATACACGGTTCTAAAATAGCATCTAATTGTCATGGGCAGTACGTACTTGTTACTTCCTGTACCTTTGTTAAGAAATATATTTATGCTAGCTCTGGCGTGGTTGGGTTTCCATTAGATTAATCGACGACATATATAGTCAAGTCGGTATATGCGGGAAACGCACGTCTGGACATCACGACGAACTTGGAGAAAGGCCTAAGCGTTGGTTTATCTATCTATCTTACTATATTTTAATTTTTATTTATTATAATAACTTTCTTTTTGCTAACTCTTATTATTACTTTTCTTATTTGCTTAGCAAAGCTTTGCTTAGAAAGAAAAAATAATTATATATAATTACATATCTAAAATAATAGTTTTATTTTTAAAGCATCAGGTAAAACAGATGACCTGTCTTTTATAATGTAGTTCTGCAATGAAATACAGTTCAGTGGCGATCTCTGAAGGTCTACGCCATACAGTCGTGATGAATTTATTTTTCAATACTTTATTTTTTTGTCATTTTCCGATACATTTTAAATTTCCTTCTGCCACAGAAAAAGTCCTTACTGTGGTAAATGAAAAAAGTAAGAAAGGGACCAATATTTAGCCACTTCCGCACATGCAGTAGTAGTCTTGCAACAAAGTGCACCACTCGCCAGCCCGCTGATAAATGCGAATGAGGCAAACAATGCGAATCACACAACCGCCACCACCAAATCACTCAACACGTGTTTCACCCCTTCACGGGGCATCTTCAGGAGTTATGTTACACTGATTAGTGCCAAACATCTATGTATGTAATATACGGTTGAAATCGCTGTCGCCTGTGAATGTATCCGAGGCGTAACATCGAGTTTAAGTCAATACGTCAAATTTAACTTGCAAATAGATAGCTGTCGCAGGCGCGACCGCGCACACGCCATACGTGTGGCTGTTTATGCTCGTACAAGAGATATGTTTAAAATGTTTCTCATGATGCAGCCCTGAGGTTTCCATAGGTATATTACCCAAAACTGGACAAAAGTATGAAGATTAGATTTAACTTTAGAAATTAATGTCGCGGTCGAATTCTGGAATGTGGAAATGTTTAGTTACACCGATAGATGAAATTAAGCCAAAATGGTTCATTTTCGTGGACCCTGCTTACGTATTGTTAGCCTATTTTTTTGTGGACCACTAAGGGTCCATCTGGACCACAGAAACTAATATATTATTTCACGTTCGGTTGATGAAGGCTTTTGAGGCCATGAGGTGTTTGCAGATGCTAACGGAATCCTATGGAATTTTTGCTTGGAAAATGAGGGTAGTTTATGTAAACTACCCTGGAACAATTTTGTTCCACATGTCTATGGTAAGCGAATTTGATCACTAACAAAACTAATCAATACAACAGTTTGATCAAATAATCTGTAGCGTTCAAGAAAGAACGCGTCGTATTATTGGCCACTATAACCACAATACACTTTTAAATAATTCTTGAGCGTTCGAATTCGATATTCGAATGTCGTTTTGAAATTGGACGCCGTTATTTTGCATTTGTGTTTGAAGTTATGCTGCTAGTTATTTAGGCTTTGTACCTCTTCAATCGAAATTTAGTTTTTGCCGATCTTTAGGAGTTGCTTATGCGGTGGGCGTCCATCAGCTGAAAAGAATATGATGAAGTTGAAGTAAATTTCAATACAGAGTTTCCACAAGTCGTCGCTATAGGTTTCTATCTGCAGCTACAGCAAAGTCTTCTTCTTCTTGAAGTGCCTCTCCAACTAGTGGAGGTTGGCTATCAGCTTCCTGCTCTCTTCCTTATTTTTGGTTCTGCGTAATAGCTCAGCAGCGCTGGCGATTCCGGTCCACTCTCTAATGTTACGAAGCCACGACTTCTTTCTCCTACCAACCTTCCTTTTACCAGCGACCTTTCCCATCATGTTAAGTTGAAGGAGATTGTATCGTTGGTGTCGAAGAACGTGTCCCAAGTAATAGTACAGCAAAGTACTGTCCTATATTTCGTGTGCGACTATACAATAGCACCACATCCCGTTTTAAAGCCTACAATGGAGTGGATTCGGCGCACAATGCAATGTGCAAGTGTTACTGCACTCGCTTCCTGTTGATTAGCAACGTGACGCTTGCGTCATAATGCACCACCAAATACACGTTATAGTATATAGTCAATATACAGGTGATTGGATATACATGTGAAAGCTTTAAAAGTGTGAATAAAGAACTTATTTGCTAGCAAAATGTAATCACCATGTATAAAGTGGTCACTCTGAAACACTATTATAATGCAACAGGGTGATTACTTCTGTCTGTACAAAGATAGACAGATTGTAAACTATAATTAATTTTAATATGCACTAATACGATTTTATTATATTATTATTGCGTTGTATTTTTAAATGGTTTTATTTAGTTCGACCCGTACGGAATTTGTTTATTTGGGTCAAAATTCGAAATTGAAATTTAAGCACCTTCCCGTTGTCAGATTGATCTGAAATTTGGTACACACATTTAATTTAGATGACAATACAATATAATAAAATCAATAACATTATAAATCTAAGATGGCCGCCGATACAAAATGGCGGATTACATATTTTTTCCTTAACCCCCTCAATATGGGTATCAAATGAAAGGGCTACACTAGTAAAACACGATGATTATGTCAAAATTTAATATTCAAGATGGACGCCGTTTCAATATGTGCGGACTAGGTATATATTTTTCCACAACCACCACAATATGGATATCAAAAAACCGTTTAACTTAAAAGTTTTTTAAAAGTATTTGTTGGATAGGATGTACCATACGTCAATAAAATGAAAATGAACTATACATTCATCCCTTTAACAGTTTGACCGGTAAGCGATGTAAAGGTGCAAGTGTTTCAGTGTGTTCTCTTTGCTCCAAGATGAAGGGATACCCGCGAAGTTACACACAACATATTTAAATTTATATGTTTACATCGCTGCTTAACCCTTTGAGGCACGGAATTTTAGAAAATAAAAATACCCATGTTGCACAGAAATTTTATTTCGTTCAAAATTGGTGTTATTATTAATAAGGAAATACAATGATTAAAAAAAAAAACTAAAATTTAATTTTGTTATTAACTACTAAAAATTTTTGGTCTCTTATATATCCAGCGCTATCGAGTATATTTTTAACAATTGCTAATGGTCTTGCCAATTATTTTAAATAATTAAAGTTAAGAAAAAAATTTATGAGCGCGCAACTATTCCAATATTTCCAGGTGGGTCGAGAAATGTCCCACCATGCGTTATTACGCATCAAAAAGGTGGGACATTTTTAATGTCAGCGATCCCCAAATGGTTAAAACCATCGTAAAGGACAATCGTACGAAAAGAACTATTAAAATTAATTTACAATAACTAAATGAAAGTGTTTTATTTGACATCAAGTCGAAACATGACCTGCAGTTCTAAGTTAAAAGTTAAAGTTAAAAGTAAGTTCTTGTAAGAATTGCTTTGTACTCAGACGATTAAAGATGAACCTGAACAGCTTACAAGCTACGGTTAATAATGACATGAATAATGATTCTACCAGTTCAGCGATCGCACGATATTGCAATAAAGCGCACATTATTTTAAACATGTGATATGCCATATATCGAGTTCACAATATACAATTATAGCTTGCTTATATAACAGGGGTAGTTAGACTTGATTTTATCGCGACCCGCAGTTAAATACGCATTTGAAAGTTTTGCATAAAAGTATTGTTACATAGCACGAGTTACAGAACCCTCTAAACAATAAACACTGAACCCTAGGATCAAGAAGTGCCGTGTGAATACGTGACTTAGAAGTTATATATAAATTTCTGTGCACGGTTCTCGAAAATTCTAACCGAGTACTATCTCGAATTTACTAGAACCTTATCCGTTGTATAAATAGGTGTACTCCCCATAACGACAGTTCAGTGTTGTTGTTAGTCATAAGATTAAGATCTACGATCAGTGATACAAAGTGACTATTTGGTTATTTGGACAGTGATATCTCGTGCGATTTGGAAACGAAGTTTGAACTAAGCGAAAGTATACTTTGTGTTAAAGTAGGGTGACCATCTGATTTGTTAATAAAGGATTCCTTGTGAACTAGTGGTGTTTCATTTCGAGACAGAACCCACAGTATTATATATGAACCGCTCAGAAGCCAATGAGGTTAAGTCCAAACACACAAAAATTGAGAAAATTAATGTTTTTTGATATATTAAAAAAATCTTGGTTTATTAATTTAATTAGAAAAGTGTATGAAGCCTTTTTACGAGGTGTAAACTCTGTATAAAAACAATTATGTACAGGATGTGTAAATAAACACGTAAGTAATTATTGAAATAATGACGGCATCTTAAAAATTTAAGGAACTGTACCTTTTGGCAGCGACCCATGCCATGCCATGAAAATGATAAGAAATTGATGTAGCGGTTACAATTGCTATGAATCTCTTGTTATTCAGTGTTACCAACAAATGCCGAAAGAAGATTAATTTTATTTTTATTTTAAAGTTTATGTCAAAAAATATTGATAAAAAGTGGACTTATTTACAATGGCTTTTGAAATTATTATACAAAATATTAAGAAGCTAGGGCGGTCTAACCCAGAAAAAAAGTAAGCAACGAGTAAATTTATTTCATAAAAATTTTCAAAAAAACAAAATATCCAAAAATGGATGTAATTGGATTGGGTTCTAAGCGGCCCTTGTAATTATATTTACAAAGTGTGAATTATGTATGATTGTACCCTGAAAATCCAAGCTATGACGCACTATTTATATAATATGAAACACATACGAAACGGTAATAATATTTTAAAATATATTACCAACGATGTAAAGCCTACTTAAGTAAATTTATCGAGGCCACAAATAATCCTTAAAAGGGTCGCTTGTGGCCAGCGACCCGCAAGTTGGTCCGCTCTGTCGTACAGCGTGAATCGGCGCAATGAGGACGACTAAGGTGTATTGGTTTCATATTACAACGAGTATACGGCAATGTACACGGTGTTACAATCTGTATGCGTTAATATATGTGTCCCACAAATCAACGTCAAGCCGAAATCGTGTGATTTGAAGCAACTGTGCGTGGCTTGAATAAGATGTATATACACATATATATATGTTTGTGAATATTGAATTAGAAATTTTATACATTTATGGAATAAAAATTCGCGGTAAAATGAAACTGAAAAAAAAATTGTAGTTATAATATAAAGGATGTCACAGGATGTTTAAAATTTATTCTGTTTATTGTGTTAGCCAGTTTGGCTTTACTTCGGTTTAAAGGATTCCTCTGTCACTTCGAACCGGCGGAATCTGGAAATGCCATTTGTAGATAAATGAATGTCCGAATCACCAAAAAAGGAAAATTCTTTTTTTCTATTACATTAAATTCTAGGTGCTGTATGAAGATTTATTTATACGGAATTGCGTGCGCAGATTTTTTTTCTTTGGGTTAAGTGACATTTTTACATTTAACCTCGTTATAAAATTAAAGTTACAGTTATAACAATCTATATATAATATATCTAGTTTATTTATATAATATAGTTTAATTTTAGTATTATTGTGTTGCGTATTGTTTTATTTTAACAATGACAAAGTAATCGAATTTGAAAATGAAAATGTCAATTAAAAACCGATTCAATCTGGTAGACCGATGCCGGAGGTAATCATGAATGTAGAGAGCTCCAAACAATGTCAAGACCGCACACAATTCAGATAAACCCACGTTGCCCCAATTGCGACAAGGATAACTGCTCACACTTAAGATGTATTTGTACACGTTGACGTAATGCATTAAAGCTGATCCTTGCAAACGTATCCAGAAGTTCAGCCAATCGGTATCAGCCTGTTTATTGATGGTTCTAACGAGCAATTCTTGGAGCTACGTTGGTGACCCAAGGTCTGCGGATCATCTCTCTTCTGATTCCATCCAGCAGCTTCCGTCTCACTTTAGCTAAATTTCACATCAACTATTCACTTCGGATAATAATGCTTTTACTAATGAAGACGTAACATAATAACCTAACCTAACCCAACCTAACCTAACCAAACCTAATAATTATTATTTTGTTCTTTATTTTACTGTCACCTATATTGCGATGAACGCATCCAGCGATTTTCCGCGACCTTATGTCGTCAGTCCAAGTATTGAAGTGTCTGTCTACCCACGCCGCGTCTGCCGTCTCGCGGTTGTTACTCTGGAACCTTTATATCCCAACGGTGGTCGATATCGATGTGCTGCACTAATCGAGCAATTATATAAGTTTTGTCAGTGACCTTGGATCTTCTATTTCTTCAGTTCTGTCATAACGTAAACAGATTGAAACATTTTAAGCGATTCAAAATGGAAAATGAATGAATATAGTATATTTAAGAAAAGGACCAATATTTAGCCACTTCCGCACATGCAGTGGTAGTCGTGCAATAAAGTGCCAGCAGCCCGCTGATAAATGCGTATGCGGTAAACAATGCGAATCACACAACCGCCACCGCCAAATTACTCAACACGTGTTTCACCCCTCCACGGGGCATCTTCAGGAGTTATGTTACACCGATTAGTGCCAAACACAGAGTCTACTTAGTAGTAGCTTATATAAGCTTTTCTTACTTAGGATGGATTTCCGCGAGGTAACTGATTCCATTAAATAAAACAATATATTTATTTAAGCTAGAGTTTTGAATGAAGGCCAAGTTACTTCAAAGCGATTGAGGCTCCGACGCGTCGTGCGATAAACCGGTTAGTTTTTTTTAAGCGGTCATATCCCATTACAGCAGACTACGGCACATGGTTTGGCCACGCACGAAATACAATATTTACAACGTAAAACTGTAGTATGAACGCGTCTAATATTACTACGGTTTTTGAGGGTATTTCAATATCCTGAGCCAAATGTCGCCTTAGTAAAAAAGAAAGCCACCAAACCTTTTTTTTCATGGTCGCCGCTTTTGGGGACCTCTCGTTCCCCTATCTCGTGTGGGACAGGGACTTTTTATTTCTAATAATTTATTCATATTTTTTATTATTATCGTTCTTCTCTTTCATGTATCATATTATCTGTCGTACTGTTTCTTTCATTCTACAATTTTTCCAGTCTTTCTCTTTCATTCCATTAGCCATACATCCATCCTCAACCACTACATTCTAGGTTTCCTTACTATTTTATTTTGCAAAATTACATTTATTGTTCAAACATTTAATACACATTTTCTATATAATTATCATATTATATTATACTGTTTATTGCACTATTTTTGGTACTACTTAATTTATTTTATTTCTATATTTTAGTATTTGCTTTACTTTTTTATACATATTCAAGTCTATTTGATCCTTGAAGACCTTGGATTATTTCTAGAAGGTAGTAAATAAATTAATAAAAGGTAATAGAAGTCGGTGATAATTGAAAGAATAAAAACAGACTAGGAGGAACAGTGAAAGATATGAATGGTAAAGAAGGAATAAAAGATAAAGTGACAGATAAAAGAAGAACAAATTATAGATGTAAAGAAGAATGTAAGAAGAGAGAAAATAAATAAAAAACGAATGTGAATAAATTAGCAAAACTGTCTGTGTGGACCAAAGACAGAGGTTGTGTGAGAGGTCCCCAATGGCGGGGACCGTAAAAAAATAAAGTTGTAACTTCAAGGTACCCTTGACACGGTAACTGCAGCAGTGTTTGCAGGCGAGTTTCACCTAGTTCATTATGGGGGTCATACAGACCCTAAGAGACCTTTTTTTATTGCGACGTAAGGTCATATTTGCTCAAAGACATTGTTTTTAATAAATATAAACTTAAATAAATGGAATTGTCATCTCTTTCTGACTAAAAGTAACACAAACCTATTTAATAATATACTTGTAAATTTAGATATAAAACTAAGAAAAGAAAGGAACTTTATATATGTGTACACACAGACCCATGAATGATTTAACTTTGTAAGCGGCATTATCGCTTATCCACCACGAACCGGGTTAAGCTGTAAATGTGTTAGCATTATTAGCGATATGCCCCATTTGCTGCCACTTCATAGGTGATATTCAAGTTACGTCCGTGACCTTAGTTCTTTTGCAGATCTCATTCTGATTTGATCACCCAGCAAGGTTCCATGCACAGTCTTCTCTATTGTTCTCTGATTAACCTTGAGCCTTTATATAAGGCTATATACGATTCTTGATGAAATCTTAATAATATTGTAATTTATTCTGAACGATAAAATCGAAGATAACATTTAATACAAAATACTATTTCACGTTCAATGTTTTAATACAATGTATTATCGCAAACTCGTTTGTGGGGCATATGTTCCTAATTTTAAATTACTTGTAAAAAATTTACTATTCAAGTGCAAGGTTTTTTTATCATTTCTAATTTTTATCGCTAGTGGTTTTTTTTACAATATTTTTTTGGTTTTACTAAACGTGGACAGTTGGGTGTTTTTTTCTTTCGGCTGCGAGTCACGACAGCGTTTTATCATCAAGTGCAAGGTTGAATTGAAAGTTACATTAGTCATGGCATATAAATTCGATAAATAATTATTTAAACCAATTTTCTTGTATGCGGTATTAATCCTGAAAATATTATCAAATATTTGTTTTAAATGCTCCTTGAAAACTAAATGTATTATATATATAAATTATGAATGTAAATACAGTGAGTTTTAAAATAATTTTACTTCATGTAATAACGGTTCTTCAAGCTTATATTCGAAGGACACAGTAATCAAACGATATTAAACCTTGTGCTTTTATTAAGCGTAATAGGATGTTAGTTGACGCGCCTAAAACAATAAAGTTCACTTTAGATCGCGGCTACCTCCCCTAATTTCTGCTTGATTTTAAAAATAAAAGTATTTTTAAGTGCGCAGAGGCCCACATGTTCGTACTAATAAAGCTCGGCCCTTTTGAGTCGACCTCTTCAGAGTTGTGTATGTTAGCGTCTGTCAACGTTTGGTTGTGGTCCAAGTGAAAAGAGACGGCGAGATGTAAAGATTATTTTTTATCAAACTGATTTATGTTTGAATAACTAGTCAAATGATGTGTTTTTAAATATACCAGGAAGTAAAAAATACAATTAATAACATAAACACAATATGTTTAAAATTACTGTTTAGAATTGTGATTTGTTTTAAATTTAAAAACTCATTTGTTTTCAATGTATGGTATACACTATCTAAAGATAAATGGTTTCAAAAATAATAAATAACGTAATGATAATATAGTAAGAGAAGAGAGAGAGAGAGAGAGGGTGTAAGAGAGAGAGAGAGAGTTTTTAAAATTCGTATTACTACATATTAAAATCAATTATTGTTTACTATATGTCCCTGTTGGCTTATTACTGCCAGAAGTCATTGGACTGTCAAATTACAATAGAAAAAAATAAATTATTATGACTAGTTTCAGAGAGATCACTTTACAAAGTTTGATTCGATTCGCAATGTAGCTCTAAAGATGTAGGAGTCTTTACAGCTTTTTCATTAATAATCAATCACCCTATATGTCGGGCAAAGTTTGTATAGTTTTGTTGATCTAATAGTCGACTAACAAAGTAACAATGTATTGAAAGATTGTTACCGTTCTGTGGTTAACCCTTCTTTGCATGATTTTTACTATTTTTTTAAAATAAATCAGGGTGATGTAATTAATGCTCTAGATTAAAGGAAAAATATTAAAAAAAATCCTAGTGTGAATAAAAATATGTATTATGTAAAAAACAATATGATGGAAATTTACATCATCATGCAGTTTCACATATTTAGCCCGGTACTAAATAAATAAAAAAAGTTGTTTACTTAGTCTTCTTTTTTTTTAGTGATAATTCAAAAAACAATAATTATTTTATTTAAGCACCAATTGACGCCACATTTATTACACGAAATTGTAGAATAGCCTTTACATTTGGGAAATTTGCACCGGGGTGACCCACCTACTTTTGGTCAATGTTCAGCACCATCTTTTCTTATGTCTTTTGGAGGTGGTGGAGCTGGAGAACCTTTTCTTTTTTTGATTGTAATTCTTCTTCTAGTACACTGGTACCAGGACGCCCTCTTTTAGCTGCTTTGGTGGTTCCTTTGTTGCATAGCACAAAAGACAATTCATTTCGGAATTGGCTCATTGTAAGCAGATTCTTTTTAGGTTCATCACTTTCTTGAGCATTTTTTTTAAACAATCCAAGAGTTTATAATAGCAAGATCAAATAGATGAAAAATATACGCAAATACCACTTTTTAGACCCCATTTTTATATGATTTCTGCCCAAAAAGCTATCCATGAGATCTACTTCTCCCATATGTTTATTGTATTCTTGGACAATAAACGGACAAGTTATATCACCAGTATGATCTTGTGCTAGGAAATTTGATTACTGGCATGTATAGTAATATACCAAAGAACTTATACAAATTACATATTCTGTAAATGATATAGATGAACTGGGATTACTCTGTTTTTTATATAAATTTGTCTCCTTTAGTAATGTTTTGATAAAATCTTCAGTGATAAAACGGTGAAAACATTGCTATGGAGTTTCTAGGTGTGATAGACCACCTGAAGCAGCAGAACTCCTCAAGAAAGTAACTTTATCTGTGTCACACACCAGATTCCTTTTTTTCCAAATCAAGTTTCTTTTGTCAAATGGAAAACTGGATGAAGACTGCAAATTAGATGAATTTGATGTGTGAGAGGGTTCTTGATCGTCTAGTTTTACAAGAAGAGGTTCAACGTCAGCAGTTTCATCCACATCGTCATCATCATTCTCCTCCTGCAACACTTATAATTTCATCAACATCGTGGTTTTCATCATCGGAATCTTGGTCATTAAGGCCATCTTCTGAGAGCCAACCGCTTTATAACTTACAAAGATAATCTGCAATATCTCTTTCATTCAAGTTTCCCCAAAAAACAACATAAAATAAACATTTACAAAAAATTTTTTCCATACATTACAAGTGAAGTTACTGCATAGTGATGTAAATTTCTATCACAACGTTTTGAGAAATTCATTTATAGTGTTTTGATATAAATTGTACATAAAATAACAAATACATGAAAACAAACCTTTTTTCCACTCATTTTCATTTTTTATTGTATTTTATATCTCCGTTTATTTCCATAAAACAATTTAAAATCTCGCTCCTTTCTTCCAGTCTCAACAAACAGCAGAATAACAAGTTCTAGGTCTGGTAATTCACAATGACCTTTGCTATTTTTCGACAACCGCGTTTTGTTGTACGCAATAGTCGCTTAAAAAGTTGCGGGCAACAACAAATTTACGTTACAAGGGTTTTGAGTATCTTTTTTTGTTGACAAAATGTTATGATGGAAATTTCCATCACCATGCAAAGAAGGGTTAAAGTAGCAGTTCCCTCTGCTTTTTACCATTGGTGTGTCGTTATTTTTAACCATAAGACTTATTAATGTTTGTATTTTTTCAAAAAATATATTTTCATGTGTTTATAAAAGATGTGCCTACCCTACAATAATCAAATTTTAACAATTATATAAGTTTAGTCGCGGAGACATGTGTATCAAAAAGTAAGGGTAAATCGTCATTTAAAACTCACAGGCGTTAATAATGCGCGTAACTTTTTTCCTAGGTAAAAAAAGGATCAATATTTAGCCACTTCCACACATGCAGTGGTAGTCGTGCAACAAAGTGCACCGCCCGCCAGCCCGCTGATAAATGCACGTGCGCCAAACAATGCGAATCACACAACTGCCACCGTTAAACCACTCAACACGTGTTTCACCCCTCCCTGATTCCATTAAATATTTTTTTCCTAGATTGATATGATTGTCTATAATATTTGTCAAGCGTTCATTTTGAAGGATGTTTTGTATCTAAAACGCATTGTCTTGAAAGGTTGATATACTGCATTGGTTATTTGCGACTTTTTTTTTAACCAAAAACTCATATCGTTCTCCAACCACCGTATTCGCCTGATTTCGCTTCATACGACTTCTGGATATTCAGCAAAGTCAAAAGACAAATGTGAGGACGTTTTGACAAGATTGAGGAGATAAAAACTGAATCGAAGATCTCTGAAGGATATGCCAGAAAAAAAAACTGTTACTGTTTCCAGGACTAAAAAAATCGTTGGCAAAAGTGCGTTTTATCTGACGGGGATTACTTTGAAGGTGATGAAATTTATTTGGAAGAATAAAAAAAAATACATTTTATGATTATTATATAATTAACTATATTTTTTTTATCCATTTCGCTTGGTTGGTATATTACATTTAATCATCATCATATGACATCCACTGATGAACATATATCTCTCCGATACGTTTACAATAAGACTGGTTGGATGCGTCTTGTATCCAGAGTCTAGAGAAATTAACAAGGTTGTTTTACCACCTTGAAGGCGGAGGTTCTTCGTTGATCTTGCTATTACGTGGTCCACTCTAAAACCTTAAGGCTCTAGCTATTATATGATGAGTAAGAAAGGGACTAATATATAGCTACTTCCGCTATGCAGCAGTAGTCGTGCAATGAAGTGCACGTGCAGTGCAGTTAATTCACTTCGAGGGTATAGTAGACTACTGCTACATAGTGGAAGTAGCTATATATTAGTCCCTTTTTTACTTAGGATGGACTTTTGCAAAGTAGCGCCTGAATCGATTAGATATTATATGATGACACTGCACCATCACTCTAAGCTATGGTTGATAGGGTTCGAATTTATTTAAAAAGTTTATTAAAAAAATGTCTTTAAAAGCCGTTGCCCAGTTCATTACGGTTAATGATACTCTCATAAATTAATGATAAAGCTAGTCACGAATTAATGATTTGTACCACACGTCGCGTGCGTGTAGTTGTGTAGGCGAGGTTGTTCACCCCGCGTCTATCTATTGCTAACCGCGCCCATAGACCTGTGCGACTTTTAGACAGGACAAGAAAACCGGGGAATACACGACGTGATATTATGTTGGTGTAATAAAAGCAATAGACTACCCATGGGGCGTGCATATTGGCTCAGATGACCAGGTCTTCATCAATCATTCCTGGAAGTCTTTTGAAGAAAAGCCTGCAATATTGATATCAAATAATATCTGTTGAAAGTACAACGGAATTTCTATGTGATATTGAAAAAAAATGAGAAAATCCTCCGAGGCAAATGAATTGGCACACGGGAGTGGCTGTCTGGTATTGGTCTGTGTAACATTACTCCTGAGGATGCCCCGTGGAGGGGTGAAACACGTGTGGAGTAGATTAATGGTAATAGTTGTGTTTAGCATTGTTTACCGCACGCGCATTTATCAGCGGTCAGGCGGGCGGTGCACTTTATTGCACGACTACTGTTGCATAGCGGAAGTAGCTATACATTAGTCACTTTCTTAGTTAGGATGGACTTTCGAGAGGTAACGTCTGATTCTATTACATTGTTAAACTCGTGTCGATTCCACTTTCGAATTGCTTCTTAATGATCAAAATGCCACTTTGTGGGCCGTGGACCCCACACTGGGAAACATTAATCTAGACTTAAAATGAAACGTGAAATGTTTTCGTGCAGTTTTTTTTTTGTGGGTTTCTTAATTATTTTATTTTGATTTAATACTCTTTACTGTACGCGCTGGATAATATATACATAGTTGCATAATAGTAAAGGAAAACGTGCAACGGGCGGTCTTATCACACGAGGCAATTGACTTCAGACATAGTATGAATACATTAGAGGGATAAATAACGGGTAGTTAACGTGTACATATAGACAAAACGTATATACATATGTATATAGCATACATTAAATAAAATGTACCTAGCCACCTTAGAGTAAGAAGATGATGGAAGAAAGGCGAGGAATGAAAGAAGGTATAAAAGAGCAAAACTAAAGATATTGTGAAGGACAAAAGTAAAGAATGGAAGATATTGTGACGCGTGAAAGAGTGATAAATAAAGAAAACACTTAAAAAATGATTGAACAATAAAGTTCCTGATCCCAAAAAGTTAGGAGTACGAGAGGCCCCCAATAGCGGGGGCCATATAAAAAAAATAGCATACATTAATAATGTATACTTATAATGAATATAATGCAGTACATGAAAATTTTAATAAAATACAAAATGTAGTAGACGAAGTCGTCGGTAAAAAGGAATTGTAGGTAGGATGTTGTGTATCTTGGATTTTTTCTTGGCCCCCGTTATTGGGGACTTCCCCGCACCACGTTTAAGGGCGGGGAATTACAGATATTTTAGGTTAAATATTTTTTTCATTCTTAACATTTATTTTTTCTTTTATATGTCTCTTGATCTTTTATATTTCTATCTTTTTCACTCTTTTATTTTTAAGTGTATCTTGTTTTTTTTTTTTTTGTGTATCTTGGGTTACCGAGACATAAGCATCTAGTGAAACAAGAGTAGTTGCAAAAACTGATCACCGTGTTTCCCAAAGTAAGGCCCACTGGTGGGCAATTTGATTTTTAAACGGAAAAATGGTCTCGATACGAGTTTAGCTCTAACGCTTTAGACGATTTGAATGTAATGTTAAATTTTGTTGCTAAATTTTACGTACTATAGGGGTATATAAGAATTTTAGAAAGGCTAATATCATGATACAAAAAGGTTAGGAAACACTGGACTACATGGTTATTGCAAAAAGTTTACAATAAACAAATGCGAGGTAGTTACAAAAGGTATTTGGAACCAGTTCATCACAAGGTTTTGTTAGACTGCGAAGGGTGATGGTTACACGCATTAACAGCTGTTAGGTATTACGTAAGGTTTTGTAAGGCTTTGTGGTTCGTATTCATCGCTTATAAATACTGTATGCGTATTAATTTTCTGCGATCCCTAAATACCGCACAAAAAATGTTTTACGTGTGTAACCTTTTGAACACTTCTAAAAATATGAAGGTCTATAGACAGAGTTGTAATGCCAAGATGTAAAGTAACGTGATCGTCCAGTTTTTTTCTCTTCCGGAATGTACAACTTTAGAAACGCCCGCACCGTTCCCGCTGTCGAACGACCTCGAAAACCGCCTTAGACATTAAAAAGTAATAAGTAAAAAATGCAAAAAAAAAAATCTAAAACGAAACAGCCGCAAAAACTGCTCTGATATTCAGTTTTTATGTCGAAACTCAGTTCTGACGGTGTGAATGACTTTGAAATATCTCTGATTTCTGCGTCGAATTTTGACGAAAATTTTGAGTTTTTTTTTAATCTCTGTGATATTGTATTTATAATATTAGGATGACCGGAAAGTAATGTCGTTTCTGTCGAAATATTTTACATAAAAATCGATTGATTTTTACCGCTCCGACATTTATTTGTATACTAGACGGCACACTATGTGACGTTTGGTCATCCGTGCAACAGAGATAATGCACTATAAAGCCGAAAATAGCCGATTGTTCATTTCCAAAAGTCGATGTGCAATATTTGTCGACTGTAGGCGTATACAGCATTTGAAATAATTATATCTGTACGGTAATAAATTAATAAAACAAGATAATATTTTGATTAATCTAATTAGCGATATAATAAGACAAAGTTTTTGTACTTTTTTATTTAAGAAAGTGTGTATTGTATACGTATAAGTATTGAAGCAATCAATCTTTGAAATAATTTAGAATATTAATCCTTTGCAGGTGAATATGAGTCATATGGTGACGCGGAAGGGGCCGGTCGGAGACGATAAGGAGAAGGTGAGGTTTTATTATCATTGACGCGTCATTGTCTGCGTGAACAGAATCATCACCTCCATGTCAAACGATTGATGATCACAGCAAGCCATAGACCTCCCTGGTGATCGATACTTACGTAGCAGTGTTACTTGTACATGATAAATGTTAAAAGGTTGTTAAAAAGAAAAGTAAATGTTCACCAAAATATTAGCTTATCATCATCAGCGGCAGGATGTTCACCGCATATATTGTACATACGATAAGTACGTAATACGTATAGAAGTGAGTCAATATAGCCAGCGAATATATATTCAGAGGCACGATCTCTTGTAGCTATAAACACTCCCAATTGTAATTATCGGAAACACAACGCAATATGACACACGTCGTGTACAGATGACTAAGCAAACGTGTAACATCTTAGACCTTAATATCAGGCGAAATATAGGTTAAATGTTTCACCTACAAAGGATAATAAATACATTTAAAAAACTTTCAAGTTATACGGTTTTTTATATCCATATTGTGGTGGTTGTGAAAAAATATGTACCTAGGCCGCCATATTGGAACGGCGTCCATCTTGAATTTTAAATTTTGACATAATCATCGTGTTTTACTAGTGTAGCCCTTTCATTTGATACCCATATTGAGGGGGTTAAGGAAAAATATGTAATCCGCCATTTTGTATCGGCGGCCATCTTAGATTTATAATGTTATTGATTTTATTATATTGTATTGTCATCTAAATTAAACGTGTGTACCAAATTTCAGATCAATCTGACAACGGGAAGGTGCTTAAATTTCAATTTCTAATTTTGACCCAAATAAAAAAACAAATAAATTCCATACGGGTCGAACTAAATAAAACCGTTTAAAAAACTCGAATTAAAAATCCAGGAATAATGACATCCATAATGACTGATTCTAAGTCACAGTTTAACTTAATCTATTAATACGTAGTAAACTTGATTTAGTTTATTATGTATACTTTGTTTATTTAGTGAAACATAAAAGAAATATACACGGGAACCTGGATTTTTGTGGTCTTTTATTTCTGATGTGGTATAAAAATTAAATAAAACCAGGAACATGGGACTAAATTATCAATAAAAAAAAATGTAGGTAGGATCTTGTATATCTTGTACTAAGGCAAGTGTATAGTGAAGCAACATTCGTCGCTGAAATTGATCGAGTGAGGTAGTGAATGATTTGAGAAAAGTATTTTAAACCAGTTTACCACGAAAAAGTGCGTATTTTCAGACTGCAAAAAAAATGGTAGGTTTTAGCAATTAGTTTGGTAATGATAGATATTGTTAATACTTTTTGTGTTGCGAATTAGAGTAATAGAAGCTCGTGAAGTTTTTTATTTTGTGATTTTTTATGAGGACACTATTCACCGCAAAAAAACAGGTTTTAGTGTACCATATTTTTATGATAGAACCGTAGGTAGGTTCGATATGATTAGCTATTGCGTGAAATTAAAGTGTTTTTTGAAAAATAGCCCTTATTGAGTTTATAATTAAGCTGTTATTTCTAATGATAAAGTACCGACTTGTAACACAGTAATAATTACCACGGAAGGGTACAGTTTATTTTATGTATACCGCCAAAAAATAAAAATTTTTGTAATTATATTTAAAATTGCAAGCAGTGGTTTATTATCTAGTAAGTTTTTTATTTAGATACCTAGGTGCTCAAATTGGAATATACAACTGACTATAGTTTTCCTTTTTATAAAGTTGTTTTTTATTAAAATATATGGTTTGAATAAAAATATATGGTTCTTTATATAAATAAACACAGACATTTATGACTGATTTTTATATGTTATAATTACAAAATATTATTCTTTTCGAAAGCTATGAGTAAGATCCGTTGATTTTTGTTGACCCTTTTTTGAGAAGGAAAGGGTCGTTTTATTTCATTCGGTAATTTTAATTACATTACTTTTCTTTTCTTGCGTTCTTCTTTATCAAGTAAGTGTTATGTTCGGACAATATAACAAAATTATAATTAACTGTAACACCTTCTATGTTCACAGCGTCAAACTGACAGTCCAGTTAAAGAAATGAAGAAGAAGTTAGCAGCGAACGCGGAGAAGGAAAAGCTGGCGGCAGAGAAGACGGTTGATAAAGCAACCGCGGACAAACAGAACGAGAAGACCGCGGAAAAAGTTGCTGAAAAGAAAGATAAATCTACAGACAAATCAGAAAAGTCTGTAGATAAGAAAGATAAAGCTGCTGAGAAGAAAGACAAAACCGCTGAAAAAAAGGAAAAGAGTTCAGATAAGAGTGTAGAGAAGAAAGATAAAACATCTGATAAAACTGTTGAGAATCAGGCTGATAAAAAAGATAGGACTGTCGAGAAGAACATAGAAAAACCAGCAGAAAAGGTTGCACCCACAGAAAAGAAGGAGAAAGCTGTGGAAAAAAAGGAGGCAGCGGAGAAGTCGAAGGACGAAGGTACAAGCACAGAGAAGAATGAAAAGGTAAATTAGTTTTTTTTTCCTTGCTATGTGACATTTCCATTTATGACCTTAGATTGCTTTTCGTTGAGGTCAGTTGTACACATTTTTTCCGTGAAATGCTACGGTTAATTGTTCGTAAGATGATGGTGGTTGATGGTGGAGATGATGTAGGTGTTGTCAGCATCATCTTTTTTACATAAATGGTGACGAAATTTTACGGCGCCACCGTCGCATAAGCCGTGACTGCACTTCACGTTCAGTCTTTTTATTTGATATCTGTACCCTAAGGAAACCTGCCTTGGACATCAGGTCTAAAAATGTAGATTTTATTGTCTGTGTTAAATATAAAGGGATATTTTCCTTCAAAGGCATGACAATGCTATAATTATCACAACGTGTATACCTACGGGTAATTCATTCTGTGACCTTTAGATAGATAGAGGTTGATCTTTAACAATCAACGGCTAAGACTACGTCCAGGCGTTGCCCAGGTAGGCCTCCCACAAAGCCTGAGCATCGCTGCCCTTTTGGAGAGAAAATAGAGCCGCCACACTTTCTTATTTCCAAACTAATCAAGGCTTATCATGTTACAGAAGGAAAATGTAGAAGAGAAAGTGCGAAAACCCGACACGACCAAGCAGAATGGAGAGGCGACGCGCACACAGAACGGCGAGGAAGTCACCAACGGCGGGGCAAGTGGCTCCGACGACGAGGAGTTAGTCATTGTGGAGCAGGAGAACGACGAGATGTTCCCCGAGCTCACCTACGACGATAATTCGGACGTGGACGGCTTTGACGACGCTCCGAGTCGCAGCCTCACTCGCCGCTCGCAGGTAACCGACTTATCCTTCTCTTGTGGTTTTGCGGGGGGAGGGGGTTTTATTACTGTCCCTGCCCTGTGGGGGGAGGACAAGGCTATGAAGGATATTTACCCACCAAAATCTTTTAGGGGTGCCATGACTTTTGCTGGTTACTGTTTTGTCTCTGTGTTGCATTTTGTAGCTTAAAGGATCATGAAAAAGAATTTTATCATGTTTGTGGGAAAAGGTCTATATATATTCAAATTTTAAATTTTCTTCTGGTAGAATTCCGGTAACTCTGCAATCTCTTCATTTCTCTTTCTGTGCTCCGATGATGTGAATATTTTTTCTAAAATAAATTAATAGGTAAAATGACAGATAGAGCATGACAGTAGATTTTATTTTGTTACTAAATGTTTTATTGAAACTTACAAGTAGAAATAAAAAAATGATATTCAATAATATAGTTAAAAATATGTTATATTTTTAATAATATTTAGGATTTACGATACAATCTTAATACGTCGAAGAAGAAAATTCATATAATAGTAGCTATGCTCGCGACTTCGTTTATGTGGAATTAAACATATAATATTTGGTTTTTAATTTATATATATTATAATTAATGTTACATTTTATCATTAATTTTATAACAGTAAATTGATGACAGAAATTCGACAAAATAAATTCAATTTAAAAAAAGTATAATCTTGCCGCGCTAATAAAATTGGCCAATGTGGAGTATAATATTTCAAAAATACATATACATACTCAAGCAACATTAGACTGAACTTAGAATAAGTATAGGTCAAGTTTCTAATAAATCTAGTCAATAGAATACAATTAAATATTGTCTCAATTTAAAAAAGGCGGGTCGCATAAACATGTTTAACGGGCCGCGTGTTGGTTATCCCTGATCTACGTCATACGTCGTCATCACTGTGACATTGACATTTGGCGCCATTTGTAAAAATTAAGGCGCGTTCATATTATGACATTACTTTTGTGCAACCTTTTATAATCTTGTGATTATATATAGACCTTTTTTCTAATATGAAATCAACGTGGTGGCGATATAAGAGATTTTATTTCCCTTAGTTTATTTTTGGTTTTGGTTCCTTTGCACTATTGTTTGTTCACACCGTGTCATTTAGTATCATAGAAATCCGCGTGCTACTGGAGGTAGAATATATAATGTATATGTTTGTTATATTACATTGTTGATTCGGGTATATATATTAAAAATGATTTTTGTAGGGTAAACACAAACTTGTCCAAACATGTCATATTATAAAGGAATATTCCTGAGGATTTACAAAAGAAACTGTCTTTAAACAATCAAAACGTTGGAAAGAAGAAAAAATTGTTATGGATATCTATATATTTGCTGATAATAGGTAGATAGAGAAAGAAATAGTACATGTAAGTAGTACATAAACTAGAATTATACATATCTAAGAACAAAACCCTTACTAATTATTAAAAATTTAAAATTATAATTATTGAGAATAGATAGAAATTTTGTGAGTTGCTAATTGAACTGTCATAGAGCTTATATCTCTTAAGACACTGTCATGCACTTATTTAAATATAGTAAAGCAATACTGTGTTGTTTTGAAAATGCTGTGCATTATTAAAGACAAGTGGCAATACTAAGCAAGGTCCCCTTATGGGGGCCCTAGAAACTAGTCACACTATGAAGCGTCCGCCTAAGCGATATAAGAGCTGAGCAGCCGTTCCCGTTGTAATAGTACGTAGTGGCCCAAGCTGAGGTTCCCCGAGAAGCCTTCGAGGTTTGCTACCTTGAATCAGTTCTTAGAAATGTAAAAAAACATTGCTAGGTGAAGTATTATAATCTATTTAAATTGGTAATCATACCTCCAGTAGCGTTGGACTCCACACCATTTATATATCCATGTCGTTATGTTTCTATATACTAACAAAAGGTGTTTCATTTGTGGCGTGCGTTGTGGTACTAACCAAAAGCCCTAACCGGCCGGTGATGTTTCGTGCAAAGGTGAAGGTGACACGCACGCCCGAGACGCCGCGCCCCGCCTCCGACAAGCAGGCGGACAAGGAAACGGACGACGTAAGTCGCAAACACTCACGCACACATATACTCACGCATGCGCGCACATACACACTCTAAAAAACGCGCGCGCGCGCCCTCACACGCAACGCGCTCTCTCTATCTCTCTCACACACACATACACATACGCACACACAAAAAAAAAACACGCACACACACGCACACGCACGCACACACACGCACGCACACACACGCCCATACCCTTCTCACTTAAGCACACGCACACATCCGTTCTCACTCACACACGCACCCATCCCTTCTAACTCAACACAAGCATTTAATGGAATCAGGCGTTACTTCGCGGAAGTCCATCCCAAGTAAGAGAAGGACCAATATTTAGCCACTTCCGCACATGCAGTGGTAGTCGTGCAACGAAATGCACCGCCCGCCAGCCCGCCGACAAATGCGCATGCGGCAAACAATGCGAATCACACAACCGCCACCACCAAATCACCCAACACGCGTTTCACCCCTCCACGGGGCATCTTCAGGAGCTATGTTACACCGATTAGTGCCAAGCACAGAGTGAGCTCAGTCCGTCGCCGCTTGTTATTTATATGCTACAATATGCACTAATCGGTCCTTTTCCTACTCAACACAAGCACTCGCACACACGTGATTTGCGTACCCATCTAAGTTATATTCGTGAACCCATAAAGGACCCATATATACATTCCTATGTATCCACACATCCACACATTATATATATGACTTATAATACTTTTGTAAACCCACTTAGAAGTGGCTTTCACCCATCATACTCGACCATAAGCAACCTATAATCTAAATAAAACTAAATCTGTTCCTTTATTCACATCCTAGACCTTGTTGCTCAGCTCTCAAATTCATTTTGTATATTCCAGTCCAAGGAGCCGAAACTCCTGAAACTGAAAGAGGATCTAAGCGACCGCAGACTCCGTTCCGCCGGCTCGCCGAAACCGACAGAGAAGAAACAGGAGAAGGACTCTCCAAAGAAGTCTGATCAGAAAAAGATAGACACTATCCCCGAGGTGAAACAGCCAGAAACAGAAGAGAAACAAGGGAAAGTACAAGAAAAGGAAACAGTGGAGATGGAAGTGGTAATTGAAGCAGATAATAGTGAAGGTGAGCATTTGTTTTGTGATTTTATCATTACAGATAAAACAAATTGTAATACATTCTGTATTGCAGATATAATATATTCAGGATAGGAATATAATGACATAGCTTGACCGTTCTACTAGACCAACTAGATCGGTGTCAATCAACATGGTGCCCACACCACACAAGAGGGCAATTTGATTGTTAAGGAGGGTAATTCTGGAATGGATTTGACACAAGTTTAACCATTTCACTTCAATATTAAAATTATGTAGGGCAGGTCAAGTGGGGCATAAATAAAGTCGTGTTCACAGTGACCAGTTGAAGTAATATTTTCAAAAAAATTATTTCTTTTATATTTCTATATACTATCACTTGTAAAAATGACAAACTAATGTAGTTTTAGATAGAATGAAATCATTATGTTGGGAGGTTATTTTTACTTTAGATTCTATCAACCCATGCTGTATTCCTTTGTTGATGTACATATATATATATATATATGGCTGGCGGGGCGGTGCACTTTGTTGCACGACTACCACTGCATGTGCGGAAGTGGCTAAATATTGGTCCCTTTCTTACTTAGGATGGAAGTCCAAGGCAAGGTAACGCCTGATTCCATTAAATATTGAAGGTATTTTGGTTAAATTTAACCGCTACAGAGGTGATATGATAGTATCTGTAACTAGATTACATATAAGTTCTTATTGACTCCAGCGATAAGGACATACTTGAGATCTTAGGTTGCGGGTTCGATTAGTGACCTAGTCTTATATTATGGGAACCGGAAAGTAAAGTCGTTTCTGTGGACATATTTTTCAGAAAATCCGATTGATTTGTTACCGCTCCGGCATTGATTTGTATACTAGATGGCAAAAGGTTGTTGATGACGAAGGTATATATATATTTGATTACAAATAAAAACTTGTTAAAAATGTAGTAGTGTGAATTTAATTATAAAAAGCAACATTACTTTCCAGTCCCCCTAATATAATTCACACTTTGTGCATTAATTATATGGAAATGCCACTGCTCATAAGTTTCCTGAGAATGGAAACCAGCGTCCTCTGTGTACCATAATACCACACTGCAATAGTCAACCCTCTGTAAACAGTGGTGATTATGGTATATCCTCCCATAGATAGCTTTAGCGGAAGCCTATGCTTTGCATTGGGTGTCTATGAGCTGAAACCACGAGTGTGATGTAAAGTGTACAGCACTGACTGTTCCATATGGAACACTTATATTTATCAATGTTTCTGTACATCATCATTATTTACGTATAAATGTTAAAAATAGTAAAAGAAATTATAAGTTAGTTATTGGATGTTCATAAGCTGTTATGGAAACAGTCGCCGTCAAAGAATAATGTATACTCTCTTTTCTTGAAATTTCAAAATCTTTGATACCTTTGAATCTCAAAAAGAAATTGTAAATAGTGGAGCAGTGTGCAGGTGTAGGTAAAAAAGTATCTAGGAGGAGTACAGACGATTGGTTAGGAGAGTAAAGGAGTGTAGGAATAGAGAGGAGTACAAAGAGATAAGTAGAAGTAAAGAGGACTGAGTAGGAGAATAAATGATAGTGTAAGAGTGCATAGAAGTACATAGGAGAGTGGATATGAGAGTCAAGATGTGTATCGGAATAGGAAGAATTACGGTAGGAGTGGGTAAGAGAATGAGAAGCAGTGCGAAGGGGGGAGTGAAGAAATTGGCAAGTATGGAGGAGTGAGTAAGATAGTAAAGTGTAGAAGTGGGGGTACATTCTCCTGTAAGGATGGGTGTGTGGACATGGAAAGGAGTGTAGAGGAAGATGAAAGGAATAGGAAAGAGAGTGTGGATGTAGGTGGTTAAGTGTCCGTAATTTCCACTACAGAACCTGTAGGGTCTTAGGATCGTTGTGAAGATCGTAGGATGACTGCCCATAAGGTAGATGGAGTAGTTGGTTGAGGCCGTTAAAAGACTGGACGCAGGCCTCTTCCAACTGGTCCTTTTGAAAGCCTATGTCCAGCGGTGGGCATTCTGAGGCTGGAATGATGTGGAGGAGTGGGGGCAGACCGACGATATGTGTAGTGTGATACTTACCGCGCAGAGTGCGAGGCGACGCGACGGGACACGAAGTTCTCGCGTTCCCGCGTCAAGGTGTCCCCGTACCGTCGCAGCGCGCGCCTCGCAGACACCGCCCCCGCAGCCGCCGCGCTGTCCAACACGACCCTCGCCAGCTCCACGCTCGCCAACTATACTGGTAATATACTTTTATTTACACATACGTAACCCTTCAGCAACGACCAATCATGTAGACCCCTTCTCGGGGCGATAAATATCTTCTTAAACAAGCAAAAAAAAACATCATCTGAACCACAGACCAAGGGCACTGAAACTACAAGGCTTTTTCAGCCCCCCTAGACAGCTTTGACCCCGCCGCTACGCATTATGGTCATGTTGTTTCAATTCTAAAAGTTCATATAGCTTAACAAATAGCAAGATTAATAAATGCTGTGGATTAGTGATGGTCTACTATAATCTACCGCAATGGCCATCACTTTCTAGTAACTATGCTTGAAGCGATCGACCACGAGCCGATACAGGCGGTGTCGGTAGCCTCCCCCTCCCCCCTAGGGGGACCGACAACATAGTTAATGTCGCGGGAGGGGGCAATCTTTGGGGGTGGCTTTTGTCTTGAACTGGGCGTCCATCAGCTAAAAAATAAGCTTAAAGGGTACCTGAAGGGCTACAACTTGGACCCTTATATACTCCATCAGATTCTGAATCGGCCAAACTCTGCTAGAAATGGGCCTTCCTCAAAGATTTCCAAAAAGACCGGTTAGAAGTGGTCTGCATTCAGCATCTCTGACGATTTTAGAGTCGTCTCTCCACCTTGTGGGTGCCCTTGCCATTCCATGATCATCACTCCAAAACCCATACATCATTTTATATAACATGTTTGCAATTATTAGATCATGATATATATCTTGCTGTATATTCCTTTGATTTTTTTTTATTTGGCCCTCGCTATTGGGAGCCTCTCGTACCCCTGTTTTGTTTGGGACAGGGACTTTATTTACAAATATTTTTTTCAGGGTTTTATCTTTATTCTACACTCACTTTCATTCTTCTCAATTTCTTTTATTCTTTCCTTTTATCCTTCACAATATCTTGTATTCCTTTGATTTGGACTGTGCAGGCAACAACACAACTATGGAGATGGACATAACAGAGTCTTCGATACTTTCGGAGGATCCGTCGTCGCTGGAGGACAGCTACCTGAGCGGACTCCGCAGCATCCGCGGCCGCCGCTCCTACAAGCCGCTCAAGCAGATGACGCTGCGCAACATCGCCGTCAACAGTAGCATGCACTCTGTCACCAGCCTTAGCGGTAACTTGGTTCTACTTTTATTAACTTATTTACACCATCTGTGCACTTGGTTTCAATATGGTCCGGTAGATGGCGCCACAGCAAACAATTATCACCGCGCGTATTATAATACTTGGGGTTTTGGTTCAAGTAATAGTTCAAGAATTCTTCAAGGCCTTCTTCCACCCAAATCCCCTCACAGAAAGTGCTTCTCATTCTCCCCCCTCCCACCTTCCCCAAGATCACTAAGAGGCGTCCTCAAGACTTCCTCGTCGTTCCTATTCCAGTGTTTCCACAATCAAGGCACTACACCACACATGCTGCAGGGACTCATGACACCGTCTGCCCGTTCCCGGTGACTTCCCGCGAGTTTTGACGTTGGTTCACCTAGTGGCAGACCTAATTACGCGGTGTGTCTTAGCTCGTGGTCGTCATTCGAGGACCTTTCGTCCACAACGGCCCTCGGCTGCACGAGCTATGTTGCCCCGCCTACTGCCACTTCAGGCCCACTACCCTCTCCATTGCTATATATCTGTATCTAGATGTTGCGCCATAGCATAAGTGGAAGTTGAAGATTGAACCATCAGGAAATATCTGTAGTATGTACACACGTACATACATTAATAACAGTCTCCTAACAATTTATTATGATTAATATATAAATGTATTGCAGCACGCGAATCCGGTGCTCGCCCCACAGGAACAGTGGTGGGACGCAAGCGGCGTCCTGATGCGGTACCGCGCGACGGCGAGCCGGTTGAAGCCGAAGCACCCGAAGGCGACGCTCCCAAACGTCCGCGCCTGCTTGACAGACTAGCGCGCCCCTTCCGTACGCACTCCACGCCGCTACCAGCTCGCCGTGCTGCCGAGGTACATTATCACACACTCAGACCCTTGGTACAGCTAACACATCTTCTCTTTCACCACCATTATCATCATAGCTGATAGACGCCCACACCATATTCTCTGGATTTCCCCGCAAGATCGAATCAGAAATGAGGAGATCCGTAGACGAACTAAAATAACCGACATAATATAGCAAATTGGCGAGTAGACGTGGCAATAGGTAAACCAGCAGTGTGCGTAAGGCATGACAGCTGGGGTCCTAAAGTTCTGTAGAGACCACAGACCGGCGGACCATATAACTTCTCGAGTAAAGATATTTTGAATTTGAACTTCCTGAATGCTGTCACATGAAGACATATCATTAACTAGATCGTGGGCATCAACACGGACTTGCCGTTGACCGCGCCCGTGGCTGCTGCGGAGTCCTTCGACCCGGAGACCATCAAGCCAGCCACAGCCCCCCCAGCACCTTTACCAGCGCCTTCGCCCCCCGCCGACAGAGACAGCAAGCGCTGCGTTGTCATGTAAGTACACGCGATAGCCCCCTCCACTGGCTGTGGGGTAGCTTGCTCACGAGCTAGCACACTAAGTGGTCACATTGAATGTTATACATTAAATTAGGTCTAATGATTACATTTGCCAATTCTTCGCTAAGCAACACGGTATCCCACCTCATGTTATTACCCCTCCAATTACCCCCCATTGATGTACATCTCTCCATAGTTTACAAACACATCTCCTTTTTTCCTAACCGTTGAAAATACACCTTGATTTCCTGTACCCTTCCCTGTTTCATCGAAACATACCCTTTTTACTAATCCCTGCAATTACCCTCCATTGTCCTTTCCACCTTCACATTTTGAGAAAATGTCCTCTTTTTCCTAACTCCATCAAACCACTTGTTTACTTCTTCCCTTCCCTTAGTTTCCTAACCCCTTGAATTGCACAACATTGTCCTGAACATATTTACTATTTAACTGTTCAATCAAATTGTAATCTAATTAGATCGTTTTATGAAAATTAATATATTTTTTAATTTAAAGATGCTCAATTTTAAATAAATTTTAAATGCGAGGAATTGGTAAACGTTCACCCCGAAGATAGACTTAAATTATAGAAATATTTTGTATATTATCACCCGTAAAAGAGGGAAGGCAAATGAAACCTTGTAATATAGTTCAAAATTGTTCGGCGCGCGGAGAAAATGTACACCTCGGAACTAGATTTAATTTAGCAGATAGCGGGGTGTGACTTTGAGACATCTGTCAAAATTCCCGCCAAAAAAAAAATCAAAGATGGCGGATATTTTACTTGTATGTAAAAGACGGAATATCAGCTGTATATATTATGTAAGGTTGTACGGTAAATTAAGAATACAGATTATTTTTGAGAAATTGTTATCAAAAATACTATTTCGCATGAATTATGATTTACATATAAAAAGTATTGCGTTTGTATTTACATTGTATTTAGTTATTACGCAGTGGAGATTAAATACGAAAATATTTTTAATATATGTGTGTTCGCATATTTTGTGGTTAATCTTCACTATGAGATTAAGATTTTGAACTCGCAGTTAATTCTGCGGTTAACGTCGTACCGTTTACGGTAGAATGTTTTTATCTCGCGACAAGCAATAAACTTTTAATTTCGTGACTTTTAAACGTGATTGTGTTACGTAATATACTACTTTGTTAACTTTAAAATATTTAATCTACATAACTGAAGTGTTTAACTTAGATTAAATTTATGGGGGAATCTGTGGTTAAAGGCTTTTGTCCCAACTGTGGATATTTTACAACTGAAACTATGATGACGATGCATTTTAATAAAAATAAAGCCTTTTTATTTTATATTTCAGAAGTTGTTAGTATAAAATGCACACCGATGCATTTTAACAAGTATTAATTAGTTTTGAAATGCTTTTGGCATTTTTATAATGACTGCAATTATTTTTGTCTAACCCGTTTTAGAAATAGCCAGGGATCTCTTTTGCTGTTCATAGACATGTCTACATTAATATTGAGAAATAGACGAGATTTAACTAAAAGAATCAGGCGTTACTTTGCGGAAGTCCATCCTAAGTAAGAAAAGGACTAATATATTGCTACTTTCGCTATGTAGCAGTAGTCGTGCAATAAAGTGCACAGCCCGTCAGCCCGCTGATAAATGCGCATGCAACGTGGAGTGTGGAGTGATTTCACGGAAGTAGCTATATATTAGTCCTTTTATTATAGAAGAGAAGACATTTATAAAATATGAAAATATTCTCCCTCGTCTATTTTGATTAGTAGAAAAAGATATTAATAAATTTTTAAACTCATTTAATTAATAAAATAAAGTTTTAAATAAAACTGAAAATTTTAAAAAAGTTGATTTAGTTTTAATTAAAATAAAAAAATAGTTTATTTAACAAAGCATGTAGCACATAACACAATCACCTGACATCCTAGTTGTAAGTTTCTCAAATGTCATGTATTAGTCGTAGGTAATTAGAATTACAACACGTCTGAATCATCCCGTCTGTGTTGTCATGTTGAACATGAAATCTCATATATACTCTGTATCCGATGTTGCAATATTGACGACGTGTTGTAGTTCTATATTTAAAAAAAAAATTCGCGCCTAAATCGATCCGGATGTGGACCGTGTTCATTTGCATTTCAGTCTAGAATAAACTTAGATTATCTATGACGTTTTTATTTTTTTTAATCTGTGCATGTTTACTAACTGTAGGGTTTATATTTCCTTTGCCCGTTTTAAATTTTAAAAAGGATTAGTTACATGACAATAAAATTGGACCACCGAATTCGCCATATTTTAATTTTTGTTCTCAAATTTATGACCCACCCAATGTTTACTGCCATTTGAATATATTTAAACATATTTCATTTACATATAAACATATATATTCTTTTAAGTGACGTAACATACGTATATGTATTTACATAGTCTACTATTAGGCTCGAAACAAGAATTCTTTGGAGAAGAATCTGCCAAGAAACTCGATAGTTATTCTTTATATAACAATTATTCTGTTATAAATCACATGAGTCATGTTTATCGTCTACATAATTATGTTTCATATTACCCCAGTTATGAAACAGTAAATTGAACCCCAAATCAGGTTGATGCCCATTGAGTAATAATTTTCAATAAAATATCAAGGAAATGCTCCGAAATGCATACACTGATTATTATTTTTTTGTGCTACATCTTGAATGCCTACTGAGATATATAGAAGTGTTTAGTGAAACAATAGAACTGATCACCGACTACATTTAATTGAAATATAAGTTTATATGTGAGGATATTGGAGCGATGAAAGCAATTTTGAACCAGTTTACCAAAAAAATTGGTGTTTTATTAGACTAAGAAGGCCTAATGGTTAAATTTTAGCAATACATAGTTTAATTTTCAGGTTTTTAGTTATTTTCTCTCTGTTAGAGACCACATAAAACAGTTCTGTATGTGTTTACATATCCCAAGCTGTCACTGCCTTGTATGAAATATAAATTATTTTTATCTCGTCTTAAGTCCTGGTTGCCCGAGGTAGCCTTCGGGAAGCTCTGAAACATCTTGTCCAATACTGGAATACCTGATGATGAATGTCTTTGGTCAGTGTTTGTGATTGCTTACTTATTCGAAACCTGGCCGCTTACCATGGACAGTATAAGAAGACTCGAGGTCACCCAGAGAGTAATGGAGGGGATGCTCGGAGCTGTGGGATCTAATCAGATAATATCCAAGAACCAGTCTTCCTGACCAATTGTTCGTCTAAGTGTCAGGTGGATGGCAGTTGAAGCTGAGCAGGCAGATGAGGTCTGTGTAGGTCTTCGACAAGGTTGATAGATGTCATAGAGTCTTGGGAGATTTTTGGGAGAGACCAATGCCTTGCAGTAATCATTTATCACCTGAAAATAATTCCTGATATATTTTAAAAGGATTTTTTTTAATTTATTATACAAAAATGTTTGATACAGAGGTATAAAAATTTGTTTTGAAACTACACAAAAGGGAGATGGTGTAAAACTCATGTTAAAATTAAAATTGAATAGGCTATTAAAATTTATATGGTGTGTTTAGTTTTGTAAACAATTTTTAATGAGACATTTGGTTTTGTTCTATTGCGTATTGTGTTATAAAAAACACGGAGCTATCTGCTACTAGAGGTCTACTTAATGGTCTCCATTACTAAAGGTTGTGTTTTTGGAACATTGATGGAATAAACATGAGACATATACCAGAGGTTCATAGACTTTTTCTCATAAATCAGTTTCAAAATTTTGTTGGATCAGGTGAACAATCTAGATTCCTAATATACTCCCAAAATTATAAATAATAGATTTTGGAATGATAAAGTTTGACAATTACTATTTTTAAATATTATTTCATCATTTAAATTCTTCATTATCGAATGCAGATAAATTTTGGACCTCTGCTGACTAATTGTGACCACTGACCCCTGACCCCAGGCACTTCACCTGGGTCTCTTAGAACTAAATATATAAACAACCTAAAGGCATTAGATGTTTCAAAACCAAATATGACTCCAAGGAATAAAATTTTTGAATGAATTTGAATTTGTGCAATCAATCTCACGTGGCAAATAATTTGGCACATGACACTAAAATAACGCATTAATTATAGTTACCTGTAATTATTGTAGCTGTGAGTGAAGTAGATCAGCCTCATTAAATACCTGCGAAAGTTACCAGTAACAATTACCGGTAATTATTGCAGAGGCTAGTTAAACGGAAAGCTTTAATTACTGGTAATAGTTACCGGTAATTACTGCAAAGGTGTGAGAAAAATATGAATGCTTTTGTTGATAATTGTCACGGGTGTTTATTTTAGCGGAGAAAATTGGTAATTACTGGTAACTGTTACCAGTAATTAATATTATAGCGTGCGTATGTCTGTTTATTGGTAATTGTCGCTGGTAATTATTTCAGTAGAGAGCGAAGTCAACTGGATGGTTGATTACTGGTAACAGTTACCGGTAATTACTGCAAAGGTGTGCGGGAAAATGATTGCTTTTGTTGATAATTGTTACCGGTGTTAATTTTAGCGGAGATTTCTCCTGGTAATTACTGGTAATTGTTACCAGTAAATAATATTATGGCGTGCGTATGTCTGTTTATTGGTAATTGTCGCCGGTAATTATTTCAGTGGAGAGCGAAATGGATGGTTGATTACTAGTAACAGTTACCAGTATCATTACGTCGGTTTCTTTAATATATGCTGACGACTAATTTGTTTTGTACATTGGTTTCTCTAGTAGCATAAGCGTTGAGAGCTCATGTTAAAATCTTGTAATTGCTGTAATAAAGCTAAATGTGGCCTTTAGTGTTTTGTACAGGCTATGAATTACCTGTAATTACGTTGAAGCATGTTCCCATTTGGTTGAGACATTCTGAGCTAGTTATATAGGTTGGTATATTTTAAATATCACGAAAGAATAGCATTCAAAGATGTTATAGTAATATATCTATACGAAGGTACTTTTATAAAATTAGAAGGGTAATCCCCGTGTTAACATTAATACGGGGATTTCCCTCAATATTTTGTAAAGTATTTTTTTTAGTTTTATTTTAATTTAAAGTATATACTTAGATACAAAATTTTAGAATGGATACGCATTTGTGTATCTGTATCTACAGTGCCCGGCTATAAATATTGCACATCGACCTTTGGAAAGAGACAATCGGATATTTCGGCTTCGTAGAGCACTATCTCTGTCCCACACTACCTTTGTGACGTTTTGTCAGTCGTCGTATTTCGTGCGACAGAGATAACGCTCTACGGAGCCGAATATCCGATTGTCTCTTTCTAAAGTTCGATGTGCAATATTTATCGCCGGGTATTGTATAAGTAATTTTTGATTTGAGAAACGAGAAATATCCATATTAATATATACGTTTGACATTTGTATCGACCATTGACTTTGACATACCCAATTGTTTTTTTTTATTTATTAAAACTTCAAATACATCTGAGCTTCAACTCACTCATTTCTGAGTGTGATGTATTTTAAAGGATATATAGTTCATATGTATTCATGATAATTTTTTCATTAATTGTCTTCAATAGTTATTAAAATTAAGTATTATGTAAGGCGTCCATTTTGTTTTATGTTCGAAATTTCCCGCGTTTTTTTTTGTATTACATAAGTTTTAGATGTAAGTGGTTTAGTATGGTAAATTTAGTATATATATAGAAATGATAATTTTTGTTAATAAAGCATTTGAATATAGCTGGTTTTATTTTTTACCTTTTATCCCATATATATTATGTATAGTGTACTGACACATTGGTATAACCAGGGTTCCCCAAACTTTTTTGTGTCGTGGACCCCTTGCCATGTTTTTCCGTGTTGGGTAGACCCCCTACTTACGTGATATTGATTTCCTGTAAATTTCTAACTGTAGTGAAGTTTAGTGTTTAAAAATTTAACTAAAAACACATGTTAATTTATTCATTTATTAATTGAATTTAAATTAAAACTACTCAAAATAAAATTTTGTATCTATTATGTAAAATATACGTAACATAAAATAAACAAATTTTTTACTTAATAGGTACTTTTATAAATAATATAAATGTTTTGATATTATAAGATAGTATGATGTAAGTAAATAGGTACTATCAGTGTATGTGTTGAGATCCACTATCGTGGACCCCCATTTTCATTTCATGGACCCCAGATTTTTTTTCGCTGACGTAGACCCCTTGCAGGTTGTCATAGACCCCATAGGGGTCGGTGTCGGTGGAGCGGCGGATTCTGGCGGACGAGATCGGACAGGACCTTTCCTTGCCAGCAATCGTGTCGACGATGCTGAGTGGGTCATCGGCGTGGAGGGCCGTGGCCTCTTTTTGTGAGACCGTCATGGTCCAGAAAGAGGCAGCCGAACGGGATCGGCAGAGGACAGATCCCGCTCGGAGACGACGCCGTCAGCGCAGAGACGTGCCTCGCGACGGCCCTCCGATGAATGGTGCTCCCCTACCATAAACGGGGCCTTCGGAGTCGCGGGAGTTTAGGGTGGGGGCCCTAAACTCCCACTAGCTTCGGCGACTCTGAGGCGGACGATAGTTCGACGTGGTCTCGAACCATCGTGATAGTACCACGAGGGTTTCGGGGGTAGCATATCCACGCATACCCCGGGACGGGCTATCGAAAAATAGCAAGGCGCAAGGGAAGACCGCGTGGCGATCCCTGACCGGGAGATACCGCGGTCCCCCGTTTAGCGCAGAGGGCGACCACCGGGGGGGGGGTTAGTGGGTAGGAATCCCACATACCCCTGTCCTCCCCCCAGAGGCAGGGCATCTTGAATACCAGAAGATTTCCCCAACAGAAAAAAAAAGACCCCATAGGGGTCGATATAGACCACTTTGGGAATCACTGGTATAGACAAACAATTCCAAGCTCGCACAGTATCTACACGCAGACCTGTGCGTGTTCACTCACCCACTAGTTGTACTACGCAAACTATATATATAGCGGCAAAATAAAGAAGCATAACGATCGCGATACCGCACCCTCTGCAGACACTCGCAACACTGCAAGCGCAAACCACTCAGCATTATCAGCAATCACTGCACCTGCAACACTATACACAGGTCGTCGCGTTCTGGATAAAACCAAACATCACTCACCATGCCACAACACCCGTTTTTAGTGAGCCGCCGCCCGCTCCCTAACCGCGAACAGCGTGGGCGAACCGTGGTTGGATCCGGATCCCTCTTCAGCTCGCCTGTGGTCCACGCTGCCGTCCTAACCCGCAAGCACACTCCAGCAACACACCCCCTCAAAGCTCTACCGCGAAGAGCCTTAACAACGTGCGAGCGTCTCCATGCAACTGGTAGGCGCCCCACCAGCTGTTAGTTTCTAGTTTCAAATCTAGTTCACGGACCCTTCCGCTTCGTGAATTCAGTACCGATGAAGCTGTAAAAGTCTTAGGGCTAACAGCATTAACATCTTCAGAAACATTTACATTTCCTGACGCGTAAATAAATTTTAAATAAAAAAAATGAATTACACTCGTCTGGTACACGGCGCTGGTAGGTCCTCTATTAGGAGGGCCAAAGATAAACGGTCAAGGTCAATCTTGGCGATCTTTGAGTGAGGCATAGCCTTGCAGTGGGAGTCTACTATCTACTTAGCACACAATTAAATCAAGCAATAAAATAATTATATATATTTTCAGGTTCCTATTGTAAGTTCCAATAGAAAGATTTGGTAATTCAACAAAGAGTACCTTATAGTAATAATCATGTTTTTGCATAGAAGCGTAGACTTCTGTTTTCGATAGACGCATTTTTATACCCAGTGTTGGACATAATTGCCAAGTTAAAAGCAGTAAAGTTTGTCAAAGATCTGATAATATATAATAATAGATTTTTTTATTAACACTTTTTTATACACCATAGACAGTAACTAAAAAAAAGAAACTATTCATATGGTACAAGAGGCGGTCTTATCGCTTGAGGCGATCTCTATCTACCTACATTACTATATATACAAGAATACTTGTATATACACATGTACATACATATTTACGTGGAAAAGGTATTACATAAATACGAATAAATAACAGATGTTACACAATATCCTATTTTAAAGGCGAAGGAAGTTCTCTTTTACAATATTTTTAAATACTGACAGCGATAGAACGCATCTTATTAGTTCTGTTAGATCATTCCATAACCTGACAGCGATAATGGTGAAAGATTTCTCTATAAACATAGTAATGAGGAGGCATAGTCAATTTAAGTCTTTGTATATTAGTCGACCATTTTGTTACCTTAAAAAAGGTTGAAGGCTTTAATCTGATGACCTTAAACTTTCGAGTACCGAAGTCGCCTGTCACCGGCCGCGGTCTAAACCACGAAGAGCTGTTAGCAAGAGAAACCAATGTTCGACTAAAAGCCATTTACAGTTCACGATTTTTAATACATATTTATTTGTAAAGTTTTATTGCTTATAGGTGTAAAAAGTTTAAAGTGGTGAATTATATATATTTGCTGTCAATGGTACTTACATTCTATCCAAAAATAAATGTATAGAAATAATAAATATCTTAATTATAATATTGTAAAAAAAGGCGTTTTTTAAAACTCTTTTTAAAAGATATTAAAATTAATTACTGTTCACTATCTATTGGCCTATTGAATTTCAATAGAAAAATAAAATACATTTCAGAGTGATAATTTTAAAAAGATCTCTTCTATAAAGATCTATTTGAACTTCTTTCGGATAAATAAGAAATGTTGCATATCGCCGCAACGATCGAATAAAACGATAAGTCCGAAAATGAAAGTTTTCAGGAGAGACGAAAAACTAAATTCACGAAGCCTTCCGCTCCGTGAACTCAATTCAGGTTAAACTTTAAAAGCCTCCGGGCTAACATCAATTGAAACAATAGTTTACACACTTTAACAATATATACACACTTTTGCGTTGGACTTCGTGTAGTCATATATAGCCCTCGGAAAAATCAAACAATTTCATACAAGTCTTTCCTTTCATTTAGGATAGAGAATATCTATACTCCTATGGTTATCTTTTAAAATTTCATTTAAAATGCCAATTATTACTTTAATGTATTCACAAGGTATGGAATAAACCATAATTGTCACTGGTGCAGCGGCCATGGCGGCCATAATGACAATAGATTTGAGGTTATATTGTAATTTTAAACCTTCAATTGAAAGGTTATTTTCCTTATATTAAATAAAATTATGCGCCATTGTAAATAGTGTAGGCTTGTTTAATTTAGAGGTTAACACTTTCGAAACGGGGTGTACCACCGGTGGTACATTCTTGTCTGTCCTATGGGACGGGATGAGGCACTGGTGGTACACGCCGAAGTCAATCTAATAAAAAGGTATAAAAGGTACTTATAAACATAAGAGAATTATTTCTTTTTGTGAATTTCGATAGGATAGTACGAAAAACAAGCCCCACGATGCGGCCAGTGAGGCCAGCGCTATTAGCGCTGGTAGAATTGCGGAAGGAACTCCGGCCTTGTAGTTACCGCACTTGAACCTATATATCGTAGTAATTTTTATCGGGTTTTTCAAATATTTACAATCTTCGAGTTTTAATACGCCTTGTCAATTTATTCCATAATTTTCTTGTTTAAAAATGGCGAAGATGGACATAGTTACCCTTTTTTCCTAAATAAAAATAATTACATGCAAAGTGTTCTTATAAATATAAATATTCAAAGATTGTTTAGAATAAAATAAGCTTTCAAACTATACAAAGGTTATAATATTAATTGTATTAGTTTTTGAGATAATAACTCAATATATAGTTTCTCGATTTATCATTTTATTCTGTGGGGGCTATGATATGCTATCGTCCAATTGTTGACCTTCGAATCAAAGAATAGTTGTCGACAGACGGTATACTCTTTTTTTACCTAATTTGCATTTCTGTCAAAACTTCTTTTTAAGGCAGCGAAGTATAAGGTTTCCCCGATGTCTCGGCTCAGGCGATAAGTGCTACAATTTCACCAAGCAACAGGATGATGTTAATAATGTCATCACAATGAGTTACTTATATGCGCAGTGGGAACCATTCATGATATACAGTACAGTAATGGGGGTATATCTCCAACAATAAATATTTATAATCTCTTTCTACTAAAAGATGTGTATGAGGGTATATATTAGTCCAAGGAGGTAGTGCATTCCCTGAGTTATCGTCCTTACTATGGAAAAAATATCCCTAAACAAAGAAACACTCTGTATCTCACAGCCAAGGTGATAAAGTTCTTTGCCAAGGCTATAGTAGAGAGGCAGATTGAAGAACGCTCAGGGACTGAAGGCGATCATTGTTGTTATTGGAATAAAGGACACCCTCAGGCTGTATGACAGTGTTCATCACGTTACACACGTGCGTGTATTACACGGACGAGACTCAAGATGCAATCGCAAGATTCATCGATATGTATACGTCAATCGCACAGATACTGGCGCACAACCTAATTGCAATATGGAGTAGGCATCAGGAAGTGGTCGCACGAAATGTAATTTTATAAACTGAACATTGTTATGGCGTCAATAAAAAATATTCATAATAATTAGTTGACTTTAAGTTAGTTTTAAATTGGTTACGATTTAAGTTAGTAACTAGTTTAAGAGAGTTAAACATTAACATGAAAAAATGTGAGCAAATAAGAATTCGGAGATATTTCGGACCAATATTTAGCCACTTCCGCACATGCAGTGGTAGTCGTGCAACAAAGCGCACCGCCCGCCAGCCCGCTGATAAATGAGTATGCGGCAAACAATGCGAATTACTCAACCGCCACCGCCAAATTACTCAACACGTGTTGCACCCCTCCACGGGGCATCTTCAGGAGTTATGTTACACCGATTAGTGCCAAACACAGAGTCTCGGAGATATATGTCTTTGGAATATAGATCCAATTACAAAAGAACCTTGAATTCCTCGACTAATCCCCCTGTCTGTTCAGTTTATATATAATATTTATAACGACCCCGATATCTGCTATGAAGCAGATAAGCATTTAAATATATTTTATCTACAGATTATATTAATATATTCATTGCTTAACAGATAAAGTTATAATTTAGTGGATTTATATTATTTATAAACCTCGATGGAATGTTAAATCATACCGAAATTACTGTGTTTATGTAGTACATAAACTTTGTTTGAAAGGTTGAAATTATTTATAATCTGTCTTGAATCTTTCTGAGTATTTGACATTTATACATGATGATTTGTTATTGGTTTATTTGTTTTGTTTAAATTGCTGTCGGGCGGTTCTAGCTCGTGTAGCGCCCGGGTGAAATGAAACCCTGGCGCCCCCTAGGCCTCCCCCCTCCCGCGGCTATAACTATTAACGTTGTCGCCATAGCAAGAAATTTTTTTCATATTCCAACAAGCTATTTTATAAGTAGACATAGCTTACAGTATGGTATTAGTTACGGCCTTTCTTATAACGGCAGAATAACACTTATTGTTTTTATGCCTTTAGCACATCTCTGTTGCGAAACTAAGCGGCGAAACGCGATAGATTCCAAGACGATGCTCCTAGCTGTCTCGGGAAGCGAAAAGAAAAGGAGAGACGAAAATAAAAAAAATGATAGCGTTAGATAATTTTTTTTCAATGTACAATCTTAACATATACCGTCGCCTTTATTACATAGACACGTCTACCAGTATGCAATGCAAATTTGTAAATAAATAATGTACAATATACTCAAAGGTAATAAAACAATACAACAACTTTTTAAAACTATGTATTTTTGCTGTATCTATATGAATCAAACATTAAAGATGGCATTATGAATGTTATTTGTGATATTTTCTTGCCTTTTTTAACTAGTTCAAATTATAGGATGTCCGGAAAGTGATGGATTAAGTTAAATTCACACGACTACATTTTTAACAAGTTTTTATTTCTAATCAACAATATATTCACTTTTGTTATTAACAACCTGTTGCCATCTAGTATACAAATCAATGCCAAAGCGGTAACAAATCAATGGCATGTGCGGAAGTGGCTAAATATTAGTCCTTTTCTTACTGACATTTATATTATCATATTTAAAAGTCAAAAGTTAAAAGATTTTGGCTGGGTGATAATATTTCAGAATTATCTAGGCAATGTCTACTTATCGAATTATTTCGAATATAGGTCCCAAAATTTCACGCGACGGCATCATGATCATCTAGAACAGAGTTCTCCAAACTCTTTTGTGTCGTAGACCCCTTGCCATGTTTTTCCGTGTTGGGTAGACCCCTTACTTACCTGATATTGATTTTCTGTAAATTTCTAACTGTAGTGAAGTTTAGTGTTAAAAACTAAAAGTAAAACACATGTTAATTTATACATTTATTAATTGAATTTAAATTATAACTACTCAAAATAAAATTTTGTAACCGTTATGTAAAATATACGTAACATTAAATAAACGTAAAATAAACTATAAATAAAATAACATAAAATATATACGTCATAGGTACTTTTATAAATAATGTAAATGTATGAGTATGTGTTGAGATCCACTATCGTGGACCTCCATTTTCATTTCATGGACCACCAAATTTTTTTTCGCTGACGTAGATCCCTTGCAGGTTGTCATAGACCCCTAGGGGTTGATACAGACCACTTTGAGAATCACTGATCTAGAAAACAAGAAGCAATAGAACAAAATGGCACCTATATACTATAGTTAAATGTAAATAAACCTTGAAAAAATATTTTAGAATTAAATTCATATAAAATACGATGGATCTCTTTCTCCAACCTATTACCTAAGAAGTTTAACGTAATTAAATAAATACATCTGAAATTTATTTCTCCTAGGCGATATGAATACGATTTTTAACGCTTTCTTGTCTGGGTTTGACGACCAACTCACTTGATAAGTGATGGTGTGGTCGAAGATCATGCACGAAGTCTTAGTAGGTACCTTCACCCCTACCCTGAGGTGACCTGGGTCATAATTCTCGGAAAATATGGAAGCCGGCAGAATGTTCCATACTCGGAATATATGGGCAGAAACATTACGTTTCCACCACCTTCATCTAACGTAATAGAAAGTCACATTAACAAAATAAACATTGTAGAAGACTTGGTAAAATGTTCTTCATGCAAATAGATATTTCATAACGCTATCAACTTGCCTTTAGATCTGATTCAGCTCATACGAAAAGCTTTGGAGCCCACAAGGCTATATTCGATTGATGCTGCACGCTGTTAGCCGTACTACCTTTTTCAACTTCTTCGGGTTCAGGATAGCTAGGCGATTTTCGATTGATTCTGGACGCTGTTAGCTGTACTAGCTTTTACAGCTTCTTTGGACTCAAGCCAGAAGACGTTCCCGCCACTTTTCGATACACCTTCTGACAGCTTGCGACATATGTTAAAATACACCGCCATGACAGTTTTTTGACAGGACACTTGACAGTTATGCATAAACTGTGCTGGTACGCCTAAACTTAATAATAAAAAAATAGTTTGGTTCAGTTTAGCTTAAAAAAATTTAAGTTAGGGAATATTTATAAATAAATAGAAATAGAGACTTTGTAAACAACACCACATGTAGTAACGTGTGTAAAAAAATATCGTAAATATTAAATGTAATTGTAAAAGCAAAGGAACATTTGCTAATGTTTCTGAAGTACAGGTGTAATATTTCCAAGGTTTTTTACATTTATACGTAATTTTACTATTTATATATGGAACTTTGTCATCTATTTCAGTCGATAGATGCCCACTGCATATATATATATATATATATATATATATATATATATATATATATATATATATATATATATATATATATATATATATATATATATATATGTGGGCATCTATCGACTGAAATAGATGACAAAGTTCCATATTTTCGAAGTATGCTTTTAAGATTCAAATTTCCATAAATTTGTTGCAGTATCAGCTTACCCGACAGATGTATTCCAACCAATATATTTAACAGTATGTTTATTACAGAAGGCATCTGTCGGCTGAAATGAAGATAAAATATTATCAAAAATGCACAGATAAAAATGAATTATTAAAGAACCTACGAAGTCGTGTCGTTACAGTATCGTCGCGTGTAAATTCGGTAACCGTAATAGTCGTATTGTACCATTAGCGGACAGTCGGTGCTTGACCGTCGGAGGAGTGAGACGTACGTGAGTCACTTTTATTTTTGTATATTACGTATTAAACATCGCGCTGCGCTTTCTTTAGTTATTCAACGGTAGGATGTCGAAAATTGTAAACGGTTGAATAATGTTATACGTAACACTGTCGACTGTTGTAACTGGATAAAATAGACACTATTAAAATTGTTATGTGAAAGTTTATTTGTCTGATAGATACTAAATCAATTCGCGGTCAAATTTAAATAGTTTTATGAATTGTAGGTATATATATCTAACATTTGTGTGAGTTATTTTATATAATATTAATATATAAATATATGTTATTTAAATTGCGTTCTAATTGAAGTATTAACATGTAGCAATTTAAACTTAATAGCTGTTCTATAAGTTAATGTTAGTATAGGGTGGGCCATAAATTTTTGCAAATAAGCCAACGGCGAGACGGAGCACATCTCGACGATGTAATTTATAAAAAATAAATTTTAATAAATGATAATTATGGTAAATAAATCATAAATAAAATAGCATTTGTACTTTTATTTCTACACATGTTTCAAAAGTGCAAAAATTTATGGCCCACCCTATATAAGTCAGAGGCGGCTTTAGCTCGTGTGCAATGAAACCCTGACGCCTCCTAAGTCTGACTCTCCTCGCGGCTATAATTATTAACTTTGCCATCGTAACAAGAAAGTGTTTTAATATTCCAACAAGCTATTTTATAAGTATGTACAGCTTAAGGTTTATTTAGAGTTGAAACAAAATGTTCAAAAAGAAGCCGCCCATAGGGCGCTCGCGTTAAAAATTGCCGCCACCGCGCTGGCTGGCCGCTTTTGTCATATCATTGTTGTACCATGATGGTCCAAGACGATGCTCTTAGCTGTCTCAGGCTTAGCCCGTGTGCACTGCACACCCTGCACTATAGTTTAAGCTGCCTTAACTATTAACTTTGCCGTCGTAACAAGAAAGTGTTTTAATATTCCAACAAGCTATTTCATAAGTAGGTATAGCTTACAGTATGGTATTAGCTACGGCCTTTCTTATAACGGCAGAATAACACTCATTGTTTTTATGTCTGTAGCACATCTGTAAAACTAAGCGGCGAACCGCGATAGATTCCAAGACTATGCACCTAGCTGTCCTAGCTGTCTCGTCTCGCCGGGTGCATTGCACACCCTGCACTATAGGTTAAGCAGCCCCTGGTATAAGTTGATAAAAGTATCTGATCCACTTATGGGGCTCCATTTATTCTTATACATCGAAACCCTAGGGGTGGAAGACATAGACTTGCTCCTAGGTCACAGGTTCGATATAATCACATAATTCACAGTTTGTGCATTAATTATATAGAATTACCCCAGCTTACCTATAGTGCAGTATAGGTTATGCCGCCCCTTGTATAAGTTGATAAAAGTATCTGATCCATTTATGTTGTTCCATTTATTCTTATACATGGAAATCCTAGGGGTAGAAGACATAGACTTGCTCCTAGGTCACAGGTTCGATATAATCACATAGTTCACAGTTTATGCATTAATTATATAGAATTACCACAGATTATAAACAAGTTTCCAGAGTATGTACAGCAACGTTCTCTACGTACAGTAATAAACTGCAATTGTTAACCTGTCTTGGCAGACATTATGGTTTATCCTCCATAAATATATTTGGTGAAGGCCTATGCCGTGCAATGGTGTTCTATAGGCCGATTCGAATACATTATCGTGGGTAGATTTATAAATTAGGGTCATCGACAACATTTTTAACAAGTTTTTATTTCTGATCAACAATATATTCATCTTCGTTGTCAACCTTTTGCCATCTAGTATACAAATCAAAGCCGGAGGACAGAAACGACATTACTTTCCGGTACCCATATTACTTGAGTGTATAAAATGAGTAGGATTAAGTTAAAAAACAGCTTAAAAACTTAAATCTAAGTATTTATTTGATTAACTTATACAGTGATCGTTTTGAAATATATGTTACATTAATTTGTTTTTACTCTCGGAATAAGAACGGGTCTGTGGGAACAGATAATAAATAATAATTAATTTTTATATGTAATAATTCTAATTTTGAAAATTATTTTTCTTACTATATAACCTATTTTATTATTTCAAAAACCATTCGTTTTTATATAGGGTTGTAATTAAAAAAAAAAACAACAGACACTCACCATGTTATATTTTTTAATAATTTTGACATTTCTTTTTTTTTTCTTTCTGTGTTGACATTTTTTAAAATTAATAATTCGAAATTATAAATTCTTAGTTTGTATTTCATTTCGTAACAAAGGTATATCATAGGTTCATTGAAAATAAATGACTTATACATTCACACAAACCTATTACATTTATAACCAATCACCCTGTATAGTGTGTTAATATTTTTTGAAATTGCTTGTTATTATGCGTTGATGATACAAGATATAGCCTATTATTTGCCGCTAGACATTTAATTGTCTAAATGTTCCATTTTCAAGGCTTTCATAAGTATTTTAAACATTAGACACAACCTTTTTTATTTTCGTTTCTTTTATACCTATAAAACATATACATCGATTCAACTGTAAGACTCCCACTGTTGAATACCTCCCCCATTGTTTTCCAATAGGATTGGGTAGAAGCAACCTCCATCCACTACCTTCCAACGTCTTTAACCAGGTCATCTGTTTACTTTGTTGGTGGACATTCACATGACATACGTTCTTTTTTTGGCCCCCGCTATTGGAGGCCTCTCGTATCCCTAATTTGTTGGGATCAGGGTCTTTGTTTACAAATAAGTTTTCAAATTTTTATCTTTATTCTTCACTCACTCTCGTACCCCTAATTTGTTGGGATCAGGGTCTTTGTTTACAAATAAGTTTTCAAATTTTTATCTTTATTCTTCACTCACTCTCGTACCCCTAATTTGTTGGGATCAGGGTCTTTGTTTACAAATAAGTTTTCAAATTTTTATCTTTATTCTTCACTCACTCTCGTACCCCTAATTTGTTGGGATCAGGGTCTTTGTTTACAAATAAGTTTTCAAATTTTTATCTTTATTCTTCACTCACTCTCGTACCCCTAATTTGTTGGGATCAGGGTCTTTGTTTACAAATAAGTTTTTAAATTTTTATCTTTATTCTTCACTCACTCTCGTACCCCTAATTTGTTGGGATCAGGGTCTTTGTTTACAAATAAGTTTTTAAATTTTTATCTTTATTCTTCACTCACTCTCGTACCCCTAATTTGTTGGGATCAGGGTCTTTGTTTACAAATAAGTTTTTAAATTTTTATCTTTATTCTTTACTCACTCTCGTACCCCTAATTTGTTGGGATCAGGGTCTTTGTTTACAAATAAGTTTTCAAATTTTTATCTTTATTCTTCACTCACTCTCGTACCCCTAATTTGTTGGGATCAGGGTCTTTGTTTACAAATAAGTTTTTAAATTTTTATCTTTATTCTTCACTCACTCTCGTACCCCTAATTTGTTGGGATCAGGGTCTTTGTTTACAAATAAGTTTTTAAATTTTTATCTTTATTCTTCACTCACTCTCGTACCCCTAATTTGTTGGGATCAGGGTCTTTGTTTACAAATAAGTTTTTAAATTTTTATCTTTATTCTTCACTCACTCTCGTACCCCTAATTTGTTGGGATCAGGGTCTTTGTTTACAAATAAGTTTTTAAATTTTTATCTTTATTCTTCACTCACTCTCGTACCCCTAATTTGTTGGGATCAGGGTCTTTGTTTACAAATAAGTTTTTAAATTTTTATCTTTATTCTTCACTCACTCTCGTACCCCTAATTTGTTGGGATCAGGGTCTTTGTTTACAAATAAGTTTTTAAATTTTTATCTTTATTCTTCACTCACTCTCGTACCCCTAATTTGTTGGGATCAGGGTCTTTGTTTACAAATAAGTTTTCAAATTTTTATCTTTATTCTTCACTCACTCTCGTACCCCTAATTTGTTGGGATCAGGGTCTTTGTTTACAAATAAGTTTTTAAATTTTTATCTTTATTCTTCACTCACTCTCGTACCCCTAATTTGTTGGGATCAGGGTCTTTGTTTACAAATAAGTTTTTAAATTTTTATCTTTATTCTTCACTCACTCTCGTACCCCTAATTTGTTGGGATCAGGGTCTTTGTTTACAAATAAGTTTTCAAATTTTTATCTTTATTCTTCACTCACTCTCGTACCCCTAATTTGTTGGGATCAGGGTCTTTGTTTACAAATAAGTTTTTAAATTTTTATCTTTATTCTTCACTCACATACACAGAATGAAAATTCTTTTCAATTTCTTTTATTCTTACCATTTTCCTTCACAATATCATTCATTTTGTTATTTCATTTATTTTTGCTTTCATCGCCTTCCTTCCATCGTCTTATTACTCTTAGGTGGCTAGGTACATTTTTTTCTTTATTTTATTACTTACCCTATTTTTTATATCACAGTTTTCGTTTTTTTTTGTTACAATACTGTTTTTTTTCTTATTCTATTTTTAGTTTATTTTTTCCTATTATTAATTGACCAGTTATTTGTGCAGTTTATTTTGTACCTACTTATCTATACTGTTTTATTTCTTTTAACAGTATCACTTGCCACTCTGCGAGCAAATGATAGGAATGATGGGCGAAGGTTGTCGTCGCTCATCATTAAGGCGATGCTCTCCATATCTACTTTTAGCTTTACTTCCGTTTCCAGGGCACTGCGCATCCCTGCATGTGCGGGACAATACATGACATACGTTGCTAAGTCCAACGTATGTGCCTTCTACGTACCTTCATCTTAGAGCATATAGGGAAATTGAACTAGATGTTTCGTAGTTTCTCTAACGCTGCTCATAGCGGCGGGATATGATTGAGGTCTTTTCGTTGGACTTTATTATATATTATTTGAGTCTCTTTTCAGCCGAAATACGCCCACTGCAAGAGATAGGCTTCCCTCAAAGATATCTATGGAGGAATATACCATAATTACCACGCTTGGCTTGCGAGTTGTGATCAGTGTGGTATTATGGTACTCAGAGAATTTTGTTGACCATCCTTTGGAAACTTGTCTGTGACTAAGAAAGGGACCAATATATAGCTACTTCCGGCGGGCTAGTAATGTCGTTTCTATCGACATATTTTTCAGAAAAACTGATTAACTTTTACAACTCCACCACTGTAAAAGGTTGTCAAATGAAGGTGAATATATTGTTGATTAGAAATAAAAACTTGTTAATAATGTAGTCGTGAGAATTTACTTCAAGAAAGCGACATTACTTTCCGGTTCCCCTAATATAAAACCTATAGAACCAATGCATCGATACTGATGAACTGGAAGTACCTAATAGATTCAGGCGTTACTTTGCGGAATTCCATACTAAGTGAGAAAGGGACCAATATATAGCTACTTTCGATATAAACACCTTGACTCGGTGTTTGGCACTGGTCGGTGTAACATCTCCTAAAGATGCCCCGTGGAGGGGTGAAACACGTGTTGAGTGAATTTACGGTGGCGGTTGTGTAGTTGGCATTGTCTGTCGCATGCGCATTTACGAGCGGGCTGGCGGGCGGTGCACTTTCATGCACGACAACCACTGCATGTGCGGAAGTGGCTAGATATTGGTCCTTTCTTATTTAGGATGGACTTCCGCAATGTGGCGCCTGAATCCATTAAATATTTAGTCCTCTACCGCTAAACTTACATAAACATGAATAATAATAGTAATTTCGTTTAGACAACTGTTATATATACATTGATTTTTATATTCGGAAGATATATCTACGAAACAGGCATCGTTTATTCCTATGTCCCCAAGATGGGGCAGAGGGCGTCCACAGTACGTCGCCATCCCGAGCGGTCTTGAGTCTCGCGCTTTTCTTCGCGACATTCCAACTGCCTTCACTTCTGCAGTGACCGTCAGCTGATCGGCCACGTCTTAGCTTTCCTTAAAGATTCCATTCTAGGGCTTGCCTCGGTATGTGATCAGGGACGAACGTTACGAAACATTTTGTGAAGAATTATTTGTTAAACTATAAATGTATATAGCCAATAAACAACATAACATTGTAAGCAATACACACACACACATATATGTATATATATATACATATATACTTAGTCTGGCCATAAATACTGTTACTATTCAAAAAAAGAAAATATTACGTTTGAATTTGGAATCTGTCATTTTTATATGATTGCTTGATGTGTTTTCTTATTTTCGCGCCATTATATTGTTAAATATTTTGTTATATTAAAATGGAGTGGGGTGATAAAGAGAACCGAATCGCTGTGATTGCCTTACATAAAGTAGGTATGGAGAAAAGTGCAATTTTTAAAACCCTCCACCCGCTTGGTATTAGTCAAATGTTTGTTTACCGGGCTATTGATAGGTACAATGATACCTCCTCTGTTTGTGACAGAAAAAGATCTGGCCGTCCACGTACCGTTCGTGTGAAAAAGGTGATTAAAGCAGTTAGGGAAAGAATTCGAAGAAATCCTGTCCGTAAGCAAAAGATTTTATCTCGGGAGATGAAGATAGCTCCTAGAACCATGTCGCGTATATTAAAAGATGACTTAGGACTTGCAGCCTATAAGAGACGTACTGGTCACTTCTTAACTGATAATTTAAAGAAGAATAGGGTGGTAAAATCCAAACAACTACTTAAGCGGTACGCAAAGGGAGGTCACAAAAAAATTTTGTTTACGGATGAGAAAATTTTTACAATTGAGCAGTATTTTAATAAACAAAATGACCGTATTTATGCTGGAAGCTCTAAAGAAGCTTCGCAATTAGTAAACAGAGTACAACGTGGGCATTATCCCACTTCAGTGATGGTTTGGTGGGGTGTTAGCTATGAAGGGGTGACTGAGCCATATTTTTGTGAAAAAGGTATTAAAACGTCGGCACAAGTTTATCAAAATACCATTCTTGAGACGGTAGTTAAGCCTTTAACTAACACCATGTTCAATAACAAAGAATGGTGCTTTCAACAAGACTCGGCACCGGGTCATAGAGCTCGATCCACCCAATCTTGGTTGAAAACTAACGTTCCGGACTTTATCAGCACTGAAAACTGGCCGTCGTCAAGTCCTGACCTAAATCCATTGGATTATGATTTATGGTCAGTTTTAGAGAGTAAGGCTTGCTCTAAACGCCATGATAATTTGGAGTCCCTAAAACGATCCATTCGGTTGGCAGTGAAGAATTTTCCTCTAGAAAGAGTTCGTGCTGCTATTGATAACTGGCCTCAACGTTTAAAAGACTGTATTGCAGCCAATGGAGACCACTTCGAATAAACATTGTATATTTTTAATAGTTATATATTGATGTATTAAACTAACTCACTATGAAAGGAATAAATGTTACGTATAAAAAAAAAATCGTGCTTTTCTTTATAACAATATTTATGGCAAGACTAAGTATATTATTTATATTATATTATTATATAATTAAAAATATCAATACGTCATTGAGAATATTGACCTCACGTCAATGCAATAGATGGCGCTTTTAATATCAACGATATAACCAAACGTTTAGTTTTATTCAAATGAGATACGACAGTAGCGACCTCTTTAAAGAAATAGTTAACCTCTTTGGTGTAGCGTTAGATAAATATATAGAATTAAAATGTTAGTAAAACCTTTTTGAATTCACAATGACGCTAGTCTAAAAAAATACTTTGACATGGTTAATGCATTTTTTATGTTTTATTTCGAATATATTAAACTAATTAGCACAGAACCGTTATTATGTTTTTTAAATTTAAATTTACTTTTCCGAAACTGGTTTTTATTCAAACATTTGCCTACATGCAAACAAATTTCAATTAAACAGCTAAAATACACGAAATATTATAAAATTATAAGTAATTTTTAAAGCTTATTATAGCATTCAAGAGTTTTAACTTTTTAAATTAGGTTTTTTGACTCATTTATATTGTTGATATTATAATGTAGACATTAAAAATTGGTTAATTTCATTTAAAACAGCAACTGTTTAGTTTTTGGCCCTCTCTCAGCAGTTCAGCGTTCAGCCGGTACTAGCTTACATATAATGTTAAAATAATCGACGATTCATAAGCATATATACCTACTTGAATAAGCAAATTACAATTTTTTTGGAATCTTGAATTGTTTAAACAAAATAGTGTATTTATTATTTTACAAGATTGTAAAGCAAAGTTATTTCTGTAGTATGTACGATTTATTATTATCATATAAGTAGACAGACGTCTATTGTAAGATATAGGCTACCCCAAAATCGCTACGAAGGCTGTTCTCACTTTACCTAAGCGATTTCTAGCAACCTTGACTTAATGTCATCGGTCCATCTATTAAAGGGACTATTCACCTCTTTCTCTATGTTAAACTTATCCAGTTTGACTGTTTAGAATATAGAAACACGACTGGCGTCCATATTTAATGATTTTTGTTGAGGTAATGCCTTAATTCAAACTGGCGATATTTTAGACTATCTTAGATGACGTATGTAAAAAAGGCGGGAATATAACAAAGCTATATAACATAGCATTTTATTCGGACAGCTATTGATAATATAATTTTATATTAGTTTTATGTAATGCTATAACAAAGCTATATAACATAGCATTTTATTCTGACAGCTATTGATAATATAATTTTATATTAGTTTTATGTAATGCTCTCTCTTTAGCTTTTGTCGGTGTGACAGCTCTAGCTGGAGTCCATTTACGGGGAACCTTGTTCTTGGTCACTTCATGAAACTTTCACTGAAGTGACCTAAATCCCTGACTGCCTCCCAATCCGGTAAAATAGTAGTATGTAGCGACCCCAGCCAATGCTTCTCCGGAAGCCCTAGACCTTCGCTACTTTAAAAGAGGTCAGGCTATGTGTACTCTACTCCCTGCCACTTCATACCCGCAGATTCTGCTAATGCCATTTGGGCACCAATGAGAGTCCGGTAAAAAAACATGTAGCATTGTACAAAATTAATTACTGTTGTAACTTGTAAACATCAATAATTCAATTAAACAGAAAAACTATATTTAACTTTTATCTTAAGATAATAAAACGAGACAGGAACAATCTACGTTTAATTATTTATAAATAAGATTTTATGCTTTTGTTCGTGACAGAAAAAAAAAATACGTTGATTCCGTTTAAAATTAGCATTACACCAATAGCTCTGTTATAACGATATAGCGGATATTGAAGCGCTGTAATCGAAGTCTATATTTTTTTTTAAAGTGCTCACGTCATATTTACAAGCTTACGTTAAGTTTTTTCGTTTTTTAACTTTATATATATGTATATTAAGTCACATTTTCGAATGAACGTATAATTGAATAAATGTCGACCGGTTATATGTTCGAACCATATTAAGCTTATGTAATGCGTGTATATTTTTTTTAAATCCGGATTCCATTTTTAAATTTCACTCTTTCTCTCCGCGTCGATGTAGCGAGGTTTTGCGTCTTAATTACAAAATGGTTTATTATAAGTAATTATTTATTTTAATTAGGCTCCTTAAAAGCTGAAAATACTCGAATTCGAGTGCCGGTCTGGCGTTAAAATCAGGAAGGAGTCAATAGCCTCCCTGATAGGCGGAGAAGATAAACAGTTATCCGTATCCCTCTGCAAAAAAATTGCAAAAAGTGCCATTGAAATGAACAAAAATCAAACACAGTAAATAAATAGATAAAAATGATAAAATAGAACCGAAGTGATACATAAAATTGTGATAGAAAATAATTATAGGATATAAGTAATAAAAATGTAAAATGTAAAAAGAAAAAGGGAAAGAATGATAGATGAACAGAGCAAAAGGGTAAGAAAGCAGAAATGTAGCATGAAAGATAGATAATAGACCGAAAGAGAAAGTAAAGTATGAAAGAAGAGAGAGAAAATAAAAATTATATGAAAAATTAAATTGCCAATAAAGTCCCTGTCCCACCATAAATAGGGGTACGAGAGGCCCCCAACAGCGGGGGCCATTAAAAATACAAAAAAAGAAGCTGAAAATAAGTTCACATTAGTTTCATATAACATTGTACAAAATTAAATATGTCTGCTTATTGCAAGCATAATAATAAAAAATAAGCCCTGGATATAATTATTCTGGTCTATATCTAAACGTAAATAGATAAAATTGGAGCGTCTATTTGTAATATTAAAATAACCACTTTTAACTTCATGTTCATGAATATATTTACTGTATATATACTAAAATCAGTTTTTGTTTAAATTATTGCCTTTCTGTTTGTTTGTTCCGATTTTGACGGGACTTATACTGGCAGGTAGTTGAAGTAATAAGGAGTAATTTTGACCATTTTTTATTTTAGATAAATTCTTTGATGTTGCAGGCACAGCTAGTATTATATAAATTTTCTCCTTCGATGTATTAATACTCATGAAACTTTATCATAAGACATATAAATATGTGTTTTATAATGTATTTTATACCACAACATTTTTTTTAATTCTACATGTAAGTTTCAATAAAATATTTAATAACAAAATAAAATCTACTCTTATTATATATCTGCCATCTATTTATTTACTTTAGTTAAAATATTCGTAAATGAACACAGAGAGAGAAATTAAAAGAATATACAGTTTCCGGAATATAAAGAGAACAAACAAAAACAAAATTTAAATTATGTATATTTATAAAAATACTTACGCGGGCACAGATAATTAATAATAAAGTAGGACAAGTAAAATATATGTCAAATTAATTATAAACAAGATTTTATACTTCCATTACACTGATATTAAAATAACTAATTATATAATATACACTATGTTTCTTTCCCTACAATTTCCGGCTAACACATTTCAACTTTATATCGTTTATTGAATTCAAAGCTAAATTATTTGCCAAAAACTTGCATATTCCGGGAAAGTTTCTGCAGTGTTGTACACCAGGATAACTCCTGAGTGTGGCACAAGTCCCGTCATGTGTAGACTGTAGCCGTATGTGGTATAGATCGGAGTACCAGCTCTAAGCTTTGGACTTCATATAGAGATGTGCCAAGAGATTTGGTAATGATGCTTTGGTGAACGCTAGGCTTCAGAGCTTGGAGCATCAGAAGTTGCCAGTTTATTGGTGTTCTATAGATTGCTTTTTGAAGGCTTTGCGTCAGGGTTACATCAATTACTTATATCTCTTTATACATTAGACTTCAAGACGTACGGATTGAAGACATCCGTACATGGTTGAAGTTCCTTCAACCCTCAAAAAATATTTTGCTAATCTAATATATAAAATTTCCATGTCACAATGTTAGTTACCGTACTCCTCCGAAACGGCTCGACCGATTTTTACCAAATTTTACATGCGTATTCAGTAGGTCTGAGAATCGGCTACTATCTATTTTTAATACCCCTAAGTGATAAAGGTTGTTCACTCTTAAAAAATTTTTTTAATTTTTCGACGAAATTTTTTGTTTTTATTGTTTTATAATGTAGCATTTAAATACATACAACCCTTAATTTTAAACCCTCTACGATCGACCCTTTATTTTTTTTTACAATACAACGTTTACGGGATCAGCTAGTATTTTATAGTGCGAATATTCAAGGCAACAGCTAGTCATGTTTTTTTAATGCATCTATTATTGGAGCCTCTCATACTAAATGGTAGGATAATATTTACATATTTTTTTTCACACTTCGTTTTTTTTTCTCTTGTTTTATCTTATTATACTTTATATTATCTGTCAATCCATTACTTATTCCTTTATGCCCCCTATATTCCCCCTATATTATGCCCCCTATATTTATAATTATGCCCCCTATATTCCCTCTCCAGACATTAGCGTCCGCGCCTTTGTTTTAATATTTACGTTTAATAATTCCATTTTTTTATCGTTTTTACATGTTACAGTATTTACTAAGTCTCTTAATCTATTTTAATGGCGCCCTAACAATGTAACATTTTTAAAATTACCTTTCGTGCGACCACTTCCTCATTCCTACTCCATGTGGCGTACTCAGGTTGTGCGCCAGTATCTGTGCGGCGGTTGCCGTATTAACATTAATGAACCTTGCGATCGCATCATGAATCTCGTCCTGCAATAAAGTGCACCGCCCGCCAGCCCGCTGATAAATGCGCATGCGGCAAACAATGCGAATTATACAACTACCACCTTTAAATCACTCAACATGTGTTCCACCCCTCCACGAGGTGCACGACTACTGCTACATAGCGGAAGTAGCTATATATTAGTCCTTTTCTTACTTAAAATGGACTTCAGCAAAGTAACGCCTGAATCTATTAGATATTTGAACGTTCTGTTGTTGAAGTTTATTCTTACCTTATGTTTAATTGGGTTTGTAATGGATAGTGGTCATTTTTTGGTTTTATCCGTCTGTGTGTTCTGCGCCTTGTACTCTCGAAGCTTCAAAATCTACAAATGACTTTTTCGCAGTAGTGTAGAGGATTTCAACTTAATATAACATACCATTAAGGCTTTACTAGCTGACTTTGTAGATGTACCGAAGTGGAAAATTATATGAATCATAAACAGGATTTTTCGGACAGTTAAAATGTATTTCTTTATAACCTATAGTCATTTGACTCACGTCTATTTATAACCGCACAGATCACTGTTACGCCGTGATATGTTTACACTGGCGTGTTAATGTCCTCGTGTTAAAGATTATTAGTCAAGGACGATATAATAATAAACACGATCCTGACGCGGTAAACAAGGGTGGACTTTGGACTCGAGGTATTTCAATTTTAAAAATTCCATTTGTGTACCAAATTATACTATATATATACTAGCTGATCCCGCAAACGTTTTTTTGCAAAAAGAAATTGATATTTTAATTTACAAATAAAAAATAAGGGTTGATCGTAGAGGGGTGAAAATTTATGGTTGTATGTATTCTTGTATGCTGTATCATAAAAAAATAAAAACAAAAAATTTCGTTAATAAAATAATTTTTTTTTTAAGTGTGAACAACCTTTACCACTTAGGGGTATAGAAAATAGAGAGTAGCCGATTCTCAGACCTACTGAATACGCATATTAAATTTGGTAAAAATCGGTCAAGCCGTTTCGGAGGAGTTCAAGTTCGAACACCGTGACACGAGAATTTTATATATTAGATATAAAATTCTTCGTGATTGAACTCTTGCGAAACGGCTCGACCGATTTTCGTGAATCTTAGCGCGCATATCGGCCAGGGCGGAGAATCGGACAACATCTATTTTTCATCCGCCTAAATGTTAAGCGTGGTCCACCCCCATTTTTTAATTTTTAGACAATTTTTTTAGTTTTTTATTTTATTATGATACAGCATACAAAAATACATACAACCCTAAATTTTCACCCCTCTACGATCGACCCTTATTTTTTATTTGTTAATTAAAAGTTAAATTTTTTTTGCAAAACAACGTTTGCGAGATCAGCTAGTATATATATAAATAAACATCTTTTTATTTGACCTGTGGCAGCTTAGATATAGAGAAACTGACGCCTGACTGACAGACCTTCGTTCGTACGTCGTGGGTTTGATTCTCGTGATATACTTTTATATAAATAATATTTGAAGCATTAATTATATAAAATTGCCACTGTTCATGAACAAGTTACCAGAGGATGGGCAGTAGTGTCCTCTGCATACCATTATATCACACTGTGTTCACCAACCCGCTTGCCAAGTGTGATGATCATGGTATATCTCCCTATAGATATATAAGTCGTAGTGTTTTGGACCTCTTCTCCCGGCAGCAGGTGCTCGGGGCTTGCCGGTTGGTTGTCCAATAACAAGTACTGCTACCTATATAATGCGATATATATATATATATATATATATATATATATATATATATATATATATGCAGTCGGTATAATGTTCCTTATCGATCTACAAAATATAAATTCAATTTTGTAACACCCTTTGTTATCAGTAAGGAAACAACTATCTAAAGGGAAAGAACCGCATAGGTTTCTTCTCTTATCTTATCTCTTTAATAATACGATAAACATTATTATTTTGTATAGAAACAATTATTCCAATAATTGCTGTACTGTTTAAATGTAATTTAGAAAATTACTTGATTATACATTTTTTCATTACACAGTTTCACTTTATTTTAAGTGAACGAGGAGTAAGGTGTCTCTTATTCCATTTTAAAATCACTAAATTCCAGGATTCCTCTTAAATTCAATCTGTTGAAGGAATTGTTTTAATATAAAAAAAAATAATTATAAATATGTCGATCATATAAAGTTACATCAAGGCATATATGTGTTATGATCATAGAAAAAAAATAACCAAAAAGCACACATATATTGTAAAATATAATGAAAATGTATTGTAACAGGTGGCGCAAAAGTAATTAATGTCATTGTACTAGATATATTAAGAATTTGTTGTCAAAAAGCGATGGAGTGTATCTATATATCTACATCGTAAATATCAAAACAAAGTAATTTATATACTATATCCACCCATGATAGGAGTAGACGGAGAGGCTTTACAAAAGAGGCACACAAAAGAAAAGAACACCTTGGTTCTTCTCTATCTTCCTCGAAGTTTCTTATTAAATTCTATCACGCCATTTCAAAGTTCATTAACCCTTTCCTTACCAGCGCCGGATTAAGCCGGCTCTATGGTGCAATAAGGTCAATATCATATCAAAATTCAATAACTTTTTATTTAGTAAGAATATTAACATGAAATTTGAAATAGGAATAGACGAATAAGTAGAGATTTAAAATATATTTAAGAAATTTATTTTATATTGTTAAAAATAATTAATATAGCCACGTAAAATAGATTAGGCGACCAGTGAGTACCAGAGAGTTAGCCGGCGTCCACATTTTAATGTGGGCTTGTATAGATCCCTGTTTTAAGATTTATCACAGCCAAATCAACTACTAAGAATTATCCCAACTTCTATTATTAATTAATATACCAGTTAAATCTTTAAATATGTAACACAAATAATCAAATTCGAACAACAGCTTACCGACATGAAATGTGCTCACTTCGCGGCGCATATGCCCGGTTCAGTAGCGTCACTTCGCCGGAACGTACTGCAGTATGAAAGGGTTAATAATATGTAAGAAAAGGACCAATATTTAGCCACTTCCGCACATGCAGTATAATCGTGCAACAAAGTTTTTAATAATTATTAATAAAAAACTTGCAGATCTATCGGCATTTCAAAATCTCTGATCTTGATGATGCTATTGCTCTTATCAATGCCGATCTGGAGCGGATCTCTACTTGGGCTAAGTCATTCGGACTAGTAGTAAACCCGAAAAAGTCACAGGCTTTGCTTATTGGGAGCGCATATATGTATAAGCGTCTTGGCGCTGTCACTGCTATCCGTCCATTGCTTTACGATGGCGTTATTATACCTTTTAGCAAATCTGCAAAGAATCTAGGGGTAATCATCGATTCCAATTTGTCTTGGCTCCCGCACGTCAATGAGGTCAGCAAAAAATTACATTTTTCACTTCACTCGCTCAAATGCCTCCAGAACTTTTTACCTCTGAAAACCAAGATCTCCCTCGTACAGACTCTCCTTTTCCCCATTCTTGACTACGCTGACGCGTGCTACCTGGATGCCACTGAGAAGCTTCTAAACAAACTAGAGCGTCTCCAAAATGTATGTATTAGATTTATTTTCGGTTTACGTAAGTACGATCATATTTCCCAGTTCCGATCGCAACTCAAGTGGCTTCCAATTCGTCACCACAGGAACGCTCATGTTCTTTCTACTCTCTATAACATCCTATACAATCCCTCTGCTCCTTCTTATCTCCGTAACCTCTTCCACTTCTCCCGGGCCCAGGACAAACCTTGTCGTACGAACGTAAGGACGTCACTGGCCATCCCCACCCATCACTCTGATTTCTTTTCCTATTCCTTCACTGTCCATGCCGCAAGATTATGGAACGCTCTCCCCTACAAAGTACGTGATTGTCCATCATTACCTGTATTTAAAAAGCGAGTCAAAGAGCACTATTTATCGCTAGTTGTCTAGTATATATAATATTTTTAGTTATATATGTTATATATGTATTTATGCTTATATTATGTATATATATTATTTATTATGCTTATTTATGTAAGTATATAATATGTAAGTATACATTTATGTTCATGTTAAGTATGTAATTATGGTCAAAAGTCGTATCTATTGTAAATATTTCAATTTAATTATTGTGCACGTTGTGTCTGCCTTACTTTTTATGAATCTCCTTCCGTAGGCCTACTGGAAGAAATTTCTGGTTAGAAATAAGTAGTGCCTGTTGTGTCAGTTATATTTGTATTGTTACTTTAATGTTTTTATTGTGTACAATAAACTGTTAAATAAAATAAATAAATAAATAAAAGTGCACCGCCCGCCAGCCCGTAAATGCGTATGCGGCAAACAATGCGAATCACACAACCGCCACCACCAAATCACTCAACACGTGTTTCACCCCTCCACGGGTCATCTTCAGAAGTTATGTTACACCGATTAGTGCCAAACACAGAGTCGCAGAGGGAACGACTACTACTGCATGTGCGGAAGTAGCTAAATATTGGTCCTTTTCTTACTTAAGATGGACTTCCGCAAGGTAACTCCTGATTTCATTAAATGGTTAATAATATATATTATATTACTACAAAAATACATAGTTTCTCTGACTTTTTTTCGTCTGTTCTCGGGTTTGAAGTATTTCATCTGAATAGACAAACTCAACGTCAATATAAAATGTTATTTATCGTCTATTTATTAGAGATTTTTTTAATTTGAATTATTTATAATATTAGTTATATATATTCCATATTTAAGTTTCGAACTAATTATAATACATGCATCAATGTTTGCATGCATTGCCGTCTTTAAAAGTACATTTATCTTTCCTATAAAAAAAGTTTATATCATTATTCATACTGCGTAATACTTTAGGATGGGAGCAATTAAAAATACAAACATACAGAGTAACAGTTATTTCTATTCAGAGTCAAATAACGGTTGCTGTCGAAAATACACACCGACATGTTAATAGAGTATAACCTGACTTGTCAATTTTGACGTCTGCATAGTGATGTGTGTATAAAACCGGTTTTTATTGTATCGGTTTTTAAATACAAATATCTACCGGGATCCGTTAATAAGATTAGACAACTTGTCAATTTTGAAATGTACATAGTGTTGTGTATATTAAACCGGTTTTCATTGTATCGGTTGTGATGAATTTAAAGTATTTTTTTTTAATAAATTAATATAATTTCTGACATTGTGATCTGAAGGTTTATCTGTTTTTAAATGTCACATGTGAGTCTTATCACCGCACGCTCCACCTAGTATACACTATTAGCGCTAAACTCTAGAATTACTACCAAATCTGCTAATTTTTTTTCAAATATTCCAAGTTTTTTTTTTAATTGAAAGGACCTTCAATTAGACTATTTATCTTCCTACCCTCCTCAACGAAAATAGCTACATACCCCACTCTTCTCATTACTCTTGTCTCCTACTTCACCTGCCTACTCAACATTTCAATTCCAATTCGTAGCCAGTACACAAAAAACACTTTACTAGAGCAATAGTCTAGTTAGATGTTCTCCATAGTACAGACTCTACTCACTCCTTTGCAATACAACCTATTCTTCTCTGGAACGCGCTCCCCCTCGATATTAAAATGATCAGTGATGATGAATAATGATCGTTGCGCATTCAAAGCGAAGGTTCGAAAGCTGTCGCTTGACAAGCTAACGGAATCATCACCATAATTAGATTTTAATATTTATTATATTTATATATAGTACATGTAGATATTTACATATATATATGTTATATTACTTGCTAATCCTGCAAACGTTGTTTTGCAAACAAAATAAAGTTTTTAATTAACAAATAAAGAATAAGGGTTGATCGTAGAGGGGTGAAAATTTAGGGTTGTGTTTATTTTGGTTTGCTGTAACACAAAACAATAAAACAAAAAATTAAAAAAAAAATTAAGGGTGAACAACCCTTATCACTTAGGGGTATGGAAAATAGATAGTAGCCGATTCTCAGACCTACTGAATATAAAATAAAACGCATATAAAATTTGGTAAAAATCGGTCGAGCCGTTTTGGAGGAGTACGGTAACTAACATTGTGACATGGAAATTTTATATATTAGATATTATATTTGTATGTCATTAAAGAAGTCGCCATTAGTATATTTATATGCCGTAGTTTTTTTTATTTTCCTTGTCATTTTGATTTTTATTTTCTTTCTGTTTTATGATATTAACTTGTTTCACATACCTTTATTAATTTATCCCTGCACTGCCCAAACGGTTAACTGCAAGAGAATGACTTCGGCATTACATTCGCCATTATACATACTTTGTATAGGTGTTTATGTAAATAAATAATGAAGTTAAAATCTTTTTTTACTTCTCCAATACAAGCAGACAAAAGTAAGTAGAGTAAGGAAGGAATAAAGCCTGAACGGTATGGCGCAGGCTTTATTTCTGACAAAGTTTGCTGTTACAAGTTGATTTTTTTTTAATTTACCCCCGTTTATGGGAGTCTCTCGTATGTTCCCTGTCTTGATTACACAGGGACATAATTTTTCTTCATAATGTTTCTTTCCAAAAAAATTTTTTTCGTATCTTTTTTTTTTTCAATATCTTTCAAACATCTTTCTTTTATTCGTAACACAATCTAACATTGCACATACAAGTTGAAACACCTTTTGCCATAATAAACGACATGATTGCTTTTATTGATACAAAGGAATCATAGCGATATATCGAAATACATAATTACATATAGACGGTTTTTTTTTCATATAGACGGGTTGGGTCCACTGTTGGACAAAGGATTTTCGATAGCACCAATTGGAAGCCGTATGCCTTAATGATGTATATGTACATTACCCGGCGATAAATATTGCACATCGACCTTTGGAAAGAGACAATCGACTAATTTCGTAGAGCGTTATCCCTGTCGCACGAAATACGATTGACAAAACGTCGCATAGGTAGTGTGGGATAGAGATAGTGCTCTACGAAGCCGAAATTAGCCGATTGTCTCTTTCCAAATGTCGATTTATCGTCGGGTATTGAAACATATATATATATATATATATACGTTAACTACACATTATTTATCCCTCTACTGTTTCCATGCTATGGTTGTCTATAAGAAACTGCCTCGTGTGATAAGACTGTCCATCTTACTCTTTTGTTTATTATGTATATATATATATATATACATATATATATATACATATATATATATATATATATATATATATACATATATATATATAGCATTTTGGTGGCTGTACGTTAGAGTTACGTGAATTGATTGCCCCATTTACATTCTGATTCGACAGCTAGACACATGGATTCTCGATGTGTATGGTTGAAAACATTTCAAACTGCACTATGCGTTTTGATAATGCTCTTATAGTGCAAGCAATCAAGGTACCACGTACAACAACCTACCACGCTGTTATCAGCTAAATATATCTTGGGAGTCTTCAAGACAAGACTGAATAGGTTTCTTCTAGGCAAGCTACCTATCGTAGACCTCGTCATCTCTTAAGATTGAGAGAGTTGTTCAAATGTTTTGCAAATAGTCCAAAAAATATATTTTGATATATATTGACTCACTTCAGAATCTTGGTTGTTAGTCTTACATTTTTACGTAAAAAAAGGTTTTATATATTTTTCTTTTAACCAGAATTTAATTGTTTTTTTTTACAAATACAAAAAGAGGTTCATTATGAAATACGCATTACACAAATATGATGCAAGGGCTCGCCTTGCGTTCGGAACGCTTATCGAAGCACTACATATGTCTTTTATTAAAAAATAATGCATTTGTTCCACGATACAAAAATATAATTTAATTTAGTTCATGATATATTATATATATATATACTTATTAGGTTACACTTGTGTACATATATATAATAGGTTGCCATTAGCTGTTCAAGGAGCTTTGGAGAGGATGCCCAGTATTTACAAACTCCGAATCAGGATTGAAGATATTTCTAATGATTGCAAAATTACAATGGGCAGGCCACAAAGCGCGCTGAAGTTGTGGCAACTGAAACCTTAAGGTACTAGAATGGAGACCACGCAGCGCAGGATGTCTATCCAGGAACTTATGTCTTATGATTTCAACCAAGTTGTAGGATTTTTACATACGAGGGAGGCCTTTATCAAGATATGAACGACCTATAGTTGAAACGAAGATAATAATAGTTGAATAAAAGTTCGTCGAACGTATAAGAAACACTGTATTCAATATTGCTAGTCGATTTAGTTCTTCATTCTGTTCTGGCTTGGTCTAAGCATTTTTTTTGCTTCTCCTGCTTGGTTCGGCTTCTATTGTATCTGTGAAGTTTTTGCTGTTAGTTCTAAGGCTTTTATAGTGTCATCGGAAATGAGTTCACGGAGCGAAAGGGTCCGTGAACTATACTGAACTAAAGCATTCGGGTTTCTGAACCTGCATTAGACACTCAGATGAAGGATGAGGCTAGAGGCAAGGCATACCTGGTCAAGTCAGTGTTTTTTTATAGATAGATGGCCCCCGCTATTGGGGACCTCTTCTTCCACCCCCTATTTAATTGGGAACAGGGTTTTGTATTTCTTAATAATATTTTCACTAGAATTTTTATTTTCGTTCCCGTCTTCCATAGTACACAATATCTTTTTTCCTCGAATCATTCTACAATTCCATCTTCCTCTGTAAATCATTCCATTCCTTTCGTACATCCTCAAACACTTCAGTTATCCATTTCTATTACATTATCACAGTTTTAATTGTTTTAATTATTTTCTCGTGTACATCAATTTTATCAGGGATTTATTTTACTATTTTTTTTTTATATTAATGAATCTATTTTAATAACTTTACAATGTTCTTTCTACCTATGTTTTGTTTGAATTTGAGGACGAACTCTCTTACGGTCAAGTCAGTCTTGTTGTTCATGTGTTGAGTGTGGAGTAAAAGTATGGTGGGCAGCAATGTAAGGAAGGATACTGATCTTACCTCGGATTGTACGCTGTTCACGGCGGCGTACGATCTGAAGTAAAATCGCGCGGTTTACGTAACGGACGATGGATAGTGTTTGATTTTTTAGCATCGCACGCGTTTATCAGTGAGCGGTGGTCAATAGAATGGTCGATGTATAGGTTGAGTATGCGCTTGCAGTGTTGCGAGTGTCTGAAGCGTGTGGTGTGTGGTGAGTGGGTTGTGGAAACCTTGCGATAGGATCCGTAAGGTCTTTAAGACACCTTACGAGATTTCTGAAGAAGGTGCCGGGGGAGTAGCGAGAGTAGTTCGCTATGAGGGGGTGGGGGTGGAAAGAAGCCTTCGCGAAGTATGCCTTTGAGCATGCCTGGAAGAACTCTTGAACGGTTTCTAGTTTGAGGTCACTGTGCAAGTCGATGTTACGTTGGAACCACCTCTCGCTGGACGCAAGCCGGGTGAAGCAGTTCTGTAATGTCTGGAGAGGTTGAAGTATGTATGCCAGGGCATGGGCGAAGGCTACACTTGCGTAAACGAACACGGATCCTACGCAAGTCTTATAGAGTAGAAGTTTATGTTTGAGGAACAGCTTACTTGACGGACTAAGGTAGGAATAAAGCCTGAACATGGCGCAGGCTTTATTTCAGATTGATTTCTTTTACATTGTCCCCGTTTATGGGAGTCCCTCGTGTGTTCCTCCCTGTCTTGGTTACAGGGACATCATTTTTCTTCATAATTTTTCATTAAAAAAAAATCTTTTTCTTTCAGATATCTTTCTTTTATTGGTAACACAATCTAACATTGCACATACATGTTAATTGAAAATAGATGTACAAGCTATATATTCATATATTTAAAGTTTAACCTATATATTACCTGTATTTGAGTTGATGTCAATTATAAACTTGATTAGAAGAAAATAAATTTGACGTCTATGACGTCATGAAAGATGACGTATTTGAATATGTTGACCAACTGGTTTCTCGTGTTTGTTTGGCAGCTTCTGCCAAATTATTCAGAAGGTTATATTAACATATACTTTTTGATTTATGTGTATATATATATATGTGGTGCTATTATGTTCAAGTATGGAATATATGGTTGACTGAAATATTGGTTAGTTGAATATTTTGATTATTGTATACATTTGTAAATTATTGAGAGATTAAATTGGACTTATTGTCGGATTAAAAATCCTTATCTCGGCTTTATCCAATTCAGCTATCTTCAATGTCTTATTTATTAAATACACCAGAAGTAGATACATTAATATCAAACTTTATATTGTAAATGTGGGAATGTTTCTTTCTGGAATTCTCATGGAGGTATACCAATCAGGTGACTTGGCATTGAAATCATTCTACGGTAGAATATAGATCTGCGTTGAAATGAACAGACAGAGAAATTTTTTGATTAGGATATTTAAGCCTTATAGAACTGATATATAGCAGTGATATGAAAAATTGTAATGGAAAGTGATGTAAACCTAGAATGACCAAAAGTGAGAAATAGAATTAAAACAATTATTTTAATAGTTAAGATATGAGGAGATGATAGAAGAGTAGGAAAATGATTGAAAGGGAAAGGTAGAAGAACTGTAAAGAGAAGGAAAATAAAAGAATGAAAGACCATAGGAGGAACGACAAAAGAGTGCTAAAATAAAATTATTAATATAAAAATTTATAAACCCTTAAATGCATGACTTTTGTATATATTTTAAATATATATCTTGCAGATAAATACACTACAATGGAGGGGAAAATATTTCATTATATATAAAAAAATTATACTTATTTATTAAAAAAAACTTTACGTTGCAGATATACAAGACTATGTATTTACTGTACACTATTATATTCAAAGTTGTATTTTCCAATTTATCATCATTATGCATTTAAGGGTTAAAAGAAAAGTCCCTATACCATAGACATATAGGCAGGGGTACAAGAGAGCACCAATAGTTGGATCATTAAAATAAAAATTGTAATTAGTCTGTGTTAACCATGTACTCCTTCCCTACTAAGACAGACGACTTTTGCCCAACAGCAGTAACATTATAGGGTCAATATAAACGTCAGAAAGATTTGCCTATCTTACGATAAGGTCAATGATCTAAAAATGAGCGTTTCGAAGCTATATAAATATATACTTCGACTTGTCGAACGGGTTGCTGATTCGGAATAAACACGATTTTTTTTACATATTTTAGTGTTAGTTATATATCTATGGACGACCATTCTCTAGTGTTGACCACGGACTATGTTCCCCACTTGATGGTTTTTCGACATAGTTAAAGATCGAGAGAAAGATAGATAGATACGTGCATCGCGAGACTGATCATCGTGGCGATTTTGGAAGGTTTTTTTTTATTAATTCTTATTTGTATAGCTAGTGTTTTTTCTTACAATATATTTTTTCGCTTTTACTAAACGCAGTTGGGAGAGGGTTGCCGCTATTTGATACGGATCTTTCTTCTCCCAACTGCGAAACACGACAGCGTTTTATAATTTTTACAATTTTTCTTACACAATTTTCTCTTATGGGTAAATACAGCTAAAATTTATACATAATAACAATAAAATTTGTAAGTTTTACTCAATTATATATTAGTTGGTACATTATTATATTTCAAGTCGCTGCCCAAGCGCTACAGACCCTTAAATGTCTTGAGATTTAGGACAACGTGTCGGGCCAACTCATCAAAAGATTCTGCTGTAGATTTTTTTTTGAGAAGGTCCGGTAAGTTGAACGGAGGTATATTAAGGTTTTCACATAAGGTCACGTGGTTACGTCTTATGAATTCGAATCGGGCAGTGTCCGAGTGGTGAAAAGTCTGTACTGTGGAGTCGTCGATTTTGGAAGGCTATTGAAGTGATCATTTATCGGCTCAAATGATGGTGGCGATGATCAAAAAATTAAATTATGATTTAGATATTTAATAGCAGGTTAGTGTTACAAGATATGGTAGATAGAATTCTTCAATGACCAATATATAGCTACTTTCGCAAAAGCAGTCGTAGTCGTGCAATAAAGTCCACAGTGGGAGACTCTGTGTTTGGCACTAATCGGTGTAACATTACTCCTGTAGATGCCCCGTGGAGGGGTGAAACACGTGTTGAGTGATTTAACGGTGGTAGTTGTGTAATTCGCATTGTTTGCCGCATGCGCATTTATCAGCGGGCTGGCGCGCGGTGCACTTTATTGCACGACTACGACTGCATGTGCGGAAGTAGCTATATATATTGGTCCTTTTCTTACTTAGGATGGACTTCCGTAAAACAACACCTGATTCTATTAAATCAGTGAGCTTATGGTTCTAGGAATCATAACATTTACTACCTAAAAAGAGGTTTAGTGTAAACTCTGTCAACCCCATTACATCTAGAATAGAAACTGTAAATATCACAATAACAATTAGTGACCTTCATCATAGAAGGTTTACGAGACAAAGAACTGAACCAGTGTAAATGTAAGTAATAAAAAGTCTCAAGGTCACTCAGAGTGCAGTGGAAGCGCAGTAACGCTTTCCTCGGAGTTTCAGTGCGAGATCGAATTAAAAATGATGAGATCTGCAACCGATTGACGTTGGAATAGAAAGCTCTGTTCGTGTGACTACCACGAGTTGACAGATGCAACGTGGGCAGTTTCACCACCAGGTGGACCAGTGGTGCAATTCAAGTTCCAGGAAGTCGCTGGATGCAACGCAAGACCGGTGATGACCTATTCCTTGTTTTGCCACTATGCTTATGTGTCTATGGGTAAATAAATCTGGTCAAAAATATAGCCATTTGCTTCCATAATGATTTTTGATTGTTTTAGTTGCGTATATTTGTAACAATGTTAGGAAAGCGTGGTATATGGAAAATATATGGAAATGTATCCAAAAACGAAACTAAAATTAAAGATTATTAACAAGAAAAGTAATTTGTAATAAATAAAGTTACTTTAGTCTTTTTTATACTTTCTTTTCGTTTGGTTATATGATGACGTCGCGTTTAAGTCTCAAGCGATGTTTAAAAAGATCTCAATGTATGATATTCTTATTTCCATATTCTTCAAGTGAAGGTAGTTTTGAAATGTTTAAATATTATCCTCTATCGTTTATTAAAATAGCTTCAAGGGAGACGTGGTTAGTTGGAAAATTAAATATTTGAGTAATTTTCCTTATTTTCGTAATAATTAAAGTCCTGTTTACTTTGACCCAATTTATTATTTTTCCTTAACGTTTTAACTTGTATCATGCATTGAGTGATACAAGTTTATTTTAGTCAACATTTGAGAAGATAACTGGTAAAGCCTGGTTGGTACCATCCTACTCCTCCTATAGAGAAACTAGAATGGTGGGCAGTTATTCTACTCGTCCTGTAGAGAAACTAGGATAGTGGACAAATATCCTACACATCCTATAAAGAAAGTAGGATAGTGGGCAGACATCCTGCTCGTTCTATAGAAAAAGTGGGATAGTGGACAGACATCCTACTCGTCTTATAGAGAAACTAGAATGGTGGGCAGTTATCCTATTCGTCTTTTAGAGAAACTAGGATAGTGGACAAATATCCTACACATCCTATAAAGAAAGTAGGATAGTGGGCAGACATCCTGCTCGTTCTATAGAAAAAGTGGGATAGTGGACAGACATCCTACTCGTCTTATAGAGAAACTAGAATGGTGGGCAGTTATTCTACTCGTCCTGTAGAGAAACTAGGATAGTGGACAAATATCCTACACATCCTATAAAGAAAGTAGGATAGTGGGCAGACATCCTGCTCGTTCTATAGAAAAAGTGGGATAGTGGACAGACATCCTACTCGTCTTATAGAGAAACTAGAATGGTGGGCAGTTATCCTATTCGTCCTTTAGAGAAACTAGGATAGTGGACAAATATCCTACACATCCTATAAAGAAATTAGGATAGTGGGCAGACATCCTGCTCGTTCTATAGAAAAAGTGGGATAGTGGACAGACATCCTACACATCCTATAAAGAAATTAGGATAGTGGGCAGACATCCTGCTCGTTCTATAGAAAAAGTGGGATAGTGGACAGACATCCTACTCGTCTTATAGAGAAACTAGAATGGTGGGCAGTTATCCTACTCATCCTTTAGAAACACTAGATGGTGGGCAGACATTCTACCTGACATCCTGTAGAAAAATGAGATAGGATAAGATCGTGGAATCCCACAACGCATTACCCAAAATAAATCTTGTTAAAAATTGACATGCTTGCTACTCGCCTGCGGTGTTCAAATCTGTGAAGTTTCTTAGATACTAACTTATTATCACCTATAAGTCGAGTTGCACGCTTTTCTACCGAAATGTCTTAACCTTATTTACGCATCAGAAAATGTAACTAAATAGTCGTTTACATATAGTCATAAAAATAAAAATATTAGGTTTCAAATTGACTATTCATAGCTAAAACAGCTATGATAGCATGGCGGTACGATATTTAAAACCAGGATATAAATATGTATATAAGTGAAGGCAATATTAAACCTTATCAGAAAGCATTAAGGTATAAGTTCTATTATATCTTTAAAACCAAGTTCCCCAAACTTTTTTGTGTCGTAAACCCCTTGCCATGTTTTTCCGTGTTGGGTAGACCCCCTACTTACCTGATATTAATTTCCTGTAAATTTACGAACAAAACGAATAAACGTATTTGTCCCACATTCGTATTTATAGAGTGACGAATTGAACAAGTCAGTGCAAGGTAGCGAAGCTCTGAGACTGCGACTCTCAGGTTTTTACAAGTTCAAAATGTATTGCGACCACAAAGCGAATACCAACATTCTACAACATACACAATTTTATAAACATAAATAATATTTTTTTTACTTCATAGGTACTTTTATAAATAATGTAAATGTTTTGATATTATTATGTAGTATGATGTAAGTAAATTGGTACTATCAGTGTATGTGTTGAGATGCACTATCGTGGACCCCCATTTTCATTTCATGGACCCCCAATTTTTTTTTCGCTGACGTAGACCCCTTGCAGGTTGTCATAGACCCCTAGGGGTCGATATAGACCACTTTGGGAATCACTGCTTTAAAACATAGGCTGTTTTACTAACTGATACTATAGTAATAATTATGTAATTACACTTATTATGAGTAGTGGCAGTAGTGTTAGAGGGTTGAGAATTGCGATTGTAGGTCGCGGATTCGATTACTGGATTCAATTTTATATAATTCACACTTGCATTAACACGTTCACTGCGGCTTGAGGTCGATTCAGCCTCATGTCAAACTTTGCACTGGTGCGGCGCGTAAAACTCGTGTTTTCTCTCTAGTGCGGCGGCTGTTTACACTCAACCGTATGAGGTATGACAAAGACAAATATAGCTTTCTTTATGTCTGCGAAGCATTGACTCAATATTGTAAAAAAATATTGATGAACATGAGGCAGAAAAGGCCTCAACCGCACTACTAGGAAGTTCAGCTTGAGGCTGATTCGACTTCAGCCGCACCAGCTGAAAGTTCTTCAAAATTGGGCCCGCAGTGAACGTGTTAATTATCTTGCATTGCAGCTGCTTACAAGTATCCAGAGGATGGGTAACAGCATTCTCTGTGTACCATAATATCACACTGTGATCGCCAACCCGCCTGCCAAGCGTTGTGATTATGATGAATAATATGATTTGATATTTAATTGGAAATATATTCACATCGTCTATTGAAGAAAAGCATTCTCGTCAAATGACACACTTATATACTTTCTGTTGATAGTTTCAAATAGAAAACTAATGGATTTTAAATTAATGCAAAAAATACATGCAAAAGTTGTATGGGAAACGAGAAAATTAATTACATTTGTGTAGCTTTCTGAGCATACTGATGAGATTAAACGGATCAGAGTCATATTTATAATCGCCATTTTGGAACTGGGATGTCCACAGCTGGGCAAGCCCTTAAAGTTATCTATTTAATGGAATCAGGCGTTACCTTGCGGAAGTTCATCCTAAGTAAGAAAAGGACCAATATTTAGCCACTTTCGCACATGCAGTGGTGGTCGTGCATTGATGGACTCTGTGTTTGGCACTAATCGGTGTAACATAACTCCTGAAGATGCCCCGTGGAGGGGTGAAACACGTGTTGAGTGATTTGACGGTGGTAGTTGTGTAATTCGCATTGTTTGCCGCATTCGCATTTATCAGCGGGCTGGCGGGCGGTGCACTTTGTTGCACGACTACCACTGTATGTGCGGAAGTGGCTAAATATTGGTCCTTTTCTTACTTAAAGTTATCTGTCTATCTTGTGTGTTCTCCTATGTTCCGTTTCCGTGTTCTCTACTCCGGATATTTTTTTCTAAGCCACTGTTCTAAATCTTCTGCCATAACGCGACAAGTAATTTTACACAATTTCATCTTTCTTAATACAAGTCTTAATTTATGCACACAGATTACATTACAGAATTATATTTGGGATTGTTCGTAGCTACAAAAAATGGTACTCCCTACTATCTGTATTATAAATTTAATGGTAATATAAAATTAATAAACGTGTTGCATTTAACGCTGTCTTATCCGCTTTTGACCACCAGCTGTGAATTGAACCATGCCAATTAGCCACCATGTGAATTATTTATTTATTCTTCCAAATCAATTTTACCCCCTTCAAAGTATTCCCAGTCCGATAAAACGCAGTTTTGCCAATGCTTTTTCCGGTCCTGGAAACAATAGTCTTTTTAAGGTACAGCCTTCAATATCTTCTTCTATTCGCTTTTATCTCCTCAATCGTGTGAATACGGCGTTCCTGCATTAGTCTTTTGAGTTTGCTGAATAGTCATAGTTGCGGAAAATATCAGTCGAGTTTTTGGCAAAAATTTGCAGGAGACCAATGCAGCATAACATCGACCAATTCAGACTTGACGGGTTTGAGATACAAAGGTTCGTTCAAAATGATTTTGGTCGAGCCAAATGATATTCCAACACTATTAGCGAGGTCTTTAATTGTCAGCCGAAGATTTTCAAGTAACAAACCTTTGATTTTTTGGATGTAGTCCTCGTCGGTTTTAGATGAAAATTTCACCTTATTTTTTGAACACAATAATACCCTGCGTTGTTTGTGGACATTTTATAACATCAAAGTTCCAACGGGGATTTGTACTGTGCGCTAAGTGGCCTGTCCACTGTCACTTCCGCTTTCTATTTTTTTTAAATGCTTTCCTTTTTGGGGACCTCTTGTTCACCCTTATCTGGTGTATGGCAGGGTCTTTTTATTTCATAAATAAATCTTTACATTTCTATATATTTTCTTTCTTTACTCACATTTTTCACAATATCTTTTATTCGTCAACTGTTTTCCATCACAATATTTTAACATTCCCGTTCTTTCTTATCTCTTTGCTTCCTTCGCTTTCGCTTCTAAAATTTTACAGTAGGTTCTTCTCTTTTTGCTTTACAGTTTTTGCTTTCACTTTATTATTATTTTCCTCTACTTCTTGGTTCTTAAATACTATTCAAATTTATTTTAATTTTTTTTCAAGTGTTACTCGATCTTTTCTTTATTTATTTTCGTTTATTACTTCTTAACTTAACTTACTGGCTATCTATTTCGAATTATGCTAGGTTACTGCTCCCCTACGGAATCTTTCTTGAATCGATTAGAATTGAATATATAGCATAGTTTTCGGCGTGGCTCGTTGAGCAGCTATAAGCTTATTAATTAGCTTATTTTTATTACTGTGCTAGTTTTAGTTTTTTTAATTTACATGGTGTTTACTATAACAGTGTCTTTGTGGTCAGAGATTGATTACATCTGAACTATTTTTTTTGTCATCACTTTGAATATCAAGTACATTCCTATCGGCAATAATTATCATCATCAACTGCAAAGCCTATCCAAAAGGTCGCTAAATCATCATATTGCACTCCATCCAGCGATTTCCTGCGAACTATATCGTCGGTCCATTTAGAAAGCCTACCGAAGCAGCGTGTTCCGGTTCGCTGTCGCTGTTCAAGAACCTTTGAACCACGAGCGATGTACCTTACAGTGCCACTTCGAACATGCATAAAGAATTGCTTGTTGCTCGGCTTGTCGTCTAATCTAGATGATTCTTGATTCTATCACGTGTCACAAATGCAATATAACAATTGCACCACGTGTTTGCACCATAAACCTTGACAACAGCCGCGCTCGCCTCTCGAAGGCTAACGAGTGCATTCGCAATAGAATCTAGGTCTCAAACGTGTGCCCCAGTTTACCTCTAATGCATAATTTAATCAGTTATATTCCATGCAACTTTGCATTTTGAAATTAGTTTTCTTATCACAGATAATTATACTTCTATTTGCTTATTATTATATATTACTTTGACATGTTTAGAGTATTTTTTTATGGGTGGTATTTGAAATTGGAACGTAGTTGAAGCTGTTAATAAAAGGAACAGTAGAAAGGATATTTTATATTCAACTACAGAGGTATTATCGACTATATAGGTAAAAATAAATGTCAATACTAAAGAATGCGAGGTTGTATTTTGAGACGGAAGCGATTTTGAATCAGGAGAATAATGTTTATATATTTTAGCAATATTTATTTTCGATGGTTTTGTGTTATTTTTTATCTATTTACTATTGTACACCATAGATAATAGCTATGAAAAAGAAATAATTTATATAGAGGTACAAGAGGCGGTCTTGTCGCTCGAGGCGATCTCTACCAGACAACCTTTGGATGGAGATGAGAGACATGGAAGAAAGGAAAGTTTAGAGTGTACATACATACAAAAATACTTATATATATATATATATATATACATATATATATTTATATGTAATAACGTGAAAAAGGTATTACATAAATACAAATAAATAACAAATGCTTCACAATATCCTATTTTAGAAGGCCAAGGAAATGCTATTTTAGCATCTACTTAAATACTGACAGCGATTTAGCGCATCTTATTGGTTCTGGTAGCTCATTCCATAACCTGACAGCGAGAATAGTGCAAGATTTCTCCATAAACATAGTATAATGAGCAGACAATGAATTTCAAGTTCTCCGTGTAACTTATCATGTGGGGGTCAAGTTAGAAAAAAAATCTAGATTTAAGTTTAGAGGGAGTAAGCTGGTTAAAATACTATAGAGAATGTAAAGGACGCGAGTGACCACTTGACCTTAATACGAAATTCAGAAACCATGGTCATATGCGCGCAGACCAAATATGGACTTAATACAAAAATTCTGAAGGCGATCGTATTTGTTGTTTTTCTTCAGTAATATTTTTAAGTGTCACTTTATTATTGGTGTTACGTAAATAATTTTTAAAAGCAGCTCGTGATTGTTTTACTAAATTTTTATGCAGTTTAAGTGTGCGATTAGCGTACATATATGAAATTGTTGCAGCGGTATAATCATCAACGACCAATCAAAGATGGCCGACACCCACATGTCAGAATTGCTTTACATCGATAATTTGTATGGATTTCTAGACCAATTATGCTAGTTATGTAGGATATTGTTTATGAGGGTTTTAAAATAAGGCTTTTTATATACATACGTAAGGTTCTCGTTTGCATTGTCGCTTGGATTGTCATCGACTCACGTTCTTTCGTTGTAAAGGTATTAACAAGGATTTTTTTTAAATTGTTTTGTAGTTTCATATGTTGGATAATACGAGGTAATTTATAATACGTATTATTCAAAATTAAATGTAATAATTAAATAAAAAAAAACTTAATATATTGTGTCGGTGTGATCGCATTGTGAAAGCGTAATTATTGGAAACTGGTTATTGTAAGAACGAATATAATTCGTATGTATTAGTCGAAAGTTTGACAAATGTGTGTTGCCGGTGATGACATACGGATCCGAGACGTGATCACTTAGATCATAATAAGGCTCAAGTTGACCCAGAGAGTAATGGAGAATGCATTGCTTGAGTTTCGCTGCGAGATCGAATCAGTAAAATAAGGACTAATATATAGCTACTTTCGCTATATAACCATAGTCAGCATGTGGACAAATTTACCAACAGTCTACGCATTTATCAGCGGGCTGGCGGGCGGTGCACTTTATTGCACGACTACTGCTACATAGCGGAAGTAGCTATATATTAGTCTTTTTCTTACTTAGAACGTTAAAAGAAGAGATTATAACGCAGCTGCAGAAGAAATACGATGATGTAGAGATGTCGTGCAAAGTGAAAGGCTTTCGATTTGAAGGTTGGCTAGCTTTGAAATGAAATACAATGAACCAGGTCTGTGATTCTCCCAAGTTTACGAAAGGAAGGTTGAGTAGAAGCCTTCAGATATCACTATTAAATCTATGCGTGAGGAATGCCTGGGAGAGTGAGAAATTGCTTTTGACATCTGTCTCGCCTGATAAGCGATGACCAGGTCTACGATTCTACACGCTTACCTAGAAGATGCCTATTCACTCATATCTTGAAGACTCCTAAGTTATTGCAAGCTTCTATATTTGGGCGGCACCGGATAAGGTATGAAGTTCTGCGTAAAGACTTCCACAAAGTAACGCCTGAATCTATTACATATTTGAGATAGAATCAGAAATGAAATCCACAGAGGCTCCAAGATCACCAGCATAGTTCGAAGTATTGCTCGTCTTGAATGGCAGTGGGTGAGAGGTTCTCAAGTGGTGCCCACGTGCCGGTAGACATTATAGATCAGCATGGGTAGGCCCCCCACTAAGTGGACGGATGACATTGATAAGATCGTGGGAATTCGCTGGATGAGCAGGATCGGTCATTGAAGTAATCTTTGGAGGAGGTAAATGTCTTGATGTGGGCGTCCATCGCCTGAAAAGAAGAAGAAGGAAGAGGAATGTGATCGGTGATTGCTTGGAAACGAAACCTTGCTAAGTTTGGTACTCTCTACAACACCAATTAATCCGACACCTGCACTGTGTATATCCATACTATGTCGACATGTTACTGATCTAAACTGAGGGATATTGAGTATATATATATGTTCCTACGCGAATATAATTATCATAGGCCTCTCATATATATTTGCAATAGAACGTTGCGTCCAGCATTTTCAGGTCATTTTAACAAGCTTGTCTGGTTCATCTTGTAGATGGACATCATACCCTTTACTATCATCATGCTCAATAGGCCATAGGCTCATAGGCCTCCGCCAAAAGTCTGCCTCGATGACTCGTCTTGAGCTGCCTGCAACCAGCTTCTTGTTATATGAGAAAGTAAAGATGTCTTCTAAGATCTTTTCTCTTCTTCCAGTAAAAGAAGATGCGACGGTCGCTGTATATCTTGCTGGTCATCCAGCTGGCAGGCGCCGAGTACCTGCTGCCGGGGGACGTCGCCCCGAAGCACTACGACTTGAGGCTCGCCTTCGACGTAGACCCGAGGACAAATCACAGCTTCTACGGAGTAGCTGATATCCTGGTATGTTGCTTATTATAAATATATAGTTAATCTATTCATTTTAATTGAACATTCTTTATTTCAAATTGATCTAGTTTCCAGGAGCTTATAAAACGTCAAGTATACACACATATATATTACTAGCTGATCCCGCAAATGTTGTTTTGCAAAAAAAATTAAAGTTTTTAATTAACAAATGTAAGATAAGGGTTGATCGTAGAGGGGTGAAAATTTAGGTTTGTATGTATTTTTGTATGTTGTATCATAATAAAATAAAAACAAAAAGATTTCGTTAAAAAAATAAAAAAAAATTTTTGAGTGTGAACAACCTTTATCACTTAGGGGTATAGATTATAGATAGTAGCCGATTCTCAGACCTACTGAATACGCATATTAAATTTGGTAAAAATCAGTCCAGCTGTTTCAGAGAAGTTCAAGTTTGTATATTAGATATATATATATATATATATAATTCACCTGAAATATAACGTCTCTATCTTACACATGATAGGGGGAATGAAGTGACCACAAAAATGGGGACCATATAAGAATAAGTTACCAGTAAGTAATTCATGGTGAAATGTGATCTCTTAGTTTTGGCCTTATTTGCAAGCTGGCAGTTGATCAACGATCGTTAGAGACAACTACCTTCGGCATTTCCTCATGAGATTGACTCAGGAACGAGGAGATCTGTTGATGAATGAAAGTATATATAGTAGTTGTAAGCTGAAAAAGCAGTGGGCAGAGATGACCACTGGGGACTACAAGGTGCTGGAGTGAAGACCATAGTCCACACCAATAACATGATAAAAGCTGTGATCACAAAATGCTGGATGGTTCAAATTGTTCTTCGTTTCAGCCCATAGATACCAACTGCCATACATAGGCTTCCCCCAAAGATATCTTTGGGGGAATTCACATAATCGCTCTGCTTGACAGGAGCGTTGGTGATCGCAGTCTGGTAAGCAGAGAATGCTGCTGTCCTTTTTTTATGAGTATCATTTCTATATAATTAATGCACAATATGTGAATTATATAAAAGATTGTTACTCTTAGTTCTTTAGCTCTATTGAAAATCTTTGAGGGAGGCCTATATCCGACATTATGATGAACTGTAGAGCTAATAGCAATATAGCAAATAGCATATAGCATATAGCAGTAAATCAATAGCAATGATACGATGTTGAGGCCAGCTATTTTAGTAGACGAAAAATAAGTGTGTCAATGGACAACGATGAGGAAAAGTAAATTACACGTGACACACTGCCATGTAGAATGCGAAGCGCCGGCCCTGGCCACAGCGCATGCGCAGAATATGAATAGCCTTACGCGATCCACACAGCGCACAATAAAATGCCTTAAAGAAATGACGTCATTACTTGAGTATATTTAGGAATTTTTTTCATCGACGCCTCCGTTTTTAATATCAAAATTTAATTAATTTAAAGAGATACATATAACTTTTTATTGCAATAGAAAGAGTAGAGAAAGAAAAAAAAAAACAGGTGGCGCAAAAGTAATGTCACAATTTGAAACGGCAGCCATTTTGTTAAAAATTAAAAAAGATAACTTTATTATTGAAAAGTAAATATTGGAAAGTGTAAAATTAATTGTATTAATTATAAAAATAATATCCTTCAAGTGGTCATCTCTAGAGTTAATGGCAAAATTTTACGGCATTTCGAATTATTGCTCGCAAATCATCTGGCTACAAATGGCGATATCTTATTCAAGTTTGATTTTCAAGGATTGTAAGTTGCGTGGCTTGCGATATCTCTAGTAGATCCAGTTTGTACAGGGCGCACGGCCAAACGCTTGATTGAACATAAGGTTCACAACGTGGAAATTGAAGCTGCATTAAAACAATAGACTGTAAATTGGTCGCTCAGTATTGTGACCATTGCTCCATCGCTTCTTCTTCAACCAGTGGACGCCCACTGCAAGGCTACTGGTGTCGCGGTGCCTGCATACCGCGAATTCCCTTTACCTTATGTCGTCGCTCCATCTAGGAAGATTCCTACCCACGCCACCTTCCGGCACCAATAGCCATCATTTATTTACAACTGATTTTCTATATATCTACATCATAATTATAAAAGCACAGTGACATTTGCCACCGTTTGTAAAAATAAAGATGCATTCACATTATGACATTACTTTTGCGCCACCTGTGACGTGAATTATGATAAAACGTATCACAGAGTAACAGATGCAAAAACTTTGACGACTTATTAATTATAAATAGACTATGATTTTTCTTTATGTACTTATCGGTGTTTGTTTTCGCGTTTGAAACTCATAACTTTAACATGAAGGATGCCATTGGCTCTTCTCTTATATTTTTCCTTTGACATACGTAAATGGTCACAGTAAATGATCCTAAGGGATAATGGCAAAATTATATATATATATATATATATATATATATATATATTTATATATATATATTTTGAATGCCGCCATTACAAATAAATGTCAGACACAAAAGCTATACCATAGCAATATATATGCTAATAGTAAATAGGTATAAAATGTTGAAAGGTTGAACGTATAGCTTATTTGTCTGCAATCAATATGTATAAAGTGATTAATCTCAGATATGTTATTAAGTTACATTTGCTAAATGAGGAATTCAGGTTTCGATCTCATGGGGTCAAAATACACAGGAGTAAATAATCACACGTCGACACTCATTTAGTATCGACTTATTAACACAAACATAGAAAAGTTTATATGAAAGCCTTAAAACATATTTTTATTTAAATCTTTTGATTCACTGCTTTAGAAATTCCGACATAATGTACTTAGATATATATTTATAGTATATTCAATCTGTATATAATAATGTGATTAAAAAAGTAAGGTGAATTTGTAAATAAAATATAAATTCTTCTAAATCAATTTCATCACCTTCAAAGTAATCACCGTCTGATAAAACGCACTTTTGCCAAAGCTTTTTCCAGTCTTCGAAACAGTCAGAATAAGCTTTTACCGGAAGGCTATACCTACAAGACTTTAGGTTTTATCTCCTTAATCCTGACAAAATGGCGTCCTCGCATTTCTCCATTGAGTTTACCTTTTTAATGGCAATATTTTTGCTGCCTCTTGTATCTTTCCTAAGTAAGAAAAGGACCAATATTTAGCCACTTCCGCACATGCAGTGGTAGTCGTGCAACAAAGTGCACCGCACGCCAGCCCGCTGGTAAATGCGTTTGCGGCAAACAATGCGAATCACACAACCGCCACCGCCAAATTACTCAACACGTGTTTCACCCCTCCACGGGGCATCTTCAGGAGCTATGTTACACCGATTAGTGCCAAACACAGAGTACCTCTCGTATCTTTCCTGTCATGGATGAACAGTGACAATATTTTGTTTATAATTTATTCACGTAATAATTAATATTTTCTCTCTGTTTTTTGATACGTCTTATCTGAAATAATTCATTTGTAATAAACAAAATGACATTTATTCAACAAAATTCCGCAAAATACTATCGGACTACCATTAAGAAAATCTAAAACGCATGTTAAAAGTAAATTGACGGAAAAAGCTTATTATTCAATAAACGAATATTTAAATGACAAGAGCCCTTAACAGTGATGTCGCCTGATTATTTTGATTAAGGCTGTATCTGATACATTTGCACATCCGTGTTGTTAAAATAGTTACGTGTTGTTGTGGAGTTTCTTTATGTTTCTTCTCCATAACTATAACACCTTGCAAAGCAGAGTAGAGTTAAAAATAAAATAGATTAATAAAATAAATAAATAATAAGTTTTCGATGAATAGGAGTTCACTTAAAATTTCCTATATTAAATAAATGAATATTAACTTTTCTCTTTTCTTTTTCTTTCTACATATATCTATACATATATTTGTATATATTGGTATATTTATATATGTATGTGTACTTATATATGACTATGCTATAGTATATCTAATTGCAACAGAAAATCGATTAAAGATCAAATATAAAAATAAATGTTACACCCAGAAACAACCTTGTACAAGTTTCACCGTCCGAACAAAAGGCTGTTTTTGTGAGCAGTTGGCAATGTGCGGTCGCGGACGTGGGCGACGACGCCCAGCAGTGGAAAGTGGGCTGCGGTGACACTCATTGTATACGTTTTTTTAGACCATACTATATTTGTCAGACACTGACGTTATTGTTCAAATAATTCAATTGTTATATTCTTTTGAATGAAACAAATATAAATTATGTACAGTATGAATAATTATGAGTATATAGAAGCTTGAATGGATGAATAATGTTGGGAAACTATTTTAGTATACAGGGTGATTTATTATAAGTGGCTTTAAAGGGGTGATCACTTTGAAATATTGTATAATAATTTTTGGTTTAAAATGCGACAGACCAAAAACTTGTAGCAGTACAAAGTTTTAAGGGTTGATTAAAATAATTTTCTGTAAATTAGTGCATGGTACATCCTGTATATATCAATTGTTTCAGAGATAATAAATGACGTAATGATAATAAAAATTAGTACATATTAAAAATAATAATTATTTATTGTCTTTACGAACTTTACAGCTAGAAATTATTGCCTGTAGCATTCTATCAGAGAGACATAGATTAATGTAACATATTACACAGTGATCAAATACAAATATGCTATACATTTACCCCTTTAAAACTTTTACAGCAATAGTCAATCATCCTGTATATTAAAATACTTTCTCAGACATTTTGTAAATAAAGAAAAATTGTCGAAGTAGATTTTCTTTAATCTTTCGATTAAATCCGCCTTTATAAATCATTATCACCGTTGCATTATTGCATCTTGAATCAGGTTGAACTGTAATTAAAAAGAGATTTATCGACAATTAAAATTTGCTTTTGTAACTTGACTTAAACACTATGTGCATAGGTTTTTTGTTAAAAAAAAACTGTAATTTTTAGGTACAATGTGTTCACATCTCATTCAAAACATGAACCATCTGGCACTACAACCTTATGTGTATAAGTATGGCCTATGTCCAGCTGTGAACATTCAACGGCTGAGATAATGATGGTTACACATCTGCGAGTATCTATATATGTAAGAAAAGGACCAATATTTAGTCACTTCCGCACATGCAGTGGTGGTCGTGTAACAAAGTGCACCGCCCGCAAGCCCGCAGATAATACTGAGCTCACTCTATGTTTGGCACTAATCGGTATAACATAACTCCTGAAGATGCCCCGTGGAGGGGTGAAGCACGTGTTGAGTGATTTGGCGGTGGCGGTTGTGTGATTCGCATTGTTTGCCGCATACGCGGCGGTGCACTTTGTTGCACGACTACCACTGCATGTGCGGAAGTGGCTAAATATTGGTCCTTTTCTTACTTAAGATGGACTTCCGCAAGGTAACGCCTGATTCTATCAAATATCTACATATGTTTAATAACTTTTTTAAAGCCCACAGACGCCCACTGTAGGGCATAGATCTCCCCGAAAGATATCTGTGGTGGTATAATTGATTCTAATTACACTTAAGTCATTGAACCCGAAGTTATTCGGCGTGGGAGTAGCATATGTCAAATCAAACGATTTAAGCATTACAACATTTGAACACCGGGTCATTGACCTATGTTACTTTTTACATGCAACTTTGTCTCTAATGTTCCGTTTTAAACAGACTGTCCGACACTTCTTTATGTATATGCAAATGTTATTACGTTGAGATTTCGTGTTTAAATATTAAAATTTGAGTAATTTTTATTTATGGTGTTACTAGTTGTAAATTACGTTGTTTATTTTATTTATTTAATATTATTTATTGTTCACGTAAGATAACATATACATAGTTGTATAATAGCAAAGAAAATTTATAATGGGCGGTCTTATCACACGAGGCAATTTCTTACACACAACCATAGTACGGAAACATATGTATAAATAACGGGTAATTAACTTGTATATATAGAAAAAACATACATACATATATAGCGTCAATTTATTCATATATATCCCCTAGAAGAGATAATTTTTTATACTATGACCTCCGTTTTTGAGGGCCCATTGTTCTCCCTTGTGTAGGGCAGGGACGTTACAAATTTTCTTCTACGTTCTCTTTCTTCCTTCACATTACTTTTACGCTTCACGTGGTCTGCCATTCTCCGCTTGTATATCTTCTTTCTTGCATCTCCTTTCATCTACATTATTAGATCAAAGTTTTTTACATTAATTATCACGGATAATATTTTATTACAGACTCTATATTTATTTACACTTCTTTTTTTTTACAATTTATTGTACACCATAGATAATAACTAAAAAAAAGAAACAATTTATATAAAGATACAAGAGGCGGTCTTATTGCACGAGGCGATCTCTACCAGACAACCTTTGAATGGAGATGAGAGACATGAAGGAGAGGGCGGTTTAGGGTGTACGTCAATATACATACATACAAATATACAAAATAATGAAATATATATTTCTTATGTTATTTTAATATTTGGCACTATGTAATTACTTTTTTCTAAAACAAATACATTTAAAAAACTTTTAAGTTAAACGGTTTTTTGATACCCATATTGTGGTGGTTGTGGAAAAATATGTACCTAGTGCGCCATATTGGAACGGCGTCCATCTTGAATTTTAAATTTTGACATATTCATCGAGTTTTACTAGTGTAGCCCTTTCATTTGATAACCATATTGAGGGGGTTAAGGAAAAATATGTGATCCGCCATTTTGTATCGGCGGCCATCTTAGATTTATAATGTTATTGATTTTATTATATTGTATTGTAATCTAAATTAAATGTGTGTACCAAATTTCAGATCAATCTGACAACGGGAAGGTGCTTAAATTTCAATTTCTAATTTTGATCCAAATAAATTCCGTACGGGTCGAACTAAATAAAACCGTTTAAAAACATTTTTCGTAATGCATTTTTCGGTATGCCTTATATACTTTATTTTGATTTATTTTCTTGACTATTGCAAATTTCACCGTTTTTTATATATTTGAGTCTATTGAATCCATGGTGCATCTGCATAAGCGACGTAAGAGGTTTGAGGCCTTAGGTAAAATTTTATTTATTTATTTATTTAATATTCTTTATTGTACACGTTAGAATACATTTAAATAGTTTTACAGTAATATACAAAGATGTACAAAGGCCAGTCTTATCACACAAGACAATTTCTTACAGATGTAGTATGTAAAAGATAGGAGTAATAATAATGGGTAGTTTACGTGTACAAAACATACATATTTACAAACAAACGAACATAAACATATACAAACATACGTACTTAAACATGAATACATATGTATAATATAATAATAAATAAAAACATCTAACTGATTTTGATCGCACTTGCCTCAGATAGAAACAGAGGAAGAAAAAGAAATGAATTAACAGATAAATAATCATAGGTCTAGTAAATAGTTATATAGCACGTCATATATTCAGCGGTAAATCATTCCACAATCGAACGGCCTGTTTGGTGAAAGATTTGACCGTGAACGAGGAAGAATGCACCGGTATTATCAATTTCAGATTCTCTGATGATCTAGTATTTATTATAATAATATAACCTTTTATTTTTGGACTTTTGTCATCGAATAAATACCGTGTCGATAAATTAATATGGCGTGGCGTGACGAAGTAGCCGAGACGTTTAAGAATTGCTTTATTTGCCGAGAATAAAGAGTCGTCATGGGTTGGCAGTATGTTTCAATATATTTATTTGTTCATATGATTATTCAAAGGTTCATTTACAGTTAACACTCTTATTTATTTATTTAACAGTTTATTGTACACAATAAAAACACTAAAGTAACAATACAAATATAACTGACACAACAGGCACTACTTATTTCTAGCCAGAAATTTCTTCTAGTAGGCCTACGGAAGGAGATTCATAAAAAGTAAGGCAGACACAACGTGCACAATAATTAAATTGAAATATTTACAATAGATACGACTTTTGACCATAATTACATATATATCATACTTAACATGAACATAAATGTATACTTACATATTATATACTTACATAAATAAGCATAATAAATAATATATATACATAATATAAGCATAAATACATATGTAACATATATAACTAAAAATATTATATATACTAGACAACTAGCGATAAATAGTGCTCTTTGACCCGCTTTTTAAATACAGGTAATGATGGACAATCACGTACTTCGTAGGGGAGAGCGTTCCATAATCTTGCGGCATGGACAGTGAAGGAATAGGAAAAGAAATCAGAGTGATGGGTGGGGATGGCCAGTGACGTCCTTACGTTCGATATACGTACGACTATTATATGATATGAGAAGAAATCGAAGCCTAATCTGATTCGAAATTCAAAATAATACATTTTAATATTATAAGCGGTAAGTTACCACAGGCTCGGATTATCTGTAGGAAAAGCCTGCCAGAAACTCAATAGTTATTATAAATGAAATTTAAAAAAATTTTGTCGACATATTTTACAAAAAAACCGATTAATTTGTTACCGCTCCGACATTGATTTGTATATATCGCAAAAGGTTGTTGATAAAGATGAATATATAGTTGATTAAAAATAAAAACTTGTTAAGAATGTAGTCGTATGAATTTAGCTTATGTAAGCGACATTACTTTCCGGTTCTCATTTAAATTATAATATCAATCATGTAAATGAGTCAACAAAGCAAGTTCGACGCATTAAGATCAAGTAAAAACTCTTGATTGCTACAATAAGATTTCTTTAAAATATACTTTTATATTTTAAACTACGAAAAGGAAGGAACTTTATTATATATATTATACACTCAGACAAGTGAAGGTTTTGTTAAATTTTTGATGACGTAATTTAGTCGTAACAAGTTTATTTTTATTTATTCTATTTATCATATATCTGTCAATATTTTTAATAGAAGATTTTAAATCATGACACATAAATATAACATTTTTACGTACTGAAGGTTCTGACTCGAAATGAAACACCACTGGTTCGCAAGGAGTTTTTTATTTACAAATCAGATGGTCTATCGACCTGGGGAGTACACCTATTTATACTACGGATATGGTTCTAGTAAGTTCGAGATAGTACTCGGTTAGAATTTCCGAGAACCGTACACAAAAATTTATAAATAACTTCAAGTTCACGCGTGTTCACGACACTTCTTGATCCTAGGGTTCCGTGTTTATTGTTTAGAGGGTTCTGTAACTCGTGCTTTGAAAGAATGTTATTAAAAAAAGCGCGGCGAACTATCATTAGAATACCAATTTTCTTAAAAACATCTCTCAAGGACGTTTTAATGTTCATAGATTATAAAGAGGTTACAGAAAAAAGTATCTATATAAGATCAAAAAAACACGTACATCTAAAGCAGAGTTCCCCAAACTTTTTTGTGTCGTTGACCCCTTGCCATGTTTTTCCGTGTTGGGTAGACCCCCTACTTACCTGATATTGATTTCCTGTAAATTTCTAACTGTAGTGAAGTTTAGTGTTAAAAACTTAAAGTAAAAACACATGTTAATTTATACATTTATTAATTGAATTTAAATTAAAAGTACTCAAAATAAAATTTTGTATCTGTTATGTAAAATATAAGTAACATCAAATAAACTATAAATAAAATAACATAAGAAATAAATCAATATTTTTAGTGAGAAGGATGAACCTGATGCTTTAATAATAAATTATCAACATTTGGCGTCAATTTTGTAAGGGTTAATCTTATATCTCCTCGGCTAATGATGTCCAGACCTAAATTTTTTACTTCATAGGTACTTTTATAAATAATGTAAATGTTTTGATATTATAAGATAGTATGATGTAAGTAAATAGGTGCTATCAGTGTATGTGTTGAGATCGACTATCGAGGACCCCCATTTTAATTTCATGGACCCCGAAATTTTTTTTAACTGACGTAGACCCCTTGCAGGTTTTCATAGACCCTTAGGGGTCGATATAGACCACTTTGAGAATCACTGATCTAAAGTATGAAATTTTTATTAAATAATATATTTAAAATTACATTATATTTAATTTTAATACCGTTGGCCTATGTGCAATCTTAAATAGCAAAATAATAAATAAAAGTTAAACCCAAATTAAAAATTGATATCATTGTCTAAAGAGGTACCATATTTTTATTTACAGTTGAACATAAAGAAAACAACATCGAAAATAATTCTCCACGCTCAAGACTTCGTTGTTGCTGATGATAAAGTGACTTTACTGGGAGGCGGTGACCTTCCCAAGGTCACTGGAGTGAAGCTAAATGACACCTACAACTTCCTGACCATAGCCTTCGATAGAGAACTAAGGCAGGACGAGAGCTATCAGCTGAGGATCCCCTTTTATGGAAACCTGAAGATTGGACTCGATGGAGTCTATATAAGTACATACGTTAATAAGAAAAGTAAACAGAAAGAGTGAGTATTGTATTGTTATTCTATTTATTTCTATTATTACCTGCGTAATGCTTATAGTGAAGATGAGAGCTATATATGCATCAGTATATCAGTCAATAAACGCACATTGAAAGGCATAAGTCTCTGTCATAGATTGTCACGAAGGCTTGCGTTGCTAGCATCTAGCGACATCCTATAATCTTGACTGCCATCAGTTCATCTATTAGAAGACTTACCTTGTCCAAGTCTACTGGTTGGTAGTCGACCCTCGAACACCTTCTAACCCTAATGGCAATAGAAATGTTATTCAATTGTCTATTTCTTATTATCCTCTTATATATCAAAAGGTTAAAATAAAATTAAGAAAAGGACTAATATATAGCTACTTCCGCTATGTAGCAGTAGTCGTGCAAAAAAGTGCACCGCTCGCGGGCCAGCTGATAAATGCGCATGCGGTAAACAATGCGAATTACACAACTACCACCGTTAAATCACTCAACACGTGTTTCACTTTACACTGTTGATTCGGTGTTTCGCACTAATCGTTGTAACATTACTGAGGATGCCCCCTGAAGGGGGGAGTAGCTATATATTAGTCATTTTCTTACTTAGGATGGACTTCCGCAAAGTAACGCCTGAATCCATTAGAAAAGTAAAATTAGTTTATTCATTGTAACTTTTAACAGAACTCTTATTGGTTGACAATTTATTATTAGTTTATCTTTTATATATTTTATTTTTGACTCTATTCTGCTTCGTAAAGTGTTATAGTTGTGGAGAAGAAGCAGGAAGAAACTCCACAATAGCACATTTTTTAGTTTAATATTGCAGATCTATACATATATGTACAATAATCCTATATTCACTCTAGATCCGACAGGCCTCCCATATTCTACTAAACGTATTCATTTTCGATCAATTTTCTTTTATATATATATATATATATATATATACATATATTATTATATTTTATATATATATATATATGTATATATATACATATATATATATATATATATATACATCTGCTGAAATAATATTACGTCTGTCCGTCATTCATTATGACGAGTCGCATGATAAGACAGTTTTTCAAAAGGAGTCGGCATCACAGTATGCTCGGAGCTCGCGAGTTTATTTCTAGTATGGCTATACCTTTATAAAACCGTATGTGATGTTTGAAGTGGCAGTGACCGGGGAACATCGCTAGTACAACCTACTTTCGTTGACGTCGGAAAGATTTTCAAGCGGCGACGACGATAGGTTTAACTAGATACAGGAAACGCATAATCGAACATCGTCGCAGACTTGGTGATGATAATGAATATAACGGATTTTCGTCTTATCTAATACCCTTGGTATAATCCGTAATGATTGTGTAACTGTATTTTTTTCAGGTACCTAATAGCGACGCAGTTTGAAGCGATATCGGCTCGGAAAGGCTTTCCTTGCTTCGACGAACCGATGTACAAAGCAACCTTCAGGCTGGCCATTGGTCACCATCGCGACTTCACAGCCGTCTCCAATATGCCCCTGTACAACGCCACCGGCGACAAGTAAGATATTTTATCATTTTTATTGATTTTACAAAACAAAATTGGTTTAAAAGCAAATATATAAATAATATGCAATGTCTTCATTGATCCATATAAATTGATATAGAAGCGCGATGCAATATACTACTAACGCCATCTATCGGCACATTTCGAAGTAAAAGTGTTCCTACATTTGTGTATATATATATTTATGTATAAATAAATTGCAATGTCTTTATTGATCCATATAAATTGATATAGAAGCGCGATGCAATATACTACGAACGCCATCTATCGGCACAGTTCGAAGTAAAAGTGTTCCTACATTTGTGTATATATATATTTATGTATAAATAAATTGCAATGTCTTTATTGATCCTTATAAATTGATATAGAAGCGCGATGCAATATACTACGAACGCCATCTATCGGCACAGTTCGAACTAAAGTGTTCCTACATTTGTGTATATATATATTTATGTAAAAATAAATATGTTACATATGTAAACATATACATAAGTGGTATATATGAAATGGTAATTTATTTCATATTATTCATTGCAATATATTTTAATTAAATTTATATTATTATTACTTTAAATGGAATTGTTTTACAGTTATTTAGATCATAGCTGTCTACTTTAATATTAGATATATTTTTTCTTTTGTATGTTATGTTGGTGTTAGATAAATAAATAAATAAATATTTTCTTATTTTTCCTCTAGTGTTCTCGAAGACGTGTGGCCATGGGAGGTGATTGGAAAGAAATTCAAGTATGTAATTATACCTTCAATATTTTTTATATATTTATCAAGGTGATATCAGGAACAGTTTTAGAACTGAGTATGGTGCTGATGAAGACAGCTAAGATATAGGCAGCAAAAGTTTGGCGAAAGAGTCATAGCAAAATGGTGGATCACACTTCCTCTAACATCATGGTTGTATATCTGGCAATAGTTTTATTAAAGAGAAATGAATATAGCGCATGGAAAGCGACGATGGATTCGTAGATATCCACACAAGTTCAGTAGGTACCTTCGTTCTGACCCTGAAAACACCTGGGTTATAACTGGGAAATAAGGAAGTCGGTAAATTGTCACTCAGGCTGTGTATATCAGAAACTTTCAAGTTGAAATGCTTGGTAGACCACCAAGGAAACTCCACAGTGTAAGGCTACACATTCGTCTTATAGAGCATCGGTGATGGTTGATTAAACATCTTCTTATTTCGCAAAGCATTCCCCAAAATTCTTGAGTTTTCCTTTTTCCGTCTGTCAACCAAATTACTTTTGAATCCAGCCTGTTTGATTCGTATTAAGGTTATTTAGAGCCTATTTATATAGAAACTAGAATCCAATTGAATTCTTGTAATGGCAGCCTTTATCTTTTCCAACTTCTTGTTCTAATGAGGATCTACACGGACCTTAGGACTTGGTACCCACTGGCTTCACTGTTGGTGACCAAAATAAGGCTAATGACCCTTTCTACGATGATGAACAGGAAACCAGTTCCGAGGAACTTTCACCTGTAATCTAACCATTTATTACAATTCACAGAAACGACAGATCACATTTCGTATGGGACCAGTTCGAAAACTCAGTGCCGATGTCGACGTACCTGGTGGCGTTCGTGGTATCAAAGTTCTCCCACGTGGAAAGCCCACCAGAGCTGGCAAACACCAAGTTCAGGATTTGGGCCAGGAGTGACGCTATCGATCAGGTGAAAGAGAAATTGTTTATTGTACCATATTTACATTGGTGAACTAAGTATTGTATAATCTATCTCTCGGAGAGAAAGAGTATAGACATCATCACCAGTTTAGATGTAAAACGTTCACAGCTGGACATAGGTCTTCCCAAATATTTAGAATAGCAACTGTTGGAAAGAGACTGTATATAACGTCTCATGACGCGAGAGGAGAGACGATGTCTCAGAGAAATATATATATATATATATATATATATATATATGTTTGTGTGTATATATTTATATATACTATTTGCGTATATAGATATATATACATACATATATTTACATAATATAAATTATAAATGTAATTTAGCTTATTGTAAAAGTGTATTAATTATGTTTACTTAATTTATTTACTTTATATGTGCATACACATTGGATTTATATATATATATATATATATATATAAATCCAATGTGTTTTATATATATATATATATATGTATATATATATATATAAACGTATGTATATATATGTGTGTGTGTGTTTGTTTGTATATAAATACGTTTCACAGAAAATACAATGTCTTAAAATATTTAACCATGTTTTTGTTTGTTTTGTTGCGCAAATTTACCAACATCTTTACTTGCATTACATGTAAGCTAAGTTGGCATTAAAATCATAACATGCACTGTATTGTCTAAGTTTGAATTAAGCACTTTCTATACGGACAGACAGCGTATGTGTATCTATCCGAAACGTAGCGAACTAATATACATTACATAATGCACATACATTAAGGGGTGGCAATATTGGAGTTAAGGAATACATTATCACAGTTCCGTTATAAATCTGTTTACTTCCAGACGGCGTATGCTGCGAATATCGGACCAAGAGTGCTGTCGTACTTCGAGCGCTGGTTCAACGTGACCTTCCCGCTGCCGAAGCAAGACATGATCGCGATACCGGACTTCAGCGCCGGCGCCATGGAGAACTGGGGACTTATCACCTACCGCGAGACCGCATTGCTCTATGACAACCATGAGTCTTCGTTCCTGAACAAGGAGAGAGTCGCCGAGGTCAGTCAATCTTTATCTTCACTTAAAGAATCATTTTTTTCCTGAAAATTTATTATGTTAGAATATGTAGTGATTTTGCGTGAATTCAATAAAGGGATAGTCAACAAGGTCAGTCAATCTTTATCCATACTCCTTAAAGAATCAATTTTTTCCTGGAAATTTATTATGATAGAATATATTGTGATTTTGCATGCATTCAATAAAGAGATAGTCAACGAGGTCAGTCAAGCTTTCTCTTTACTTAAAGAATATTTTTTTCCTGAAAATTTATTATGGTAGAATATATAGTGATTTTGCATAAATTCAATAAAAGGATAGTCAACGAGGTCAGACAATCTTTCTCCATACTCCTTAAAGAATCATTTTTATCCTGAAAATTTATTATGATCGAATATATAGTAATTTTGCGTGAATTCAACAAAGAAAGAGTCGCCGAGGTCAGTCAAGCTTTCTCTCTACTTAAAGAATCATTTCTTTCCTGGAAATTTATTATGATCGAATATATCTTGATTTTTCGTGATGAGCTCACGGAAACCGGGGTTCGTGAGCTAAAAACATTACTTAAACAAATCGTATCCCAAAGACGAACGACCAGTGACAACGGCATAAAAAAACACTTCACTCCTCAAGCCTTCTACTTAAATATCACCCACACAGTACTGACTTCACTCACTAGTTCACAATACAATGTATTCCTGTCTGGTAGTACACTGCCTGTTTGTTAAGTTTACCAAGATGAGATACGCGTTCAAATTAAGTGTTCGCACCTAAACCTTTCAAGTTTTACATAACAACATGTTTAACGAGAGAGAGCCAGTACTTGCGGCATGGGTCATCCCCCCACCCCCTCCCTATGTGGACCGACGACATAGTTAAGGTTGCGTGAAGTAGCTTAAGGCAGCACATGACCAGTCATCGTGGTGATCTTTTGGGGAAGGCATATTCCTTGCAATGGGCGTCCATCGCCTGAAAAGATGTTTGTTATATAAAATTTCTCCTGATCCTGAAATCCTGCCGTATTTTCTTATATAAAATTTATTGTCTCGTCGCATTCCTATAGAAAAAACGAGTCAATGTAACATATTTCAGGGTGATTCGAGATAGGAGTAAAGGCCTTAAAAAACTTTTTACTGTCAAAGAGCTATAGATTCATCCATTTACAATTTTTACACCTATTATCGAGCACCCTGTAGTTATTATTTTATTCTGTAACAGTAGATCATGGAGACATCGTCAGGATTTAAATTAGTATTTATGGAATCTTCTGCTATAAATGTAAACTTATAATTACTATCTAATTCCAGGTGATAGCACACGAGCTAGCGCACCAGTGGTTTGGTAACCTGGTGACAATGAAATGGTGGTCAGACCTGTGGCTCAACGAAGGCTTTGCGACCTTCGCGGCGTCGGTCGGAGTCAACGCGGTGGAGCCTACATGGCAGGCTGACATGAGCTACGCCGTGGATAACATAATGTCTGTCCTCAGTCTGGATGCCTTGGAATCATCTCATCCGGTGAGTTTATTTTGCTACCATTCCTTTAGCATATTTCAAATATACAAGAATTTTGAATTAAACGTAGATATGTAAAACATAGTGAACAACTTGCTTAAAAGTGTATGTATATATATATATATATATATATATATGTATATATATATATATGTATATATATATGTATATATATATATAATTACAAATGTATACATATACAATAATTAATTTATTATATAATTACAGTTTGTTAATAAATGTTTATGATATAGGTTTCTGTGCCTATTGATGATCCTAAGCGCATATCGGAAATCTTCGACGAGATATCTTACCGCAAAGGGTCAACCATCATTCGTATGATGACGATGTTCCTGGGAGACCACGTCTTCAGGGAAGCCATCAACAAGTAAGTACTCCAAGCAGAATAGAAAATAAATAAAATGTTTAAAAAAAAAAAAACATTCACAAGTCTAAATATAAAAACTTTCGACGACCTTAAAGTCAAAGAAATCTTTAAGAAAGGCCTATGTCCAGCCGTGGACATCCGCAGATTTCATTTTCAAGTTATGTTAAAATTAAAGTAATTAAACGCAGAATTATTAGTTATAGATTTAAAATTTGAAGGGTTTGAATTGTTCATCTGTTATACTAATTTACAATCACTATTTATATAGTAATCACACTAAAATATATAAAAATATTTATTTTTCTATTGAAATACGACAGTCATAACAATTTCTAGCAGTATATAAGTCTGCGGGGATAGTAAACAATAATTATTTTTTTTATGTATATAGCGTTTATGATCCCTATCGTTGGCTACTACGGCCACAATACTTTTATGTCAAATCATTCTTGGGCTTTCGAAATTCGAACGACGATTTGAATTCAGTCGCCGTCAGTGACGCTGTCGCTGTAGTTGCGTTAGGTCATGTGAATTGTACACTACCCGGCGATAAATATTGCACATCGAACTTTCGAAAGAAATAATCGGCTAATTTCAGCTTCAAAAAATGTTAAATAAAAAGGGAATTCCACAGAAATAAAATTCTTTATTTACGAGTATATCAGTATTATGACAGCAATGTTACGTCATCGTCAGCGGCGCAACGAAAAGGGGAATTCCACAGAAATGTAATTCTTTATTTAAATCGGTATTATGACTAACGTTACGTCATCGTCGAAATGGGGAATTCCGCAGAAATACAATTCTTTATATACATCGGATAAAAGAGAGCGCTCTACAATACTTTCGACTTATTGGCTGACGATTTTTATTTGTTTAACATTGTTTTTATAGTTTTAAATCTGTATAGAAATGGGCTAAATTTGATGAATATATATACTTCTACTTCGAGTTGTTAATAACTCTAAGAATTACCGCCCCTAGGAAGAATCCTGCAAACTAGATGGTTCAGTCTTTATGATGTTTGGTGATGAAAATAAATTCACTTTTCAGTTATCTAGTCAAACACTCGTATTCGAATGCGGAACAAGACGACTTATGGGCGGAGTTGACAGCGGCGACGCGACGTCACGGCGGCCTCACGAGGAACGTCACCGTCAAGGAGATCATGGACACGTGGACCACGCAGACAGGATACCCCCTGCTCACTGTCAACAGGGACTACAACGACAAGTCCCTTACCATCTCTCAGGTAACTTGTCAAATTAAAGTTTTTTTTTTTAAAAAAATTGGCAATGAAATTACGTTTTATATGCCTGATATTTATTTAATGGAATCAGGCGTTACCTCGCGGAAGTCCATCCTAAGTAAGAAAAGGACCAATATTTAGCCACTTCACAGAGACTCTGTGTTTGGCACTAATCGGTGGGACGTGGCTCCTGAAGATGCCCCGTGGAGGGGTGAAACACGTGTTGAGTAATTTGGCGGTGGCGGTTGTGTGATTCGCATTGTTTGCCGCATACGCTTTTATCAGCGGGCTGGCGGGCGGTGCATTTCATTGCACGACCACCACTGCATGTGCAGAAGTGGCTAAATATTGGTCCTTTTCTTACATGCCTGATATTATTACCAAATGATATCTAACCTTTTTACCTATTTTTGACATATATAATTACAAAAAATAAATACATGTATAAAGTTGACAAAAATGGACGCGTTGTTATTAAAACTATAATATATTTAGATATTACATATATTTTATTGCAATGACTTCCCACCTTTTTGGATCTTTACCCACTTAATCACTACTAAAATATTTTGCCCCCCCTGATTATATACATGTGTATCCAATCAAAAGCCTAATTTAGTCTAGAGTAGGATTACAGAAGTGTTTCACGTTTAAACAGAAACGATACCTGGCGCTGGGCGCCCGCGCTAGTACGGAGGCATCGTGGTGGGTGCCTCTGCGAGTGCTTTGCGAGGGCGAATCCAACGAGGCAACGCCTCCGCAGTGGCTTGCCTCAGGAGAGGGCGTACGCACGCTGCACCGTTTTGAACACGGGGCTTCACCGGACCAGTGGGTACTTTTCAATCCGGACATGATCGGTAAGTTTATAATAAGGAAACCTAGAATGTAGTGGTTGAGGATGAATGTATGGCTAATGGAATGAAGTGAAATGGGAAAATTGTAGAATGAAAGAAACAGTACGACAGATAAGATGATATATGAAAGAGAAGAATGATAATAATAATAAAAAAAGAAATGAATAAATTACTAGAATTAAAAAGTTCCTGTCCCACACGAGATAGGGGAACGAGAGGTCACCAACAGCGGGGATCATTAAATAATAAAAATAAAAAAAAGATCGGTAAGTTTGCTCGCACACTCTATCTTTATATTTTTTTGGGTAAAAAGTTCGACATTCTTAGTATTGGTAGTTGATACGTATTTGTAATTTTAATTATTTATCACTGCCAGCAAAATTTATCGTATTAAATACGAAGAAAAAAATACAGGATAGATTGCAATTTTAATGACAGGCAACTATAACATGCGCTGGTTCAGGGTTTGGTAACCTTTTGAGTCGAAAGAACCAAAAATTACTGTTTACAATATTTCAAAGTTTTCAAAGAGTCACAATTTTTTTTCTCAACAATTAATAATAGTTGACATAATGACAACAAACACGATGTATGTCACGGGGGAGAGGTTTACTTAAAAGCAAGTGCAATAGGCTGAGAAATAGAAATGGTGTCCAAACCTCGTCAATAGATTCAGAAATTTTTTTGAATGTTTATTTTTATGAAATAAATAATATTTGCGTATAGACCTAAAGAGCCGCAGTTTCATATCCAAAGTAAACAAGTAAAAACAATTAAAAAAAACACGATTAACTATAAATCTATATGCATACACATCTTAATCTAATTTTAAAAAGTTTGCAGTTATTTATTATTCTATTATCAATTTTTTATTGTTGTAGTTATTTATTTACGCGTTATTTATTTACGAGTTATTTATTTATGAGTTATTTATTTATAAAATATTTTATTTGAATGCATATAAGGGATCATGGTGGATGTCTGAACATTATTTTCATTTACAATTGGTTATACAGAGCTGACAGACGGGGAATGAAGGAATGCCATATTAAATTCATCCTGTATATTACTCTGGTTCGTTCCAGCTCCTTACCGCGTGAATTACGATGAGCGTAATTGGAAGCTGCTCGTGAGCGCGATGACCAGCGACCGGTTCACTGAGGTGCCAGTGCTGGGTCGCGTGCAGCTGTTGTCGGACGCTTTCGAGTTGGCCTGGACTAACCAGCTCGACTACAGTACCACTCTTCAGTAAGTTCGCTTAGTCCTACAGATTTACACTTCATCATTTGATTTTATCATCACGTCTTCTGGTAAACATAGGCCGTACCTATGGATTATTTTATATAGGCAAAGTATTTGACCTCTGTTTCGCCTGATGTTAAGCGATGACTAGGTTTATCATGTAAGAAAAGGACCAATATTTAGCCACTTCCGCACATGCAGTGGTAGTCGTGCAACAAAGTACACCGCCCGCCAGCCCGCTGATAAATGCGTATGCAAAGTGACTCTGTGTTTGGCACTAATCAGTGTAACATAACTCCTGCCCCGTGGAGGCTTGAAACACGTGTTGAGTGATTTAACGGTGATAATTGTGTAATTCGCATTGTTTGCCGCATACGTATTTATCAGCGGGCTGGCGGGCGGTACACTTTTTTGTACGACTACCACTGCATGTGCGGAAGTAGCTAAATATTGGTCCTTTTCTTACTTAGGATGGACTTCTGCAAGGTAACGCCTGATTCCATTAAAGGTTTACCATGATATATACTTGCCTAGAAAAAACCTTTTCACTCTTGCCTGCATCGAGCTTCCTCCGATGTCCTTAGAAAGTCGTCTCTCCTCCTCGTGGGTTGATCTCCTGCTCTGCTCTCCGGTCCAAGGTTTCTTGACAGTGATCAATTCATTGCAAGTTCAACTGGGTATTCCGCTGGCCTATGTTACTTACCTTGGTCTTAGGATTACCTCATCAGGTATTAGATCTCATTGAGAAGTAATATAGCTCTCCCCATGGCTTGTTAAACGACTGTGAACTTTCCAACGCATTTCTTTGCTGTAATTGATAAACGAAATCGATAGTAAATTACCAATAAAATTACAAAGATACGTATAATACTAATATAAGAGTAATTACAATCATCACCATATCCTCAAATGCCATGGTTACAGCTCTTGCACTATACGATTCCAACGACTTCTTTCTTTTGATTTTGAGGTTATGTACCTTTGCAGATTGGCGAGCTACCTCCAGAAAGAGACGGACTATCTCCCACTGTCTACAGGACTACGGGCGCTGTCGAAGATCGAGAATGTCCTCAAGCGATCTCCAGACTACGGAGCCTTCCAGAAATTCGGCAGAAGACTCATTGGTAAGTTCTTCTAACTTCTGACTTGGTATAGACTGATATATTCTCTCGTGTTTTGCCTTCTCATATCTATATGTATGTCTGAAAGTAATGGTCAATCTATATCATAGATGCACAGACCGCAGCCGACCGGTCGAATACTGGTGGCCCGCCGACAGCAAAAATTATACTCTCGTACATTCGAAAAATATAGAAAATATAGAATTCTATTCCAGAATAAAACCAAAAAAATTTAATTACCTATACTTCTGGCGGCCGGCCCGCCATCAGTTCCCGAGTGGCCCCTAGTCTTAATAAGTCTGTGCAACCATGATCTATAAAAATGAAGATAAATCTATAAACATATTATTTTTTTTTGTGACCCCCGCTATTGGGGGCCTCTCGTACCCCTGTCTGATTTTTAGGACAGGGACCTTTTTTTACAAATATTTTTTCACAAAGTTTTTTATTTCCATAATCATCTGTCATTCATCTTAATATCTTTTATTCTTTTCTCTCTATCATGTTATATTTCTTTTCTTTTATGCCCTTTTACTCTACTCTTCTTTCTTTCATCCTCTTATTTTGTTTTACAAATCTTATTTACTAGGTATGTTATCACAGTTGTTTACTTATAGTTATTATTTATTTTACTTCAGTCTTTCTTGTTTTCTTTTACCTAGTTTTGTTTTTTTGTATTGCTTGTGTTATTATTGTTTTGCAATACTTGAGGAATTCGTTCCTAGTTACACTTTCGCCTATCAGGGAGGCTATTGACTCCTCCCTGATTTGAACCCCAGACCGGCACTCGAAGCCGAACCGGAGTCCCCCGAATGCGGGACACCGGGCCACAAGGTGGATCACGGTCTGGTCCACGCCCGGTTCACAGAAGCACGAGGGGTCCTCCTTGAGCTTAAACCTATGAAGGTACTCAGAGAACCCCCCGTGCCCCGTGAAGAGCTGGGCCGAGACCGCGTCCACCTCGATGCTGCGGAGCACGCGGTAGGCTGAGACGGCGTCCGGGAAAAACATCCTCGTTACCGAAGCCGTCGTTCCTTCCACATACCTCCTGTTCCATTCGTCGAGCGACTCCAGTCTCAGTTGCCGCTTGACGAATGAGATGGGGCATTCCTCATATACAGGTTTGCATTTACTCTTCAGGGCCGCTTCCTTGGCCAGCTGGTCCGCCCTCTCGTTCCCCTCCATCCCCGCGTGCGCTTTCACCCAGAACAACCTTACATCCTTCCCTTTTTCTCTCGCTTTCATCACGTTCTCCTTCACTCTTAACGCTAAGGGATGGAGGGTGTCCGATCTTGCGACAGTTTCGAGGGCGGACCGCGAGTCGCTCAGTATGGCGCAGGCTTGCGCTGACTCGCCGGCCGCGTACCCTGTTGCCTCAGCTAGAGCCAGCAGCTCTGCCTGGTATACGGTGCAGAAGTTGCCCAACTTGAGCTTTTTTGTGTACAGCTCTGCGGCGCCCCGCTTGACGCAGAACGCCGCACCCACCTTATCTTCTATGCGGCTGCCGTCGGTATAAATTACCAAGTCGGCAGCCGCGGTGGCAAGTCGGACTTCCTCCGCACTTTCCCTCAGACAGGAGAACTCCACACCAACTTGACCAGACGGGTGCGGTAGTCTCAGGTAGCTGACCGGTACCTCCAGGTCTCGGTCCCTTACCACCTGCCGGGAATGACCCTTTCTTATTTCAAATAAGCGGGCTGCTTCTTGGACCCGAAGGTCCAGGGGAAGCAACCCGGCAAGTATAAGGGCCGAGTGCAGGGACGCGGTCCTGTGGGTCCTCGCGATCTTCTGCGCGAAGCCCCGCTGGACCGCGCCCAACTGCCTGCGGACCAGCAGCTTCCTAGCCGCCGGCGCCCATGCACTCGCTGCATACAAACTATAAACGTATTGCTGAGGGGAAAACTTAAAAGAACATCTCCTTCAACTTTTTAATATATTCGTTAAGGCATTACTAGGTTTCTTATTGAAAGGAAAAATGCTTGGAATAATTAAAACAACATTTCTTTTCAACGGTTAATACAAGACTGAAGTAGAACTTCTATTAAATATAAATCGAGGTAAGCAGACCTCGATTACTGAATCTTCGAAACCAGGAGCGTTCGTACATCTATATACCGTTATATACACCTTTCTCTGTCGCACATTTCTTCTGTCGCCCTCACACAAAGGACACATGAGATTGGTTGTAAAGTAAGGATTGTGATTGGTTCTGTAAGTAAAGTTAGTTCTAGGATTTAGTAACGAAGGTTTTGTATAAATATGAAGTTTCCGCAAATAAAATTCTCATGTACACGACCAGGTAAGCCTGGTCCAGCTGCCTCAACCTCCATCGAAGTGTCAAATGTGGGTTCTGAAATACAAATGCTTGTATTTCCGCTCCGTGAACATATATCCGACGAAGCTCTAAAAGTCTTAGGGCTAGCAGAAATAACTTCATCGAAACAATAGAACTATTGAAATAAAATTAAAAAAAGACAGTCTTCTAAAAAATATAAATAGTTCTGTTTGTTTTGTGCAATTTGATGGCATTTTTTAAATTTCTTAATAAGTTCACGTACTTACTGCTCAAAAACTTGATCAAATCTTTCTTACAAACATGTTTATAAGTCATTTAGTTTAACAAGAAAACGCGCGAATGAGTAAACTCACTTTTGATACAAAAGATAATAAATACATTTAAAAAACTTTTAAGTTAAACGGTTTTTTGATACCCATATTGTGGTGGTTGTGGAAAAATATGTACCTAGTCCGCCATATTGGAACGGCGTCCATCTTGAATTTTAAATTTTGACATAATCATCGTGTTTTACTAGTGTAGCCCTTTCATTTGATACACAAATTGAGGGGATTAAAGAAAAATATGTAATCCGCCATTTTGTATCGGTGGCCATCTTAGATTTATAATGTTATTGATTTCATTATATTGTATTGTCATCTAAATTAAATGTGTGTACCAAATTTCAGATCAATCTGACAACGGGAAGGTGCTTAAATTTCAATTTCTAATTTTGACCCAAATAAACAAATAAATTCCGTACGGGTCGAACTAAATAAAACCGTTTAAAAATAAGATGCTCCTTACAGGTGACACGTACGCTCGTGCCGGAGGACTGGCTACCGGTAAGATCGTGAATGGAGACGACCTGAACAGCGTCAGGATGCAGGTGGGTTTTAGTTATCACCATCATCATCACTCATAGGCTTCCCTAAGAGATTTTTGATGGCAGATGAAGAAGCTCAGGCTATATAACGGCGTCCATCATGCGCGGGTAGTAATATCATGTCACACAATCTCGTGCTCAAGGTTCATCGATGTGGCGAATACTGCAACCGCTGTTCAGATGCTGGTCCACAACCCGAAGATGCCAATATGGAGTAGGGATGAGGAAGTGGTCGCACGAAACATGTTAAAAGTGAACATTGTAAGAGCGTCGTGAGATACAAAAGAAAGAAGAATTCCAAGTAGAGACATGGTCGTATTTCCGAAGAAAATTCTTCAGTCAATACAGAGAACGCAAGTTACATATTTAGAGAAACACAATTGACTTGTGAATGCTAGAATTTGATATTAATTCCCAATCTAAAATAAGGTCCGTAACACAGATTATATTTTTGCAGGTGACGACGAGCGCCTGGGCGTGCCGCGTGAAGGTGCCAGGTTGTGAGGAGAATGCCATCGCCCTGTTCGACAGGTGGATGAACACACCCAACCCAGATGAAGACAACCCGTGAGTTGCATACACATCTTGTGAATACATCCCTCTATATATACACCTATCCCCCAATTTACACGGTAGATACGTTCCTGTGAAAAACGTGTAAATCGAAAATTAAAAATTTTCAAGTCAAAACCGTGTAAATCGAAAAACTTGCAGAAAATGCATAATTTTGCTATTTAACAGTTGTGATTTTTTTCAATTTTTTTAGGTGTACACAGATATAAAAATAAAATGCATTGACAAGTTAAAATATTTAATATATTACGGATACACTGTTTTTTTATTTAATTACAATACATTAAAGAGAAGAACAAAAAAGAAATTACTCTCATTCTTTTTTTCGAAATCGAAGGTTCGAATTCACTTTCATCACTCGAAGTTATTTGTGCAGATTCGATGTTTGAAGCAGAAATATTTACATTATGAGAGATGGTAATAAAATCGGTTATTAAAACAAAAAAATCTTATTTGGGAAACCGTGTAAAAGCGAAAACGTGTAAAACAAGTACCGTGTAAATCGGGGGATAGGTGTAATTAGTTATATACAGTTTTTTCAACATATATAGATCACGGGGCACGGGGATTCTCAGAGTATATAGTGGTATATATATAAAGTTTTAAGTTCAAAGGGAGTCCCACGTGCATTTATGACCCAGCGGTGGACCAGCCTGTGGTGCACGCAATTACTTGCTATCCCGTGTATAGAAAGGTTTAGAGTGGTTTTTGAAATGAGTAAAAACATTGTCTGCGGCAGCATCGCTTCTTTTTTGGAAGAACAAGAGAGCCTGCCATCTTGCGGTTTTGTTACATTTATTCTTTCACTTTTTATACATGGTTTTTTAAAAATAAAATTGTTGATACATTTTGAAGTTGATATATATTTAAGTTCACTTTAAGACAGTGTATGTTCCTGTTCACAGTATTCCATTGGATTTGAGACGAACAGTATACTGCGTGGCACTCTCCCGGGGCTCTGTTCGGCAATGGCGCTTCGCCCTAGAGCGGCGTCGAGCTTCCAACGTGGCCGCAGCTAGGGACCAACTGCTCCACGCTCTGGCTTGTTCCCGTGATACCTGGATACTCTCACAGTATGTTTCATATAAATAATAATTTTCCAATTAACAAATTACTTATATTAAAAAGTATGTGGCTGCCACTTGAACCATTACATTTGTCGCCAAAATAATTGTTAATTGTTAGAGGTTTTTCAGGCAAGAGCTGAAGTGGAACTTTCCATTATAATAGTAATAAGTATAAAGAGTTTTTGATCGTTTTGTCGCGGGTTCAATTCCCGGGGTACTAACTTATATAAATCACACTTTGTGCATTAATTTTTTATAAATAGTTATCTAACTTTGATAAATACTAGTATTCCGTTAAGGAACACACCGTACAGTTTAATGGAATCAGGCGTTACCTTGCGGGAAGTCCATCCTAAGTAAGAAAAAGACCAATATTTAGCCACTTCCGCACATGCAGTGGTAGTCGTGCAACAAAGTGCACCGCCCGCCAGCCCGCAGATATATATATATATATATATATATATATATATTTCCCTGCATTGTAGTTATTGGTTGTGTTGTTGTCCATGCATTTAAGGGTTAAAGGTACCGATCTTAGGGTTGAAGATATCGCTTTCTCTTTTTATCAAAGTTCTGTTAAATTAATATATCTCATCACACTGGACACTGTGTTTGTGTTAATGCAGTGAACTAAAATTGTTCATAGACTTTCCCGCAATGTTAATATAAGGGTTGATGATTGAGGTATATCCTGCAGGTACTTGGAGTGGGCCATCACCGACGGGTCGGAGGTGAGGCGGCAGGATGCGGCGGCGGTGATCACAGGTGTGACGAGGTCCACTGTTGGATACTATATCGCCAAGGAGTTCATATACGATCGCATCGCTGATATATATGAGGCGTAAGTATGCATTATCATTCGAAGAATCTCTCATGGTGAGGAAACAATGGTTGAAGAATTAATTATCAAGGAATAAAGGCTCGAATCGTAATGTTAAAAATTACTTGTATATAATTTAAGGTTTTTAAGAAGAGGCTAGAATAACTTAGCATAGTAAACTCGGAAATGCAATAAATTGAGCAAAAAGGAACTTCTAGAAACTTATGGAAAGTAAATGTAAAAATAAAGGAATGTACGCTAATGTCTGAGGAATTTAGGTCCTAATAATAAAGAATAAAATTACAAGGCTCACCCAAAAAGCCATAGAAAAGGCTATGTAAAAGGCTTCGCCGCGTGATCACGTCAGAAATGAGATATGCAGAAGAACTAAGGTTCTGACCAAGCTCAAGCTAAGTGACAGCAGATTTAGAACTTCACTCGTGCAACCGAAAACCGGCGAGATCAGAAGGCTTTCCAGCTAGCGCAGGGAATAGATTAAGGCAACGCAACATCACTCATTGTGACGATTTTTGGGAAGAAGCTTATTTCTATGATGATGGTGAAATTAATAAAATAAAATTATTTAAACATCATTATGCCGTAAGATGTCCCCGGTTGGACATAGAACTTTCCCATAGATTATAAACAGTACCGGTTCAAAGCGACCTGCTGCTTCCAGTGTCTTCCGACGACCTTAAAGAGTTTATTCACTTGTGGGAATGTCCTTCGCTACGATTGCTTCTTCATTTCATTAAATTAGCGAATCCTGTGCAGGTAATGTTGCTCCAATCATGCAATAAACTTGACAAGCATTTCAGTAAGATATATAGGAGTGGTCGTAGTACTGTAGCTTCTTGTTCTTCGGTAGCTTCTTGTTAATGTTGACCGCACCTCCGCTAGCACTTATAATGAGCGCGGAGACTCTCAACAGCGCGATGCAAACTTTTGTTGCGTCTACTGTGGCGCCATCTGTCATTAATCCGTTTCATTGCCGCCGCCGCCGCGATGCGATCGACGGTCACGTGGGTAAGAGCTCGTTGCTAGGCAACGCGTGTTTGAGTGGTGCGCGATATGCACGCCACAGATAACATATATCTTTCTCTACGCTCTGTAAAATTTATAATTGGTGTCGTATTTACAATGAGCTACTGTTTATATGGTTGGTTGTTAATCTTAACGAAAGTTTTGTAAAAATTTTTCCTTTGGCGCCGGCAGCGCTAATTCGGGTCACTTGGCTTGTCGCCGGCCGTTTTTGACATTATCGGGAAATTATGAATTAGTTTTTAATCAACTCATCGCTAGTTCTCATGCGTTCTTAACCCTGTTCCCTTACTTTTATGATATTTCGAAGATATACATACGTAAATAAATACATATTTTTTTGTTTTATATATTTATTTCCATTCTCTTTGGTATTCAGTATTTTTCTTTCGTCATGGTATAAAGCAAAACAGTCTCCAAGATGCAAAGTCGTATTCGCCTTGTAAATATTTAACTATCTTCCGACGATTCTGCTCCTCTTTCACTTTTTTTAATCTCCGATGTCTTCTTCCGAATCGGCCAAATCGTCCGGAACGTCAGACAAGACGTCCGCGCATTTATCATAAATAATCGTGTCGTCTATTTCGTCTGCCATGATGAAAGGGCACAAGCATTTATAAAAACAAAAAACAATTTGACGTGTGTAACTTATTGTTACCTAAACAAAACACCAACAGAACTCAGTAAAACTATTTATACTATTTTCCAGACGACACCACTGTGGTGTCGCCGGACGGCATAGAGTCAAAATGAAAACTAAAAAATCGTAAGGCGTATATCACGTATTTCCTCTTACGTGCGATCACTTTCACGTTTAGTAAACGGAATTGCGATCGCGGTGTGTTATTATGACAGAGAGAACACTGCCATCTTTTGGACCAAATTCCAATTGCACAGTAATTCTCTCTTCTATTCTTGGCCCATTAACACTTTGCTATTTGAGGATGTTTTCCTCATTCACATGACACGTTGCACGTTCACCATTGATATTGTAATTACAGGTTTTCACAAGGTCGACGCATGGGATATATCATAAAGACTCTCCTCGATCAATTCACAACGCAGAAGGAGCTTGATCAGGTATTTTAATATTAACAATACATTAATAACTTAAATTTTTATTTGATCAACACAAACTTTTGCTTTGTTTAAATAAAGATGTTATACGTTCATATCTTATATACTCATAACTATATGAGTCTTTTAACAATATGTACAAGTAATAGAATAATAAAGTAAATAGGTAAATATCGGACTTTTAAATTGGCAACACTATGTTGACAGGCTGTACATGCAGTTTGAAAAATCCTGTTGTTTTGCCTTTTTTGTTGAGTAATGTTCGTATTATAAAATATATATGATACGAGTAAAAGTGTTTTAAAAAAGAAGCACTTATAGATAAATTTTAATAAAAAGCATTTTAATAATAATTGTGAACAATAAAATAGCAAATAAAGCAAAATAAAAATGAAAAATATATAAAACAAAAAGTTTAAAAAATAAAATAAAGAAATGTAAAACTGATGAATAAGGTGAGGAGTGAATGATATCGAATGAAAGAGACAGGCAGAAGAAATGTGGAAAGAAAGATGAAGTACGAAAGATTATAAGGAGGATGCAAGAAGAGCGCGCAAATAAAAGTTATGAGAAAATAATTATTAGATGAAATAAAACAACCCTGTCCTTCCCAAAGATAGGGATACGATAGGCCCCCAATGGAGGGGGCTATTTAAGAATTAAATACATGTTAATAGGTACACACTAAAATGTTTGGTTATAAACTTAGATATTTAAGTAGGTAGTGATGTTGTTATGTTGTTTCATTTAATTGCAAAATTATAAAAACTACGTAAGAAAAGGACCAATATTTAGCCACTTTCGCACATGCAGCAGTAGTCGTGCAACATAATGCACCGCCCGCCAGCCCGCTGATAAATGCCTATGCGGCAAACAATGCGAATCACACAACCGCCACCGCCAAATCACTCAACACGTGTTTCACCCCTCCATGGGGCATCTACAGGAATTTTGTTACACCGATTAGTGCCAAACACATAGTGGCTCAAAAATATTGGTCCTTTTCTTACTTAGGATGGACTTCTGCAAAAACTATTAACGACCCAAGCAAGGTTATATACATAAATATAATAAGGTATAAATTAGAGGGATTATTTTAATACGGGACGCGATATGATCTGCTTCAGATATTTATTTCTCAAGTAAACACTTTTAAACCCATTTCTAAATAATAATCTTATGACCTCAATGATAATCTAATTACTTTTGCAAAGCTGATTTGAGTGTCAAAGATTCAGCACAAAAGTAATAATAATTATGTATTTTGCAAGCGGCAAAATAATCACAGTTTATAGGTTATATTATGTTAAGCATGGGTATATACTCACTGCAGACGAAGTACAGTACCCGGCGATATTGCACATCGGCCTTTGGAAAGAGACAATCGGCTAATTTCGGCTTCGTAGTGTTTTCTCTGTAGCACGAAATACAAACAGTCCGGTATCTATTAGGAGCTGTTACAACAAGTATCATTCGCTTCATTTGATAATTATTTTTATTCTTTGTATGAAATACACCAATTTTTCTATAAGTTATGTTTACGTATTTAATTATTTAGGAAAATTGAAAACTGTACTGTAATTTTATTACTGTTGGTCATTCACGCCATTCAACGTTAGTGTCAAGTATCGTCGTTAGATGGCGGTAGTGGTATATTTAATATGAAACTAATAATAAGTTTGACTTTCCAGTTCCTGAAGTGGCGGGAGGAGAACGCGAAGTATTTGGAAGATGCGAAGCTGGCTGTCGATCAGGCCATAGAGAGAGCTAGAGTCAATATTGACTGGGTGACAAGAAATCGTCGCCATGTTGTGGATCGCCTGCGCGAGTTTTCTTCGTAAGGATTTTGATTCGAACTATTGTGTAGATTCGGTAGATTGGCGAGTTCGTTTTGGTATCCCTGATTCATTATAGTTATCTCTTTTTTATATTAATATATGTACTACACTTAACAAATAAACTAAGTTTCCAACCGCATGTATACCACAGATCTAATCACGGAGCTATTTAATTCATTTTCTTTTAATGATCTTTTCTACGAAGCTGAAAAAGGTTAAAATTAGTTTGATTTTAAATGTAGATATTTAGTGGCATTATTAGTTGCCATTATCATTAAAAATCAATATTACGATGACATTGCCCGCGAAGCCGTAACTTCGGAAAAAAAACACGAGAACTTTATTAGATGTGTCATTTATTCATAGCCAAAAAGGCACAATTTGAAAAAAACTAGAATCAAATTGATTCCCTCTTATAATATTGTATATTTTGTGTTTACAGAAAAAAATCTTTACATTTTTAGTCTTTTGAAAATTTTGAAGAAAAGGATTTTATATTTATTAATTTACGCTTTATCATTTATCTTTATCATCATATTATTCTTCATATCATATTATTATCTTTATCAATTTAGGGGAAAAAGGAGATGAAATAAGCAAAAGATGAAAACTTTCTTAACACGAACGAAAATTATATTTTTATGTAGATAATTTAAAAATAGCTTTATTTTTCTAGTTATATATATATGAAATGATAAATATAGCGTGTTACAATATTAATATAATGTTAATAAAAATATATATCACACAAATGTAAACCACGACAACGACGAGAATTTTATCAACGTTTTAAATGACATAACAAAATGGCGGGAATATTTCTCTGGTTACGTCACGAAATTTTTACGCCTGCGTTCAGCTTCAAACAAGACAAAACATGAATTTCTTAAAATGATGTCACTAGGAAATTAATTTTAAAATAAATTTATTATTTCATTGCGTGATATGACCACTGTCCATTTGTTATTATATATCAGTACACTATACATATTCTTACTTAGAATGTCTATATAACAATCACTAAATTAAGATTAAATTACATTAATTACAATGCTTGCGGAATAATTAACATTAAAAAACTTTGCAAAACTAAAAAAATGCCGCTAGATGTCGCTATTACAAAACGAACTCGCTGAATCAACGTCGAAAGTAGAGCATAATAAACAAAATGTGATGATTATGTCATTGTATTGTCAATTTGAATGCAATTAATTATATATAGTATATAGAATTAAGTTCAAGAGACATAAGTAATAAGTATAGTAAGTAATTTTGGCTTAGCTTTTCGATTCTGATATATATATTATCTCTTTTCACTGCTTACAACACTATATAATGTATATCTATCTAGGCAAATTAATCTGTAATTTTGATATACAAATTTTAATACACACACAGTACAAATGTATTTTAGTAAATAGAAGTATAAATTAGATTTTTATTGTATTTCGTTATTCGCTTAAGGTTGTGCTTTCATATTCAGTAGAATTGTTTGCTTAAGTTTGTTCGCAATTAAAAAAAAAAATTGTATCTGTAATTATTATAAATTATATTTTTATTATTTTCTATATATTGCTAACTTCTTTTTATTTCTTCTTGTTTCTGTTTTCCGACTCCACTAGTTACCGATGGGCCACAGTCGAGTTTTGGGAGGAGGCAATCATACCAATAATATTTGCTATACATAACGTGACCAGTAACAAATTACAACTTTATAATTATAATATTGGTAGTACTTGATTAAGTCTAATAGACTTAATTAATTTGTTATTGTGATTTTTACATATAATTCTAATTTCTATACATATATAAATGTTTTTTTTTTTGATAACTTATTAGGGACATAATAATGTAAATATATTTTATCTGTGCTAATATATTTTTTATCAATTTTTCACCGCCAACTGTCAAATTTGACAAAAATGAATTATATATGACATATTTCTGACGTTTGAAACAATGTAATTTTAGAGAAACTTTATTTTGTATTTATTTTAATTAATGGATATATTTATAAAGCTATCTTTGTTGTTTAAATGATATATGAAATAGTTATTTCTATCTGTGACGTAATGTTATGATAGGTGTATAAAAATGTTTATTTTTCGTTAAATCGTTTATTTTTTTTATTAACAAATGATGTTTGTGACAAAAAAATGGTTTGTTTTTAATAGTTTTATTATATTTTATGTTTTACTTCGAATGACGTGTGTGTCTAACTCCATTCCGTACTTAGCAATCCGTCCACAAATCTTAAAGCACTTGTTAAAATCACGACTAAATGATAATAAATATTTGAAATTATTTTTGTTTTTTTATTTTTTTACACCTGAAACGACTTATTTTAAAATGTTTTAAGATAGGTTATTAAGATATATATGATGTTACAAGTGATAAAAAATTTATATGAATACAAACTTGGTATAATACCAGGGATTACTGAATGATTCATGGTTATATTGTACACCATGTTAAGCGCGTTAGAAGACTCTGGATTCCGCTTCCTTCTAGTTCTAATACAAATCTATAAGGGTGACTTATTTCTACCAGTGGACATCATATGACTGAAGAAATGATAATTATACATTTTATTGAAAGGGGCACAAAATATATAACTCAAAGAAATCATCAAAGAAATTTGCTCAATAACAATGTAAATGTGTCACATTAAAAAACAAAATGTTTTTTCACAGAGACATACCAGAGATGGAGTTTCTTTCCAGCATTGTAGAGAATGAAGCCAACGGAGCTTTATTCAGTTCACAAGTGTTGGTTATTGCGTCGTCCATTATGTATTACAGTTATAGAAGTATTTAGAATGTTAATTTTACACACAAACACAAATTAAAAGATTATTAAAGCAAGGATGTGTTCACATGCTAGAAAAATGGTACATGTTTATCCTGAAATTAATAATTTTTAGCAATCAAGCAAATTTTCAAAATTATAATTATATATATATACATATCAATAAAAACTTTTAGCTTTATTATACTTTGTTTTATTGTTAGACTGAATTTTTTTTGTTATCTGTATTGAAAGTGTCAAATTTAAAATATAGAAATAAATAAAGTATACTTATAAATATCAATATTATAATAAGTACCTTTAAATTATCAATTATTTTTAACATTATTAAAATGTCAGTCAGCATTGATTAGCTACCATGGGATAGGAATGGTGATCTGTTTAGAAAATCCAGCTATCAACTCAATGATTACTCAAAGAATATCAACCCTGCATATCAACCAAGGTCCGAAAAATTAAATCAAATAAAAATCTCTTGAATGCTATAAAAAGATTTCTTTAATAATATACTTTGAATTATAGATTTAAGACTGAAAAAATGTCTAAGATGTGTTGTGGAATTTAACGGTATCATAGATTGAACTCAATTACACAAAGTTATTGACGCATTATGTATTTACCATATTTTAAGAATTACACAACTATTTATTTTTAATGTAATTTAGAAAAGAAGCAGTTGTCAACCATGTTATAATAAAAATTCAATATCATGCATTGAAAAGGATAAATGAAACACTTCCTTATTCGTGTATTACATTTATTTCACAATAGAAAACATAATATATAGCTTATATATAAAAAAATAATACTATGAAAAGAGATGCTAATTATTGTCTCTGGAGTTAAAATTCGATGGCACCGACGGTAACTTTTTTTTTAAAATACAATTCTCTATGAATAATGACAAGTTCGAAATCTTTTATCTGTATCCATATATAATCTATAATACAGGTAATTCACCAATTTTACTATAACAAACTTTCGTAACATTTCAGATCATCTAACTATAATATAAAATACATCTCTTATATTTTAATACTAACATAGAGTTCCAAATGTAAATATATATTTTATACATTACATAGAACATCGAAACATTTGTCTAAACATATTATATTTTTACAATTAATTTCTATATGTTATAGGAAAATAATGCTTTATATATTTATAGCGAAATGCTTGAATAAGCTTTATAAAGCATATAAAATAGGTAACGTCCCTCATTGTCAAAAATACAGACAACATAGAATTGTTTTCTATGATAAACTATTATAAACCTTAATTAAGAAAATGCAAAAAAGAATGTAGTGAATTTAAAAATATGGTAAAATAAGTAAAAATTCCATTCTATCTTAATATTAATTGGCCGATAATGGAGTATTCTTTTAATTAAATGGACGACATATGTCATAATTAAAATGACATAGTGATGTACATCTTAGGTATCGATATAAACTTAATAATTAAATTTTAACATTTTGTAACACTAGAGTTTAAGCCGTGTTTAATATATTTGATATAAGTAAATGATATGCGGCAACTTTATATTATGTTATTTTTTTTACATATAACTATATAAACACGTGCTGATTAATGAGTTTGTCATTATATTTAGCACATCGTAATGTAAAAATCTATTTAAGTTTGTGTTAAAAAAATTCTAAAATGATGTGCGTATGTTAATAATTCTTATAAATTTCAAGCTAAAATAATTTTTAATATTAAATAAAGCTTTGTATTTTATAAATGAAAATTTAGTGTAAAAAATATAAATATATATATTGTTATAAATATATAATAATTTTGGGCGACAATTCAATATACATAGTTTACATTTTCATACAAAACTTTCATATATATCTAATGTTAGACTAAACAAGTAGTAAATATAACTTTTAACAGGTTAAATATGAAAAATAGCGACTTATCTTAATATCATAATATTAAAAATATAAAATTTGTGCAATCGCGGCGTTATTTTCACTTTAACCAGAAATAAGTATTTAATATTAACATTTTCTTAATATTTAATTTTATTACTAATGTTAATAATAAGATATACAGTACCCAGAATTAAATATTGCACAGCGGCCTTTAAAAAGAGACAATGGCTTCTTAGAGCATTATCTCTGTCCCACACTACCTATGTGACGTTTTCTCAGTCGTGCGACAGAGATAGCGCTATACGAAGCCGATTGTCTCTTTCCAAAGGTCAATGTGCAATATTTATCGCTAAGTATCGTACACAGATTATTAAAATGGCCGTAAATATGTTTTTAAACAAATAAAAAACAACGCGAAAAGACTTTTTTAGTATCACCTTAAAAACTTATTTAATTTTGGTAAATTCATTACCATGTATTAAAATAGATTTTTCACAAATATATTTATATAAATTTACTAAACAATTATCTTTAATTAAATATAAACTATGATATAATGTAAAATTTAATTTTAGCAGTCGGTTTTATTGGACATACATTCAAAATAACTCTTAATATGTCTTCGTATGAAGCATTTTATGTTATATCACTAAGTATTATACATATAGCTATATTATCATTAAATACATAAATCATTCCAAAAATTCTTCACAAGATATGCATGTATTGATATTTTTAACAGAAATCACTCTAAAATATTGCAATGCGATCACAATCAAGATACAGATAAATTTGTATCAAATCATAAATATAAATGATTGTAAAAGTGTATAAAATATTAAAATATAATACCATTTTATTATCAATATTCAACTGGGCAAGCATTTTAATAATATAACGGTAACTAATATTGAGTTTTATTACAATTAAATAGGGTATCATTAAAAAAAAGCGGTAAAATATAGTTGGCTCCTGTCACATTTGACATATAGAGTAACATTATGTTTTTTAAATTTCTGAAGACAAAGGTCTCTGACCAGAGTATTGTTGACTTATTGTTGATGATTTCTTTATAAAATTCTTTGTATATATATAATGGCTTAGTTTCTGACCTTTTAAGCCACTGTTTAAAATGACAGTAGGAATGAACAGATAAAAAATATTTATTAAACTTACAACTAAGACTCGGGGTCGTCGCCGACAAAGTTGGGTCGGTTCCCTCCTCTCCTCTTTCGGAGGGTGCCGAGGATAGCCAGCATCTCTTTAACGGCCTCAGGTTGGTCATCCTTCGGTTTTTTCTCAAGGAAGTTCTGTTCCGTTGATTTCAGCTGGAATTTTCCGCATTTAATCTGGTCTACTATCGCATCTATAGCGCCGCCTAGAAACAAAAGTTTATATATCTTATTTATAAATTAAAACAGATGATTTTACCACGTATATTATCGCAAAAAAAAAACTAAGACAATTTTGTTAGAAATGGATTAGAATACAGATTAAAAATCATTATTAAATTAAAAACCTTATGTTCTTTCAAATTATTTTCACACAATTTTTATAGTGATATTCCCATGTTACGTTTTAACAAATCTCAAACATGATATCAATTACCTTTTGTGTATCTGTGTATATTGTTACTTCACTTATGTATTTCTTAAAAGTCATCATAACTTTATTACTTAGGACCCATAGAGAGTGGTAGAGATTTTTCGATCGAATCAAAAATGGAGAAATCCATAAACACGAATATATTAAAACAGAAGGGATTGACAAATTTAAATGGTTTTGGGCAAATCACATGCCTGGAGAACTGGTGGCCGCTAAGGGCTTAAGTTTCTGAAGTGTACAAAGGTACTGCAACTGTTAGATCTCCACGGACAAGGTGGATAAATGACCATATTAAGGTAGTCGAGTCGACATATTAACAAGTCATAAAAAGCAGATACATCTGCTTTCTAATGTTAGAAGGTCATTGCCAAGCGTATCAGTATCTGCTACCATTTTTGCATAGCTGTTCTATTCTGGAAAAGTTTCAAGGAACCATCAGGGACGACTCTAGCTCGTGTAGCGCCCGTGTGCAATGAAACCCTGCTCCCCCCCCCCGCCCCCCTGCGGCTATAACTATTAACTTTGCCGTCGTAACAAGAAAGTTTTTTCATACTCCAACAAGCTATTTTATAAGTAGGTATAGCTTACAGTATGGTTTTAGTTACGGCCTTTCTTATAACGGCAGAATAACACTCATTGTTTTTTATGCCTGTAGCACATCTCTGTTGCGAAACTAAGCGGCGATGTACGAAAAAGAAGCCGCCCATAGGGCGCTCGCGTTTGATAGCTACCGCCACCAAGCTGGCTGGCCGTTTCTGTCATATCATTGTTGTACTATGAAGGTCCAAGACGATGCTCTTAGCTGTCTCAGGGAGCCATCGAGATGGCGGCGCCCGTGTGCATTGCACACCCTGCACTATAGGTTAAGTGGCTCCTGGGAACCATGCAAGGTTGTGTACGCTTTTTAAATTACATCGGGTCTAGAGAAGATATAGACCATCATTCTATGATAAATTTAGATCAGAAAATTGTAATCTATACGCTTAAACTATACCAAATTCTTACACGATGGTCTCTCAACCAGATGAGATGGTAAATGTAACAAAATTATTAACACCATCACCGTATTCAATGAATAAAGTTAGCGACATATATTTAATGAAAAAAAAAAAAGATGTATATGGATTTATCCGGATGTCATTGTCTATGGTTCCCGCGCAAATTACCGAATGTACGGATACGCCAGCGATAGATCCGGTGCACAACGCAGCTGACAGGCGATCGTCCGACGCTCCAGCGACAAGAGCATTCTACAATCGAATGTCTCTTTTAAGAAAACATGTTTGAAAACGGTCATCATGTTTTTTTTTTAATGGTCCCCGCTGTTGGGGACCTCTCGTTCCCCTATCTCGTGTGGGACAGGGACTTTTTAATTCTAGTAATTTATTCATATTTTTTATTATTATCATTCTCCTCTCTCATGTATCATCTTATCTGTCGTACTGTTTCTTTCATTCTACAATTATCCCAGTCTTTCTCTTTCATTCCATTAGCCATACATCCATCCTCAACCACTACATTCTAGGTTTCCTTACTATTTTATTTTGCAACATTATTTATTGTTCAAATATTTAACACGTATTTTCTTTGTAATTATCATCTTATATTATACTATTTATTTCACTATTTTTGGTACTACTATATTCCATTTATTTCTATATTTTAGTGTTCGTTTTATTTTTACCTATTGCATTTATTACCACCTTCCTGCAGTAGCTGAGGAAGCATTCTCTCTCCCCTTCGTCTTGCATGATGGCCGAGATATTCCTTTCTTCCGGTCATCATGTTTTAGAGTTGTGAGTGTTTAATAGGTTTAGACAATTTTAAAAACAACACTTAACTAGCTGGAACACAATAATGAATGCTTGGAGGAAAGGTAGACACAGTATATTTCAAAAGTCATCCACTTAAAACTTCAGATACCCCAAAATTACCACCATACCAACTACCATAAATTTCTTGAATATCCAAAGAGATTTACCGCGTCGTTTGGTATTTTGTTATAGAATCATATATCTGTGAATCAGTTACACCAGTGATTCCCAAAGTGGTCTATATCGACCCCTAGGGGTCTATGACAACCTGTAAGGGGTCTACGTCAGCGAAAAAAAATTTGGGGGTCCATGAAATGAAAATAAGTGTCCACGATAGTGGATCTCAACACATACACTGATAGTACCAATTTACTTAAATCATACTATCTTATAATATCATAACATTTACATTATTTATAAAAGTACCTATAAAGTAAAAAATTATTATATATGTTTATAAAATTGTGTAAGTTGTAGGATGTTGGTATTCGCTTTGTGGTCGCAATACATTTTGAATATACGCTATACTTCACTACAGTTAGAAATTTACAGGAAATCAATATCAGGGAAGTAGGGGGTCTACCCAACACGGAAAAACATGGCAAAGGATCTACGACACAAAAAAAGTTTGGGGAAATCTGAGTTAGACATTCTATATAGCCTAATATAGAAACTAAACTACCCTGTTTAGTTTTAACATTGTATTTAGAAGCATTGTCTATCTTTTAATTCGTTTTTTAATCTTCTAAGGTCGCATCTGTCTTGCTGTTCCCTCTCTTTCTCTTTCTCTAAGGTTTGCTTTCCTCAAGACAGTAGTAATAATACAGTTATTAATCTGACCAGCGAAAGTTACTTATAAAGGCTCAAGATTACCCAGAGAACAATGGAGAAGTATGTCGAGTTGCTTTGCTTTGAGATTGAACCAGAAATAAGGCGATCTGCAGAAGAACCAAGGTAACGTTTCAAGTAGCAATAGATTGTCGAATGCAGAGGGCTGGTAGACACGACGTCAGTTGGCCCCAACTAGGTAAACCCACCACATAGGTAAGATTGCAGGAAGTCGCTGGAGGTGAGCAGTGCAAGAAGAATGGTCATCGTGATTGTCTTAAGAGAAAGCTAATTCCTCGCAGTGATCGTCAGCTGATACAATGATGATGTTGATGATCAAAAGCTGTTTATTCTTGTGAAGGGATCTAATTTACGTAAGACAGAGAGAGTATTTTGTATCGGTGCAGAAATAAAAGTTACTGTAGAGTCATCCTTACCTCCGTTCTGTTTGGTTTTCTTCAACGTGCCCTGTTTTGAGGATAGTAGTGTTGCCATGTCGTCGCACTGTTCCGCTGGGATGTATGCGGGTGGTGGAGGTGGAGGTGGCGGTGGAGGAGGAGGAGGAGGTAGGCAAGGTGGAGGAGGAGGCGCAGGGGCGGCAGGGGGTGGAGGAGGCGGCGCTTGCGGTGGAGCCGGAGGCTCGGGGAACGAAGACGATACTCCTTCTGGAAATCGTATATATGACTTTCATTATATACATATAAAGAAAATATGTTTTATCGATATCGATATATTCTCGATACAGTATCGATATTTAATCGCATCGTTTTTTGTAAAATTTATCATGAAATAAATAAAAATCGTTTCAAATAATGCTGATAAACTTTTTTCTTACAACCTTAAGAATTTATTTCTCTACTCGTAGAGTATTAATATCATTTTAATTTTTTTATTAAATAAACATACTCTTCTAAATGTATAAATAATTTACTAGGCTATACTTATATAGTTATAGTAATAAATACAGTTACATACAAATATATAGGCAAGTGTAAGTCCGCATAGCAGAATAAATTACCGTTAAAGCCTTAAGGTTCTAGAGAGAAGACTGTGGAGAGGCCATAGCAGAGTAAAACGCTTTCAACTGGTCATATTGGAAATCCGTGGGAGAGACAGTCCAACAGTGGATATCTTACAAGTGTCTAAATAAATATATTTAGTAAATTAGTATGCTTTACCAAAAATCTCCTGAGTTTCTTCTTTTTCATTCTTGATTTCTTCTTTAACCTCCACTTTCTCATTAACCTGCTTCGCTTTCTCATTGCCGCCGCTTTCAAAATAGTTAATCCTGGACATGAGAGCGGATTTCTTAGGTGTGGGCTTCTTCTCTATTTCTGCTAGTTTCTTCTCTGCTTTCTCTGCTCGTTCTAAAGCCTTCTGCGCGTCTTCTTCTGCGAGTCTTATTTTTTCTTCCCATAGCAATATATCTGTTTCCTCGTGCTTCTCTGCCAATTTCAACTGTGAAGGATAAAGGATATAGGATACATGTGCAGCTAAATAATATGAATTAATCTACAGGATGATTTATTGTTGTAAAACCTTTAAAGGGGTAAATATATAACTTATTAGTCAGCAAAAATGTTGAATAATTTTAAACACATTTTCATTCACTCTATAATATCATGTAATCACTCTGAAATATATAACATTAATTTATTTATTCTATTGAAATGGAACAGGAAAATAACATCTGGTAGTACAAAGTCTACTATTTACAGTAAACAATATTTAATTCTAATATACCTACTCTAGCTATAAATTCTGTAATAAAGATAATATTCGATAATTTCTAAACAAAAACTAACAAAAACGGCGGAAAAGTAGTCTATTTTTTATTCTTAGAATCTAATGTTCGAAATTTAAATTTAAGTATTTTTTTAAATATATGTAAACAGCCAGTAACTGAATTTACGGCTAGACTAGGTATAGTAACATGAATTTTTAAAACTATTTCTTACTGTAATACAGTTATTACTTATTTATAAAATATTGATTTTATATATGATATACACATACGTTAAAACAAAAAAAGTATTAATTCTCTCTTTTTTTTGAAATTTGTTAAAAAAAATAGACAGATTTTAAAGGTTCTCATATAAGAACGCGTTTGAAACGTTTTATTTATTTATTTATTTAATATTCTTTATTGTACACAATAAGATACATTTAATAAGTTTTACAATAATATACAGAAAAGTACAATGGGCGGTCTTATCACACAAGGCAATCTCTTACAGACAACCATAGTAAGGAAAAGATAAAAGTACTTATAAAGGGTAGTTCACGTGTACAAAAAAATACATATTCACAAACAAATGAACATAAATATACATAAACATACATAGACATACATACTTTAACATACATACATACGTATATAACATATATACTTATAATAAATAAACCTTCATATCTTTATAAGCTGTGGTATGTCATAATCAACATAAAAATCAACTTATTTTTCTTTTTATGTATACTTCTTTTAAAATAATTATATATTTATTCAAGAAGATATTTTTATGCGCTTTTTAATTGTCGATTATTTTAACAATATAAGTAGTAAGCTGCCACTGTCTGAAAGCTGATCTGTTGACATGAGGCGGCGAGAAAGACAACTTTATATGAAATTTAAAAAAAAATTTAACTAAGTTAGACACATTTAAATCAAAAACACTTATATCTTTATACTATATAATTAACTTAAAATATTTTTTTTATTGATATAAATAAATATATATGGTAAGAAAGCGTACCTGGAGCTCGTCCAGCTGTTCCCGATGGCGACATGATTGCAGTTCCAGAGCGTCACGAAGACTGTCCACCTCTGCCAGCAGGCGACCGAGCCGTTCATCCATCTCCAGCTCTCCCATCAGCAGCGTACTCTGATGCGTCAGGACCTTCACCCGTTTCTTGGCGTCTCGTGCTTCAGTCTTATACCTGGGATTATATGAAGGTATTCTATTTAAGTGACTGGAATCCATGAGCTGAAATTCAAAGGTTACATCCAGCAACAGCGAAATTAACTATCACATCGGTCTACCTAATGGTTGGTCCAACCACGCCGAGTCTACTTGCTTCGTGGTCAGTCGGAAACCTTTCGTCCCCAATAGCAAATAATTCTTACTTCGTGTATATATATACGAACGTAATAGCATGCGTGAATAGGAACGTCAGATGGTGCAAGCGAGAGGTGTGTGAGAGGGACGGACGACGGTTGAACGACAAATGAGCATGCGCAGTTTAGGTTAGGAGTTCTTTTTTAAATATAAAATATTTTTGTCCCACGAAAGACTTTAAAATTATTTTATATTCTTATTTTAGGGTAATAAACAGAGATAAAGTTAAAAGTGAAAATAATTGTTAATAAATACATGTTTGCGGCTAAAAGTTAATGTAACAGAAGGTCTATGTTTCGACATAAATATTTAAAATGTCTATATATATAGAGCACGCAAACGATATACTCGTATATATGTATATATATATATATATATGTATATATATATATATATATATATATACACATATATATATATACACATATATATATATACTTATATATATATACACAGCAGAAACCTTTATTTTTCTTATCGGAAAAGTAACATACATTTTTTTTCTCTTGGTATGCAACAGGACAGTTACATCTGGCAGTACAATATGTATTAAAATAAATGTTAAAAATGCTTTTTTTACAATATTACCATTGTGTTATTTATTATGATTAAAACCATACATTTTTAAGAATGTATCATACATTAATTAACAGCAAATGAGCTGTACATTCAACTCTTTACATCACCCTGTATAACATGTACTATACTAATTCTGTCTGAAGAGTTTCTCTCGTGATGGTAATGATACTAGAAAAGATAACCCCGTTTATGAAAATTAAAATCATTTAAAAACACTTTCTCTTACTCAATTAAAAGAGAACATAAGAGAGAGTGTTCCTTTGGACATACATTGGGATACACTCTTCTATCTCTCAGTGCAGTTCTTATAACTGAATATTTGAACTATTGCATGCCATAAATATCTTTCACAGCTCTTATAGTCTTCAGAAGCAATCTTAAATAATTCATTGTATCTGTAACTGATTTTTTTAATTTTAATTAAGCATTTTTAGTACACTGTCTTGAAGATTCGTGCTAGTACAAAAACCTTCAAGTTGCCAGCTGTTTTAGTGTCTAAAGTGGTAAGTCAGATGTTACTCTTACGTGCGATCAATTTTCTCTTTCCTTTTTTATCTGGTCTGATCTTTCTAGACTTTTGTACAGGAAATTTTTAATATTGTGTTTCCTATAAAGGAACACATAACAGAACAATTATTTGTACCTTAACTTTTATTGTACACCAATACCTCACTTTGCGTCGTGGTTACGTTCCAAAAAAATACGACGCAAATTGAAACGCCGAAAAAAAGAATTAAGATTTTCTATAGCAAACCATATAAATATCGAAGATAGGTTCCAGGGTTACGAAAATACTACTTTTTAAAAAGAAAATTGAACAAAGTAAACATTAAAAAAACAAAAATAATGTAACTCTGTCAATAAATAAATTGGAAAAATACATGCCTTTTTTGTAACCAGAAACAACACGTAAAAATGTATATAAATTTATTATTCTCTTTTAACAAAAAAGCACAACACACTACATTACAACACACAAGGTAATTAAAACTGAACTCTAAAATTAGCAAATAAAGTGAAAATAAAATTGTATTCCAATTGCATTGATTTTTAGTTAGAAAGGGATTTCCCGACTTTTGATGGCATGGCGCAATTAGAAACAAGTGTTGCCATCTTTTAGAAAAAAAAGGAAATTTCAAGACAAATTAAAGACTCGAACCCAAAACAACGCAATCTTGAAAATCTAACGACGCACAGTAAAAATAAGTACTAATTAAGCAGCGACGCAACTTCGAAAAATAACGCAAAACGAAACGACGCAAAACGAGGTATTAGTGTACTCTTATTTGTACTGTCGGTGTACCTAAGTAAATAAATAGACTTCTTTCTCGCACTTACGTTTCAGCCATCTGCCTGTCCTTGTCTGCATTGTCCTTCAACGCTGTAACTTCTTCCATTAGAAGCTTCGAGACTCTGTTGTGCCTCTCTAGCTGGCTGCGTAGCTCTTGAAGCTCCTTCTCTTGTACGACGCATTTCTCTTTCTCCGCTTCCAACTCCTGTATTAAAATTCAATGGAAAAATTAACACATTATTGATTGGTAAATTGGTCTGTGTAACGACTAAATCAAATTCTGCTTTGAAAAAATAAAGTCGTTACTCTACTGAAAATCGGAGCAACACCAATTTTAATAGTTCCATCAGGAATATTTAAATAAATCTGTCACTGTTTGATGCCATAATATTTATTTTTTGATATATATAGGCCTACTATCAGAGACGGCATCTTCTCATGCAGTATCATATTCACAATCACCACAATTTGATTCATAAATACTCAGATAATCGGATAAACCATCTGCACCGGTCAGCAATGTTTGGCCTTAAAAAACATGATTTACAGTACCCGTATTTTAACAATTTTAACAATACTTGTTTCGTATTTAATTGTTTAGGTAAATTATAACTATACATAATAAACACCATTATACCTATTGCTAAAATGAGACAACAGCTCCTAATAGATACCGGACTGTTTGTAATTCGTGTGACAGAGATAACGCTCTACGAATCCGAAATTAGCCGATTGTTTCTTTCCAAAAATCGATGTGCAATATTTATCGCCAGGTACTGTAACTCGTGTCCGGTCAACAATGTGATAAGATAATCACATTAGGATGATAGGATAATCATCTTAATGTGTTTACATTCCTTTAACCCTATATGTAGCTCGTTTCAAGTTGAAAATTCTGAAAAACAACCTAAAATCACCTTATGCGTGCTTATTGGGTTACATTTCGTATAATCAGTCTATTATTATAACTTCCGTATATATAATATTTCAATAACTTGTTTACAAATGTTTACACTTATTGAATAATTTATAAGGTAAGTATGATGTATACATTTATACAGCGCAACAATCTCCCCACAATGTTCCAGTATTTAGACCTGGTACCTTGGTCAGAAGGACATTTTTTAGTCTTCTTTTCAAAAGTCTACGCATTCCGATATGTATTTCCTCCATTTATTTAGTTCAAACACGTTTTATTTACTTTATTTACAGCCGGCACTCAAACGAATCCATAGCTGTGATTATATAAACAAAAATACATTTAAAAACCTTTTAAGTTAAACGGTTTTTTGATACTCATATTGTGGTGGTTGTGGAAAAATATGTACCTAGTCCGCCATATTGGAACGGCGTCCATCTTGAATTTTAAATTTTGACATAATCATCGTGTTTTACTAGCGTAGGCCGTTCATTAGATACCCATATTGAGGGGGTTAAGGAAAAATATGTAATCCGCCATTTTGTATCGGCGGCCATCTTAGATTTATAATGTTATTGATTTTATTATATTGTATTGTCATCTAAATTAAATGTGTGTACTAAATTTCGGATCAATCTGACAACGGGAAGGTGCTTAAATTTCAATTTCTAATTTTGACCCAAATAAACATATTCCGTACGGGTCGAACTAAATAAAACCGTTTAAAAATGACATACTCGTATATTAGCCCCGTATCCGCGTCGCTTGACCGCAACGAGATAAAGTATATAACAATTTATAGTAAAGTGTATTGGTTAAAGGTTGTGGTTCCTACCTGAGCAAGGGCCACGTTGTGTTCGTGAGCTTCAAACTCATGAAGGCGAGCAGCGCTGAGGTCCGTCTGCAAGGCAGCCACCTGTTCACTCAGCTCTGACACCGTCCGCTTCAGGAATTCCACCTCCTCATTGCTGCTGCTATCTGATGCTGTAACATCCATGATGTTCCATGAATATTTTTAATATTATATTTATGTACGTATCAGTGTCCCATATATGGACAAAAGTAGTCAAGATCGCTGGATATTGCTGCAGGTAAGCACGATCTTCGTGGTCTGAAAGATGCCTATGTCTTACAATGGGCGTAATTTGGCTAATCTGATGACAATAAATGAATAAGGATTACGAGAAAGATCCAGGGTATATTGGTCAAGGTTGTGAGTGATGATAAAAAAAAATTGTCACCGGCATCAGTGGTATCCGTGATGTCGATGTCGACCTGAGTGGCAGGCAACGCATGGAGTAATGCGGCACTTCTTCTCTTCAGCTGTTTGTTCTGCTTATACCATTCTCCAGCCTGCTGCATGACCCTGGAAACATAAGATATACATCTAATATATAAAATTCTCGTGCCACGGTGTTCGAACTTGAACTCCTCCGAAACGGCTTGACCGATTTTTACCAAATTTTACATGCGTATTCAGTATGTCTGAGAATCGGTTAATATCTATTTTCCATACCCCTAAGTGATAAGGGTGGTCCACCCCTAAATTTTTTTTTTAATTTTTTAGACAATTTTTTTGGTTTTTATTTTATTATGATACAGCATACAAAAATACATACAAATCTAAATTTTCACCCCTCTATGATCAACCCTTATCTTACATTTGTTAATTAAAAACTTTAATTTTTTTTGCAAAACAACGTTTGCGGGATCAGCTAGTTCTCATATATATAGGTTATACAAAGGTCCACCGCTACTTGTGGGCATCTGTAGTCAGTATTACAATACTCTCATGTTATTACATTAGCTGATATATGCCCACTGTAGGGCATATGTCTCATCCTAAATATCGTATCTATAATCTGTCATGCATCTAACGACTTCCCGCGTTCTAACACCTTCAGGTTCTAAAGACTGCTTATATACTGCTCGTCGAGTTCCTCATCCTACACCTAAACCTTATCCTCAATACCTGACCACGTCTCTGCTGGTGGATTGGATTTTAAATGGTAACCCATTTGCGAGAGAAGGAATTCTTTCTTATTCATGTCTAACGTTTTGCTTAAAATTCCTCGATTTTAGCCATGAGAGAAATCTACGATCGAAGTTATACATTTTTTGGTTACAAGTTTACAGATGATATCGATGCCTTAAAATCGAAGGTTATATACGATTTTATTTAGTAAAGCTCTAAGTCAATTTATTATTTATTTTTGACATCAATAGCATACAAATTTTGAGCAGTCCCATATACGTATGACAGAGGGAATGTGAAGCTATTCTTCTATGCCAGTACCTTGGTTCTTCTTGCGTATAATAAAAAAAGTAAATAATTCATAGCGTAACAGTTCTTGCATCTTTGTGTTAGATGGACGACAATAGTGATTTTTCTTATTAACTACAAAATATAATAAAGAATTTATCAAAATATAACCTGTGAAAATGTACCTAAAATAAAAAAAAAACAATCTCAAGGATAATAATAAAATTATAATTATTTTGTTATACATGATAATAAAATAGCAAATTGGCGTGATTGTCAACTATTTTATTTTTAATCCTATTTCTCAAAGTGTTATAAATAAATCAACAGGCAGAACCTCCACAATACATCTTTAAAAGTAATGTTTAACAATACTGATTACTACTGTAGATATAGCCTTATTAAAAATAATCAGGCGACATCACTGCCTGCATTCTTGTCATTTAAATATTCGTTTATTGAATAATAATCTTTTTACGTTAATTTACTTTAAAATGCGTTTCGATTTTATAAATAATGGTCCAAAAGCGTTTTGCGGAATTTTATTAAAATATCTGATTACGTTTATTGCAAATGAATTTGAGATTTTTTCACGGTGACTTAAAAATACACTATGAACGCTCCTTATTTTTATTTATTATAATTATTGTAAAATATAATAAATATATTGTTAAAATTAAATTATTTAAATTGATAATTAATTTTAGAAATCAAAGAAAATCAATAACTATTTTTTGGTAAAAATCAATTCTTTACACCGACCAAGAAAGGGGACATGAGTCACCACACAAGAAGGTCGCCTGAAAGAAGAAACCTAAGAAAAAAGAGAACTTCAACATAGAAAGCTACAGAAGCCGCCAAAACAAAGGCATGAGCTACGGATACGGACTGCTCGTGGTACGTGTGTCACAGGCACATAGACGCACCATATATGGTCCAAGTGGCAGCACGAGAACCGGCAGAACTAGTAGTAAGAGGAAATTAAGACTACAGCTCGAGCATTATTATCGACGAAGCAGTAACATCCCTACAAGGCTAACATCGCACAATCTTATTGAAACAAGAGGAGTGACACAGAGAAAGAGAGAGAAAGGGAGAGAGAGTAATTTTTATACAGACACTAACGCCTAATATATCTATCATTCATTTAATATACTATAGAATAAATGTGTCTTGTTTTATTATCATTAAGGGACCTTTTCAATACTGTAATATAATTGCACGGAAATATATAATATTAACTGGAATAATAGTGGCGCCATTTACCCAAAATTGGTCATACTAGCTTAGAAACCTTTGTGGGATAATTCACAACAACTTTGCTGAAGATCATCACATGATCATATGCATAGTTTACGAATCTATAGAGGACATACAGACATTATATATAAATATATATATATATTGACGTTTAGATATAGACTAACATAATTATGGTCAGGGCCACGTACGCTTAATAGGTAAACATATATAGGATATATATATATATATAACGTTATATAAAACGTGCAAAGGCTGTGGCGCACCAACTTGAATTATATAAATAAAAAGGTTTCAACAACTTATAAAAGTAAACAAAAACTTTGTAAAGGTAAACTTTAAAAGTTGCAATATACTTTTACTAATCCCGATTAAATCGAAGCAAACACGTGACGTGAAAACGTGATAAAAGTTGCAACGAATGTAAATAAAGTTGGAGCAATGAAAACAAAAAACTACTTTAAGAAACCTTAAAAGATTACTTAATTTTTATTTGTTCAAATTGAGAACAACTTTGGTCAATACCTTTGTAAAGGGCTAAGGAAAATTTACAGAAAATTATTTCGAATTATAAATTATGTTTGGATAAATAAATAATTATTGAAGCAAAGCGCTAGAGGACTGAGATTTGCGATCAAAAGTGTTGCTAATGTTTTATAATAGAAGAATAAAGAAGTTGCTCTCAAACTTTAGTTATTACCTTTGTCAAGGGCTTAGAAAAATTATAGTAAAATTATTTCGAATTATAAATTATATTTGGATAAATAAATAATTATTGAAACATAGCGATAGAGGACTGAGACTTGCGATCAAAATTGTTGCTCATTTTATAAAAGAAGAATAAAGAAGTTGTTCTCAAACTTTAGTTAATACCTTTGTCAAGGGCTTAGGAAAAATTATGGTAAAATTATTTCGTATTATAAATTATATTTGTATAAATAAATAATTATTGAAGCAAAGCGCTAAAGGAATGAGATTTTCGATCAAAAGTGTTGCTAATTTTATAAAACAAGAATAAAGATATCACATTTATTTAAATATAGAACATTTAATTTAAATTTCGTAAAAAATATTAAAATTTTTCTGTCGTTAAAAATCTGAAACTATATTGGCATTTTTAGTGAAACAGTAAATATATTTAAAAGTAATTTTTTTTAATTCGTGGTTCAAGGCAACAGTTTTAGCACATACACCCACTGCGTAGCATAGGCCTTCCCCAAAGATACATACGGGGCGATATCATAATCGCCACGCTTGGCAGATTGGCGATCATAGTGTGGTATTATGGTACGCAGAAGATCCTGCTGTCAATCTAGAAACTTTTTGATGAACTGTTACAATCCTATATAATTAATTCACAAAATGTGAATAATATAATATTGTATCCCGGGAATCAAGCCCTTAACCCTTAATAGCCTAGAGTTTCAATTTTGATACCAATCTTTTAAACCGAATGTTCACATTACTATTATTTTTTTTATAGGTTGGCTGTATGAATTTTACTGTTGTATAATATTCTTTCCAACGAAATTAAAAAAAAATCTATTTTTCCATTCATCTAGACTCTCAAACAAACACAGTAATATTATTAAAAAAAATCACTTTCGTAAATCAGGCTATTAAGGGTTAAGTCACAGACGCCCGCTTAGTTAATTTTAAAAAAATATATATTTATATAAAAATTACAGAAATAGACTTACATGTTCACAATTAAATTATTAAACGGAATCTCCAATAAAGAAATAAATTTTTCACACTGGCACAATGTCATTAATTCCATTATAATAACAATAAAAAAATATAAATCCTTTTCTAATTGTATCTCGTTCATTGTTTACGCGGGAACGAATACAATCGCGCGTAATTTCAAAAATGGAACGTCTATTTTCACCATATAGAACTTTTTAAATTTTTATTCGAATAGTGACGTGACACAAGACGAGCGCAGAGACGGACTGCAATCGCCTAGTGAGGTTCTATACGAATCGATAATGTAAAACATAAATCTGTACCGTGTATTCACTTTCTAACTTTTATTGGTGAATGAATTATTTATAAATTCCGTATTTATATTCGATGACATGCATTTTACATATATTTGGGTTTCAAGGTTTCTCTGACAAGGCAGATTCGGAAGTTAAAGAGATAGTGCAGAATAGATATCTGTATCCTTTATGGTTTTGGAGTACCACGGATGGGCAGGCACACAAAAGTGGACAGATAACATTGCTAGTCTTAGAAAAACGCTAAAGACAGCTTCAAGTCTGTCCTATTGGAAATCTATGGTGAAGTCTTATGTCCAACAGTGGGCTATAATATAATTTTAAATATTGTTTCAGCTTCACTGCCAGTGTGTTCAAAAGTAAAGCCGACTCAATTTTTCGTTACATACATATTTAAAAATTATTCAAATTTTATTAACTAACCATTTGTATATATAACATAATTATATTATATTATAGGTATTTGCAATAAAAACATAGATAATTCAAATTTGCGAATTGATCCATCGACAACATTATATATGCGTCCATTAAGCCTGTTTTAAAAAAAAAAAAATTTTTTGAATTTCGAAATCAACAATGAATATTTATGATTAGAAAAAAATGTCAAATAGATCTATGGAATAGAAAAAAAAAACGTGTTTACATCCTATGTGGTGAAAACTCATAAAATAGCAGTTTTTACTCATGAATATACACTTTCTAGTATTATTATTTTTATAAAAAAAAACTATTGTTTATTAATAATATTACTGGTTCTCTTAAATCAAATATTTTTTTTTAATTTTTATATGTTTCTTCGTCATCATCCTTTTAACTATAAAACGTTCACAGCTGAACATGAATCTTCTCTGGAAACTTTATCACACGATCGTCGGTATAAAATCTTATATAAATCACACTTTGTGCATTCATTATTTAGGATTGCCACTGATAAACGAATTTTCAGAGGGTGGGCATAATACCACACTGTAGTTGCCAACCATTATGGCTATGTATATACAATATAAAAGTAAAAATATATATTTAAAAGTACCTACGAACGACGGGACTTGTAATATGACCAGCATTGCATCCGGTCCGCCCCTACGATCTTAAGTTGATTTATATTGATCTAATTCATAATACCAGAGAAACAATATTGTAAATGATTTGACAAGGAACTAAAATCAATCTGATCTCCCTTATGACAAAATCCTTTAACTTTTAATAACGCATGGCCTGTATTAGGACAAACAGTAAATTTGTTAAGATCTTTTCCAAAAAAAAACTTAAAATCAGTTACTTTTTTATTGCTTGACCAATTTTAACCAACATCTCGCCTGATAAGTGTCATCATTATTCAATAAAAGACTATTTAAATGACAAGAATCCTTGGCAGTGATGTCGCCTGTTTGTGTTGTGGAGTTTCTATTGCTTCTTCTACACAACTATAACACCTTGCGAATCAGAGTAGAGTCAAAAACAATAAGTTTACGATCGATAGGAGTTCTGTTAAAAGTTCCAATGTTGAATAAATGAATATCTTTGATGTTGTCGAAGATAAAGCAAGACTTATTAAGTACCTTCCCTTTAACCCGAAGAGAGAAATAAAGAAGCTGGTAGATGGTTGCATATTCGAAACGCTTGGTATACCTCCAAGGAAACTCCATAAAAGAGTGGAATTCAACCAACTTCTTACTCGTTTTATAAAGAAACAATGATAGTGGGACAAGGCCGTGAAAATTCCACAGCGCATTCCTCAAAATTAATCCTGTACAAAACTGACAGACCTGTTACTCGCCAGCGATGTTCAAGACTGAGTAATTTCTTAGAAACTATCTCATTATCATCTTTAAGTTGAACAGCATACCGTTCTATCGTGTCAAGATCTACAAGCTGGTGTTTAGTCCACATATAGAACCTGTGACCTTTATTGCATGATCTTTGCCTAAACATTAAAAAAAAGTTAGTAGTTGCATTTTGGAGGGAAAACTATTGTTTATTCACACCGATCTTCCTCCTATGAATCATTAGAACTAATTGTAACGTAATAAAAGATACAAGCGAACGCTAATTGATGTAAGGAACCCGTTGATTCATTCTATTTGAATGTTAGGCAGTCGTTCTTTTTGGTAAGATATGTTTTACTATTTCCTATGTTGTAATATCTCAGTTCATCACCACCATTATCGTATCATACAACGTCTACAAAACCTAGACAAATTTAATTTCGTCGAATTTTGTAAAATGTCGTCCTATCGTTCTATTTATTTTTTAGAAAACTATCTCTTGGTGTTAAAATTAAAACTCGAGTGCAAATAACAGACTGAAATTTATTACTGTACTATTTCAAAGAAGACTAGGGCTTTTATAGCTTCAGAGGTCAATAGTTCACGGAGCGGAAGTGTCGGTGAACTGTAAAAACTGAAGCATTCGTAAGTATGAAAAGGAGTAATACATATCTACTTCTGCTATGTAGCAGTAGTCGTGCATCTACTGTTATGCACGACTACTGCTACATAGTGGAAGTAGCTATATATTAGTCCTTTTCTTACTTAGGATGGACTTCCGCATAGTAACGCCTGAATCTATTAGATATTAAAGCATTTGTGTTTCAGAACCTACATGTGACTCTCCGGCGGAGGTTGATCCAGCTAGGACGAGGCTTACCTGGTCGTGTCAGTGTTGATGTTGGTGTGGTGTGTGTGGAGTCAGGATTAGAGGGAAGCGTGGACCACTCAGCAATCTAAGGAAGGATACTAATCCTACCTCGGATCGCCCACGCTGTTCGCAACTACGGGGTCGAGCGATTAACGCTTTTGTACAACGCACGTGTTTTTTCGTACGGTGAGCGGACATTAGTTGTGTGGCCATTGCCGTGGGTGCATTTGCACTTGCAGAGTTGTGAGTGAAGCGTGTGGTGTTATGACTGCGGGAATCCTGCGATAGGATCTGTAAGGACGTCTTTAGGACGTTTTACGAGGTGTCTAAAAGAGGTCCCGGGGGAGTAGCGAGTAGAGTTCGCTGTAAGTGGTTGGAGAGAGAGGCTCTTCTTGAAGTATACTTTTGAGCATCCCTGGAAGAACCCCTAGACGGTCACGAGTTCACCAATCACAATCCCTACTTTTCAACCAATCACACGTGTCGTTTGTGTGAGGGCAACGGAAGATATCTACGACAGAGAAAGTTATACATAACAATTCTAGTTTTGTACCGTTATATAATATGCAGCTTTAAAATTGTAGCGACAACTACAATTTTAACCAACTTAGAGAGATTACACTGTAAAGTTAAATAGTCATGTATTGCAATTATAAATTATAATTACTTAATATATTCACATATCTAATGGATTCAGGCGCTATTTTGCGGAAGTCCATCCTAAGTAAGAAAAGGATCAATATATAGCTACTTCCGCCAATGCAGTAGTATTCGTGCAATAAAGTGCACCGCCCTCCAGCCCGCTGATAAATGCAGAGTGGTGACTTTGTGTTTGGCACTAATCGGTGTTATATTACTCCTGAGGATGCCCCGTGGAGGGGTGAAACACGTGTTGAGTGATCTAACGGTGGTAGTTGTGTAATTCGCGTTGTTTACCGCATGCGCATATATATATATATATATATATATATATTTATATATATATATATATATATATATATATATATATATATATATATATATAAATATATATATATATATTCACCCGCATTGTGATGTTCTTGCCCCAAGTAAAGCAGGGGAACGAGTATAAAAAAAATATCCTAGTGATGGGCTCCGAGCACAGTCATCTTCATTGCTGCCTGGGTAGCTCTGAAACTTCTTATAAAGAACATCGAAAAATACCTCGTTTGAGACCAATAAACAATCACCGGCAATATACACTGGTCAAATACATTCATCATCAGATTGCGGTATTTCGAACGACGACAAACAAAAATAAAACAGTCTTATCGGAAATCACACCCGTTACATCTATAGTTGTAAATTGAAGTACCTAAGAAGTCACAAATGCATAAACAATTCAAGTCAGGTGTTCCGTGTCTGCCAAAACATTGCCTAACCTGCGGCCGGTCACGTGATGTAACTTATGTGACGTAAGCACTGGCTCTCTTCGCGCATTCCCTCGGAGAAACGAAAGCCTTAAATCTGGGGCGCGCTCAATTCGCCCTCGCGAGGTTCGCATTTATAATTTTTTTTTCAATAAAACTAATTAATAATTAATTTGAATTATATTTAATATTATATTAATACAATTGGTCCAACGGGTGATACATAAGGCTGAAAGGTTTTCGTGTCTTTGCCTCTTTTTTTTAACTCGTATTCTTGTCTCTTATGTCAAATATGACAGCTATGTGAACAGCTGTGCGGTTTATGTATGATAGAAAAGGCCGTCATGCGGTGAAGCTTTAATTACGGTATGTAAAACCTGGATACAAAACTATGTATAGACGCGAACTCGATATGAAACCTTATCAGATCGCATTAAGATATATATTGCGTTATATCTTAAAATATAGGCTATTTTTACAAGTAGGAATTCTTATATACAATAGCAATTTATTAATATGTTATATGGCAACACTATTATGTTGAATAATTATGCTAGCAACACTGTAACTGATTTATTATGAGCAGTGGCAGTTCAACGGTTGAAGAATGAGACGATCATAGGTAGCGCGTTCAATTCCCAAGATACAATCTTATATAATCCACACTTTGTGCATTAATTATATAGGATTGCCACTGCTCACAAGCAAGGTTCCAGAGGATGAACAAAAACGTCCTCTGCGTAACATAAAACCACACTGTGATCGCCAACCCTCCTGCCAAGCGTGGCGATTATGATATATCTCCTTAAATATCTTTGGGGGAGGCCTTCGCGTAACAGTGGGTGTCTATGGACTGAGAAAAAGAATATAGTATAGAAGTATAACGCAAATATTTGGGATAGGTGTTGCCATAATTAAAATAAATATAAAATTCACATATAAATGACATATATTTGGCCAAAATCAAAACTTCCGTATGTACCTTTAATTATATATTATTATTAATCTGCAACACTCCTGTCACGATTTAAAAACAATAAACAACGTATACAGTTATCACAGATTATAAAATTATTTAATCAAAGGTATCGCAACGTAATATACAGGGTGATTGATATAGGGGCTATAGAGTATTTATAAAGCTTTGTCAGTAGAAATCTTTATAGCTTTGACACTTCTTTCTAAACACCATGTATTTTTTTCTATTATAATAAACAGTTAGTTTGATGTTTTAATTTATGATTGTATTTATAATTATGTATCATACTGTATTTAATATAGGTATATATCAATAAATGTATGCTATATACATATATATGTATGTTTTGTATATATGTACACGTTAACTACCAATTATCTATGTCCCTAGTGTTTCTATACTATGGTTGTCTATAAGAAATTGCCTCATGTGATAAGACCGCCCATAGTATTTTTTTCTTTACTATTATGCGACTATATATTTTCTAAAGTGTACTATAAAGAGTATTAAATATATAAAAGAAATAACAGACCAAGTTACGTTAATTTTCTTTTCATTTTAAAGAACTCAGCTGTACTGACTGTGATAGAAGAAACAAGAGAAGTTTTAGTTTGTAGTCTTAAATTATGCTGTCTATTCCACGTGCTATATCTTGTAGACTTGAAGGTTAGGTTAATAGGAAAAGGTATGTCTTCTAAATGGGAGTAGTTGAAATGTAACTTACTTCTGCATAACGCCCGTGTCGATCTCATGCTGGTGCTTCAACTGCTGGTACTCCTGGAACAGCTTCTCGGAAACACTGCGCAGTTTGGATAGTTCTCTCTCCCTCTCGGAGAGCTCTGCCTCCACGTGTCTCTTTTCCTCTGATAGGATGTTGTACCGTCGTTGCAGATCATCGTGTTCTCTTTTAGCTGTCGAGAAATGTATTATTTCATTATTTTTTATGCTTATTTATTTATTATTAAAAAATATGACATGAGGAAAGTTCTAGAACAGTATTTTGCAAGGTTTTGTGTCCAATGCTCCATTTTGGCCTTTCCAAAGTTACGCCCCTCTTGTCAAATATATATTTTTTTATATTAAAGCGAAATGATTAAACTCGTGCCAAGTGCCCAAAGGGGCATGGGCCCCATGTTGGAAAACATTGTACTAGAAGAACCCAATACGATAGTATTTTTTAAGCATTAAAAGTTGCAAACGTACACTGATGTGACAAGAACCTATAAGAAATTGGCAAGGATTTTTGATTTCTAATATAGCAAATATTCACAAATATCCATATAAATCATGGATGCACAGACCGCGGCCCGCCGGTCGAATACTGGTGGCCCGCCGACAGCAAAAATAATACTCCCGTACATTTGAAAAATATTGAATTCTATTCCAGAATAAAACCAAAAAAAAACAAATTACCTATACTTCTGGTGGCCGGCCCGCCATCAGTTCATGATTTGCCCGAGTGACCTCTAGTCTTAATAAGTCTGTGCAACCATGATGTAAACACATTTTGCTTGCAATGAATATTTTTTTTTACTGATCAATATCGCTCTAGTATTTTGCTTACAATGTGTATTTTTTTGCATTTACTAAACGCAGACATTTAGGAAAGTGTTTGCCATTGTTTGATAAAGATAAAAATTTTATATTCAACAGTGGAACTTTTAACAGAACTGTTATTTATTAACTTAATATTATATGCGCCTAATTTGAACCAGCAGCCATTTTGTTTTTAAATTTAAAAAAGAGCTCTGTTGTTGAAAAGGTTTATTTGAAAGTCTAAGATTAATGATATTGTTTGAAAAAAATATATATCGTTCGATTGGCCATCTCCCGAGTTAATGCAATATTGCATTCATTGTAAATCATTTTGAATTATTGCTCGCAAAACACCTGGTTCCAAATTGGCGATATCTTTTTCAATGTTAGCATTAAAGGTTTGTAAGGTGAGTTTGAAATTTACGCTGTGTAAAAACAATTGACTACAAATCTACCAAATAATCAATAATAATAATTCCACATTATTTGGGTGTATTGCTCCGTCGCTTTTTGACAACCAATTTTCTATATACCTGTCAAATGTCAAAGTGACATTTGGCGCCATTTGTAAAAATTAAGACGCGTTCGTTATGACATTACTTTTAATTACTGTTATTAATATTCCAAATCGAAGATATATTTATTATATTTTCACACTGTGCAATTGTGGACGTATTACGTAAAATCGCAAACAACTACGCAGTTTATTGCAATGAAATCGAGATATTTATTTGACCTTGTGTTACATTGCTACAATGGAGAACATTTAAATATGGAACATTGCTTAAAAAAGTAAGTAGTTTTTTTTCATTTATGCAGTAACGCAAAAGTATTACGCTTTTTGCATTCAATTTTATTGAAACGTTTCGTGGTTTTTGGTAAAAAAATTAATGACTACAAAAAAATCGTAAAATAGTGAGGAGTTTTTTTTTTATAATAAATAGAAAATCATTATCATCGGTCTTGCGCTGCCCATCGGTTGCATGAGCTATATGTTCCGCCCACTGCCACTTTAAACGAGCATGTCTTTGAGCTACGTCGGTGATCTTATTTTTTTTGTGGATCTACTCGCAGCGAAACTCCGAGCATAGTCCTCTCCATCGTTCTCTGGGTGACCATCAACCTTTATATGAGGCTCGCCGCAAGTGACGCCTTGGATCCATATATCATCACCGGCAACACACACCGGTCAAAGACCTACGTCTACAAACATTGAGGTACTTCTAGGTCTAGTGGGTCCAAGACATGGTTACACAGACTTATTAAGACTGGGGGCCACTCGGGAAAATCATGAACTGATGGCGGGCCGGCCGCCAGAAGTATAGGTAATTAAATATTTTTGATTTTATTCTGGAATAGAATTCAATATTTTTCGAATGTACGAGAGTACTATTTTTGCTGTCGGCGGGCCACCAGTATTCGACCGGCGGGCCGCGGTCTGTGCATCCATGGTCTAAGACGTCATAAATGAACTAAAGTGAAATGTCATTGATAAATAAAAAAAAATCTTTAATTAGAAATCTTCGATTCTATCGTCGTAGTTTCTATCGTTGGGAACTAAACAATATTATCAGCAATAGAATGTAATCATAATGACTTCTTGATAAGAATAACAAAAGAGATCGTTAGGTTTATGTATATATAGATCTTTCAGAACGCCAAAAATTATTTGATAAATTTTTACCATGACTAAATAATATACAGGGTGATTGGTTATAGATAGATCTTCAAAGAAATTAATGTATAGTTCTCTAACCCAGGGATGAGAAACACGCGGCACTTTAATCACAACGCACGCTTATAATTTCCAAATAAATATTTTTATATATTTATTTCCCTAATCAATATAATAATTTGAAATTTATTATAAAAGAATGGTATACACTAAACCAAAACAATTTGTTTGTGACGAGTTATTCACATGATTTTTTCGTATTGAATAGGTATATAAAAACTTTTTTTTATTCACATTTCTTTATTATAATGTTTAATATAAATAATGTCCGGTAGAGTAGTGGCCTGCCAAACGATTTTAAAATTTAAATTGGCCCGTTGATTAAAAATATTTCTCACTTCTGCTTTAATTAATCAAAATCTTTGAAAATCACCCTCTCATCATTGCGACAGGTCAATTACTTCTAAAGTAAACAATAATTTATTTAAATATTTAGTAATATGAATTTTAAAAAAGCAAACACCATTTAAAGCTTTTTTACACCTATTTATAATCACCTAGCGTACCTCCATAGGTTCAAATACGAAGATTCCCCTAACTGTCCTAAATGTGTCGGAATGATTGAAGATGCAGAGCACGTCTTTTTCGTCTGCCCCCGATTTAACGAAGTCAGAAGATCTTGGGAAGAAGGTGTAGGATGCAAAATCTATCCTGAAACTCTGATAGCTACAATGCTGTCCTCACCTTCGGCCTGGGAACTTACGAGCGCGTTATTTACGACCGTGCTGAAGCACTTGCGAAAAATAGAACAGGAGCGGAGGAATCTGGCCTGAACAGCTTCCTGATCAAGAAAATCTGCGGCTATATCCCCTCTGCGAAGTAATGCCTAGCGGCCATGCTGTGGTGACCAGGGATACCGAAGAAAGAAGATTGTTTTTAGTCGGTATTGACGCCTAGATCGAGCCCGACATACGCACCATCAGGCCCTATGATACGTAAACGTATTTTAAAACCTCTTCGAAAAAAAAACCTATTTATAATCATCCTATATGTGTAGATATTTTGCCTTTTTCCTAGTTTATCTGCAGTCTCAGACTTTAATCAGATTTATTCCTTTTCCTTTATCACGTTTAAGATACTCCTCAGCAGGATATCTCTTCACCTGTTGCTAATGCTGTTACTAACTCATTTAGTTGTGACGGACAAATAGTCAATCGACAATTAACTAATTATATACAAAACAATCCTTAAATCAATATAGATTTATGGCGTACAATTATGAGAAATGCCCGCGACTCCTGCCTTAACATTAAAGCCTTCGATATGCTATCTAAAGTAACTAATCAAACGCGCCATATTTTATTACAAACATAGAAGATCCTTGAAGCTAAACATAAGAATTGTTTTTTTTTTTTTAATTATGAGGCAGAGACATTACATTTCGGTCTAATCAGTTTTATAACTTTTTTTAGTCTTTATTTTCATACTCCTTTTTTCACAATATCTTTTATGTCTTCCTTTTAACCATCACATCTTCTTTCCTCATTTGCAAATATTCACACATCACCTTTCTACATCACCAATTTTTACCAATCTTTGTATATATAACACGTTATATTTATAGTTTTAAAATCAGAGTTAAAAACTATATATTTTTTATCATTATTTTATCTGTATTGATTTTAAACTCATTCCGCTGTTATTTTTAGTACAGATCATATATTTTCGTAAGAACTTTGAGGAGTTAAAAGTAGAACAGAGTAAATATATACAGAGAATGTAAATAAATATTTATTGGTCATTTACAAATGACTGTTTACATATTTGAGTGTAACATCAGTGTTTCAAGGGACAGAGAGTTCAAAATAGGAAACTAAAACAAACTTTGTCTAAATATCTAATATATAAAATTTCCATGTCACAATGTTAGTTACGCGCCGGCGCGTGATATTTTTGGCGGGGAACCGAAAAGTAATGTCGTTTCTGTTGACATATTTTACAGAAAAACCGATTGATTTCTTACCGCTCCGGCATTGATTTGTATACTATACGTCAAAAAGTTGTTGATAACGAAGGTGAATATGTTATTTATTATAAAGAAAAACTTATTAAAAATGTAGTCGTGTGAATTTAACTTAAGAAAGCGACATTACTTTCCGGTCCCACTAATATATGCAAATGGAATATAATTAATAATATTTGAATCATATTTAAACAAAAAAAAACAACAAAAAAAAGTTGGCTTCTGTCTGACTCCCATGTTCAAGACACTGGCAGTGAAGCAGATATAAAAAAGTCTAAGCCATATTAAAAAGAAATATACAGACTAAATAAAAGAACAAGTTTTATGCATAAGGAAAAATAGGAAACCATATAAATGTTTTAAGTCGTAAATGTAGTGAGAAACATAAACAGATGTTCACTAACGACTCCAGTGCTTTACTTAATATAAACGTACAGGATGTTGTTACAAATGTAGTCCGTTTGTCTTTGTTACTAAACGCATCTTTAACGGAACCTTTTTGTAACTAACTCGTGTTACATAGAACTGTTTTTAAAAATACAGTACAATAATTGCCAACTGCAAAAAATCATACGTCCAGATAAATTAGTTACTTTATTAATTGCAACACTATTTAATAACCTTTATAAAAAGTACATAAAAAAAGAAAAACAAACATTTAATATTTCTAAACGAGATATTAATGTCAAAAAATCGCATACGCATATATATATTTTTACATGTGACAACACCAACTGTATTTTATACAATTCATCTTATTTTTAACTTACGTAAATAGAGTAGATCCACGGTTAAAAATATATCATTCGAAAAGTTCTAATAAAATTAATGATATCTATTCAATCTTAAATATGTGGGCGGTAATTTTCTCTAAACTATGTTCAGTAGTGAACGCCTTACGGTTGAGATGATGATAATGATGTCCAGACTTATATAATCTACAAAAATATGTCAAATTTAATTTACAAAAATATGCCAAACACACGCATAAATACGTCAAAATACGCATTTGAATCAAAAAATCAAATCTCATGTAGAAAGTAAGTATATATTTAAGGTTATGTGTAAAATCATGATAATAAATTAGTGACTTTCTCACAGTAGATGTGGTAAAACATTCACGACTTTAGGATATCTGTTTCTTAACTTACAGATTCTTAGGTGTTCATTATAAATAAATACAAAAGTCCAATTAAATAAATAAATAATTCTTGTAAATTCATTGTCTTCATTGCTGAAGGAGTTCCTGGAAAGCCTTGATCAAGGATTCGACGACCTGCCTCCCAAGGTAACCTTTATCAGTACTTCCGTTATCGTGAGATCCGTCACCCTATTGGTTTCTTTTTCCAATGCACAATATTTTTGAACAAGTTTTAAAAATCAAAATTAAATAAGTATTAAAGAAGCATATTCGATAAAACTGGAGTATCGATAAGCCGATATCGATTTAAATAAATAGAACATATTTAATTAAAATAATAGGTGCGTTCAAAATATCACATATAAGTATTAAAAATTAAAAAAAGTTTGCGTTAAATTTTAAAAATATTAAAAGTAAATTTAAAAAATTCCGTAGAACAGAGTCGTTCAAATATGTGTAAGTGGAAACGTGAACGATAAAGAATTCCGACTAAAATACAGGCCACGGTCGCTTATGCTATGGTTTGACACTTTTACCTTGTTTACTTTTCCCGCGTTTTTTCGAAGAAACGTCATCAAATGACATATGACCGCATTTTCCATTGTTCGGTTGGATTACGAAATAATTACACGTAAATTTGATGACATTATCACTTAGCAAACGAATTCTGGTCCCAATAATACTCGTAAGATTTATTTTTAGGTACAATAACATGTTTACAGGCCAAATAATGTATAATCACAAATGATTTATCCCGTATTTGTGTCAGTGTTAAACATTGTTTAACCTTTTGTATAAATTATTTATTGTACGTGTAGTGAATATACAGTCCATTGGTTATAGGTGTCAAAGATTTGAAGGGTAAATATATAACCTCTTTACTGCCAATAATTAAAAAAATTATGAATAACAGACATATAAAACCTTTTTTTTAATTAGAATTTGTACTGCAAGAAGTACACCTTTAACATGACAATTTTAAAAAGATGTAAAACTTTCAAAGCTTTTTGCTGACAAACGAACTACATATTCACCCTTTTAAGGCTTTTTCAATTAACATCCAACGCATTTTCCTGTATTTGTTGCTGATTATTATCATCTGACTCTTTCACCTGCTAAAAGTGCGATTGAGTAAGTGTTATATTACTACTCGAACGATATACATATACAAATTCAAAAGTATTACGCTTTACTACTTGCTTTTAAAGTTGAACGTAAAACCTTTGGGGCGTAAGGTAGCCGTTGTCGTTTCAGCCTATAGGCGCCCAGTACAAAACAGGCCTCGCTCAAAGATATCTATGTGGTTTAACATAATCATGGTGATCCCAGTGTCGTGTTATAGTACGCACAAGACGCTGCTTCCCATCCTCTGGTAACTTATTTATGAGTAGTTGCAATTCTATATAAATGATGCACAAAATCGAACTACGATCGTATCTGTCTTCTGCCGCTGAACAGTAATAGAACCTATCCTGAAAACAACTTTAAAAGTATCAGAGATAGCTACCTGGGCAACCTTGACTCGGGCCACTACATACCATAATTTCACCAAATTGGGAGATCCCCGAGCTTCTGGATCTCTTCAGTGTACTCTTCATGGAATAACTAGGCCCCTTTGAAGAAGGAAGGTACCGTGACTTGGGTTGTTTCAGTAATGTCTGTACCACTTGCTATAATTCCGCGTAACTACTTAAAAATCGATATTTTTAATAATCTTAGTGATAAGACGGGCAGGAAGTTAAACTGATAAAATACTAGGTTTATTACGCTTTTGGCCAAGCGTTCAAGTTTACAATCGTATTATTTAAGACTTTGGAACCCTTTTACAGAACTCTTATTGATCGTCAACTTATTTTCTTTTCAATCTTTGTTTTTTACTCCGCTTCGCAAGAAGTTATACTTGTGGAGAAGAAGCTGAAAGATACTTCACAATAGCACACCTTTTAATAAACTATTCATTTGAGTTGAGTCTACCACCTGTATGGGTGAAATGTCTCAGACCTGATAAGAAGCGATATGAAACTCAGCGACACTAGATATTTTTTAAAATAACTTAAATAATACAATAAACATTGCAATCTATTGGTGGCGAATGTATCATTCTCAAGTTATGATATCTTGTATAAAGTATTTTAAAGCGTAGTATCACTAGGCACACAAGCTTTCTGCCATTTTAAAAAAAATCTAGCAATGTTAGTTTTCATAACATTTTCCGAGTTCCTTTTGTAAAATCGTATTCATCGAACTATATAAATGTTTGCTAACTCATTAAATCGAGTCGTAAGTACAAATAATTTGTTTTTCTTTGAAAACACACATTGACACTTCTAATTTGTCTAATTAAAACTATAAATTTAGGTATTATACTAAACGTTTATACACCTATAACTAATCGCCTATCCTTCAATCTATAGCGTAGATAATTTTGAAATTTATTTTTAAAATCGATTTTCAGTCATCTCGGGCATTCTTGAATCGATATCCGTAACGTGTTTAGGCAGGCCAATCTAGAGTCTTCTCTTCATGGAACATTCGTTAATGCGACCAAAGGGTTCGTCTGTTCCTCATTTCAGTGAAATAAATAACGTGACCGGCTTATCGTGTTCCATACGAAGCATTTACGTTTAATGTAATTGGCTCTAAACTAAGCTAAATATTTTTAAATATTCTAGCACTATTATTATTATTAAGCGTCTTCAGCTCTCTTTCACCTAAATAACAATATAAATGTCATCTGTCAAAAAGCATTGACAGGAAAAAAAATAATTAAAAAAAAATGTTCTAATGGATCTCATCGTAAAATCGTTGATAAAAAGACTAGTAATGTTGGTTAGTACATAATTTCATTACGAATACACTTATCTGTAGATGTTTTATCGAGGTATTATTAAAAAAATTATCATTATCGCACTAAATTTATCAATTAAGATGTATGTAAATATACGTAAACATATATATATATATATATATATATATATATATGTCTTTTATACATATACATGTTTATTCATGCTGACACGAGTTAATACTAATATTTCTGACGTGCCAAATCACATACAGAGTACAATATATTTAGTACAAAAAAAAGGTTAGAAAATAATTTGAATCAATTAATAAAGAATAACATATTATATAATTTTGTTAAATGTACATTTGGTCATTAAACTGTTTCTATTTGGTAATGTTAATTGAAATATGAGGTAATCAGGTTAATGGATCAATAACGAGGGTAATTAATAAAAAAATATGTTAAAAATCTTAATGTCACTTTGACAGATTAATTATTTTTAACTTTTTTTTAATTGAATGCAATGTTAAAAGATGTCATTGATAATGTATTTTTTAAGTTTATATTTATTTGCATTATAAATATGTAACTTATTATTATTAAAATTAAATAAAATCTTTAATTGTATAGCAAAATTAAAAACCTTGCCATTGAATCAATCAAATTTAACAACTCATACCTAAAGAAGTCTGATTATAACCTCTTTTATTATTTAACTCCTTGGTTTAACAATAAAAGATGCAATTATATTTTTTTTTGGGATCATATGTGGTATTTATACACATTTTTCCAATACAATTTTTCGACTTTATAATTGGTGGTGTATATAAAAAATATCCTTAGAAAGCACTCAATGTCAAGTAATAAATGTAGGCAGTTATTTTTATAAAGTACCTTCAACATGACAACAGGACAGAAATTTGTATAATACAAGATTACATCATATAACAATTATGAAATGTATTAGAGAACAAAAGATGTAGATAAAACCCGCCTTCCATTATCTAGATTGATGTTTAGTAAACATTTCTATTGTATCATTGCATACTTTCAACCATATTTACTGGAGTTAATTTTACAATAGATGTTAAAGGAAATGTTTTGTCTAAATAAATATGTAATAATGTCATCATAGTTTATTCATGTTTCAGTTGATATATAATTGTATTGTCTATTTTTTATCTACATTTCTAACCTTAACCATACCTTTCTGAGATAACACACTATTATTTTGACACCCCATGTACATAATAATATTTTGTCAGAAGATTCTAGACCCTACCCGGATTCAACCCTGGCAGGATTGCCATATGCATATGGTAGACCAGATGAATAAACAGATCCAGATAATCCGGTAACTTAAGTGATTAAATTATCACACTTTTTTGGATCAGACTATGCCACTGTGATCTATAAATTCTATCAGGGCAAGAGAGACTGGTAAAAAAAGTTATAAATGTAAAATAACATATGATTTATAGATTACAATATTAATATCTAGATGGGATACAAATTATGTAATTTTTAATTATCAGTTATCAGTACATTATTTTAAGTAAGGAAAGTAAGCAATAATTAACAATTATCAGTACATTATTTTAAGTAAGGAAGTAAATTCTGCGGAAAAAAGCTGATTTAATTAACTTAAACTTGATGAAGTTTTTAAAGCTAATCAATACCTATTTGTCTGTAACAAAGACAACAAAAGGCTATGTATTTTACAAAAATGGTGGCCACTACTTTATTTCTCTGTGAAACTCATAACAAAGATAGATATAAAAGTTAGTTTATTAAAACTTAGAATAAAATATTTAATATGTGAACATCCAATTAGTTCAGTTTTCTACTAAAATTATCCATTGCTAGTAGTAAGTGAGGTGTATATTAGATTTAATATTGGGTATTAATTATATATGCATAAAGATACACAAAGTTAAAATAAAGTGCATTACAAGGCCTATAATAAAATTTACAAGACCTAAAACAGTCATGAAATTATTTCCTACTAAAAAAACTAATTTATTAAAATATTCATAAAGTTATTTGAGTTGAATTTAAATTTAAGGAAATCCCAAGTTGTTAAATATATTTTTAAATATTATTTATTATTGTAGAAATAAAACTTGACAATGTTCAGTATATTGTTGTACAAGCATTAACATTGTCTATTATAAAAATATGGTAATATTAGTAATTTTGTGGTGTAGATAGTTAATGAGAAACAAAGAGTTGTATGAATCATCCATATGCATTTATATCTTAGCCTATTATGTCTGAATAAATATAACCGAGTCGTAAAAACTTTGTGCTTTGTGTCTAATGAAAAAGAAAAATAAGAAAATTAAATAAAATATTGATAAAATCAAAAAATGATTATTACATCTACAGGTACACGTATAAATAAATTTGTTATATAAGCAAACCTTCCGTTATTGTTTCGTAAAATCCATATTATCAAGTAGACAATTGAACAAACATGGATAATAATTAAATTTATATATATAATATTTGTAAACGGTATAAATAAACACTAAATAAAGACAACACATTAATTTTATAAAATTAATTACCGTTAAGTCATATTTGACCTGTTGACATTTGTAAAAAGAATCAATAATAGAAGGAATAGGGTTGCGCAATATAACAAAAAGCATGAATCGATATTTTTTAAATTGGATCAAATAGCCTCTTTGTGAAAATTTTCCGTTTCTTGTCATACGTACACCTGAGTTATGCCTTATCTCAAAACTATGACGTTAGTAAATTACTGTAATCATTTAGCGCGTAAAACATATGATATCACGTTATAAATTCATAAACAATGGTTTTTCAATAAAAGTAAAATTTAAATAAGTTAATAGAGACGGTTTTGCGATGAGTGTAAAGTTTGAATCCCTACGCCGAACGGGTTTACATTACAAAAGTTTTAAGAATACATAATGTGTGAGCAACAGGTTATCCTCCGTCATAATCCGACAAATACGAGACTAGGATTTTCTTTCGCACTTCCATTTGCATAAGAACCACAACTACGGAGCATGCGCGGCGGACGGGAAAAAAAAAGTGGGAAAAACTAAAGATTTCCAACGCGAATTGAATAGTACCGACCTTTTTCGGACTTGAGGAGGTATGTTTTGTGCTTCCTCTCGGCGTCTTCGTATCTGTTCTTCCACTTTTCTACGTAAGTGGAGATCGCGATGTTGGCCTCCTTGGCGTGGTGCGGCGACTCGGGCGGCGCCATTCTGGCGGCGGTGGCGCGCGGGATCCTCGTGGCGGCGCCCGGACAGAGCGAGACGGCGCCCCGACCGCTCGGGTACTGGCCGTGCTCGGCCGCGAACACGTTATCCCCGTTCCTTTTCATCATTTTTGCATTCGATTCCGTTCACACGCGCGCTGCGAACGCGGCCATCCTTACTCTTCACATACGCACGGCGCGGCGCGAGATCAACAGGCTGGTGCGACTGCCTAGTGATTAATTCACGAATATTTCTTTGTTCCGTTCGAGGAAAATACGCGCAACATGTACGTTTGGCCGATCGACACTCGCGTTCACTTAGCAACGTAGCCTTGGTGCGCGATGTCGCAGCGAGCAGTAAGGGCCGCCGCGAACCGGTAAAAATGTTCCGATAGACGACGATTAGGTCTCAGTGCCCGCTGCCGACTAACGTATGCGTGCGGTTATGATATGATAATGAAATCTTCGCCATTGTGAGTCACACGAGTTGATGTTTACGCTTTTTGTTTATGTTTGGTGCCGCCCCAAACGGCTAGCGCACATGTCACGCGATTCGTAGAAACTAGTGTCGAATTATTTCGAATTAGTCATGCATGCTCAATGTGTTTCCATCCATATGCATGATTTTAATCATTATTTCATATTAAATACAAACGTCATCGACCATTTACGCCAATTATCACTTTTAATGATGTCATTAAATATCTACTTTTTTAATTTTTTGATTTTTTGACATCTCCGTAGATAGATTATAAATGTATTATTAATGTTATATTTATACAAATATTTAATAATTTATCGTTAAAATATATTTAAATAATTTTATAATAAATTTGAATAATTATAACGCAATAAAATAGGTTACAAAAGTTAATAAAATTAAAAAAAAATATTTTAAAGACCGTTTAGCAGAAAAAAAATTGACACACACAATTTAAATGAACAATAACGAACACTGTGACAGTCACTTTATAAAAGAATGGATTCTTGGTTGTTTTCACAAACTGAGTTTCGTGGACCAAAAAAAGGTAACGACAAAAACCCGTGCACGTGTCCCTGCGGTCGTCAAGCGGACTGATGCATTTTGTCCAAGTAGGGCCGAACGGAAATTCTAAAATTAACCCGATTCCAGTGAAACGGGTCGCTGCTCGCTCCGAACTAACCAACGAGACTGGCGCCGGAGCTCGTGGGCGGCCATATTAATTGCAACAAGACGATGATCTCTATTACCCCGATTGTCAATCCTCATAATGTCACAGACAACACATACATACTGTCTCGTTCCATTAAAACTTCTACGCTTCTCAAGAGTTTTTGTTGTTCTCTAGTGTGGTTTGTTATAGTTGCAAGAGTTTAATCGGGCAAATTTATAACTTATTTGCTGTCACTTTATACAAAAATAAAATATTTTTAAAATATTTAATAACGTAATGATATTATAACCATAAAAAAGTATATTAATATGAATTATGTTTGCTATCTGTCACATCCCAATAAAAAAAAATATTTGACATTTCAAAGTGACGTATATACACGTGATTTTAAATAAATATAAAAACGTTAGAGTTTTTGCATTAAAGGTTTTTCACTTATAATCAATCAACCTGTATTCAATACTACACATAAAAATATCGGTCGATTGCTTCTAAATTAAATATTAATTAATAAGAAAAGTCATTTTTAATTCAAAACATGAAAACGACTCGACAAAATTCTAGGAATTTTTGTAATGTTTACATTGAGACACGAAGATGGTTATGAGGAAATGAAAAAAACATATATATACATTTAATAGTTTATACAAGAAAAAAGAATATACAATGCCCGGCGATAAATATTGCACATCGACCTTTGGAAATTAGCCGATTATCTCTTTCCAAAGATCGACGTGCAATATTAATCGTCGCGTACTGTATAACAAATTAAATTTATTTAATATATGCTGTGATATAAGTGTATTTAGATAACCTTTGGATGGTGAAATGAGAGTAAGGGTTAATTAGTTAGGTTAGGTTATTTATTCACGTTATTCATCACTTTGAATCAAATCAGGTCGGTCATTCATTCATCTAAGAAGCCAGAAGAGCCCTATTTAAAACTAAAAACAAATTAAGTTCCTTTATAATGACATTTCTTAATTTAAAATAGAGCTACAAAAATATCAAACGCTTTATAACCTAAAAATAACCGGCAATAGATATAATTTTAATATCATTCACAAACTCAGTTAATACATTATATTTTATTACACGGTATTCTTCCTATTGTATTATTGTTGCTATAAAGATAATTTCCTTTAAGACACCGTCAACATTAGAATTTGAAAAGAAAAATATCGATTCGTGTCAGAAAAAAAATGACGTTTAAAAGTATATCGATTCTTTTTGGTCAAAGGCATTATTTAAAAATCGTGTGAAAATAGTGTAAATAATTTTTATATTAAAGCGAAATTGTTAAACTCGATTCGAGTTAATTTTCGAATTGCCTCCCTGTGGGAAGTGGGTCCCACATTGGGAAACATTGATCTAAGACCTGTCTAGACAATATTCCAGATTATTTGTCCAATATTGATATTAGGTAGCTTTAAATTGAAGGATGATCATAACATATATTAATACCATCATCACTTCAGCTACAAGACATCTACTGCTGGATATAGGATCCCCCCCCCCCCTGTAGTGTTCCAATAAGACCAGTTGCAATCTTAACAGCCATCTATCCACCACGTGGATGGACTTTAAGGCTCCAGCTATGTATTCTACGCTCTAAAGCTTTCCTATTACCATCAACCTGCTAAGTTACATATCGTTACAATATCGATGTTTTTAGAAAGCCCTGCTCTGATTCCGAGGTCGAAATGGAGAAAAAGATCGAAGAAGGCAACGTATCCCTCATGGCGACGATTAATGTCACTATATATTTCTAGAATTTTCCAAAAAAGTTGTACAATATACAATAGAAAAGAACAAGACACAGAAATAGGTCAAAAAAATATTTAATGGAATCAGGGGTTACCTTGCGAAAGTCCATCCTAAGTAAGAAAAGGACCAGTATTTAGCTACTTCCGCACATGCAGTGGTAGTCGTGCAACAAAGTGCATCGCCCGCCAGCCCGCTGATAAATGCGTATGCGGCAAACAATGCGAATCACACAACTGTCACTATCAAATAACTCAATACGTGTTTCACCCTTCCACGGGGCATCTTTAGGAGTTATGTTACACCGATTAATGCCGAACACAGACTGTGTGTTGCACGATTACCACTGCATGTGCGGAAGTGGCTAAATATTGGTCCTTTTCTTACTTAGGTCAAAAAAAGATAATATCCCAAGTTAGTCATGAGTAAAGTCAATATAGGTTTAGTAAATAAGAAAAGATAATAAAATATCTATAATTGTATATAAATAAAACTAGAAATAACAATTATAACACGTACTACAATAAAAAAAGTGAATATGAGGGAAGGTAGATGAGGCATGGAAGACGAATCAAATGTGAAGGAAGATAGAGTTTGCGAAAGAAAGGAAATTAAAATATAAGAGATTAAAAAGGACGAAAGGAGAAACTGAAATAAAAAAATAAAATTAAAAGTATACTTTACTCGTGTTTAAGTTCTGCCCTAAACATGGCAAAATATTTCGATGTTGATATGAAAGTTCTGGAAATTTCTGCAGCGATCGAATTAATAGCAATGAGGCTGCAGAAAGTGTTCAAAGTTATCATCGTCCGAGAGAGTAAGGGAGTTACAAAAATTTTACCATATATAGAAAACGAGGTCGAACTGGAGCTTGCTGCAAAGGGCAGCGGCTGCCGCGAGCCAATCCGATTATCTCATGATGGCCAATAGCTACACAATGCGTTCGTTAAACTTGTATGCGCTGTTGTCACAAATCTCCCGTAATAAATTTACTATAATATCTACTTTCACTTTTTAATATATTCACTGTAAAATATAACTCAAAGAATTGAGCCTGTAAAAAGATTCGTTCGATTAACCTTGAAATTTTTTAAAACATATATAAAGACAATGGCAATTGCGTAATCCATGACAGTGCACTATGAAGTTCACGCGTTTGACAGCCCGCTGTGAAGTTCGCACGTTTGACAGATGTCAAACTAATATTGCCTTTTAATGGCTGCATCTGTCAGTATATATGTATCACAAAATTAATGTATTTATTTAATTTTTAATCGACAAAGTAGTAGCTCACAAATATATATACAATATATACCATACTCACACTTGACAGCCGGGCTGGTGATCACTGTTGTATTATGGTGCACAAAGGGTAGTAGAAATGAACAATGTTGGCTCTTTTCGGACGTACGTATGTTTGAGAAAAAATTAAAATAAATTTTAACTATGAAATTTATGTAAAATGCATGCGTTGAGTATATTTTTCATTATAATATTCAAGTGAAACATTTATCTGTACTTTTATTAACTTTTTATTTGAAATCTTTACTTACCTAATATTTATAATAAACATTTTTTTCTTAATTATTAATAAATGTTACATTATGGTCAGCCTATCAAAAAAAAAATTGAAATTGACTCTTGGATTTAAAAGGTTGCTAACCTTTGCCTTAAAGTATTAATACCAAAATGAAAGGACACGGCAAAAATTGATTATTTTAAAATATGTTACATTAATTTATTTTTTCAACTGAAAAGGAACAGGAAAATAACTTCTGGCAACACAAAGTCTGGAACAAATAGTAAATAATAATTAGTTGTAATATGTCAGTGGTAACAAACCTGCGGTCCGCAAGCCAAATGCGACTTTTTGTAGGATATTTATGGCTCTTGATAAATGTCTCAGTTTTCCTTTTACATTTTTGTGTTTATTTAAATAATACCAGTATGACCAGTATTAACTTATATCATAACTGTAAGTGTACTTTGCCTTGTTTATTTAGAAAAAAAAATTGCCAATCTCCGCCATTTTTAGCTAGAAAATTTTGGAAAAAATTGACAAGGTACATTGGAACTCGTAGATTGCAAATATTTAAAAACACGAATAAAAATGATATTGGGGCAGTGATGTGTTTAATTTTTTTATGTTAATAGCCATATGTGTATATATTGTACTTTTATTTATATATTGTCAATATAAACACTTTATTTTTGCTTTTTTTTAAACAAGAAAAATTAGATAGTTTTAAAAATGGTTCCAACTATCTAGGAATTTGTTCAACCCTGTAATATATAGTAATCTGACACTTTGAAAACGCTTTCTCTTACTATATTATAACTATCAATATACTATATTTATTATTTCTGAAACAATTCATTTTTTTTCAACCCTTTTGCACCTTTTACACTTTTTATTGATCGCCAATTATATTTACATTTATTTATGTATAACTAAACATAACAATGAATAAAAAAAATAATTATCTTGGATGAAGATTTGGTCCGACTGATGTAACGAAGAATTGCTCGTCTGAACTGGGCATTGCTCGTGCAATTGATGGCCGTGGAGCTCGAAAGGTTTATGAGCGGCAACCACGAGCAGGTAGACTTGAGGATATGCCCCTCATTAGGTAGATCGATGACATAGTTTTTTTTTTTATTATATTCTAATTTGTATCGCTAGTGTTTTTTTTACCATATTTATTTTTCATTTAAACTAAACGCAGACAGTTGGGAGAGGGTTGCCGCTATTTGATACGGATCTTTCTTCTCCCAGCTGCGAGGCACGACAGCGTTTTATGATTTTTTACAACTTTTCTTACACAGTTTTCTCTTATGGGTAAATACAGCTAAAACTTATATATATTAATAATACAATTTGGAATACTCAATTACATATTAGTTGGTACATTATTTTATTTCAAGTCGTTGCCTAAGCGCTACAGACCGTTAAATGCCTTGAGAGACAATGTGCCGGGCCAACTCATCAAAAGATTCTGCAGTAGATTTTTTCGTTTCGTCTATCTAGGCAGTTTGATGAGCCTTGCAGTAGGCGTCTATCAGCTGAAAGAAGAAGAACTGATGGAACTATGACTTCTTGGACGTTTGAACTCGACTTTTCCAGTCACCTTCTGTTGTTCCAAATTTTAGCCGAATATTTTCAAAATTCGACACAGATGGTAGAAAGCGTAGTTTTGAGTTTTAGATCGCGTCGAATGGAATCATCGGTGCGGAATGCGGTCCAAGGCATTTGTAGAATATTCCTCGAGATTTCGTTATGGAGTTTATTCCTTATTCTTCTTTAAAACTACACACAACTTTACTTTAATAGAGATAAAAACAGTTGTCGAAAAATAAGAGTCAAAGTTCCAAATTTGACTAAATAAATTGTCTTTTTAATGTTTATTTACAGTTTATTGTATACTATAGATAATAATTAAAAAGTAACTATTCATATTGGGGTACAATAAGCGGTGTAATCGCTTGAGGCGATCTCTACCAGACAACCTTTGGATGGAGATGAGAGACATGAAGGAGATTGTAGTTTAGGGTGTACATTCTTACAAATACATACATTACTATAGACATATATATGTATGTATATATATATATATATATTACGTGGAAAAAGTATTATAATAATACAAATAAATAATAAATGTTACACAATACCCTATTTTAGAGGCCATTTTATCAATATCAATAAAAGACATGTTACACATTTTTATCTTTATTTTTATAAATACACAATCTCTGATAACCGCAGAACGGATTTTTTCTTATATTATCATTACTTTATCTATTATTTCTGAAACGATTGATTTTTATATACGAATTAACTTTATATTGACAGCAAAAGAGTTTTACATTCTTCCCTTCAAAACTATTACATAAATAACTAATATTTGTGTATGAATACTGCAAAACGTTAATATAAACCTTCCGTACGTGACTCAATATCTTAAAATACATTTCTTTTTTAAGTGACATCGAAGTGTTGGATGTTTTTGGAAAGATAAGAAAAAAAGAGAAAAGTAAATCACCCACGTGTTGGTTCCGTTTATAGCTTCCTTATTTGAGTCACGTGTTTATCTTCAACGGAGAGTAAATAAAGTCCATGGCACGTTCACCTCTCGCGTATTTCCGGTCGCCCGTGTTGTCCTGGAGGAGAATCGTAAAATTTTAATATGAACTTATCAAGCTGGAATGAATGTTGATTTTTTATACCATCACTTCGTAAATTCCTCATTTTGTATGTAAAACTCTTAAAGACTTATTTCGTGAGAGTTCATTCACACTCTGTGTTTGGCACTAATCGGTGTAACATAACTCCTGAAGATACCCCGTGGAGGGGTGAAACACGTGTTGAGTAATTTGACGGTAGCGGTTGTGTGATTCGCATTGTTTGCCGCATACGCATTTATCAGCGGTCTGGCGGGCGGTGCACTTTGTTGCACGACTACCACTGCATGTGCGGAAGTGGTTAAATATTGGTCCTTTTCTTACTAAGGATGGACTTCCGCGAGGTAACGCCTGATTCTATTAAATAACAATAAACGTAACACACCAGAGCCGGATTTTACTAAAATATATCTAGGGTTCATCATTTCACGTCCACTGTTAGATAAAAATACCTGTAATAGAATCCAGTGACTTCACATGAACATCCTACACTGCGCTTGCTGATCCATTCTCTTCACTCCAGGTCTTTGAGGCTGCTGTCAGTTCCGCATTGTGGTCTGACCACTGCCACTTGGCAATCCTCTGGAATTTCTTGCTTACTTACATTCGTCCACGGATGCATTTCTGATTCTATCTCAACGAAATTCTGAGCATAGCCAGTTCATTGCTCTTTGGTTGAACTTGACCCTAATAAGGCCTATCGTAAACGACCACGTCTCAGATCATCATCTAAAACATCATATGGCTGACTATTATATTTCTCCAGTGTACTAATTTAATAATAACTTCACAACTGATAAACCTTTGTCTTTAAAAATTGTTGTAAAGACCAAAAGAATGTGTCGAAGCTTCTAGAATGTTGTTGTATAAACTGTTTTAATGCAAACGTAAAATCGATTCAAATAATTTAAGAATAAATAATGCATATCGATGTTATTCAATTCGAATGTATTCTTCGAAGTCCTTTGAAAATAGAACGACGCAATTAATTTAGACGACATTCCTTATTTGAAATTGTTATATGACGCGCGTCGTGTGTGGGATAAGTCTATATACATCTATGCATGACAGGGGTGGTCAAACTCAAAAGGAAACTTACTAAATAAAAAATGTTTCACTTTATTTATTTATATAAACATTTCTAATAAATTTTGTATATTTTATAGGTTTTTAATAATGCTGGTAATTTTACAATTTTAACACCTCTACAGTTAAGTTAAAGATACTTTTTATATGTAACGTAATCAATTTCTCAGTTTTCTTTTTATTTATACATTTACTTATTCTAATTCTTATATTTCTAGACTGGCCGAATTTTAAGCTGTATTGTTTTACATTTGTCTAATATTATTTTACGTAGCTATATATAAAAAAAGTAAGATGAATTTGTTTATAAAATGTAAATACTTTATTTGTACTTCTAAATCAATTTCATTCCCTTCAAAGTTATCTACGTACGTTAAACGTATTTCTGCCAATGATGTTTTCAGTCTTTAAAACAGTTGGAATAGTCTTTTTCCGGTATAGCTTTTAAGACATTTGATTCGGTTTTTATCTTCTCTATAATGTCAAAACAGCGTCCTCCCATTGAACGGAGCCAAATCAACCAAATACAGTGGTTGCGGAACGATATCAATTGAGTTTTTAACAAAAAAGTCGCGAATGAATTAATGCAGAATGACATCGACCAATCGAGACTTGACGATATAAAACCTCCTTCAAACTTTTGACAGATGCCTGTGAAATGTTACAGACAGCCAACATGGAAAAAAAAAATCTGCCTTCGTAATGCCCGGGAGTTTTAAATGACATTTTAACCTTACTATTTGATGACAGTAATATCGTTTGTTATGTAAATATTGCAACCATTTACATATTTATTATAACATACCAGATAATATCTAGAAAGTTCCTTTTGCTGAATTAAAAAAAAATGGCAAAGAATGTTCGAGTGTCATGATTACAATACTGTCAATGACTTTCAAGACAGAACACCTTATGGATTATTTATTCGCCTCCTATTTCAAAGTCAATTATATATGTAATTAAATTTATAATGTTACAATGAGTTTCTTTCGCGTGCTGTTCTCAGGTTTGAAGCGTCTGAAAAAATAATAATGTGTTCATAGTTTTGCAATCAAAATACTAATGGTCATCAGAAACTTGTATAACTTCTTTCAGTCGATATTGAGGAAGCCTGGTAGGCACTTGGTAGTTATTGCACCCACTGCAAGATATGGGTATCCCCCAAAGTTTTTCACTTTAACTATATCGAAAGAACACCTACTGAAGCCTCGTTTCGTGATCGCTGTTCGAGAACCTTTCGGCCCCAACCACGTGCGCCAGCTAGGTTCTTCGTATTTCATCATTTATGATTCAATTTCGAAGCGAAACTCCGAGTATAGCATGTATGTTAACATGAGATAATAAAATGAATGATCTAAAAAGTACAAAAATAATGTTATATTTAATATAAATAAATGTAAAAACCATTAATGTTTGAATTAAAATAAAAAAAAACAATTTCAAAACATAATACTTTAATTACTTACACATACGTTTACATTGCACAGATAATAAATAATTAATTACGTTTATAACAGTGTTATAGCAGTGTAAACATAATAAAATAACGCATTAAATAGCGCATACGTTACACGCTATATTAAAAATGATTTATATCGATGTTTTCGTTTGTCGATACAATGAAACATTTTTGCTTTTTAATGTCTGAATCGGCGCGAATGTAAAAACTTTTATCGCAATATACAAGAGCCAATTTAATGTAAAATATATTTACGTTTTAAATTATGAGTTTTTTAATTTACCGTTATGCTATTTCTGCTTTTAATCAGGTCGAAGTTGATATTTTGTTTGCTTTATTACAAGTTTGAAAGTAGGTTAAACATTTTAATTAGATACGATGCAATCATGTTTTCGTTTTTAAAATTTTATATATATATTTTAATATAAAATATATTTCAAGAGAAAACAGTTTTCAGAGGTAATAATTTTATTAAAAATAACTTAATATAGGTTAAGCTATATTATTTTTAATTTTATGATTATTCTTTTATTTCCATCATAATTTTAAGACTTGTAAATTAGAAAAATTATTTAAATTACAAATAGATAAAATTTAAACTCATAGAAAACTACAAAGAGATTGGTTTTAAGTAGTAAAAAAGGAATGAATATATTGCATGGTATACCCTGATCAAAAGTAAGAGAAAAATAATAAGAAAATACGTTTTTTGAAATTAAAATCATTCTTTGCAAAATTTCTACAAACAGTAATCATTTGCTTGATGCATTCAAAAAGAAAAAAAATCAATTATCATATTGCAGAACGATCACGGAACGGAAATAGATGTTGCTGACAAATGAGCTATATTTTGTTACTCTTTTAGCTTTTACACTAATAAGAGCCTTTAATAGCCTTTAAGAGTAGAGTGAATAGGTTTCTTTTGGATGGGCGTGTACCATCTTCGTCTTCATCTTCACTCTCCATCAGGTGAGATGGAAGACAAACGCCTATTCTATTACAACTATATAAAAAAACCTATCACTCTGTGTTATATACTCTGCATTTCCAAAAGAAAATATACAGACTATATTAATTAGATCTTTAATAATAAAATTAATAATTGTTCAGTTGTCTACTTTTTATATGAATAAATAAATATATTTATTAATAATGCTTTGTTTATTCTTGCATACATTCGTTAACAAACCATTTATATTATATATATTTGTCGTATGAATGTATTATTTCCCTTTAAATTATATTGTAGTAACGTAATAGCTTTTTTGATATACATAAACAGACATTTTGTTACTTTATATGTATATATAAAGTTTTAAATCGTGCCTGATCCGCAATAAACTTTCTCCGCAACTGTTTGACTTTAATAATGGTTGACATAAATAATATGCTCTCGTATAATTTATTCACATACCGAGCGGTCGTTGGAGAGATTATCGATCTTTATTACGTATCATATTAATATACATACTCGAAATTTTTAAGGAAAACATAGAATGAATAAAACATTTAGAATGACAGATGGGTTGGAACGGAAAACGATTAATTTAAAATGACTTCCTATTAACATACGTTCGTAATGATTACGTAAGACAGTTAACAATGAAGATAAAAAAATAACTTGCCCATACGTCATACTAGCTAACGACCCCTCAACTGTTTGTTAACGACGCTTCCTATTTTAATACGAAGCTTCCCATTTAGATACATTGTTCGAAGTTATAAGCATGTTTTATTACCTTGTTTTTAATTCTATAGATTTTAATGGATATGTAACAGTGTGAAATTGTTTCTAAGACGTGTTCTGAAATATCTTATAAAGTAAATAAATACATTTTTAATATCAGTTATTAATTTACGATTAACGCCATCTATTGGTATTTTCAATAACTAAGTTATATGTTTTAACAAAATTAGTTTATTGATTTACTAACAGATGGTGCTTTAATCAAATTATAAAATGTACACAGTTATTAGCAGACCTGCTTAAGAAAAAAATTAGTTTTATTGAATATTATTTTTGAAAGTAGAATTTATTTGTTATGTTGTAAATGTTTAAATATTACACCTCTCACAAATTTATTACACTTACAAAATTGTTTCTCACCTGGCTACGTAATAGGTGTAGGTAAATATTGATAGATGGCGCTAACTTTACTTGATTCCTTTTGGTGCTATAATAACAATACATATATTTAAGAAATAAGAGATATATAATTATAGAATTATGTATAGAAATATTTGTATTTTTTATATTTTAAAGTGCAAGTTGTTAGATCGTAAGATCTTACGATTTTTCTTCCGCACATTTTTTTTACATAACTGTCAAATTTTTTCTGTTGATAATAAAAATCAACCATTATGCTTTATTTATATGCAATGATGTACAATCACCTGTAGGAATATACATTGATAATAATTTATTTGTAGTAGTAATCTAATGAGACCTAGCTTTTAAAATGCCTTCGAGAATAATTTTTTCATGTCTAAGTCCATTTGGAAATATGTATTGTTCTACCTTATGTGCCAATAATATAATATCATTAAGGTATGCGGGCATGTAATCATGGAAAACTGTTCAATATCGATTTGTTTTTTTTTTAATATCAAAAGGAATAATAATAAACAGGAAGCACTGTTGCTCAATTTCGTAATAGGGATGGGCAATTACAAGTAAAAGATTTGTCGACATCGTAATATTTATTATTTTTGCTTTTATGTATAATAGTATTATATAAATATACATATAAATACATATATACACACACACACACATATATATGTATATATATAAATTAATATAGGCAGGTTAAATACTTCTTGGCAATTTCAGAGATGAGAGATGTTGTAAAATCTGCGCCAATTTACCAAAATGGAATATGGTTTTTTATATTGTTCTTTCTATAAGCGACTTATCCTGATACTGTTTAATTTTATTAGGACATAACCAGAACTTGGAACTTCTGCTTAATTTGGAATGAGAGATATGAGTTGGTCATGTTTATACCAAGTTGACGGTGCACTAGGCTCTGGGGTGCTTTAATTGACTTCAAATTCGGTTAAACCTATCCTTTACGCCTGATCCTTTACGAAAATCATGGCTTATATTTGCTATTTTACGTGACAAAAAAATGGCAGATGTAAAATGAAAATGGTTGAACTGTAAGTCTAAAATTGTTACTGATGATAGGAAAGTATTATTGAGTCAGGGAGTAACTCTTAAATTTTTCAGCTTATGTAACAGACTTTCCTAAAATGGTGTATAGGTTTGATCAATTACTTGGCATGGTAAATAATTTGTCTCACTTACATCTTCACTTGTTTCTTTGAATCCACCAAGAACAGCAATAAGGTCTCGTTCTCGCTCGTATTGTATATTAGTTCGAATTTTAGTGGCCAATATGTTCGCTACAAATTTATACAGTCTAACAAACCTTTTAACATATTAAAGTTGATTTTTTGTTTTGTTAAAATGTCTTTAAAATGCTGAAAAATCATTAGATTCTTTCAGTATCATCTCTCCAACAAATAGATTCAAACTGCAAAACGACACTTGCAGTATACATAAAATGTTTTTGTCACTATCATATACCCCAAAGAACAAGTAAAAGTACGGATATACTTTTTTACAATAATATGTGAAATATATAAATAGCAGAAAATCTAAAAAAGAATTTTTTAAATCACGAATTGATTACCGATTATTTTCTAAAATATATCGATATTTTTACGTATCGATAATTTTTGCCCATCTCTAGTTCGAAGCCCTGATGTCAGATTTAGTAAATATGTTTACAAATTTATTCGATTTGTTATTATTATTTATATTTATTTGTAAACTTTGCGAAATAGTATCACGTTTATTGACAGTATGGCGTCGTTGCCTGATTTCGTAATGTCACCTCAATAATTTAATACGTTGTATGGAAACTAACAAATAACATTGCAGTGGAGCCAAACATTTGGCGCATTAATTGCTTCCTAGCGGCCAATGTTAAAAGTAAAATGTTATTTCAAAATTACAAGTTAACCAATTTATTATGCGTGATGGTTTACATAAGAGAATTTGAATTTTACAACGGAAGATGTGTTTATAACAAATACTAACTTGAAAACTAATATTTAAGGTTTATTTTTATGTGTTCGAAATTTCAGGTTAATTATAAAGCCGATATTTTTTTTCATAATGGTGCTTTTAACAATCCAACGGAATAAAAAAATGTCTTTTACAACGATGACTTTATTTATTATTCTCTAAATAATAAGGCATTACTTTTTATAATTAATTTTATAATTAATTTAATTCTTATACATTAAGATTTTAGTAAACAAAATAATTTTATTTTTATATTATTGCTTTATGGTACATTATATATTTATTGTTAACGTCATAAGTTTGACAGATAATAAAGTTTCAATTTATTCTGTGGTGTGTACAAGAAAGAAAAGTATTCTTAGAAATGTTTTTCGCGGTATTTTTAAATTCCATTTGTATTTCAGAAAAATATTTAGCATTCGTTTCCATGAAAATGAGAAAATTTTTATTTTCAGATATTTTATACATTGTCGTCGTTTCAGACTATAGACGCCCTCTGTAGGGCATAGACCTTCCCCGAAGATATCTATGGAGCGATATACCCTAATCGCCACACTTGGCAGGCGAGTTGTGCGATCGCAGTGTGGTATTATGGTACGCAGAGGACGCTGCTGAGCATCCTCTGGAAACTTATTTGTGAGCTGTGGCAATCCTAAATAATTAATGCACAAAGTGTGAATTATATAAGATTGTATCTAAGGAATCAAATCCAAGATTTACGATCGCAAATCCCAACCCTTTACCGCAAAATTTAAATATAGTAATAAGTTTTTAAATGAAAATCGAAATTATGGCTAGTATATATGGCTAGACTTATAGATATACAGTATGATTGGAAATATGTAAAAGATATAAATGTTTTTGCCGATAGATTAGCTGTCAGATCAACTTGTAACTTTGTTTATTTACATAGATACACTGTATATGTACAGTAGGTACAGTTGTCTTTACAAAATGTGTAACATACAAGACATATGTGTCTATGAGAATCAATGGAGAGGTCAATCCTCGGAATTTCGCTACGAGAATCAGAGGGTCGACCCTCTAGGAGAACCGGTACACTATTCCAATCATTTTAAAATGCAATAATGATTATGGAGGAATAAACAATAATAGATTATAATTAGTCCATCTCGGGACTCGTCCGAGGATAAATGAGTTATCCGCTTAAAGCCGGATTACGTGCTCACCCACCGCCCCGTGACGCCTTTGTTAAGCGAGAGAACATTGAATAGGGTGACCATTATGTTGCGGGATATTCTTTATTGCACATTCTAAAATAATTTTTTTTTGCAAAACAAATGTTTTAATTGAGAATTGATACAGCTTGCGAATAGATTGTATTAAGAACGTATATGAATTTGATCATATAAAAAACTGTGTTTTTTGTGAGCACTGATAAAATCAGGACACGTTTGTAATAATCACACCTTTAATTTTATTTAAATGGGATATTGAACTGGGATTAATTACTATACGAATGTTTTAACAGCATTTCAAATAATGGTCATGAGAACACTGACTGTGTTTATTGTGGGCTCTTCTCAAAGCTGGACAAGCTTGATAGTCTTTTAGCTTTATTTTGAGTTCACGGATTAATTGCCTGTATTATGGATATTTATAAAAATTATCATAAAAGAAACTTGAACTGTGTTTGTTTTGAGCTCTTTAAGATTTGTTTGGAACTCTCATAGTTTAGTTTATAATGCCCTAATATACAGCTTTTAAATTACTTGCTCTAACTACTGCATTAAAGACTTTAGTAAGAGTGATCGTAAAAAATTCTAAATGAGTTTGTTGTGGGCTCTTATCTAATAAGGGACCGTTTGGAACTCAAATAGGTTTTTTTTAATTGAGCGATCATACAACTTGTGAATTAATTGTTATGACTCCTGTATTAATGATTTATGTAAAAGTGATCATAAATAACTCTTACTTAGTTTGTCTTGGGGTGAAATGAGAACGCATTTGGAACACGCTCATTAAAATTTGAGAGATCATACATTTAGATTGTTATTTTAATATGGGGATTGGAAACCAGATTTGGAAAATACTGCTATTAACCCTTAATAGCCTAGAGTTTAAATTTTGATACCAATCTTTTGAACCGAATGTTCACATTACTATTAGTTTTTTTTATAGGTTGGCTATACGAATTTTACTGTTGTATAATATTCATTAAAACGAAATTAAAAAAAAATGTATTTTTCCTTTCATTTAGACCCTCAAGCAAACACAGTAATATTAAAAAAAATCACTTTCGTAAATCAGGCTATTAAGGGTTAACTGTGTTGCTATATTAATAAACGAATCAGATTTCTAATAAAATTCCGCTAAACATTATTGAACTACCATATATAAAATGAAAACGCATATTCAAAGTAACTTGACGAAAAAAGATTATAATTCAATAAACGGTTATTTAAATGACGGTAATCATTTTCTATTACGTCGCTTCATTTGTTTTCGTATGGGCTATGTATTACAAAGTATATATAAATAAATAAATATATATATATATATATATATATATATATAAATCGATATTATTAAACTTTATTAAAAGATGTGTTGTTGTGGAGTTTCTTCCTGCTACATCTCCACAACTATAACAATTTGCGGAGCAAAGTAGAGTAAAATAAATTCATTAATAAACTTGATATCAATAGGAGTCCTGTTAAAAGTTCCAATTTTGAATATATTTATGGTGAATATCTCAATTTTGCAAGATTAATGGTCACCGAATTGTCCTAAACGCTCCGGCGGTGTTGAAGGGGGTTGTTAAATAAATCCAGCTTTGATATACCACGGAACATCCCCTACGGGCCGACAGCCCTCGTCTCGGCTCAAGCCTTAGCGAGGGGGCGGTTACTCCCATACAAATATAATCTCTAACTGCAATCGACGTCTTTCGTATTTGACGTTTCATGTTACATATGTTACAATAAAAAGTACAGAGCATATTCTGGCGAAATAACTCCACTCATTCGCAATTTCTCTGTTAACTAGTCAGAAATATAATTGACTGTCTAAACTTATTGGCTCAAATAACGCTCTCTACACTTATCCGCCATTTTCAAAATAGAACCTCTTTTATCTTTCCTCTTCGACGAAGTTGCCACCATTATACTTCATAAACTAGTCAATTTCTTCATAGCTAAATACAATATACTTTATATCAGGCTCTTAACCACAATTACTGATTTGTCTATGTATAGACAATGTCGTGTCGTTGTCGAGTCTTCTGTAGTAATGACGATTTCACGGCGCGGTGTACCTATTTATACTTCTACCAACAACTAGCGCCATCTATCGACGCCAATCAAAACTACAGAGTTCTAACGAATATATTCAGAAATATTGCAAAAAATTACAGTACCCGGCGATAAAAATTGCATATCGACCTTTATAAAGGGACAATCTACAAATTTCTGCTTCGTAAAGCGTTATCTCTGTCGCACGAAATACAACGACTGACAAAACGTCATATAAGTAGTGTGGGACAGAGATAGTGCTTTAATTTGCCGATTGTCTCTTTCCAAATGTCGATGTGCAATTTTTATCGCCGGGTACTATAACTTATGTAAAAAAAATTATAATGTTAAAGATTATAAATGTAATAAAAATGTTTAGGTTTGAATTGTTCTCCGAATTTATTTTCATGAAAACCTTTATCTGTTTATGGCATAAGGTACATATACGTATGTATGATAAAAATCCACAGTCAATTTCAGATTTGTCTAGAGAGATTTAAAAGCAATATCAAAAAAAAATATCGAAAAAAGTATATTATGCTATCCAAGAATATTATACTGTTGCAGCAACTGTTGAGTTTCTCGCCTGCTAGTAGAACTGCCTTCTGAGCTGGTGGTAGCTTCCTGTAGGGACATCAAAGCCAACATTTATAGTTGATTGACGATTCGAAAGTTCCTTTAATAGCCTTTTTTATATTTTGATTTTCATATGCAAGGCTTTTATTTTATAAAAAAACATCTAAAGATTTTATTGTCGGATTCTTCTTTGTTAGGTTAAAGTTGGAATCAGTAGTCAATTTACATTATAGTTAAAAAAGGAATGGAGGTCTAGTTTTAAAGACTCAAGGAACCCAACTTTTGTTTCCGGGGTATTTGGTGAATGAAGTATAGTTTTTGTAATTAAAAAAATTTAGACAATTCAAAAACACAGATGGTTGTTGTTATAAAATAAGTATAATTTTATTAAATTTATGTTAAATTTAAATATTTTTTTCTAGCTACTAATAATATATATCAAATAAAAGCCTTATATTTCTAGACGAATGGTAAATGTTACTTAGTAAAAAAAATAGTAGTAACTTAAAAAATAAAATATGAAAAGAACAAATAATTTATAAAATTAAAAAGTGACTACAATCTATAGTATGATATTTAATCTTCTGCTAGAACTCCTTTGCAGGTGAAGGCATCCTCCAAAGATGCCCAATTTTCTCTAGATTTGACTTTTTGGAACCAATCTGCACCAGGTACAGATTATGTCGTCTTTCCATTTTGCGCAAGCTTTTCCTCTCTTTCTTTTGTTATGTGGGCCTTTTCACGCTGCAACTTTTTTGGTCAATCTCTGATCCTGCATATGTGCTACGTGACCGTAATATTTCCATCAAAGCTTGTACTAGCCCTTTTTGGATGTTCAGCATGCTATGCTCCATTCCTTGTTGATGTTGCTATTTCTCTTTGAACTATTGTCGTAAACTTCTATGTTTAGCAGGCGTATAACAGGCACCGTAAGAGGCAAGAATTCATGATCTTTGCTTTGACGTTGATTGGTAAATTGCCTTTGAGTATTTCCTTAAATCCCCAGTACTTGTTACAAGTTAGTTGTGTTTTTCGTTCAACCTCTCGTTCGTTGTTTTTTCGAGTGAAGCAGTATATGTGAGAGGCAAGTTTTTGACTGACACTGTTCTCTTCAGACTGTCATCAATAAGGTTGTGCTTAGATTCATTTCTAGGCCAACTTTTTTACTATCCATGTTCAAAGAACCTATCATAGGTTGAAGCTACGACCTTAAACTAAAGAACCACGGAAAAAAATAAACGGATTTTTATACAAATTATCTAAATATATTTATCGAAAGTACAAAATTATAGATATAATTAATTTAACATAGATTGTCTATCTTGTTTGGTATCTAAAATTAAAATTATATTATCAAATAAATCTTATTATAGCATTTGAGAGTCTTGATCCTAATTTATCGAATTTAGTTTGTAGGGTTGATATTAAAAGGGTGAAAGTAATGTCGCATTCTTAATTTTTTAACAATTTTAACAAGTTTTTATTTCTAATCAACAATATATTCATCTTCGTTATCAACTTTTTGCCGTCTAGTATACAAATCAATGCCGAGGCGGTAAAAATCAATCGGAATTTCTGTTATATGTCGACAGAAACGACATTACTTTCCGGTTCCCCTAATAAATTGTTATATTAAAAATTGTTAAAACATTTCTAAAAGAGTAAGTGTTCATTTCAGAACTTAGACGAGCATACATATAATAAATAATAATACTTATAATGATAAAATAATCATTAAAGGCCTTTTTGAGTGAAGATATTTTTAATTTCAATGTATTTCTGTAATTTTGACTCATGCAGCGCAATTAGTAATGAAACGAAAAAGTAATAAGTTTTTGATGTACCGATAAAAAGCGAACACAGAACATGATATTACAATTTAACTGCACCCGCCTCGAAGGGGACCATCCCTACGCATTTTTTGTTTAATACAGGATGTTATGTTTTACAAAATATTTTTTGCGAGTGAGAGTGCAATTAAAGCATCAATCTAATTTTTAAAATAAAATTAACCACAGTTTAAGCTATGATTAAAAAATATATTTTCGAATCAGAAATGACTCAAAGAATTGCTTGTCGTTTCGGACGTTGGAGACGAAAGTTTTAGAAATGCAAAGTAAGAAAAGGACCAATATTTAGCCACTTCCGCACATGCAGTGGTAGTCGTGCAATGAAATGCACCGCCCGCCAGCCCGCTGATAAATGCGTATGCGGCAAACAATGCGAATCACACAACCGCCACCGCCAAATTACTCAACACGTGTTTCACCCCTCCACGGGGCATCTTCAGGAGTTATGTTACACCGATTAGTGTGGTGTAGTATTAGTGTACCACTAAATATTGGTCCTTTTCTTACTTAGGATGGACTTCCGCGAGGTAACGCCTGATTCCATTAAATATTTTAGAAATGCGACCACAAGCAGGTAGACGCGGCGTGGACAGGTCCTCACTAAGTGAACTCCATTGGAGGCCTATGCAAGATCCGAGCCTTGCATTGGACGTCTATCAGCTGAAAAGAATAAGAATGACAAAGATTTAATTAGAAACGTAATTCTTTTTAATTTTGTAATATATATTTAATTATATATTATTGCAAATAATTACTTCTGCTCTGCAATAAATAAGTAGAAAAATAACTTCTGATATTGTATTTATATCAATACTAGCTGATCCCGCAAACGTTGTTTTGGAAAAAAAAAGTTTTTAATTAACAAATGTAAGATAAGGGTTGATCGCAGAGGGGTGAAAATTTAGGTTTGTATGTATTTTTGTATGCTGTATCATAATAAAAACCAAAAAAATTGTCTAAAATATTAAAAATAAAATTTAGGGGTGGACCACCCTTATCACTTAGGGGTATGGAAAATAGATAGTAGCCGATTCTCAGACATACTGAATATGCATGTAAAATTTGGTAAAAATCGGTCAAGCCGTTTCGGAGGAGTTCAAGTTCGAACACCGTGACACGAGAATTTTATATATTAGATTATTCGATGTAAGTATATATAATAATTTTGTTAATTAAATTAGAAGCGTAGCGGTTTAGTGAATGTCGTATGACATTTCGGAGCATCCTGTAGGCGTTGACAAGGCGTGGGAAGTCTGGGGTAGTTGGTTGTATTAACGCTTATCAAATCGTCGAACAATTGTGTTATAAATGATGTCTCATGTAGGATTTCTAATCAAAGTGTTTAAATCCATCTACTGTTACTTTAGGGGAATATAATTCTTGCAAGGCTCTGTAGTCGTGTTTATCAGCGTGGCCCACATCCCACAGGGGGGCAACTGTATCGATAAGGGGGAAAATTCGACAGTGGACTCGAAAGGAGTTTAACGCTTTCGCTTCAATATATATATATAAATATATATATGTGTGTGTGTGTGTAAGAAAAGGACCAATATTTAGCCACTTCCGTGCCAAATAAAGAGTCATCCGGGCACTAATCGGTGTAACATAACTCCTGAAGATGCCCCGTGGAGGGGTGAAATACGTGTTGAGTTATTTAACGGTGGTAGTTGTGTAATTCGCATTGTTTCGCATTTATCAGCGGGCTGGCAGGCGGTGCACTATATTGCACGACTACGACTGCATGTGCGGAAGTGGCTAAATATTGGTCCTTTTCTTACTTAGGATGGAATTTCGCAAAATAACGCCAGATTCCATTAAATATATATATATATATATATATATATATATATATATATATATATATATATATATAAGTCAATAAGGGATGTATCGATTTTGACAAATGGCGCCAAATGTCATTGTGACATTGACGTTTATAATGTAGACATATCGAGAATTAGTTGTCAATAAGGATGTATCGATACACACCTCGAGAACGTGTAATTATTTTTACTGATTATTTCACAAATTAACAGTCTGTTGTTTTAACGCAGAGTGAATTTTGTCATCGTGCTCCATATGCTCGAACAATTAACGCAACAAATTGCATACAAAAGTTCGATGACATTATTTTTAAATCTTGGAATAGAAGCTTTTGAATATCTGTGATCCTTATTCAAAAGCGTGTATATTTCCAATAGATACATTCACTGAAAGTAAATATAATCTTCGGTAGACAAAATTTGTTTTTGCTTCTTGCTATTATTTTTTGTTTATCATAGTTCTTATTTTATTAGTACTTTTACCTTTTCCATACTATGGTTGTGTGTAAGAGATTGCCTTGTGTGATAAGACCGCCCTTTGTACTTTTTTGTATATTATTGTAAAACTTATTAAATATATCTTAACATGTACAATAAAGAATTTTAAATTAAATTAAATAGTTCCTTTGAAAAATCGATAACGACTATATATATATATATATATACACATATATATATAAAGACAATTTACATATCGAATTATGATTTAAGGTTACTTCTTGACAAAGTTAATCTATTGTATACAATATGTATTGTATATTACATCGGATCATTATCATCATGTCAGCTGATAGAAGCCTACTACAAAGCATAAGCCTTCAAAGATCGACACGCTGACGGGTCTTACACTGCCTGCATGTAGCCTTCCCGCAACTCTATGTCGAAGTAGTATCCACGCCGTGTCTTACATCTCGTGGTTGTTACTCGAAAACCTTTTGGTCCCAAAAGCCGTAGATTGCACTAAATGCCCACTGCCATTTTAGACGAGAAATTATTCGAGCTACATTGGCGATGTTGGTTCTTCTACGGATCCCCTTTTAGAATCTATATTCCACAGAACCATAATTTAAGTAAGAAAAGGACCAATATTTAGTCACTTCCGTACATGCAGTGATAGTCGTGCAATGAAATGCACCGCCCGCCAGCCCGCTGATAAATGCGTATGCGGCAAACAATGCGAATCACACAACCGCCACCACCAAATTACTCAACACGTGTTTCACCCCTCCACGGGGCATCTTCAGGAGTTATGTTACACCGATTAGTACCAAACACAGAGATGTTACTTTACCAGCAAACTCGTTTTTCCTATCTCTGGATGTAGATAGTTTTTTTACTAGACTCTGTGTTTGGTTCTATGTCATTTAACATTTACGAAATAATCTTTTTTGCTCACGTTTTTCATGTAGCAATGATCACTAATTCTCGTTTTTAAAATTGTAGATTCTTGTTTATTTTTAACGACGCCTTAACAATGTCATTATCCTTCTTTCTGATTCTATCTTGCAACAAAAAGTAGAGTCGTTTTTTTCTCTGCGTGACCTTGTGCCTTCCTATAAAGCCTATTGACACTAAAGAGGCTAAGATATGTTCAACGTCATTATTTCAGCTGTACAATGTCCATTGTTGGACATTGTACAGCTGAAATAATCATCGTCTATTCATTACAAAAGGGGTCTACATATGAACTCTTTTTTTGAAGGACTCTTATTCTCCCTGCTTTGTATAGAGCAGGGATATTACAAATTCGTGAAAATGAGTTTTGAAAATTTTCTCCTACTTTCTCTTCATTCCTTTTTACGCGTCACATCATCTGTCATTCTTTGCTTACAGATCTTCTTTCTTGACTCTCTTTCTTTCATCTATATTCCTAGATCACAGTTTTCTTTATATTAATTATAACAGATTATTTTATATCACGGACTCTTTATATTTATTTTATTTATTTACATTTGTAAAACCTTAGTTTTAATACTTTTTCTCCTGTGCCTTATATACTTTATTTTAATTTATTTCAGACTTTTTCCTTCCTTCCTTTTTACTTAACTCAACCTTGATTGAAACGGAGCCTTCCAAATCCGGGACAGTAGGCGATAAGGTGCACCACGGTTTGGTCCACTTCCGGGTCACAGATGCACGAGGTCTAAGGACTTTTACAAGGTCGTCTGTATAACTTGTAGGTGGTCGTGCTACGCTTGAAGGTTCTGTAGTTTATATATGTATTGAGAAGCAACAGTCAACATTTTAATTCACCTAATTTTTATCTGAAAGACAATTTATAATTTTCACTTTCAAATTAATATTAACAAAGACCGCACTGTATACAAACTGATTACTGTAGGTTACATATGATATTTCTTTAGTATAATATTACGAGACGGAGTCAAAATGTTAACTGTATGTAATCGCTGTGAAAACTTTCGGAACGAATGTAAATGACAAAAACAGGAAACATCACAAAGGATGCGCGTCAGAGCTCACCGCAGCGGAGGAACTGGAGGAACACCCCAGTAATTGCACAGGACAGGATCCCCGACCCCCTCCTACAGACCCCCTCATCCATAATTATAATAAAAACAACGTATAATACGCCCGCGTTGCGTACATATATATATTATCGTAGCATCGTAGCAGCCGGCGGGCGGGGTCTACGAGGCTACGCGGGCCGTAGCAGTACAGTGTTGCTAGAGAAGAAAGTTTTAATTTCCCGATAAAAGATATTTATTACATTTATAACTGAGTTTAAGTTGATGAACATATGTTATTCTTATTGTTAATAGTTTTTAATAACTGTACATTAGTATAAAAATGTTAAAAGTATAAAGCGATGGGAAGGTATATGCTCGGAGTTTCGTAGCAAGATAAAATCAAAGATAAGGAGATCCGCAGAAGAACCAAGATTACCGGCGTAGCTCGATGAATTGCTCGTTTGAAGTGGCAGTAGGGGGGGGGGGCAGATTTCTCGTGCAATTAATTGCCGTTGGAGCCAAAAGGTTTTCGAGTGGTAGCTCCCCGCTATGTGAAACAACGACATAGTTAAGATTTCGGATTTGTCGCTGAATGGGCAGTGCGAAACCAGTCATCCTGGCGATCTTTAGAAGAGATGAGAGATGCCTTGACGTGGGCGTCCATTGGCTAAATAAAAATTGAATTTGATGTTTTCCTATATCATTTTGGAAGTATCTCTTCCGCATATACATTCATTATAAACTTATATCTCCATCTTATTTTTAACTAGACCTTTGTATATGTTCAATTTAATCGTGTGAATTTTAAGTATATTCTCGGAAAAAAGTATATTCTTTTAGTATTACTCGTTTCAATATACATGAAAACATGAATAAATCTGTTTTAGGAAACATTATCGTCATATGCCAAGGTATTAAAATGTTGTTGATCAAATAAGCACAATAATTGTAACTTATTCCCTTTATATAAAAACAAAGACGTCTTGTCTAAAGCGAGAAACTTTTAATGAATCTCAATTTACAAGGATATTAAATTTACTCGGAACATTTTTATATGGGCTTACACTTGTAGCTATTGTTTACCTGTAAGTTACTTCTACTGTGATAATAACAGCCTGCAGGAACTTAGAAGTAGGTAAGTTAGGTAGCAATAACAGCCTCTAAACAGAAGAGCGTATACTAACGTAATGTTTTGAAATTTTATATGAACACATATCGTGAACAGAAGTGGTGTTTATATATTTGAAACTATGTAAATAATGTCGTTTCTGTCGATATATTTTGCAGAAAATCCGATTGATTTATACCGCTCCAATATTTATTTGTATACTAGATGGCAAAAGGTTGTTGATAACGAAGGTGAATATATTGTTGATTAGAAAAAAAACTTGTTAAAAATGTAGTCGCATGAATTTAACTTAAGAAAGCGACATTACTTTCCGGTCCCCCTGATACATTACTTCATATGATTACACTCTTAATATTTTCACTACATTTTTATTTATAGTGTGATTGGTTTTAGATATAAGAGTTTCAAAGGGACGCACATATAGCTCACATGTTAGCAAAAAGGTTTTACACATATTTTCACTAACGTTGTATAAAGTACTCATTCTGAAATACAGTACCCGGCGACAAATATTGCACATCGACCTTTGGAAAGAGACAATTGACTAATTTCGGCTTCGTAGAGCGTTATCTCTGTCGCACGATACAAAGACTTACAAAACGTCACATAAGTAGTGTGGGACAGAGATAGTGCTCTACGAAGCCAAAATTAGCCGATTGTCTCTTTGCAAAGGTCGATGTCCAATATTTATTACCAGGTGCTGTGTGTTACATTTATTTGTTCATTCATTTGGAATGCGACAGGCCAATTACTTCTGGCAGTACAAAATCTGCAAGGACATATAATAAACAATAATTAATTATAATAACTAAATTCTGAAAACGGGTTTCTTCCTCTATTATCATTACGTCATTTATTATTTCTGTAAACATTGATTTTTAATTGGATGTACCATACTTTAATTGACAGTAAATGATCTGTATATTCACATCTTTAAATCTTATACACCTGTAAACAATCATCCTGTATTCTCAGTCAAACTAATATAGTTAAAATGATTTTTTTATCATGTTCACAAATTATTTCTGTAAGATGCGTTTGTTTATAAATTAATATATTATCATTTAAATATATATAGCTCATTTATAATTCCACGATCGGTGGTAGCACAGCGGTAAAGATTGTGCCTTGCAATCATGTGTCGTAGGTTCGATTTCCGAGATACAATTTTATAATATTCACATTGTGCATTAATTTTATAGGATTGCCAATGCCAATATGCAATGATGGGCAGCAGCTTCCTATATGTACTATAATAATACACAGGGATCGCCAATTGCTCTGCCAAGCATGGCAATTATGGTATATTCCTTCATTGATTTTTTTGGAGGAGCCTTGCAATAAGCGTCTATTGGCTGAAACTATTCAAAATAATCATAAAATTAAAATTCTTAAAAATTAAAAAGAATATTCTAAATTTAAAATTGAACATTATATTATTTAGATAGCAACACAAAATTACCCGAAAATATGGGTAAACGCGTTATTGTTACAGCACCGGTTAAAACGCGCCAGTACGCTCCGAGCCGCGCGCCGGCGAGCGCGTTTCGCGATCAAAATCCACTCTCAAACACAAAGTGAAAACAAAATGTAACGATTTAAATATATAAATATTAAATAATATATTTTCATAATTCAAATTATTATTTTTATGTTTAATTAATATTATAAAGTTATATAAGATCAGTTGTTGTTGATTATGAAATATCAGCATTGAGAATTGATTTTTTTTTCGCACATGATGTGTCTATGCTTGATTAACATTTCACGTTTAGTTATTTTTAATATTTAAAATTGTTTTTTTTATAATTTATTCATTATTACATCTTCTATCAATTTGTAGAATATAGTTTATTACAACTTATGTTTTTAATTTTATTATTAGTATATAGCATTGTACGTTTTTTTTTAAATTACATACTTTTTTAAATCACATTATTTGACATTTTAATGGTTTTAGCATATTTTAGCAAAGAATATAACCTAATTTAAATCCGAAAATCAGTGTGTTTTTTATCATTATCATAATATACATATCAATTCTAAATATTTAATACTCTTTTAAATAAACGAATATAAAAGTGAACGTTATTCGTCGAATCGTTTTCAACGCCCGAAATCTGTCTGAATGAGACCAAAATGGCGGTATAGGTATTTACGTAGAGCTAAAAGCTGTTTCATCTATTTAATGATGATTTGAATTACGTGGCTATTTCCTAATGGTAAACTAAATTGTAGATTAAAAAATATTATTAAAATAATCAGTGTATTGTAGACTAAATTACTAATTAATATTAATTATCTGTATTATTAATATCTAAATGATTTTACAGCAAATACCATTTTTTTAAACAAGATCCAAAACATTCCATCTGGAATATGTTATTAGTTGGTTTTAAATAATTTTTCCTTATTTTTTTGTAATATATTACTAGTAATAAACCAAAGTGTAACGTGTTAAAAGTGGATGAAAGTTATAATTGTGAATCTTGAAGTATTATTTTAATTAATCATTTAAATAATTATTTGTGTTTATAAAGTTAGTATCTGTATTTTTCTAAAGGTAACGTATTTTATTGATAAATGCGTCAAGAATGTGTAAGTTTTAAAAAGTATAATTTATACATTTTAGGTTATGTTTTAATTTTTTTTTTTTAATATTGCCATAACAATAATACTTATTAATAAATATTTTAAAAATAATTCCATGAAATAAGGTTTAACACAGTGTTAAATATTTTCATTTTTAATTTATTTTAAGTAAGTGCGTTAGGCTGATTACGTAAATGTCAACGTCATTATTGACAGCTGTCAAAACTATTGTATGTTCTGTAGCTATTGATTTTTTTTATTACTTTTGAGAAATTGTTCCATATTCATCAGATACAAGTACGTAACATATATGTATGTATACATAAATATAAGTGTGTTATCACTCCGATAGTTTTACAAGTTTCATTTCACGCCATGCTAATTAATATACAGGGATATAAAAGAAATATGTTATGCATATAAAATTTTTTTTTAAAATTCTTCGAATTTTAACTTCGGCTTTCAAAACAATTTTCATAATTAAATTTTTTATTATAATTTATTTTATGTAGGCTATTTTATGATAAAATAAAATATTTTTTGATATTATAATGAATTATTTTTGGAATTTTTATACATTTTAGTTGCAATAATACTTCATTTAACGGTAATCGTATCTTTTTACCTCTTTTTATATACAAGATTATTAGTCATAGGTATAAAAGCCTTGAAGGGATGAATGTCTAGTTCATTTGCTGTCAATTCATGTATGGTGTGCCTTATTTAAAATTCAATGGTTTTAACAATAATAAAAAACATAAAATGAAGCGTTTACAAAATTCAGATTACTAGTTACTAAATATATTAAAATTAATTATTGTTCTCTGCAGACTTTTTACTATCAGAAGTTATTGACATGACGCATTTTAATGGAAAAAATAAATCAATTTATTTCTGGGAGATTTTATACAGGTGTAAAAGATTTAAATAATTTTTGTTGACTTCTGGCTTATACATTCACGCTTTTAAAGGTATTACGTATATAACAAATAATACTGTATATTCCAGTTAAATGGAAAAAAAAACCTTACTTGCTTTACGAAACGGGATTTGTTCCAGAATAGTTTAGTACCAAAGTTAAAGATTATGTAATTTTATCTCGTATACTAAGGTTTCGTAAACCTTGAATTAGGGCACATATGTATAAAGGTTAATAAACTCTAACATTACAGAATGTAATTGTCTTTTACCTCAAGGTAAAAAGATAATGCGATGGACAGATATTTCTATTTAATCTGTGGTATAGTTGTAGGTAATTGTTACAGATTATAAAAGTTACAATCGATAAATCATATTGATGTTCGTGTGGTTAAAAACACTGATGTATTTTCTATGTTCATTAGACATATATATATAGGAACAAAAATATATCCTTTTGTCAGCCAAATTCTTTAAAGCTTATAGCACACAGAGTACTATCTCTCTTTCACAATACATATGTGACGTTTTGTCAGTCGTTGTATTTCGGGCGACAGAGATAACGCTCTACGAAGCCGAAATTAGCCGATTGTCTCTTTCTAAAAGTCGATGTGCAATATTTATCGCCGAGTACTGTACATCTATTTCCCATTAAAGTTATCGTTCTGAAATATTTATTTATTTATTGGATTTATCTTTTCCAAGATCGTCACGACAACCCTACGATCTCCAAATCCAGCGACTACCTGCGACCTTAATAGTGTCGACAGTCCCACTGGTGGGAAGCCTAACCATGTTGGGTCCACCAGCTCGTAGTCTCCACTCTAGAACCTTTTTGCCCCAACGGAAATCAGTTGCACTAGCGATGTGTTCCCCCACTGCTATTTCAGACAAGCAATTCTTCAAGCTACGTGTGATCTTGGTTCTTGTGCTGATGATAGCATAGTCCTCTCCATTGCTCTCTGTTTGACCTAGAGTCTTCCTATAAGAATGTGTTCTATTAGAATGTGACTGTCTAATAACTTATTGCAGTACAAAAAACGAATGGATAAAACGATTTTTCTTACTATATTACTACTACTACTACTACTACTACTCCGCTAGCTCAGTGACCCAAAGTGGGTCTTGGCCTCCGAAGCGAGTGACTTCCACTTTCCTCTATCTTGCGCCATCGTCTGCCATTAGTTGACATTCAATTCGCGCAAGTCTGCCTCAACGCGATCGATCCAGCGATACCTGGGTCTACCCACTGGTCTTCGACCCCTCGGTTTTTCCAGGTACGCTACCTTCACGCTCCGATCCGATCCCATCCGCTCCAAGTGACCAAGCCAGCGGATTCGTTGAGCTTTATATTCGCCAATGATATTTGGCTGTGCTGCTATAGTCTCAATTTCGGCATTCTTTCGGAGCCTCCAAGATCTTACTATATTACGTTGTTTATTTTCTCTGAAACTATTGTCTTACTAGTGTGGTACCATACACAAATTGACAGCAAAATAGCTTATATATTCACACCTTTATAACCTTTACACTTATATATCATCAGCCTGTATATATAAGAAATTTCCATCTATGTACTGACTCATCGCACCAGCCTGCACACAGTTCTGTTCTGTATGGCAATCACGGAAACTGACTAGGAGAGTTGAGTTCAAAATATTCCGGTCCAATGTGAAAACCGTGTTGAAATGGATGCGAGACGTGGAAGGTCACCAAAGATACCTTGCGTCAGCTCCAAGTCTTCGTTTACAACTGTCTTCGGTGTATTCTCGGTATATACTGGCCTGAGAGAGTTTTCAACGTAGATCTCTGGAAACGCTGCGGTGAGATTCCGAACGACCAGCAGATCAAATGCAAGTGGAACTGGATAGGCCACATGCTTCTAAGGGATCCTGATTACATACCGAGGAAAGCCCTGGAATGAAATCCTCAAAGAAAGCAAACCTGGCGATCACTGCAGAAGGGAAGGCAGTAGGAATGACGTGGAGCGAAGTCAAGCGCGAGGTTCAAGACCGCTCGAGATGGCGATGTACTGTGGACGCCTTCTGCTCCATCTTGGGGACATAGGAATAAATGATGATGACAGACCCATCATACATCATCGATATATTTTGAAACATAAGTCCTTAAATTTGATAAAAATCTTGTTTTGGCCGGGTAGAGTCGAGTAATGGATACGAAAGTCTACCCTAAAGGTAGTTGAGGCGGCGTTCATTAAATAAAAATACATATTTTCCAACTATACCTTTTATATATTTAACAATGGCAGAAGTAACTAGTACATCGCTTTCCAATAGTATAAAATAAATCAATGTAACATTATAGAATGTAATAAACTGCACATAAAATAACTAGTTAATTAATAATAGGAAAAATAGAATGAGAGAAGTGTAGTAATGTATTAAGAAAGAACAACTCAAAGAAAACTGTGATAAATAAAAATAGAATATGTCAATAATAAAATAACGAAAAAAAATGTACCTAGCCACCTAAGAGTAATAAGATGATGGAAGGAAGGCGATGAAAGCAAGAAGGAATGAAAAAACAAAACGAAAGATATTGTGATGGAAATAAGGTAAGAATAAAAGAAATTGAGAAGTATGACAGTGAGTGAAGAAGATAGAAAAATCTGAAAAACTTATTTGTAAACAAAGACCCTGATCCCAACTAATTAGGGGTACGAGAGGCCTTCAATAGCGGGGGCCATAAAAAAAACATTATAGAATGAACACTGTATACAGTGGTAACTTAGCAGTAGAGAAGTGGGATTTGGATCGCGGATTCGATTCTCAGGATACAATGTAATATACTTCACACTTTATATATTAATTATATGAGATTGCTTCTGTTTACAAACATGCGATGGGTAACCTATCTGCTAGGTGTGGCAATTATGGTATTTTTCCCCATGGACATCTTTGAGAGAGGTCACTTTATAAATCTTAGAGCCTTTTTCTAACTAATAAACTATGTATTCACCCCTTTAAAGTTTTTAGAATAAATCACCTTACAGATAATAAACAGGTCCTTTTGGAGATCTAAGGAAGCGTTCTACGTACAGTTTCCATTTTTCTAATTATAAATTACTTTATTCAAATCGACATTTACACGCACTGAAATGTAATTGAAATTATTTTAACCCTTAATAGCCTGATTTACGGAAGTGATTTTTTTTAATATTACTGTGTTTGCTTAAGGGTCTAGATGAAGGGAAAAATAGATTTTTTTTTATTTCGTTGGAAAGAATATTATACAACAGTAAAATTCGTACAGCCAACCTATAAAAAAACTAATAATAATGAACATTCGGTTTAAAAGATTGGTATCAAAATTGAAACTCTTGGCTATTAAGGGTTAAGATTGTAAGCAGTAAGGTACCACAGGTTCGGAACGCTAATCTGTTGAAAAGAGTCAGCCTGAAACTCAACAGTTGCTCTTTTGTAAATAAATTAAAAAATATATTAAGGAGACCATAAAGTAATGTCGCTTTTTTAAGTTAAATTCACACGACTACATTTGTAAAAAGTTTTTATTTCTAATCAACAATATATTCACCTTCGTTGTCAACCTTTTGCCATCTAGTATACAAATCAATGCCGCTGTGGTAAAAATCGGTTTTTCAGTAAAATATGTCGACAGAAACGACATTACTTTCCGCGAAACATTATTGAACTACAATTTACAAAATTTAAAACGCATTTTAAAAGTAAATTGACGGAAAAGGCTTATTAATCATTGATTTTGATTTCATTTAGGCTATATCTGATAGTGTATATGTATACATCTGTGTTAGAATTTATTAAAACATGTGTTGTGGAGTTTATTCCTGCTTCTACAAAACTATAACACCTTGCGAAACAGAGTACAGTCAGAAATAAAATACATTTAAAAGTTATTATGTTGAATAAGTGAATTTTATCTTTTTAAATCTTTATATAGATACTAGCTGATCCCGCAAACGTTGTTTTGCAAAAAAAATTTTAAGTTTTTAATTAACAAATGTAAAACAAGGGTTGATCGTAGAGGGGTGAAAATTTAGGTTTGTATGTATTTTTGTATGCTGTATCATAATAAAATAAAAACCAAAAAAATTGTCTAAAAAATAAAAAATAAAATTTAGGGGTGGACCACCCTTATCACTTAGGGGTATGGAAAATAGATAGTAGCCGATTCTCAGACATACTGAATACGCATGTAAAATTTGGTAAAAATCGGTCAAGCCGTTTCGGAGGAGTTCAAGTTCGAACACCGTGACACGAGAATTTTATATATTAGATATCGTATATATGACGCACGTATTTTTTAATATTATTTCTATGATATGCGATTAGGTAAGTCGATAAGCAAAGAGTTTTCTAACGAGCTTGCGTCGGCTCCGTTCACCCTTGACACAGAACCTCGGCCGCGCCTGCGGGCATTTCTGAACAGGGGACATCCGATCGATGCCCGCGTACGGTCTCCAACTTCTAGAATAACGAAGAACGTTTTCTTGATCCACTTTCAAACTGCACTGCCCTTGATGCTATATTTCTCACTGGAAAATTCTTTACTTTTCCAAAAAAAAAAAAAAGTATTCGGTCTATTTATAACCTCAAAACTAGAGATTCCCAAAAAAAAAAACTATTCGGTTTATTTATAACCTCAAAACTAGAGGTTCCCTGAAAGATGTATTTATATAAATCGACATTCTAACTATAGCTTCTCAGTACATATTTAATAACATATTCATGAGACAAAATAAAGACAGACATGTGATAAATAAAATAAATCAAAAATAAAATCGTAACGGCTAAATTTAGACATTAAAAGTCACAAAATCGTTAGTTACATGTATACATATATATATATATATATATATATATATATATATATATATATATATATATACATAAATATATATACATAATATATATATACATATATATATATAATATTTTATTAAATAAATCTTATTATACCATTCAAAAGTTTTTAGTTGATATAAATGTGTGAAAATTTGTTGATTCATTTACATGATTGATATGTACACATTTTGTTAAATTTAAATCGATCACTGATTATAATGTTAAAACAATCGACGATTCAAAAGTGCATGTAAATATCTACTCGAATAAAGATATTTTGAATTTGGAAGCTGCTATTGTGTTTTAATATTGTTCCCTGTAACAATTTTATGGCTGCAATCTCTGAAAACTTAGATCTTAAACCGCTGTTGATACGAGTGATGACATGTGAATCCTAAACGTGGTCATTTTGATATATGAAAGAGAAGAATGATAATAATAAAAAATATGAATAAATTACTAGAAATAAAAAGTCCCTGTCAAACACGAGATAGGGGAACGAGGGGTCCCCAACAGCAAAAAAAAAACGTGGTCATTTACGATGGACTTATAAGAAGCTCAAAGTGAAACAGGGAACAATTAAGAGGGCTATGCTGAAAGCTTTGCAGAGAGGTCGAATCTGGAATGACAATGGAGCACATCGCACAGCATATGGCCGTAGCATAGGAAGTTTCCGGAGTGGCAACCTCGAACCTGTAGATGCGACGTGGGTAAGCCCCCACTAGCTGGACCGAAGACATAGGTTAGGTTAGGTTAGGTTTTTTTTTATATGGTCCCCGCTGTTGGTGACCTCTTGTTCCCCTATCTCGTGTGGGACATGGACTTTTAATGCTAGTAATTTATTCATTTCTTTTTTTTATTATTATTATCATTCTTCTCTTTCATATATCATCTTTTTTGTCGTACTGTTTCTTTCATTCTACAATTTTCCCATTTCATTTCATTCCATTAGCCATACATTCATCCTCAACCACTACATTCTAGGTTTCCCCACTATTCTATTTTGCAACATTATTTATTTTTACCTATTGCATCCATTACCACCCTCCTGCAGTAGCTGAGGAAGCATACTCTCTCCCCTTCGTCTTGCATGATGGCCGAGATATTCCTCTCTTCTATCTTTTTGCCCATCCGGCATTCGGAATCTGCGGTTAGGTTAGGTTAGATTAGGTTAGGTTAAGTACACCAGAAGTCACTGGATGCAGGCAATGAAAGACCAGTCGTCGTGGTAATGGGGAGGTTATCTTGAAGTATGCTTCCATCGAATGAAAAAGACGAGGATTGTATTTTATCATCGTTTCAGATAGAAACCACCTGTAATACATAACCTCTTTCAAAGATGTCTTTAGGGTTCTTATAAAAAGGCCCAAGGTCAACAATGAAGAGGTCTATGCTCGGAGTTTTAAGAGATAGAAATTTGATCCTCAAAAAAACCAAGAGCAGTAGGCGGTTTTCTAGTGGCGATAATAATTCGGTAGAAGTGTCGTAGGTAAGCCTTACACTACGCGAAATGACAACTTAGTTAACGTGAAGAAAAGTCGTTATATCCGGGCATAATGCGGGTATTTAACGGTGGTAGTTGTGTAATTCGCATCGTTTGCCGCATACGCATTTATCAGCGGGCTGGTGGGCGGTGCACTTTGTTGCACGACTACCACTGCATATGCGGAAGTGGCTATAATTGGTTCTTTTCTTACTTAGGATGAACTTCCGTAAAATAACTCCCGATTCCATTAAATAGTTTTTTTTTATTTCATTTATTTATTAATGGAATATATTTGGCGTTGTTTAAGGATTGATATACCATGAACTTTAATATGTTTTAGTGTATATCTATTCTCATTTATGTTCCATTTGTTTTTTCTTACATACCTAAATCTAACTACATATCAACTACGTACTATATGATCCGCCCAAAATGTAACTACGTTTCTGCTTATTATTCAATAAACGGACATATAAAGACAAGACTCCTTGGTAATACTGTCTTAAACATTATGTATGTATGTTAAAAAAAATATTTGTGGCTCTAAAATTTGTACCTGATTTCTTTTATCATAAAAAATATATCATCGTGCGATTCAAACATCGATTAGTTTTAATCATCTAAAAGAACTGAGAAGTGTTGCCAAAATTATTAAATCGAAATCATTTTTTTTATATATATAATATTTAAATTAAAAAAACTTATTAAATATAATATATATAACTGTATTTTTATCTGTCTTTTTTAATAATTTTAGTATACATTTTAAATACGTATTTATTTAATATTTACGAAAAGAAACCCTGCGTTAAATTATTATTTATATTAGTATGCGTTTAGATGCAACCGCTTGTAGCCTATTCTATTATATATATGCCTATGCCTATGCCCAACAGTGGTAATGATACGACTAAAATGATGCATGGAATGCGACTAGCCATAGAAAATCTGAACAACAACCATTATTATAAAATTGTATTTCATTCCCCAATTAAAGACTACATACAATAAATTCGTGTAGAACCTCCAGGTGCTTTTAATATACTAGTGTGTGAAAGATGGCAAAGGTCGCGCCTACGTTGATACGCCCACGGGTATGCATATTAAACAATTTTCCAAAAGCTACCCCTTTGACTGGAACTTTCTAAGGTATTAAACTAACATATATATATATATATATATATATATATATATATATATATATATATATATATACTGGCTGATCCCGCAAACGTTGTTTTGCAAAAAAAAAATAAAGTTTTTAATTAACAAATGTAAGATAAGGGTTGATCGTAGAGGGATGAAAATTTAGGTTTGTATGTATTTTTGTATGCTGTATCATAATAAAATAAAAACCAAAAACATTGTCTAAAAAATTAAAAATAAAATTTAGGGGTGGACCACCCTTATCACTTAGGAGTATGAAAAATAGATAGTAGCCGATTCTCAGACATACTGAATACGCGTGTAAAATTTGGTAAAAATCGGTCAAGCCGTTTCGGAGGAGTTCAAGTTCGAACACCGTGACACGAGAATTTTATATATTAGATATATATATATATATAAATATATATATATATATATATATATATATATATATATGTCTGTCTCCTAAGACTAAAGCTTTCACAACTATTTCTAATCAGGCTGTACAAAGTCGTATCTGCCTATAGACACTCACCACAATTCAAAAGCCTTCCTCAAAGATATCTATTAGAGAATAAACCATAATCGCCACGCTTAGCAGGCGAGTTGGCGATTGCAGTGTGGTATTATGGTACGCAGAGGATGTTGCTGTCCATCCTCAGGAAACTTGTTTGTGTGCAGTGGCAATCCTATATAATTAATGCAAAAAAGTGTGAATTATATAAGATTGTATACCAGGAATTAAACCTGTGATAAATTTCAGTTCTCTTCCACTGGTCTAATCATGTTCAACCTGTATAAAGTGATCATTCTAATATATGTCACTTTATTTTTTTTAAATGCGATAGGATAATAACTTTTTACAATAGATAACTTGTAGGGACAGATAATAAATTTAACATATAGTAATTCGAATTTTAAAAACGCTTTTTCTTACTATTATTACCATTACAGTACAACGCGATAAATATTCGTACGGCTTTGTAGAGCACTATCTCTGTCCCACACTACCTATGTGACGTTTTGTCAGTCGTATTTCGTGCGACAGAGATAACGCTATACGAAGCCGAAATTACCCGATTGTCTCTTTCCAAAGGTCGATGTGTGGTGATGGGTGTAAAATACATTAATAGGCAGGAAATTAAACATACATTCAACCCTTTAAAGTTTTTATATCTATACCTAATTATTCCGTATAGTATGCCCAATAAAGTAAATTTTTTGAAAAGATTATAAATAATGTTGTGTTTTGAATGTATATTTTTAATTAAACAATTTATTTCGACAAGTTTACCTTCAGATTTTCAACGATATGATTCCAAACGACTTTAAAGATTTCTAAAAACACGTGTTTATTTGCTCCTTCGCTTGTTTTAGCTCAATCTATTTACTTTAATTCAGTAAGTGTTTTAAATTGTCCAATATGTTGACCTCTGTTTTTGGCCCCGTTTTTGAGGCTAGCCTATTAAAGACAGGGGCTTTTTATTTCAAATATAGTGGTATTGGAATATGGCGTTTATCTTCCATGTCACCTGATGGAGAGTGTAGATGAAGACGAAGGTGGTACACGCCCATCCAGAGTTCAACTCATCAGGAATTTTTTTATTTTATTTTAGTAAATTTTATTTATTTGAGTATGTGTTTTCTTAATTCTTTTCTTCCATTTTTCACGTTCTCTTTCATTCTCTCGCCTCTCTTTCCTCGCCACATCCTTTTGGTATAACCAATATGAGATATATAGACGAAATTTTTTTTTAATTTTTGGTTCCTTCTACCTCTACAGTTTAAGACTAAATTCAATTGTTTCTGGGCACTTCTACCTTGTAGTCTTCAACAGCTTCTTCGAACTTAGGGCCTGCGGATCCGGATCCCGCCAGCTCCGATTGCGGGTTTAAAGGTGTGAACCTTTTCTCTTGCTCCATATGTCTGTGAAATTCGTCTATCGACAGAGTCTTTTTATATAAAATTTAGAAGACTGTCTCTTAAACTTAGAAAATAAATCTCGAATGCATAGAACAGAACTAATTTTGTTTACAGCAACTCAATATTTATACAAAAACGTTAAAAGTACGTTATCAAATCCTAGAACTAATTTAATTTTCACGACCAATCACAATCCCTGCTTTACAGCCAATCACACGCGTCGTCTGTGTGATGGCGACGGAAGATGTGTGCGACAAAGAAAAGTATATATGAATACGAAATATGCAGTCTGTTGATTTTTCAAATTGCTTTTATTTACAAAGTTGATTTTTTTAATTTTTTTTTACTTCATATTTTAATTTATAAATTTAACTTCTGCGACAGTAACTATTCTATATTTATGTTGTTTTGCTATATTCAATTAAATATTGCATATAATATGAAAGAGACAATCGGCTAATTTCGACTTCGTAGAGCGTTATCTCTGTCGCACGAAATACAAAACGTCAAATAGGTAGTGTGGGATAGAGAAAACGTTCTACGAAGCGGAAATTAGCCGATTGTCTCTTTCCAAAGGTCGATGTGCATTATTTATCGCCGTGTTATTAGTTTCCATTACTTTTTCACGTAAATTTACTATGTTATTAGCTTTCTAAATATGTGACATTGGCAATAATATATCTTGCAAAGATCTAATACGACGTAAGTACAGTAATACCCCGCTTTACGCGACCCCGTTATACGCGGTTTCACTATAACGCGAATTGCAAATTTCGCGCTCAAATGCCTCGAATTACGCGAAAGAGTGCATATAAATATAATGTAGTCATCAACTTCTCTATGGTGTCTTGACCATCTGTCAAACAATTAAAAACAGTGTTGGGTGTTATGAACATATTTTACAAGAACGTAAACAAGACGTTACCCAAAAGACAATAGATGTATTTTACCGTAAAAAATAAGAGTATGTATTGCATAAAATGTTCCTAGAATTAAAGTGATTGATTAAAATGATTTGTATTTTTTGTAATAATTTTTGACTATGTTTAATCATAAACCTCGTTATACGCGAATTTCAGTTAACGCGATTTTTTTTGGAACGTATCCCTCGCGTAAAGCGGGGTATTACTGTACGTCTCATCTAAATATAGATTTTTATTTGTGTAAATGATATTTTAATTCGTCGTTAAATAGACGGTATTAATAAATGGACCGCAATATCAAATGTTGACTCTTCCCCCGGATCAGATGAATGTTTGTATTACAAATTGATTATGGCGTCACATATACAAATAATTGTACAAATATATTCCGACGGAATATGATAGATTGTTTACCTATATTACTTTAGCTTTGGAATGAGGTGAAGTTGGAATTTATGTGCTATATCGAATCATAAAAGAGAAAATCCGTAGATGAAAGAAAGTAACCTATATGACCTGCGTATTTAAAAAGTATACGGACCACATATACATAAACAGTCAATTTCTGCGCCTTAGCCCGTCACCTTCCGAGGGCGTTAATTCACGCCCGAACAAATCCAATTTTTTTAATAGGATAGTAAAGACTATATTTCTTGCTGGAATCCGATTGAAAGTACTTATAATAAAAACCTTTTAAGAATTTTTTTTTCGGTAGTTTAATTTTTATCAATTATAAACATAAGTTTTCAATGTAATAATGGTGGCGGATGTTGAGTGAAAACGGCATTTTTTGCCGACCACAAACAGGCACGCCGATATTATGATGTCCACTTGAACCCTTTAGCCTAGCATCATCAGACTAGGGCTAAGTTATTCCCTTTCTATAGTAAGAGGTGACTAAAATGGCACCAGGTTGACAGGCGTCGATTGGAGCAGCAATGCGAAGTGGTCTCGTGTTGCTGTGGTACAGCAAGGATGCCGGAGGAAGCTCAGCTTTCCCCCTGGATGTGTCTTGGCACAGTACTGAGAGACAGCTGCGGGTTCCGGAGGAGATCCGGCGGTCCCTCTAAAGGTAGTGTGGACGACCACCGACGAGGTTTTAGTGGATAGGAATCCTTTGTGCCCCTGGTCTTCTCCCAGAGGATAGGATATCTTTTGTCTATTCAGATGATTTACTCCCGCAAAACAAAAGAAAAGACGTCCTCCTTCTATCTGCTATCATCGGAAGACGTTGGGTTCAGGGCCCCTTCCAATTGATCCTATTGGAAATCTATGGAGAAGGCCTATATATATATAAGTGTGTGTGTGTAAAATATAAAGTAATAAGTAAGTAAGTACATATAAATGTAAAAGTAATGAGGAACGAATGAAAGGCGATACAAAGCGAAAGGGAAAGACAGTGGATTTGTGGAAAGAAAGAAATTAACGGAAGATAATATGAAGTATGAAAGAAGAGAAAGAAAATAAAAAAAGTATGTGAAAAATTAAAAAAAAAATTTAAATAAAAAGTCCCTGTCCCACACCAGATAGGGGGTACGAGAGGCTCCCAATAGCGGGGGCCATATATATATATATATATATATATACATATATATATATATATATATATATATATATATATATATATATATATATATTTATATATGTTTGTTAACTACCCGCTACTTATGCCTACACTGTTTCCATGCTATGGTTGTCTGTAAGAAATTGCCTCGTGTGATAATTGTACTGTACGTTTTTCTTTACTATTATGCAGCTATGTATACATTTTCTAGCGTGTACAATGAACAATAATGAATTAAATATAAAAAAGTTGTGTAGAAATCTTATTATAGTTTAAAGGATGATTTGATCAACTTATTTATTAATCATATTTTGAGTTCGTACTCCTTTTTTAAGTTCAGAACTGTCCCTTTCCAAAGGTCGATGTGTAATATTAATCGCCGGGTTCAGTATCCTAGTTTCATTGTACAAAAGCAGAAGAATATATTAATTAAATAAATAAATATGCTTCGTTCTTTCTGCCTGATAGCGTAATATCTAACCTATACGCAATATCAAAGATTATTTTAACATATACACCACTGATTAACTCCAATACTGGTGTTATTCATTAGGTTGTATAAGTAGAAAAGGCTTTACGTGACTTCATTTTAAATAGGCACATCTAAACAAAAACGTAACATACGGTTACATTAGTAACATATAACATTGTATTAGGGGTACCAGAGAGTAATGTCGCTTTGTTAAGTTAAATTTACACGGTTACATTTTTAACAAGTTTTTATATATAATGAACGATATATTCACCTTTGTTATCAACAACCTTTTGCCGTCTAGTATACAAATGCCGGAGCGGTAAAAATCAATCCTTGTCCACCTATGATAGGGATTAAAGGAGGTATTTTTTGTATATATGTATGTATTTGTATATATGTAAACCCTAAACTACCTTCTCCTTCATGTCTCTCATCTCCATCCAAAGGTTGTCTAGTAGAGATCGCCCCGTACGATTAGGCCGCTTCTTGTACCTTTAAATGAATTGTTTCTTTTTTTAAATTATAATGTATGGTGTACAAAACAGTGTAAATAAATGAATAAATGGGGACAAAATAAAAATCCGAGGTCCAGTAAGAGCGTTCACCGAAGTGATATTATCACTCGGCGACCTCCCAATCCGATAACACAGTAGCATGTAGCGACCCGATGCGAGGGTCCCTCAAGAGCCTTCGAGCTTCGCTACTTCAAAAGAGGTTTTAAGCTAGACGTCCTCTGTGTCCTGCCATCTGAAACCTGTGGTCAGCAAATGTCATTTGTGGTAATACTATACTATTTGTGATAAATAAAATAGTAATCAATATGGTAGATCTCAATTTGACAGGAGAAATAATCAAATTAAACAAAACAAAGCTACCATAGATCGACCTAACAAAGGCTGATAACGGGAGAAAATTCCCCGTAATAGCTATATGATCCTTAAGCATGCGTTGAACTGTATCCTTTATTTTTCACCTTTACCAACTGTAAGTAATAAACCAATATTTAGCCACTTCCGCACATGCAGTGGTAGCCGTGCAATGAAATGCACCGCCCGCCAACCCGCTGATAAATGCGTATGCGGCAAACAATGCGAATCACACAACCGCCACCGTCAAATTACTCAACACGTGTTTCACCCCTCCACGGGGTATCTTCAGGAGTTATGTTACACCGATTAGTGCCAAACACAGAGTCCTGACTTGACTTGGCCGGCGGTGCATTTCATTGCACTACTACCACTGCATGTGCGGAAGTGGCTAAATATTGGTTTATTACTTAGGATGGACTTCCGCGAGGTAACGCCTGATTCCATTAAATATTTACCAACTGTGTCTCGCCTGATCTCAAGCGACGACGAGATTATGATGGTACATGCATGTTCAAACCTATTCACTCTTATCTAGAAGACTCCCAAGTTATAATTGACTGAAAATGGCTCCTGAAAGTTGTTTCATTCTTTGGCTGTTCATGTAAAAATGTTAGCAAAACGCTTAGTGCGAGTGGAAGCAAATTTAACATGGTACGGATGCAGTAAATTCGTGCGTCTTTAGTCTTTCTATGGATGAAAGGATGAAAAGATTCTCTTTGAAAGTGTTTGAAAGTGATTTTGATCTCCAAAATAGAGTCTGTAGAGAATGTCTACAGAACATTGTACTTTGAACATATTGCCAACACCGAAAAGTCAAAAATAATGATGAAAAAGTAATAACATGTACGTATATATAAACATATATATATTTGTACACGTTATTACTATATACTCTCTTATTTAATGAGAGAGAGAGAAAGAAAATTAGTTTTAATAACAAATTTGTTTCTTTTCTGTAGATATAAGAAATCTATGAAGGAAATTATCAAAAGTCCAGTGATGAAATGATAATAAATTAAAAATAGTAATATAGATAATATATGTATTTAAAATATTATCAGTTTAAAAACAAAACTTAATTCACATATTCCCGCAACATGGCCTATTAAGTCTTTATATACCATCATTTATTCAAACTATACACATGTAGCAGTCATGATTACACGCGAACTTTGATAATTACGTATTCACAAAACGGCTAGCCAACCAGTACGTTTGCATGGCATAGGTGCATGATTTTATCATTTATTTTGCATGCATAGCTCATTATTAGTTGTATTTATGTTTCTTTATATTATGTTTTAATTTTTATTTACGTCATTTTACATTCAAATCATCAACAAACTTTCGTTTGATTAAAAAAAAAAAAACGTCAACACGTGATAACATTCCGAATCGATTCACGATAAATTTAAAAATAGAATGTTAAAATTATAAACATGTTATTTTATTATTTAGAACACTAGGTGTTTACAATGGCGTGACAAAAATGTGGTTTTTCATTTCGTAAGCAGAGGTCCATAAAAAATTCTAATTGAAATATCTGCTTACAATCGTGAAGAACTAAAATATAGGATGGCTTCAATTATCATTTTAACAAAAGAACTTGCATGGTTTAAATTCAATACGTGTATTAAAGAGATAATTCCCACGTTTTTTTGGATGGTAACTGTCAATTCGTGGATTTAATTCAGCTGCAATGGAATATTCCATAGTTAGATCGATTTTTTTTTTATAAATTTTAGTGAATATGTCCACAGAATCAGTAAAATTCAAAATTAGTTTACGAAAAAAAAAGGTTTGTGTAACTCTGATTTAAATTTTTTCCAGAATTAAACAAAACTAATAAATAATAATAAGAAAATAAATTTAATAACGACTGATTTGAAACGACGACAATAATATTATTAATAATACGAAAGTAAATCTGGCCGGTGAAAGGCCGAACGCACGGTTCGTTAACCTATACGTCAAACGCTAGAAAAAAAAAAGTGAAAGTGTCATTACTCGCCGCGTTCCCGCGCAGAGTGGACGTTCGCGCGCGAATTAAGAAAGACAAGTTGTGAAAACAAAGTGTTTGTGTGAAGAGGTTCTCCTCTTAGTTGTATATTTATTATATTGTGGGTACTCCGCCCCCGGCGCTCGGCCAATGACGCAGAGGGCGCCGCCCCCACCCGGCAGGGCGCCGCTTTGCTTCCTAACCTTGCTCCTGTTACTCAATGCCGGTAAGTTCTCTCTGGATCGAGGATCGTTCGGAAACTAAATGTTTATTACTCTGTGTCGATCGATTCGAATTTTAAATGAGAAATTTCTGAACGATTTTCGCGTCAGTACATTTTTTTTCTCTCTAATACAATGAAATGTATATTTAACAATGTTTTTTCTTCTGATTTTATGTCTTTATGATTTGTCGCATGGGCAGGGCCCCCCACTTAATTGACGAACGACCTAATCAAGGTCGAGGTTGTTAGATGCTGGAAGCCCAAGGATCATCTATAAAGGGGACCTTTACTCTCGGTTGATATGATGATATATATGTTTATATAACATATACCCCGTCATACTTGGTACTGTCAAAAGCATATACATCGACCATTCGTAATACTATAGAAAAGTTTATAAAAATTAATACAATTACATACAAAAATAAATTTTCTACCACATACACTTTTAGAAATTCCGTCTGATTAAATAACTTTTTGTCGTTATAAAAACTATTTTTATGTAAACAGTTAAAACAAATATAACATGAAGGCTCAGGGTCTGGTTAAAAAAATCTGGATAACGAGACAAAAAGATCCTTCCGTGGACATCGTATCTTCCTGAAGTAACACGGTAGATCATTTTGATAACTTTAAAAGCCAATACTATAAATTTATAGAAACCCACGCTTCCCTGCACCTCCCACGCCGAGCGTGCTTCCTACAGGGAACTTCAAAATGTCATACGGGGTTCGCTAACTTCAATATATAACTTTATCTATTCAAATAAATTAAATTTTGGTTTCTGTTTATAATATTAAAATAACCGCTATTTACTACATACACGACATTTGTCTGTCTGTTTGTTTTGGCTAATCTCTTAAATGGATCGATTTTGACGAGTAAGAATAGACATAGGTTACATTTATTTTATAAAAATTCTTAAGACAAAAAAAGAAAGTAATCTTTTTTTTGTGTAATCCCAAGCGGATAAAATCGCACGCAAAGCTAGTATGTAAGTAAAATTAACAGAATAATTATTGTGTACGAAATAATAAAATAGAACATCGATGTAAATAAAATATAAGAATTTTTCTTCTCTTATTCTATTGTTTGTAGTCGTGTGCTCTCTTGTCACAGCTATCTACTATCACCTACTCTCTCCCTTTTGTCACATTTGTTTCTCCGATCGAGGCAGATTCAAACGCAATTCCGCGAGGGCCCTCACCTGTTCCCACTGCTGGGTTACCTCATGAACTTGTGCCATTCACTCCACCCTGGACAACAAGTATTTTCATAACATTATCTTGCGTAGACTTGATCCGACAGCCACGAAGCAAGGTAACTTCAGGGTTTAAAGCTTTTCACTCTACCCTGGACAACTAAACTCTCTATAACGTTTTCCTCTAGCATATTCTAGCATAATTATTTCCAAATTTTTAAATGAATGAATGTAATTTAGAAGTATCGTGTGATAGAACTACGGAAGTGCATTTAACTTTGGTAAGGTATCATAAATTGGATAGGTTCAGTGAAGATGAAGCTAATCGGATGGAACAAAGAAGTGAATACAATAAAGTGGTAAAATTACGTAAATAGAGGAAGCGACATTTCACTTGCCAACCAAAATGCCAGTTCTTGGTGACCAGGAGCCAGTAAACGCGACGCGGGTAGGTCCCTTCTAAATGAACTGAAGTCATAGTTAAGGTTGCTGGAAGTCGCTGGAAGCAGGTAGCCCAGGATCTTTCATCTTGAGGATCTCTGGTGAAGACTCTACCGTTTGCAGTGGGCGTCAATTGGCTGAAAAGAAGCAGAACCATAACACCACAATATTTAAAAAAGAAGGTCTTGCACCTTTGTGTACAGCCTGTATTGACTTATAGATCTGAGACGTGGTCGCTTACGATGGGCCATATAAGAAGGCTCGATATCATCCAGAGAGCAGTTGAGAAGATTATCAGGAGTTTCGCTGCGAATCGAATCGTAGATGAGATCAGGTGAAATATCAAAGTCATCCAAGATGCTCGAAGAATTGCTAATTTGTAGTGGCAGATGATGGCCATAGAGAAAGAAGTAAGAAAAGGACCAATATTTAGCCATTTCCGCATATGCAGTCGTAGTCGTGCAACAATGTGCACCGCCCGCCAGCCCGCTGATAAATGCGCACGCGGCAAACGATGCGAATTACACAACAAACACCGTCAAGTCACTCAACACAGAGTCAGATCAGCAGATTAGATCAGCATGCGTAGCTGAACAGGCGCGTTTGTACATTAAATCAACCAAATTACAAAAAGTTTGGTTTAACCAACAATGCAAGGACTCTGTGTTTGGCACTAATCGGTGTAACATAACTCCTGAAGATGCCCCGTGGAGGGGTGAAACACGTGTTGAGTGATTTAACGGTGGTAGTTGTGTAATTCACATTGTTTGGCGCATGCGCATTTATCAGCGGGCTGGCGGGCGGTGCACTTTGTTGCACGTCTACCACTGCATGTACGGAGGTGGCTAAATATTGGTCCTTTTCTTACTTAGGATGGACTTCCGCAAAATAACGCCTGATTCCATTAAATATAGAGAAAGAAGTTTATCGTGTGGCGGCCACGGTAGATGCAGGTGGGTACGCCCACCACTAAGTAGACAAACCTACACTGGATGTAAGCAGTGCAAGACTGATCATCGTGGTGATCATTTTTGGTAGACCTATATCATCGCAGTGGGCGTTAATCGGCTGAAAAGAAGATTTCCAGAATATCCTGTGACTTATCATGACATCATCATCTCAGCTGATAGACACCCACTTCACTGCTTTTCCCAAAGATGATGACCGGTTTTGCGCAGTTAATATCCAGCGACAAACAGACATATACTATGTATGCATAAATAGATATAAAAAAGCATAACAGCGAACGAAGTCGAAGGCACAAGCTATCTAATTAACTTTATAACTTGTCTATACCTGTTCACCTTCATATAACCTTTTAATATTTATAATTGCGTACTCAGAGTACTGAGGTAATCGATGTTAAATAGTATTTACTGCATTATAAACCGTACAGTTACATTACACATGAAATATATTGCATTGACATCCTGTATAAGGTTATGACATCAATTAAGCTTGTTGTTACACGAACCGTGATATACAGGATGATTTATGATTGGTGGAAAAGCTATCAAGGGTCAATGCAAAAATCAATAAATAATTTGATTAATATGAAATGAAAATAATTATTATTTTGTTTATCTGTCCCCGCTGATTAAAGTATCTTTAAAGTTGTAGACAATTATATATATATTCAAGCTGATCCCGCAAATGTTGTTTGGCCATGTATGTTATTTCTAGGAAACATTAAAAAAAAAAACAAATAAAAAATCAGGGTTGATCGTAGAGAGATGAAAATTTAGGGTTGTATGTATTTTTATGCTGTATCATAAAAAAAAATAAAAACAAATAATTTGTCTAAAAAAAATTTAGAGGTGGACCACCCTTAACATTTAGGGGGATGAAAAATAAATGTTGTCCGATTCTCCGCCCTGGCCGATATGCGCTATAAGATTCACGAAAATCAGTCGAGCCGTTTCGGAGAAGTTCAATCACGCACACTGTGACACGAGAATTTTATGTATATATATATATATATATATATATATATATATATATGTCTGTGTGTGTGTATACATATCCGGTTATGTAAATGAAATTTCAAGAAAGAATTCGACGCAAATGAACAGCTTTAGAAAGCTCCAGACCCTTTTCTTAACCAAAATATTGCAATGTTTGAAGACTGTCTTTCAGTGTTGCCGGTGATGACGTATGGATCTGAGACGTGGTTTACGATGGGTTTCAATTAAGACTCAAGGTCATCCAGGGAGTAATGAAGAGGGTTATGGCTGGCACTTCGATGGGAAAATATAATCCGAAATGAGGAGTTCCGCAGAAGAATTAATGTCACCATTGTGGCTAGAAGAATTGGTCATTGGGGCGGAGAGGTTCTCGAGTGCTGATCACGAGCCGATAGACGCGGCGTGGGTAGACCCCCCCCCCCCTAGGTAGACTGACGACATAGTTAAGGTCGCGGTCAGCGTAAGACCGGACATCGTGGTGATCTTGATGAGTTAATATGACGATGAAAGTAGACCAATGTCTTGCAAAATTTTTTTTACCATGCCCCCGACTAAAGTCTTTTTAAAATACTTACACCCCCCTATACAACATACATATTTTTATATTAGACCGAAAGAGCTAAAATCATGTCGAGTCAATTTTACAATTGCTCACTCCTGGGACGTGAGACCCACATTGGTAAACACTGGTTTTAGAGTGATAACTATATATGGCAAGTAAGAAAAGAACCAATATATAGCTACTTCCGCCAATGCAGTAGTAGTCGTATAATAAAGTGCACCGCCCGCCAGCCAATACGAATTATACAACTACCACCGTTAAATCACTCAACACGTTTTTCACCCCTCCACGGGGCATCCTCAGGAGTAATGCTACACCGATTAGTGCCAAACACAGAGTGAGCTCACTCTATATACACCATTTAAATTTTTCATACATAAAACCAAAAATTCGATACAAAATGAATACTTGAAAATTCGTACACAACCTGCTATATATGTTATAAATTGTTAACACTGTGTTAAATTTTTTTACAAGTTTTTTTTAACTTACTACGATACTTTGAGAGTTAAGTTTAGAGAACATAATTACTTAAGCAATGCCTCAAGTTACATTATCAGATGTGAACCGGACCATTGTGCAATCTTTTAAACTGTGGACAAAAGGAATAAACACATGTAGCTATATAGCAGTAGCATGCTATATAGCTTGCTTTTAACACAGTAGCATATAATGGACTTCTATTATAGTTGTTTAACATTGTAAACTGAATTATACAGAATGATTGGTTATTGATGTAAATATATATATTAATAATATACTTTAGAGCTTTTAAATCTATTTCGAATTACCTATGAGGTAACTTTGAATGTATGTTACAGTAATTATTTTTATTACTGAAATTCGACATGCTAATAAATTCTTGTAGTGCAATTTTGGAAATTTAGACGAAAAAAAAATTTAAAATGTTTTCTCTTACTATATAACTTTATTATATTAGTACATAGAGCTTTATTAGAAGATATAACATATATTTCCAATCACCCTGTATAAAGTGATCCTGTTGAAATACGTCGAGCTTTAGCATTAAAAAGTCTGTAACAGATAGTAAAATTAATTTTATTTTTAATTGTCAAAATTTTGAAAAAGCTTTTTATTACTATGTTATCATTACGTTATTTATATATTTCTTAAACCATTGATTTTTATTAGTATATGTCTTACAGTAATTGACAGCATATGAGATATGCATTCACCCTTTTTCATGCTGCTGCAATATGAAATACTATTTTTGAAATTGTTTATTTATATGATTTTAAAATACAGTGTCTTGATATAGAAATATGTTTTAATTAATACTTTATATAAGAACATTAAAAAAACATGTTCACATTATGTTTACGTATTTAATTATTTATGTAAATTACAACTGTAAATAATAAACATATACCTAATGCTAAAATGAAACAACAGCTCTTAATAGATACCGGACTGTTTGGTTGTAAATGTGACAACAGCTCCTAGTAGATACCGGGATATCTGTTTGTATTTCGTGCGACAGGGATAACGCTTTACGAAGTCGAAATTAGCCGATTGTCTCTTTCTAAAAGTCGATGTACTATATTTTGTTTAGCTTATAAACTATGAAGTTTATATGTCAGTATGTTTTAAGTTGTGAGTGAGAATGCAGCGCGCTCCTGCGACTATAATCTGCTAATCGCCACCGTACAGCTTGACTCCAGTTCGCCCCTTTGTTTACACTTGAATATACTTATTGTAGCGGTGAAGAACAATGGCTTGCTACTCCTTGTTGTACAATAACTTTTTATTTATTTATTTTTTACGAAATCTAAACTATTTACTACTCATTATTACCTTTATTTTATCTTACGTTTATTTAACCTTTACTTTTATTTTGTTATCATGCGCAAGTCAGTGTTGATGGAATTAAAATATATATACATAGACACATATATGTCGGAACTCTTTAGTTTCGGAGTGCGTCGACAGATGGCGCTAGTTGTTCGTGAACGTATAAAAGGGACAGCGCGCGGTAGAATTGACATTATTAAAGGAGACTCGGCAACGACACGACATTTACACATACATATATATATATATATATATATATATATATAATTTCGTTTAAGAATATTTCTAGAATTAAAATTGCCTACTCTTTATAATATTAGCTAAGCCAGTATGTCTTGTCAAAATTGGTCCAGCCATATCACAGATCACCTAGAACAAACATACAGACAGAGAAATCAAAAAAAAAATAATTTTGATATATGCCGTACATATTCATATGTAGTTAAAAACGGTAATTTCAATATTATAAACAGATTTTATAATTTTATTTAATTACTGTAATTTATTCTAGATGTATACAATTCGATAAAAATAAAATAAATAGATAGTGAAAAAAATATTTCTATATTTCGTATGAGCACCTCCCAAAGGTTTCTTTCATGTTATATCAATGTCCGAAACATTTATGTAGTATACATTTAAATACGTATTCATATACAAACCACTCTCAGGTTCGTAATGTTGATTATATTGAGAAAAACCTGCCAAGAAACTATATATTTACTATGTTGAAGCCAATTTTACAATTTTTTCTTTTATAAATCTTTCTATTTGTCACGCAAAAAAGCCTTACACAAATACCAGATACATTTATCTCCTATATAATATTATTAATAAATATATGCCTAAACATAACACAAACAAATTCAAAATATAAAGGTAATCGTAGCTATCTTTTAGAGTCTTATCAGCTTAAAGAAGAAGATACAGGATGATAGTAAATACGTGTACAGTCAAATAAATCTTTCATTTACAACGATCAATTATATTAGTCCAGCTAAACTAACTTAAAAGCTCTAGTCAAAAATAATATACTGTCATTAATAAAACGTTACGAGAATTTAAAAATGGAACGTTTATAGAATCAAAAGTGACGTGCGATAAAATCGAAAGCTATTCCGTCCCTCCGTCGTCCCTCCGTCGTCCCTCCCCTTGTGTCGGCTCAGCGATATCCCTCCCCTTCGGAGACGCACCGTGAAATCGACAACAGACAATGTGACGGTATAAAGTTTTCGTAAAAACGGTTTACAATCGCTTTATTACAAAGATTATCTACATGGATGTTAATTAAAATTTTATTAAATCGTCTTTAAAAACACAAATAAAAAACCTTATTACAATACGAAGTATAATACATATACTGATAAAGCTTCCATATCTATATACAGCATCCGGCGATAAATATTGCATATCGACCTTTGGAAAGAGACAATCGGCTAATTTCGGCTTCGTAGAGCGTTATCTCTGTCACACGAAATACGACTGACAAACGTCACAAAGGTAGTGTGTGACAGAGATAATGCTCTACGAAGTCGAAATTAGCCGATTGTCTCTTTCCAAAGGTCGATGTGCCATATTTGTCGCCGGGTATTGTACACCTATTTATACTACGGAGAAACTTCTAGTAAGTTCGAGATAGTACTCGGTTAGAATTTCCGAAAACCGTACTCGAAAACCTATAAATAACTTCAAATTCACGTGTGTTCACGGCACTTCTTGATCCTAGGGTTCCGTGTTTATTGTTTAAAGGGTTCTGTAACTCGTGCTTTGTAACAATATGTTTTGCGATTATGCTACCAAGCTTTAAATCGATTTAAGGTCATAATAAATAGAACTTACGTTATGTAAGGTCAAACTTCTTATACGTTACAGCAAGGTTAGGTTACATTTTATGCCTCACGAGCAAGGATAAAACATATGAAAAATTTGTCGTCTGTCAACGAACATTAAAGTTACAGTGATTGCATTATATATATATATATATATATATGTGTGTGTGTGTGTGTGTATAAATATAGGTATGTGTATGTATATGTATATATTTATATATATTTATACATGTATATATGTATATATATATATATATATATAATATTTACTACTTTAAAGGTTTTACATCTATAATATATTGTTATTGGCCAGTCACAGTGTAATGAAAAAATAAAGAAAAATAAAAACCGATGTACCCTGCGCCCGCGCAGTTAATTCATACAATGCTATAAACTTTGTCTCATGTTGAAACACAAACTTTCACATACCTACACTTTCTCGTACCGATTATCGTAAATATGTTAAAAAATTTCTCTTTTTATCACCAAATATAGTTTATTTATACATATGATTATCACAAAGATAGAATACGTATTTTATTTATAACATTCTAACCTATCCGTATCTACAAAACCGTAATACGACCAATATTGATGTATGGTTGTGAAGCTTGGACGCTAACTTTGAAAGAAGAACAAAAACTGCTAGTGGCGGAACGCAAAATCATGCGGAAGATCTTGGGACCAGCGAGAAATCAAAACGGATCTTGGAGGCTCCGAAAGAATGCCGAAATTGAGACTATAGTAGCACAGCCAAATATCATTGGCGAATATAAAGCTCAACGAATCCGCTAGCTTGGTCACTTGGAGCGAATGGGATCGGATCGGAGCGTGAAGGTAGCGTACCTGGAAAAACCGAGGGGTCGAAGACCAGTGGGTAGACCCAGGTATCGCTGGATCGATCGCGTTGAGGCAGACTTGCGCGAATTGAATGTCAACCAATGGCAGACGATGGCGCAAGATAGAGGAGAGTGGAAGTCTCTCGCTTCAGAGGCCAAGACCCACTTTGGGTCACTGAGCTAGCGGAGTAGTAGTAGTAGTAGTATTCTAACCGGAATCCTATAGTTAAAATTGATATAGGGCAGTAGATATACGCACGCTGTTATGTTTAATCATACCCTAGAGATAGCAACAATGTCTTGTGACTTTAATCACGTCGTCATCCCACCAGTGGGTGACCTATCCACGTCTCGTCTACCAGCTTGTGGTCACCATTCCAGAACCTATCAACCCCAATGGTCAAAAGCTTTTTTTAAGGCCTCCGTTTTTACGACCTCACATAACATTCCCTGTCTTGGATAGGCAGGGAAAAATTTTCAAATAATTTATTAACTTTCTAAAATCATTTCCGCGTTTTTCATTCGACCTTCTCAATTTCTCTATCTCTTTCCTCTTTTTTTCTATCATAATCATTCATTCCATTTCATTCTATTATCATTCATATATTATCTTTTACTTTTCCATTTCCTCCTTGACTAAATTTTTTACAATTATATTTTGTTTATCTGTATTTTTCTAACAGTTCTGCTTTATAATTTCTATTTTCTTTTATTATTATAATTTATATATCACAATTTTAATGCTTATTTTTTTATCACAGATTTTTCTTAACTATTGTTGCGTTTTGTTGTCTTTTACTCGTATTAGTCTAATATCGGCCTCACAGCCATTAGTTGCACGAACTATGTGCCAAGTCTACTGCCACTTAAACCGTGTAATTTTTTGAGCTACGTCGGTGATCTCGGTTCTTCTGCATATTTCCTTATGTTTTATTATACCTCGCAGCGAAGCCTTAAACCTTCGAGCTTTCTTACGACTTTACAATCGACTTCATGAGAAGGCTGTAGTCAGTCCACCATGTGGGCAGATGTCCCACGCAGCGTTTAAGTTTAATATTCAAAATAAACAAGACATTTATACGCAATTACTTTACAAGTCAATTTGAATCTGTATAAATTATAACAATTAAATAAACACCGAAATTAATCAGCGAAAATGTTTTCGAGTGATGAAAGTGAAGAAACGTTTTCATCCCCCTCGATTCCGTACATTATGATAATAACAATGGGGCGACCGGTTGAAATAAAATAGGGGATGATACAGGGGGTGCATAAATATACCAGGGATGCTGCAAGGAAACGATTTGATGGCTTGAGAGGATACGAGATAAGTAGGATTATTTATGGTATTCGATTGATTTTACGCATTGACTAGGGTAGCGACAAGCCCTGTTTATAACAGAGCTTTATAACAGAAACTAATGGGTAATTTAACATATTTTAAACACCTTTTACGTTTATTTTGAACGTAAAATATTATCGTATTATTTCTTCTGCTTATCAACCAGTGCGAGATCTCGCATTGCCCGCGATTTTAACCAGTGTGGAGATGGATACGGTCTTGGACCAGCTCTTCACGGGTCACGGGGGATTCTCTGAGTACCTTCACAGGTTCAAGCTCAAAGAGGACCCCTCGTGCTTCTGTGAACCGGGCGTGGGCCAGACCGTAGTCCACCTTGTGGCCCAGTGTTCCGCATTCGGGGGACTCCAGTTCAGCTTCGAGTGCCGGTTTGGCGTAAAAATCAGGGAGGAAACAATAGCCTCTCTGATAAAAGAAAAATCGTCGAAAGATGACTACCTGTCATACTGTAGAGAAATAATTAAAAAAGCAATTCACAAAAACCAAAGCTAAATAACATTAATTAAAATGTAAATGAAAAATAAGTAATAATGATAATAACACTTAGTAAATTGTAAATAAATAAAATTATAAAGCTAATGTGCAATAAATGTAAAACAAAAAAAAGAATGTAAATAAACAGAAATAAAATGATAAAATGCTAATGTGTAACGAGAGAGAAATGGAAGGTTACAGAGCGAAAGAGAATGGAAGAAGAAATGTGGAATGAAAACCGAATAAGAGATTATAAGATGCATAAATGAAGAGTAAGAATATGAAAAAAACTGTAGAAAATTAAATAAATGTAAACAAAAGTCCCTGTCCCACGCCAGATAGGGGGTACGAGAGGCTCCAAATAGCGGGGGCCAATTATTGAGACTATTGAGATTTTAACCATGTCGTTTCACCTAGTGGGGGTTTTACCCACGCTACGTCTACCAACTCGTGGCCATCGATTCTATATAAGTCACTGTATATTATTAAGAATATTAATGTAGCTGTTCCCTATAATTACCTTCGTCATATAATAATATAAATTATTTATTTCCAACGCCACAATACCTTGGACCTCACCAGCTGATTCCTGAACGCCCAACAAATACAAACTATTTATTGCAATATACAATTATGATATTTGGAACTGTTTTAAAAATATATCTATTTAGTTCATGTGATAACATAAAACTTCTGAATCAACTTGTACTCTGAACAGATAATGCGATGCGTGTTCGATTATCGGGATACAACCTTATATAATTTACACTTTGTGCATTAATTATATAGGATTGCCACAGCGCACAAATAAGCTTTCCCAAAGATGAGTAGCAGCGTCTTCGTACCATAATACCACACTGCAATCGCCAACTTCCCTGCCAAGTGTGGCGATTATGGTATATCCCTTTATAGATATCTTTGGGAGAGTCCTATGTTTTGCAGAGGGCGTCTATGAGTTAAAACAACGATTACAAACATTCAGAATACGGTAAATGAGATATCATAGATATCTTTGGGGTGGTCAATGCCTTGTAATATATATATATATATATATATCATCGTCAGCTATAGGACATCCTTTCCTAAACAAAAGCCTCCCCCATAGATTAACAACAAAAGTACGATTTATAAGCGGCCTACAGCGCTTATATACAGTAATACTCCGCTTTACGCGACCCCGTTATACGCGGTTTCACTATAACGCGAATTGCAAATTTCGCGCTCAAATGCCTCGAATTACGCGAAAGAGTGCATATAAATATAATGTAGTCATCAACTTCTCTATGATGTCTTGACCATCTGTCAAACAACTAAAAACAGTGTTGGGTGTTATGAACGTATTTTACAAGAACGTAAACAAAATGTTACCCAAAAGACAATAAATGTATTTTTCCGTAAAAAATTAGAGTATGTGTTGCATAAAGTGTTCCTAGAATTAAAGTGATTGATTAAAATGATTTGTATTTTTTTGTAATAATTTTTGACTATGTTTAATCATAAACCTCGTTATACGCGAATTTCAGTTAACGCGATTTTTTTTGGAACGTATCCCTTGCGTAAAGCGGGGTATTACTGTATACACAATAATAAACTATAGTCTACACGGAAAACATGCCTAATTAAACAGACGTTAACAAAAGAGATTAATCAAGGTATGTTCCAGAAATAAAAATCTGAACAAGTAACTGCCTGTAATCCGCATTGAGTCCGCAATGCGGATTACCTTTCATATCTCCTCTGTGTCGGAAATAAAATAGCACATGTGGACCAGAAATAGTGAAGAATGGAGCTAGCGTAAGCAGGTCTGTCGGATGACCGATTTGCTTTGAGAAAATCGATTCCGAGACTAATAAATCAGGAAAAGATATAAGTGGAGTGTTGAACTCTATCTTTTTTATATAGTTATAATAGAATAGGCTTTTATCTTCCATCTCACCTGATGGAAAGTGTAGATGAAGACGAAGGTACACGCCCATTCAAAAGAAACCTGTTCACTCTACTTTTAACGGCTCCAGGGTTCAACTCTGAAGAAAACTAGACTCAGACTGGTCATTTCAGATCTTGGCGACTCTCACCAAAAACGATTTCTGGGTATGTCAACAACGTATGGATGAAACTTTTGCCTGCGCCTAGTAGTCCGATAAAGGAATGGAGATGGCTCAATCAGTTTGAAAAGAGCTTTTCAAATGGAAAATTCTTTTTTCAGAGAGAGGTTATACAAAGGTAAAGAAAAGCAGGCTCTATGAGTGGTACAGCTAAGGCTTGCTTTTTTTAAGGCCTCCGTTATTATGGACCACAAGTTAACATGTTGGACAGGGTCTTTTTTATTATTTTTTTAAAAAAATTTTCACATTATTATTTCTATATTCTATTATTCTTCACAGTTTCATTCTTTCATCGTCTGTTTTTTACGATCTGATTTACTTGTCTATTTCTACACATCTTAAATTTTAACATTTTTCCAATGTGATTGATTATTGGTGTAAAAGTTTAAAAATGGGTAGAAGAGGGATTCATATATATATATATATATATATATATATATATACACACACATATATATAAATAGCTTATTAGTCAATGTTCACTCTGAAACACACATAATACTTAAGTTTGGAATTGCGCTATTGTGGAATAAATTCTATCTCGAAAAACACGTAGACTTTTCATTTAGCCGAAAAATACAGGATGATTAATTATATATATAATAGCTAACGGCTTGAATGTATAGCCCATTTGTCAACAAGAAGCTTTAAAACTTTTACACGTTTTTCCAATCAGCTTGTATAAAGTGATCACTCTGGAATATGTTACATTGATTTCTTTTTTCCATTGGAATGCAACAGGACTACAACTTCTAGTAGTACAAATTCTGCAGAGATCGATAGCGAATAATAATGAATTTTTGTCCGAAATATGAATGTACTATTTCTTACTATATTAACATTATGTTATTAAATCTTTCTGAAACCAATATTTTTTATGACAGCAAACGACCTATACATTCACCCCTTTAAATCTTTTACACTTATTACAAATCACCCTGTATATGTCAGTGAAATGACCACGGTAGTATTTTTAGTAATGACATCTTTACCGAAATCGTTCAGTTAAAAGAAATTACCAAATAAAAATTGTAAAAAAAAAACCGGTTTGATTATATTGTCAAAACATTACTCCGGTTTTACATCTGTCAGATAAATGGTGGAAACTTGAAATTGACTATGCCTGTTCATTCTACTATATTAATGGAGAAATCTTTCACAGCTATCGCTGTCAAGTTATGCAATGAGCAACCAGAACCAATTATATGGACTAAATCGCTGTCAGCATTTAAAAAATGGTAAAAGAGCACTTCCTTGGCCTCTAAAATAGGATATTTATTCGTATGTAATACTTTTTACACCTAAAATGTATATAAATAAGTATAATTGTATAGTAATGTATGTATGTACATACTAAACTACAATCTCCTTCACGTTTCTCATCTCCATCCAAAGGTTGTCTGGTAGAGATCGCCTCGAGCGATAAGACCGCGTCTTGTACCACAACATGAATTGTTTCGTTTTTTATTATTATTTATATTATACAAAAAAGTTTAAATGAACAAATAAATATTATTCAGGATATTAGAGTTGAATGAAGTTATTTGTCTGTCCTTTTTATTTATTTATTTTTTAATTTCCTTAGTCGACGTATTCGACGCGTTCCTCACAAAGCGAACTCGATATACATCGTAACAAAGCGAAATGGTTACTCGATTTTATTTACGTATTTTTACGACTATCTCTCGTTTTCTTATGATCACATTAAGGTACTTCCACACAGACGGTAACTGTCGCGCGTGTTTTGATTCAATATCTAATAATCTATCTAATTTGGCTTTGTACAGTTTCTTCGAAATTGGGGTCTTAGGAACAGGAGGTCAGCGAGATAAAAGTTATACGCTGGAAGGTTGTATTTCAGATACAAGGATGACGTTTGCACAAAGAGGGATCATACCCATGTAGGTTTATTATAGTGTTATAATTGTAATGTGATGTAGGTTTGCAAAGCGAAGAGTATTCAGTCGGAACCAACCCAGGCCGTTTCAGATCTTCGTTGGCACGCAGACACCAGTGTCATGAGTAAGACGTAATGTCACCTTGGAAAATCTATCTCTTGTAAAACCTTTACTCTTACAAAGTTTTTTTTTAATTGGAATTATATGTAACACGAACTACAATTTCAGACATCATTGACTTACAATTGCTCTACAAGGTAAGAAGATTATGTTCAGAACTTCTCCATGAGATAGAATTAGAAATAAAACCCGGAGACGAATGAAAGTGACAGAAAGAGCCTTGATTAATGACTTTTAATAAATTACCACGGAGTCCTTAAAGTTCTACAACGAAGATCACGGACTGGAACGCCTAGCATAAAACATTCGCCTACAAATTGAACAAACTAATATATATTGCTAAGATTGTAAGACTAGATGCCAACCTCTTCCAACTGTTCATATTGGAATTCTATGAAAAAGACCTATGTTTAGCATTAAAGCAGTAAAAACAAAATATTATTCCAAATCCAAATTTGACTGTACAAACTTAAAACCTTACAAAACTGTTTCTAGTAATAACTTCTGTTTATATTAAAAGTTATTTTTATTATATTTACATCATAAAAACTAGCGACTTGTTCACATTTTGTTATGTTCTTAAGTACAACACACATGAGAGATTTTTAGAAACGCAATAAAATGTAATGGCGTTTGTGTGAAGCAGTCTTTATCGACGTTTCAAGTGTCGGTGCTGTGAATTCGCAGTAAAGTCTGTTTTATAAGCCATGAACGAGGCGGTCTCCGGTTTAAGTGTACTTAAAATGTATTTTTTTGTATATTGATATCGAAATTTCCTTATAATATATATATACAAGATGATTTGTTGTAAGTATAAGACAAAAGTAAGACAAAATTGGTATCAAAATTCAGATTACTACGTATCAAAAATTAATTATTGTGAATTTATTTGGCTGTTGTCTTTTTTATATAAAGGATGATATGAAACAGATGTAAATACTAAAGATTTTTGTTGACAAATAAACTGAATATATTAAAAAAATTATGATTTCATACCACCTATAACGAAACACCCTGTATAGTCTAATCATATCGTATATTAAAACATTATCAGTGACGGTGTAATAAACTTAAAAAAAATATTGTGTGAGCCTAGTGCTCGATGCCCACAGATTATAAAGTTTCAACTGTCAACAGAGTTCGCACAGGTAATAAAGCGGCCTTCGTACACCGCTTCGCCTTTGTAGCTATTCCTTAATATTAAAAAAAAAGTTTAAACTGTACAACGGAGTTCTAGAAAAATATTAGATAATTTTGATGTCTAGATTATTTATACATGTAAAAATATTAGTGCCAACGGGTAGTTTTAACACACTATTACAGCACCCGGCGATAAATATTGCACATCGACCTTTGGAAAGAGACAATCGGCTAATATCGGCTTCGTAGAGCACTATCTCTGTCCCACACTACTTATGTGACGTTTTATCAGTCGTTGTATTTCGTGCGACAGAGATAACGCTCTACGAAGCCGAAATTAGCCGATTGTCTCTTTCCAAAGGTCGATGTTTAATATTTATCGCCGGGTACGGAACACACATTAACTTATAATTACTGTAGTGTACACCCGTATTAATAATTGCATTGAACGCATTCGTACTAAGCAAGAAGCAATTACTCCTGTAGTTCATAATTGCAAAAGATACAGTACCAGGCCATAAATATTGCACGTCAACCTTTGGAAAGAGACAATCGGCTCATTTCGGCTTAGTAGAGCAGTTATCTCTGTCGCACGAAATACAAACAGTCCGGTATCTAGTTGTAATAAAATTAAAAATAGTAATGATTCTAATTCTCAGTTACTTTCATTTCACTGTTTGCGCTCTCAAAGAGGTCAGGTTTTATTACAATGTCTCATTTTAACAATAGGTATAACGGTGTTATTATGTACAAATGTAATTTACCTAAATAATTAAACACGTTAACATAATGTGAACATGTTTTTTTTATTTTATTTTATCCCAACCTAAAGCCGTCACTTATAGAAAAAATTGTGTATTTAATACAAAGAATAAAAATAATTATTAAAAGAAGCAAATTATACTTGTTGTAACAGCTCCTAATAGATACTGAACTGTTTGTATTTCGTGCGACAGAGATAAAGTTCTACGTAGCCGAAACTAGCCGATTCTCTTTCCAAAGGTCGATGTGCAATATTTATCGCCGGTTATTGTACATTAAAAATTGGTTACAATCTAAAACCAGTTAGATTTGTCTATACATCTATTTCATCTAATTCTGGACTATCAATTTAACAAGCCGTCTATGCTCTAGAGCAGTGATTTCCAAAGTGGTCTATATCGACCCCTAGGGGTCTATGACAACCTGCAAGGGGTCTACGTCAGCAAAAAAAAAATTTGGGGGTCCATAAAACGAAAATGGGGGTCCACAGACGGGACATCATTAGCCGAGGAGATTTAAGGTTAACCCTTACAAAATTGACGCCAAATGTTGATAATTTATTATGAAAGCATCAGGTTCATCCTTCTCACTAAAAATATTGACTTATTGCTTATGTTATTTTATTTTAAGTTTATTTAATGTTACGTATATTTTACATAACAGATACAAAAATTTATTTTGAGTAGTTTTAATTTAAATTCAATTAATAAATGTTTATATTAACATGTCTTTTTACTTTAAGTTTTTAACACTAAACTTCACTACAGTTAGAAATTTACAGGAAATCAATATCTGGTAAGTAGGGGGTCTACCCAACACGGCAACACATGGCAAGAGGTCTACGACACAAAAAAGTTTGGGGAACTCTGCTCTAAAGCTATTATGCAGATATATGATATAATGTGGTCGCTCGTGATGTGTATGAAAGTGATTTCTATCACTACGGAATACACCTACACAAGAGTGTGAATGACAAAATAATCACTACTATTAAAAAAGTTATCTTAAGTTTTTTATATTAAGCCACTTTTTTAAAATTAGTGTCAAAGGTAAATTGTATAACATACTAATCCATAACTAATATAGCCTTTAAGTTATGTTACTAACTTACTTATATTCTATGAACTGATTAGATTCTGAAATAAAATTCATTCATTCGTTGTATATTTTTGCAACGGTATTTCCAAAGAAATTTATTGGTTACATTCGCAAAAGTCTTTGGTACGTGACGCAGCGTTGGCGGAGTGAATTCGGTACGCGTTGGATGCTGGAGGAATATTGATTTTTGGAACGTTTCATACGTGATGAAGTTTAGATATGAACTTGTACGATTGATTGTTGACGTAAATTACTTTGATGGTTATCGATGGTTCAGAGGTTATAAACTGATGGTTTAAATGGCCCAGTTTGAATTTTCGCACTGAAAATATTAAAAATACGAAATTAAATAATCATTTACGAGGTCAAGGTCGCCCAGAAGAAACGGAGAGGGCTATGCTTGGAGTTTTGCAGCGAGTAGAACCAAGGTCACCGAAATATCTCGAAGAGTTGTTTGTGTTGCAGTGGGAGGAGCACATCGCTCATGCAACTCGAAAGGTTCTAGAGTGGCGATCACGAAGTAAAGGCTGCTTAGATAGACCCCCAACTAGTTGGATCGACGACATAGTTAAGTTAAGAAACGAAGATTTAATACCAACTTAATTAAGCTTTAACTAAAAGCTATATAACTTATGTTTAGATTCTCAAGTCATTCTCACCGGTGTTCAACTTAGATTAACTTGGTTGAACTTATTAATCACGATACACTTTAATTTTTAACAATTATTATCATCTTAATTATACTACTAGGCATATATAATACTTCTGTAACTTTGATCCTATATGAAAAAAATTCTGCTTTAACTAAAAGCTATATAACTTATCTTTAGATTCTCAAGTCATTCTCACCGGTATTCAACTTAGATTAACTTAGTAGAACTTATAAACGATACACTTTAATTTTTAACAATTATTATCATCTCAAATCTACTTTTAGGTATATATAATACTTCTGTAACTTCGATACTATATGAAAAAAGTTATACCATTCGCGTGTATGTGTGTGCATTTATATATGTGCGAATGCAAGGGCGTGTCCGTGTGCGTGTTCGTTTATACAGTATGATTAATTATAGGTATTTAATGGATTCAGGCGTTACATTGCGGAAGTCCATCCTAAATAAGAAAGGACCAATATCTAGCCACCTCCGCACATGCAGTGGTTGTCGTGCATGAAAGTGCACCGCCCGCCAGCCCGCCAGCCCGCTCATGCGACAGACAATGCCAACTACACAACCGCCACCGTAAATTCACTCAACACGTGTTTCACCCCTCCACGGGGCATCTTCAGGAGTTGTTACACAGATTAGTGCTAAACACCGAGTCTTTAGCGACTGCGCATGCGCATTTACGAGCGGGCTGGCGGGCGGTGCACTTTCATGCACGACAACCACTGCATGTGCGGAGGTGGCTAGATATTGGTCCTTTCTTAATTATAGGTATAAAAGCTTTTAATATATGAATGTTATATGAGTTTGTCAGCAGCAAATTCTATACATCTATTTTCAAACACCATTTATAAAGTGATCACTCTGAAATATGTTACATTTTTAGTAAGAAAAGGACCAATATATAGCTACTTCCGCAAACATATACACATATACATTTGGTCCTTTTTTTACTTAGGATGGACTTCCGCAAAATAACGCCTGATTCCATTAAATGTTACATTTTTTTATTAGAATGCGATAAGCTAACAACTTCTAGTAGTACAAAGTCTGTAGAAACACATAGTTTGTTTTAGATACTACTAGAGAGATAAATATACACATACATATGTACATATATATATACATGTATTAGGGGGACCGGAAAGTAATGTAACTTTCTTAAGTTAAAATTATACAACTACATTTTTAATAAGTTTTTGTGTCTAATAAACAATATATTCACCCTCGTTATCACAACCTTTTTGCCATCTAGTGTACAAATTTTGGAGCGGTAAAAATCAATCGTTTTTTCTGTATAATATACTGACAGACACACGATATTACTTTCTGGTCCCCCTAATATCTGTGTATATATATATGTGTACACTAATATGTATTTGTATGTATGTACACCTTAAACAGCTCTCTCCTTCCGTTCATTTCTTTCATCTTCATTCAAAGGTTGTCTGGTAGAGATCGTCTAGAGCGACAAAATCTTCCTTATATCTCTACATAATTTTTTTCTTTTTTATTATATTCTTTTTTCAAAACTATAGATTGTCAGATAGAATGTACCATACTTTAATTAACACCAAATAACTATTTATTCTGTGTAGGCGTGTGTGTGTGTGTGTGTGTGTTTCCACTGTCGTCTATTGTTATATTCCTGGTAATATTTCCATTGTCGTCTTAACCTTGGCTAATATCATCCGAACAGATCTCATTCCTTTCTATTTCAACCGACGTGAGAACAGCGCGCAAACTGATGCAATACCTTACGTTACGAAGGCCTAGTCGGCCTAGCGACGAAATAATACTTTTTCTTTTTTTTATGGCCCCCCCTACTGGGGGCCTCTCGTACCCCTATTTATGGTGGGACAGGGACTTTATTTGCAATTTAATTTTTCACATGATTTTTTATTTTCTCTCTCTTCTTTCATATTTTACTTTCTCTTTCGGTCTATTATGTATCTTTCATGCTACATTTCTACTTTCTTACCCTTTTGCTCTGTTCATCTATCATTCTTTCCTCTTTTCATTTTACATTTTTATTTTAAATTTTTACTTATTTTCTATAATACATTATATATCACATTTGAGTTTTATTTTATCACATTTCTTATTGTATATTTGGATTTTTATTAACGTTTTTAACTATTTTCTTGCAACAAGCGAGGAATTCTTTCCTAGTTTCTTTTTCGCCTATCAGGGAGGCTATTGTCTCCAGACGAAATAATACTCTTTCGTCACAAATGGGTATCGAAATGTCGAGACAAAACTGTATTAAGTATACGTGTTAGAACCCCATCCCTCCCTTGGGGCGCAAACGACTGGGGTGCGCTAGGGTTGTCACAAATAAATAAATATAAAACATTTTTTTTATCAGATATCTAATAGATTCAGGCGTTACCTCGCGGAAGTCCATCCTAACTTAGAAAGGGACTAACATATAGCTAATTCTGCGATGCAGCAGTAGTCGTGCAATGAAGTGCACCGTCCGCCAGCCCGCTGATAAATGCGTATGCGGCAAACGATGAGAATTACACAACTACCACCGCTAAATCACTCAACACATGTTTTATTCCTCCATGGGGCATTTTCAGGAGTTATGTTGCACTAATGTGCCAAACACAGAGTGGACTTTGTTTTATCAATGACACCCTTTTAGAGGACCTCTCATTCCCACTTGTAATGGATAAAGTATTATTTCACTTTCTCCTTCTATTCTTCACAATCTCTATCTTTCTTCACATTCAAATCGTTTCCCGTACATCAGCTTCTTTCTCTTGCCCTCGTTCCTAGATCACAGTTTATTACATGTATTATGTCATCATCATTATTTCAGCCATCAACAATCAACATCAAAGTCCACTGCTGGATTTAAGTCTCCCCAAAAGTTATCTATAGATCTGATGTACCATAATCACCACGCTTGACAGACGTGTTGGTGATCGCAGTGTGGTATAGTACGCGAAGGACGCTGCCGCCCATCCTCTGATAATTGGTTTGTGTGCAGTAGCTATCCTATATATGTATATATACATATATATGTGGTAATCGGGATGCAGGGATTGAATTTAAAAGTCCTTCGTGGGTCACAAATATTTATTTTAAAAAGAACTCCTAACCTAAACTTCGCACGTTCCTTCATCGTTCAACCGTCGTCTGTCTCTCTCCCTCTTACACGCCTCTCGCTTGTACCATCTGACGTTCCTATTCACGCATGCTCTAACGTTCCATTCCACATAAGTATATATAAATATATATAAATATATATATATATATATATCCTGGGAGCCGAACTTTCTACTACTATGTTACTGCTTATCAATTATATTAAAACTAAATAAACGTGTACCAAGCCTGTATCTTCTATTTTTAGAGATAGATAGCCTTGAACGTTCATTGTAAAAGATAAAAAATAGTTCCGGTGACATATAAGTACACATATCCCCAGGTTGTTTAATCTAGGTTGGTTATATCAAATTATATGTGAGGTTCCGTTTTCTTCTAGAAAAAAAAAACTATTTCTACAGGAAGTAGGTTACCACGCGGAGAAGCTGAATTGTAACTAAAAAGCATCTAGAAACTTTTCTACTTCAAAACTTTTGAAATATAACTTTTAATTAAGTTAGTATTTTTACGAAAAGTTTTATATATTTAATAATGTTGCGGTATTTTATATGTACGTCGTTTTAGTCTATGGACACTAAGATATATGCCTCCCCCCAATATATATGGGGGAAAAAAACTGTGGGAGTCGTATATATACTGATGTGATGTCTGAAGGAATAATAGGTGTAAGATTTTGTGGGCGAGCGTAGCCGACGGGCGAACTTAGTGTGCCGAATTAGTGCAGCGAGCACATGCATGCACCGGTGACGCGGGCGCAGACCTTTTGTTACTTTTGTTTCTTTTATTTCTTTTGCGCCTTTGTTCTATTGCCCGCTTTCACTCGGTCGCAGAGCACATTGCGCCCCAGAGTCCTACGACGAATGCACGTCCTTTTTGCTCGCACTCAAGCGCTAATAAAAATTTGTTCGTGTGTTAAATAAATTGATAAAGTGTTACAAATATCTTTTAATAAGATACTAACTCTTTAAAACCATAATCGCCAAACTTGACAGGCAGGTTGTGGATCGCAGTTTGTAAACTTATATGTTCACTATGCTAATCCTGTATAATAATTGCACAGTGTGATTTATATATTATTGTATCCCAGGAATCCAACCTCCGACCTGTAGGTCTCATTCCTTACCCCTGGACTACCACTGCTCATTTACATAACTGATTGTTATAAACTTATTGTTGAATTTAGACGAATATAAATAAGTTACTTGATTATGTCGACGAATAACGACATATCAATGGAATAATCAAGTTTTGTTTTGAACGCATCCAATTCAAAATTCATTTGGATATAATGTCGTTTCTGTTGACATATTTTATACAAAAACCGTTTGATTTCTACCGCTCCGGCGTTGATTTGTATACTAGATGGCAAAAGGTTGACAACGAAGGCGAATATATTGTTGATTAGAAATAAAAACTTGTTAAAAATGTACTCGTGTGAATTTAACTTAAGAAAGCGACATTACTTTCCGGTCCTCCCTAATATTAGGAAGTAGCCGACCCATCGGCTACTATCGCAGACACGGATTTTTCTATATATCTAAACACACATTAAAATTACAAAAAGGTTGACCTTCTATAAAATAATGAAATGGTTACTATACACACACATGCACACGCTCTGCTGTGTGTGTGTACGCGCGTATTTTGTTGCCGAGTCATATTCAGAATTATTATCTATTGCGTAATTTAAAGTTTAATTATGTCAAATATAATTGGAAAGACGGTAGTTTAATACAGATAATACTAATTTCAAAACACCCTTTTAAATTTTATACTGATATTAAAAGTAAAAATAGTAGTATTATTAAAAAAAAACTAACTTTTTAAGGTTTTATAGCCAGCCAATTACAACTTTTAATCGCACTCTTTTTATCTTTATTACCATTAACGTTTTGGTTTATTGCAGTCAGGCCTTGTTTCTCATTTCTCCCTAATCCTCACTTCTCGAAGAATCTTAGAAATATATGACGACATTTCTCGTCTACCACGAGGGAGGCGACACTTTCCTCTTCTATTTTCTCCCATCTCAATCAAGTCGGAGTTCTTCAATCTCAGAACAGCCGGCGGTAATGTACACCACGGTCTGGTCCACTAAGAGGTCACAGATACCCGAAGAAACTTGAGGTTAAACCTGTGCAGGTAGTCAGAGAATTACCCGTGGCCTGTGAACATCTGAACCTGACTGGAGTGGTTTTAAATATTAAAATGGAATCAGGCGTTATTTTGCGGAAGTCCATCTCAGTAAGGAAAGGAGCAATACATAGCTACTTCCGCCAATGCAGTAGTAGTCGTGCAATAAAGTGCATCGCCCACCAGCCCGCTGATAAATGCGCATGCGGTAAACAATGCGAATTACACAACTGCCACCGTTAAATCACTCAACACGTGTTTCACCCCTCCACGGGGCATCTTCAGGAGTTATGTTACACCGATTAGTGTCGAACACAGAGTGAAGTATTTAATGGAATCAGGCGTTACCTCGCAGAAGTCCATCCTAAGTATGAATGATTGTTTAGTTTGGTGGTAGCGGTTGTGTGATTCGCATTTTTTGCCGCATACGCATTTATCAGCGGGCTGGCGAGCGGTGCATTTCATTGCACGACTACCACTGCATGTGCGGAAGTGGCTAAATATTGGTCCTTTTCTTACTTTGAATGGTTTTATTTAGGTAAGCATATAGAATCGTAGACTTTTTAAATTTTTAAGTCGAACAAGCAAAGCTGTGTTGAAATATTAGTTAATATAAATCCGCGAAGACAACCCTATTGCACCCTTCCGTCGAGAAATCTCGGGGGCGAGCACGTCAATCAAAATGTCCCTTAATGGGCGCCGGGTCCCGCTTAGGATATTAGATAAATACGCTCCAAGCGGCGCCCCCCGTAATCAGCTGACGTATATCGCTGGTGATCATCGGGACTCATTTAATATCCTTGCTCGGAATTCGCTGACAAAATTGTCTACCTTCACTTTACATATAACAGGTTTCGATATTAAAATCCTGGTTTTATTTAATAAAATGATGTAAGACAGGTGATCACTGCAAGGTATAGGTGTCATGGTAAAAAAATTATTAGTTTTCTTGTCAAACCAGTGTTGGTCATCCGATATAAAAATCAGAAGTTTCTGTTTATAACAGTTGATTTTACAACCGAAAGAAGGAAAGTCTTTTTTCTATCAATACACGCCCACTACAAGTATACGTCTCTCTTAAAGATCGCCACGATGATAGGTCATGCGCTGCCTGAGTCAGCTACTTTCCGCGACCATAACTATGTCTTTGGTCTACCTAGTGGGGGGGGGTCTACCCACGCCGTGTCTACCTGCTCGTAGTCGCCACTCGAAAACCTTCTGCCACTACGGTGTAGCAATTCTTCAAGTTACTTTGTTAATTGCTCTCTGGTTACCAAGATGGTCACATCTTGGATCCGTATTTCATCACCTGCAACACACATTGTTCAAAGACCTGTCTTCAAACATTGTAGTATCTTGGTCGAGAAGAGTAGAGTTTCGAAGCTTTCCGAATGCTGCCTCTCCGAGTAGATATATATATATATTAGCTGAACCTGCAAACGTTGTTTTGCAAAAAAAAATAAAGCTTTTAATTAAGGGTTGATCATAGAGGGATAAAAATTTAGGATTGTACGTATTTTTGTGTGCTGTATCATAAAAAAATAAAAACCAAAAATGCTGTCTAAAACATAAAAAAAAATTTAGGCGTGGAGTACCCTTAGCATTTAGGGGGATAGGAAAAATAGATGTCCGATTCTCCGCCCTGGCCGATATGCACGCTGAGATTCACGAAAATCGGTCGAGCCGTTTCGGAGGAGTTCAATCACGTACACCGTGACACGAGAATTTTATGTATTAGAAATATATATATATATAGGTATACAACTTCGAGCGTAGAACCTCCTACAGCCACTTGAGGCACAATATGGACTACTTGTCCGGAAGCTCTACTGAGATCGTATCCAGGTTCTTCATGGTTTTAGTAGTTACGACAATGACTGTATATAAAGGAATAAACGGCACCGGATCTACAAGTGTTGGTAGTAAAAATAAAGATAATAGATCTAATTCATTTTTAAATATAATAAACTTAGGTCATGAAATTCGATTTGATTATTATATGCTCCATACAATTTCAAGTTGCAATTGCATTCGACTTAAACATAAACGAAATACGACTTTCAATATAATGTTACACAACCTACTTACAAGCTAGCAAACATACGATATTACAACGTGGAAGGAGCCCAGTTTTATATGCAACTGAATCCACTATAAAACTGTTGCAAACATTAAAATATATTCAACTTGCTGGCTTGATATATTCCTTGCAAGCTTATTGGTCTCTCAAATATAATAGATAAAGATAAAATGTATTTATTCAACGTTTGAACTTTTAACAGAACTCTTGTTGATTGACAATTCTTTTTTACTCTAATCTGCTTTGCAAGGTGTTATAGTTGGAATAATGAAAAGAAACAGGAAGAAAATCCAGAACAACACATCTTTTAATAAAGTTTAACAATACAGATTTATACATATACACTTTATCAGATATAGCCTAAATAAAATTTAAAAAAATCAGGCTGTTTATTTTGATTTTAATTAAGATTAGGGATTCTTGTTATATTTTTTTCTACCTAGAGTTATACCTCATTTGTTAGTGATATAGATATATTCTCGTGCTCTCTCGTATCTTTTAAAAGACAATTTCGTTCGACATTATTGAGTACATACAATGCAATTTAAACCATAATATAAATATATAATATAAATGTATAAACAAACATAATATAAATATATAAACCATAGTCTTTGATCCATGTTTAGTAATGTTTTTATTTGTTTTTTCATTGTTTGACTATAAATCATTATATGTTCTCAATGAGATAGTTATAGGGTAACAACTGTAACTAATTTTATATTTCTAAGCTTCTAAGTTTGTACTTTCTTACTGCCTTTTTTTACTATTTAACTCCAATAAAATAAATAAATAAATAAATATTGGATAGGCCAATAGCTTCTGGCAGTAATAAACCTGCAGGTACAAGTAGTAAACAATAATTAGTTTAATTATATTTATTATTTAAAATGAATCTTGAAAACACTTTCTATTACGAGATACATAAGGCTCTTGCGACAGCAACTAGAACTTTAAATTTGGAATGTATACCAGTTTTGATAAAGGAATTTGTATCTGGTTCAATGACTTCGTTATGATTAAGTTCACGTATAGCTTTCTCAAGTTACAAACCAGTTAAGCATAAGGTCTGATGTCAGGCTTGTTCCTCGTTCTCAGAGCCAGCGGTGTCAAGGCGCCCGGAGCCGTATTACGGGAGACTGATCGGCCGACTTACTCAGTACGCTCACGGCATCAGGGGCACTGTATATGCCGTCGACGACGGCACGATCTTCGTACGCGGCTTCGCGTATGACGGCACTGGTCCAGATGCATACTTCTGGGTCGGCGACACCCCCCAGCCTTCACCGGAAGGCACTCTTGTGCCTTACCCTGAAGACTACACCAGCCGGTAAGTGTCAAAATATTAATATTTCATAATTTTCAAAATTTTAGGAATAATAGGACGTGATAGTCTGAATCAGTGCTTGCCAACCTTTTTTGTGCCATGCACCAACCTAGCCTCTAAAATACTTTTATGGGGGGAGTGTAAGAATGTTTTATAGTAACATATATAATTTTTATATTAAAGCATAATGGATTAATTCGTTGAGAGTTCATTTTCTAATTGCCCCTATTATAAATATATATACATATATTATATGAATATTGGTTTTTAAATTAATTGATTATATTTTATTTTTATTTTATTTTATTGTAAAACCAATATGGACAAACGTCGGAAATAAATTATATTATTATTATTATTATATATATGTATATACATGTAGGATATTCAAGCAATAAAGATAAGAGATACCGAACACAAGTCTTTATTTTATTCTTAGCAGTGTAACAATCTTTTTACTCTGTCTCGTGACAGTACATCGACTTGACAGTTAAACGTCAAGTAAACAAAAGTGACAAGTAAAATAAGTTTGAGGTGTTATAAGTTAAAAAAAATAAAAATAAAAATTTTTGTCTATTTGTCTATCTGTTCGTTCCATCTAATCACTTACACTGATAGGTAGCTGGTGTAATAAGGAGTAACTTGGGTTAGTTTTATTTTAGAAAAATTCATTAACATTAAAATTACTAAAAAGATTCTTTGTTAAATTCCGGACGAAGTCGGGGACGAAGCTAGTGCTACTCTAATTTGTTTTTACTTTTGTAATATAATACAATAGAAATGTACGATAGTTATTTGACAGATAAGTCAATTACTAGAAGCTTGCATCAGCCCTCTGTGAGAAAACAACATAATACAACACCTCCTGAAAAAATACCGCTGAAAGAAAATAATTAATAAGCAATCATCAAATTGTCCTCTCCATCATTTCCTCTGATTAATTCACGGAATATTAAAAATAATTACTCTGAACGCTCCCTTTGTAACGCGAAGAGGGACTTTGAAGAAAATACCAGAGACAAAAGTGGAACGTTTAAACAACACGTGCTTCCTTTTCTCAAGGATCTTTGTAATGGACGGCCGTGAGAAATGATAATGAAGGTTTTTTTACATAAAAAATTCTTCAACGCTTTCTCCCCTGAATATTTTCTTGTTGTTATTCAGTTTGAGTTTCACGATGCCATTGAACGTGATTAAAATAAGGAATTAATTTGAAATTACATCTTCTTTCTTGTCTGCCGATGGATGTTTACTACCTCTCCATAAGTTCATCACGACCTCCTACCTTAACTATATTGTTGATTCACCTAGGGGGAACTACACCAATACCTCACTTTGCGTCGTGGTTACGTTCCAAAAAAACACGACGCAAATTGAAACGCCGCAAAGTGAATTAAGATTTTCTATAGCAAACCATGCAAAGATCCAAGATAGGTTCCAGGGTTACGAAAATACTACTTTTTACAAACATACGTACAACTTTTCTACCTTTAAAGGCATCAAAGCCACTGGAAGTTCCGAAGTTATCACCGCATATTATATCATAATAGGAGGTCTAAAAGTAAACGAAACACAATTATAATAACATATGGTTTATATCCTCAGGGATCCCCCGGTGCTGTCAGCCCACACCAACTCCGACATATTGCTCCGGCTTCCGGCAGGCAAGAGACTGCGAGACATCAGATGGATCAGTGTATGGTGTCGACGTTTTACAGTGAGTACTCAATTTATCATCTACTTACCAATTATTTAAGGCCCCCTCCCCTTTTTTGGAAACACCTCGTGCCCCCTACCATGGTAAAGCAGGCATTATATACACAATTAATAATTTTCACAGAATGTTATTATTGTCACGCTGCTTTCTAATCATTCTTAATATCTTCTATTCATTTCTCTTTTTTACAATATCTTGCATTCCCTTTCTTATCTTTACTTTTGTGTATCGCCCTCACTTACATCGCCTCTCCAGGATTCTCTATAATATATAACTAAATAATAATGTATGCTTAATGTTATTTGACTTTCTGGTAATTATACAACTTCACCACTTCTTATAGAACAGTAAAATATCACCATAAAGTCTTCACATTATAGAATAGAAATTTCGATGCATGATACATTCAATCACAAGTTTAACTCACTGTCATGTCTACGTAAAATATAAACCAGATTTGTTTTTATAAAATTTCAATATTAATTTACGATATGTAACATTTCACATTAATTTGATATAGCGAAAATTTTATTAATACGTTCAAAATGTCTGGTGTGTCACATTTTTTTACATAACCTTTTAATAAAATGAAGAGCTCTGTTCGTGTATTAACAAGTACAGTTGCACTGAATAGTGACGTACGAAAATAATAGACAACCCATATTGGCAATTTTAATAAGCAGAACAGATAGACGCTGGGATTTTAAGGTTTTGGAGTGAAGATCACAAGCGCAGCATAGTGTCCTTTCATAAGGTGGACTTATAACCTTGTTAGGGTTGAAAAACATCAGGATGCGGGCCAGTCCCAACCGGTTCTTCGATAAAGGTGCCTGTATCCAGAAGTAGATGTACTATACCTGAAATGATTATGTCATATAGATATAATATGAAATACAATAATTTTAAAAATACAAATCTGTATAAAATGAAATTAATCTTTGTAATTTTAACAGCAATGTACAAAGGAATGATATAGTTTTGAATATCTGTATAGTTATTACGTTAAACACGTTTAAAAGAAAAATATAAATATATTTTTTTAAATATTGTACCCAATCTTCATTTTTTTACTTTCTGATAAAAAAAATATTTAAGTCTAGCAAATATGTTTTCTTACTTCAATATATAGGATGATTGGTTATAAGTGTAAAACCTTTAAATAGGTAAATATATAGTTAATTTCCATATGATTAATATATAGTACATCAATGGTTTCAGGAATTAAAAAAGATAATGATAATATAATAAGAAATGGCGTTGTATTCTTATTTTAAAATTTAATTGAATTTTTGTTTATTATGTCTGACCAGACTTTATACTGAAAGAAATTATTGGCCAGTAGCATTTCAATAGAGAAGATAAGTCAATGTAATATATTTTAGAATTTGGAAATAGGCGTATGTTTTCAATCTAATGAATGAGCAACACACTCGCTAAGATAACCAAAAATCTTGTATTTTATTGATTAGTGTTGCAAGTAAAAATTAAATACATAGCCGAATATAGAATACTCATTCACGTGCGTACAATTAGTGACCAATTTACTTCTAGCTGTGACGTAATTGAAGTTTAATTAATTTTAAACTTGAATCAAATATCGCATCAATGGCGTCCACGGGCGCCGGGACGTATCGATCCGGATGCGCGCGCATACCTTTCGTTTCCCGCCAAAATGTGACGTTTGCGCGGCCATGTTTGATTCATTCATTCGTTTTACATAAAAACCTCATCTTACTATTAATTTACTAGTTTTTTTTTTCATTTACTATAATAATTATGGAATGGAATTTTTACAATTTATAACATGTATATGTTGGATTTTTCTAGCATATAAAGTACACCAATCCCCCGATTTACACGATAGATACGTTCCTGAGTAAAAAGTGTAAATCGAAAATTAAAAATATTTAAGTCAAAACCGTGTAAATCGAAAAGCTTGCAGAAAATGCATAATTTTGCTAAATAACAGTTGTGATTTTTTTCAATATTCAACAAAAAATGAAACCAAAAGTGTTTTATTATCCTTTATCACAGTCAGAAATTACTCTCATTCTTTTTTCGGAATCGAAGGTTCGTATTCACTTTCATCACTCGAAGTTGTTTGTGCCGATTCGATGTTTGAAGCAGAAATATTTACATTATGAGAGATGGTAATAAAATCGGTTATTATAACGAAAAAAAAAGTTATTTTGAAAACCGTGTAAAAGCGAAAACATGTAAAACAAGTACCGTGTAATTTGGGGTATAGGTGTATGTCATTTTCGATATGTACTATAAAATTAGTACGCATGGCATTAAAACAAGTTTGTGATTGCAAGACATAGGCTTCCCTCAAAGATCACCATGATGACCTGTCCTGCGCTGCCAGCACCCAGCGACACCTAGCGGCAGGCCTACTCACGCCGCGTTAAGACAAATTTAGCGTTTATAAATGGAATTCCAAATATTAAATATCTTTAAATAGAAAAAGTGTCAATCTCACATTCGTTCAAAGATCCATGAAGTAAGGTATACTTGAGATTTATCTACGAGGTCGAATCATAGACCGATTTGGTATGTTGAATTGGGCATATACCCTGCGGTACAAATGCATGTTAGGTCTGAAGGCTGAAGTGAAGATCTTGGACTGTCAGGTGGAACATGCACTTGCCGTCGTTGGAAGGTCGCTGATTGTAGACCGCTTCTAATCTGTTCTATTGGTAATCTCTGAAGAACTCCTGTGTAAAAAGCAGTGGATTTCTATCGGCTAATATTATTTTAATGGTGTCATATTTTGCTCGTAGGGTGGTGAGTGACACTGTTAATAGAAACAAAACAGTATAGATAAGTAGGTCCCTAATAGGCACATAAAATAACTAGTCAATTAATAATAGGAAAAATAGAATAAGAAAAGTGTAGTAATGTATTAAGAAAGTCAGTAATAAAATAAAGAATAAAAAAAAATGTACCTAGCCACCTAAGAATAATAAGACGATGGAAGGAAGGCGATGAAAGCAAGAAGGAATGAAAGAAATTGTGAAGAATGACAGTGAGTGAAGAATAAAGATGAAAAATATGAAAAACTTAATTGTAAGCAAAGACCCTGATCCCAACTAATTAAGGGTGCGAGAGGCCTCTAATAGCGGAGGCCTTAAAAATGGTGTTATATGCGAACCTTTTTAATGCATTTTCAATGTTAATAAATAAATGAAATAAATGTATATTATTTTCTACTTTGAAACAATTACAGCCACCACTTTTATAGGCTACTTAAATTATGATAATGGTGATGATTTCATTAATCACTTCTAAATAAATGTTGATGTGTTTTCCAGGTGAACTTCGGTGAGGTCTTCGTGAACCCAGGTTTGGAGCCGCCACGAGCCCGAGTACTCCCGGAGTTCAAGCGTCTAGCCCACGGTCTGCGGTCTGGCAACATCAGCGTCTTGGATGCCAAGACATTCTATATCCCAAACCTGCACTATGATGGCGCTGGTCCAGATGCCTACTTCTGGGTGGGCAATGGAACGGAACCCAATCCTTTTGGAACTAAGGTATATATGTCAAAAATAAAAAAGTAACATAAAAATAAAAAATGTAAATTATAATAAGAAAAGGGGAAAGAACGAAAGTTGAATAGAGCGAATGAGAAAGAAAGATGAATTGTTGTATGAAAGAGAGAAAATAGACTGAAAGAAAATGAAAATGTAAAGAAAGAAGAGAAAGAAAATAAAAATGAATGTGAAAAAATATAATTGTAAAATAAGTCCCTGTCCCACCATAAGATAGGGGTACGAAAAAAAAAAAAGAGGTATATATGTCTCTCTTTAGGCATATTTTTTTATGCTAAATGCGTAGTTGATATCTGAACACAAAGTTCAATAAGACAAGCCAAAATCAATGACTTTAAATAAACAACGTAATAATAATATAGTAAAAGAAGCTTTTCCAAAACTAGGATACTATTTATATATGTATATTAAAATTAATTATTGTCCTTGTAGACTTAGTACTGCCAGAAGTTTCCTATAAAATATTCCAGGGGTGGTCAACCTGCGGCTCTCAAACCATATGCGGTTCTTTAAAGGAATATTTGTGGCATTTGATACATAAATGTACATAGAAAGATACTAACCAGTACTTGAAAAAAATATTGAGAAACTGTCACCAATTATTCACGAAATGTTTAAGATTTACCAACAGAAGTATGTTATTGAAAATGCGTTATTTTTTAAATTTTATTTTCATATACATATTTTGTACTTTTTTAAATAATATATTACGAAAGTTTATATTTTTAATATAAATAGCTTTTAAAAAGGATACTTTTAATTAAAAATTACAAAAATTTAAAAATGGGTCCGACTCTCAGAGGTTGGTCACCCCTGGAATATTGAATCGGATAGATAAAAATAAATTAATGTAACATATTTTATAGTAACCACTTTGTACAGGGCTATAAGTATAAATCCTTATTTAACCGACAGAGGTAGTCAACATGAATCTGCTTCTCATTCTAGGTTCCCAACGAAATGGGTTCCCTGAACCCTCTTCGTGGGTATCAGGGTGAAGACATAGAGATCCAACTGCCCGGCAAGCTGACCGCGTACGACATTGACTGGCTCGCAGTCTGGTGCGTTGAATATAGACATAATTTTGGACACGTATACCTTCCAAAGGACCTGGATGTTCCACCGGCTCTGGGTCAAACTAAAATTACCGTGAGTATTTTTTTACACGTCTTATTTATAACTGTGAACTTGCTAAAGGCATTCTCTACTAGCTAACCTTTTAGGTGGTGCAGGGATAAATAAATATAAAGGTAGGTTAAACAAGTAAAATCAAATTGAGAAGAAAAATAATCACATGACAACAACTTATATAAATACACTATAATTATACCATAATATATGTATATTTAAATATCTACATATATTGTGGGAGTCGTATATATACTGATGTGATGTCTGAATGAATAATAGGTGTAAGATTTTGTGGGCGAGCGTAGCCGACGGGCGAACTTAGTGTGCCGAATTAGTGCAGCGAGCACATGCACGCACCGGTGACGCAGGCGCAGACCTTTTGTTACTTTTGTTTCTTTTGTTTATTTTATTTCTTTTGCGCCTTTGTTCTATTGCCCGCTTTCACTCAGTCGCGGAGCACAGTGCGCCCCAGAGTTCCACGACGAATGCACGTCCTTTTTGCTCGCCCTCAAGCGCTAATAAAAATTTGTTCGTGTGTTAAATAAATTGTTAAAGTGTTACAAACGTCTTTTAATAAGACGCCAACCACTTTAATATTATATATAATAAATAATAAAATCTAATTATTGTGACGATTCCGTCAGCTTGTCAAGCGACAGCTGTCGAACCTTAGCTTTGAATGCGCAACGATTCCTGATCATCCTGATATCGAGGGGGAGCGCGTTCCAGAGAAGAATAGGTTGTATTGCGAAGAAGTGAGTAGAGTCGGTACTATGGGAGAGAGATCTAGCAAAGTGTTTTTTTGTGTACTGGCTACGAACTGGAATTGAGATGTTGAGCAGGCAGGTGAAGGGAGAGAAAATGGAGAAGTGAAAAGTGTTCAAGTGGAACAGTTGAAGAAACTATAAGAAATATTTGAATTTAGAACAGAAGATAACCTGTTTGTTAACCGTCATTCTGTCCTATCGCCCACTGCTGATCTTGAACATTTTTGTAAAGTTTATCGTTCAATATGTAACGCTATACTTATCATACGGTGTTTATTGCTTCAGTTACCTTGGTATTAAACATTGTTTGGACCTTATCGTATCAGCGCATAGTTCTTCGGCTTTACCCTCTTTCGACTTTTCCAGTGATCAAAATTTTCCAAATCATCACCGTATTTAGCTATATGACTGAAAACTCAAAATTACTTTTTGTTTTCTTCAGTCAATATTTTCTTCCGCAAGGTAACGCCTGTTTCCATTAAATAGGATAGTCTTGTATAGTCTATTAGCAATTATTAGTAATTATTTATGTCGACTTATTTTCATTTTTACATCGTTCTTTTCTTTGTCTGCTTTCCACGTTATTGTTGAAAGCCTTTCGGCATTTACTTCTACAGGACTCCAAGTTATTAGATTGCTTTTGTGAACGCTCCTGGATATACGATTTGGATTTATCATTGCCATTTGAAGTATCTTAATGTGCTAAAACTTAACCAATTTCTATTATTTAGAGAAATTTTATAACTAACATAACTAATTTAATTGAATTGAATTAATAATAAAAAATATTTTTTAATTTTTTTACAAGCCAACCAAGGAGTTGATATTTTATTTTACAGCCAGCAAGGATATATAGATTAAATTAATACTTTTCTATAATATTTATCATGTAACTAACACATATACTAATCTTTCCTTTTTGCTTACATTGGAATATTCTAACGTATCTCTTGCAGCCTGCCTGGTGGTATAACCCCGTAAGTATCAGCTTAGTTATATTCTAACATTGTCGCTTTATTTACTCCCACTGCTGGGCATAGGTCTCCACCAAACATATCTGGGGATGTACTATAATCACCACATTTAGCAGGAGGGTCATATCAGAGTGTGGTATTACGGTACAAAGAGGGCGCTGCTGTCTCCTCCTTAAACTTATTTGTGACCAACGGCAATCCTATATAAATAATACCATAATTTTTAACATTGTTATCAAATAATCATTATTTATTCTAGAATCGATTTGCAATTATGAGGTATTAAAGCAAAATTAACAGACTATATATGAAGCGCCCTGGTCACCTACCCGCTTTGATATCGTCCTACTTTACGCTTATTTATTCGAGAACTTTCTCCAGAACCTCCGGCAGTTAGTTCTGCGCGCTATATGGTTTAATCGCTGCTGTCTAAACTTGCTAATCAGCTGGATTATCTCGGTGACTTTCTTCTTCGCATTTTATCATTCCTAATTTGATTTCGTACCAGAATCTTTGGCGAAGCCCCGTTCGTTGAGCTTCGTTGACCTCTTACTTTGCGCTTTTAGCTCTAATATCTCTCTTATTAGCTAAGCTACTCGAATAAGCTATATATATATATATATATATATATATATATATACCAGGTGATCCCGCAAACGTTGTATTACCATGTATGTTATTTCTAGGAAACATTAAAAAACAAATAAAAAATAAGGGTTGATCGTAGAGGGATGAAAATTTAGGGTTGTGTGTATTTTTGTATGCTGTATCATAAAAAATAATAACAAAAAAATTTGGCTAATAAATTTAGGGGTGGACCACCCTTAACATCTAGATGTTAAATGTGATGAAAAATCGATGTTGTGGGATTCTCCACCCTGGTCGATGTGCGCGCTAAGATTCACGAAAATCAGTCGAGTCGATTCGGAGGAGTTTTTTATATATTAGATACATGTATATGTATATATAAATTCACTAACCGAGCGCATGTTACAGACGAGCTCAACAACCTCCCACACGCCTTACAGCTCCGCCAAAAACTGCAAAGAGATTCTTGACAAGAGGCTGCAAGTGCGCTGGGAAGTGCAGGTACGTGAACTTTTTAACCCTTAACTTATGGCCCTTAATGGCAGATTTTTTTTAATATTACATTAATATTCATACCACTTAACTTTCAAGACCCAAAGATGCCAACAGAAAAAACTGAATAAGCGTTCGAAAATTAAGAAATTACCTAAACATTCACATACAAATAATTACTTTTCGTTTAAAATTGATGCCACTATTTTTTTTAATTCTGATGAATCTCTACAGATACATTATCAAGAAAAGGTTTAAACAATACAAATATTATAACTGAAATTGTCGATATAACAATATATGAAAATATTTTACCAATAAGATACTCAAATAGAAGGATAGGTGTAAATTAACATTTACACATTTTTCGGACTACCCTCTTAAAATAGTAGGGTTAGGTTAGGTTAGGTTATTTAGATACTCATTTAGATAACTGATTTAAATCTAGGTATTACAACTTACGAGTTTGAAACCACTGAAAACTTGTTAGTTTTTTAATAAACTATTATTTGAACCTTACTTTAGTCGTATAACAACGCGATTGTTAGAAACGGAGATTAGTCTTGAATGAAAGTTTGCAGCGAAAGAACACTGTTTAGTCGCGAAAAGCACGCTACTATAGTGAGACGTGAACTTAAAATTGTAAATATTAAATTTGATTTCATAATTGTCAAATAGATGAATCTTTCACTGACATATTTAATTTATACATAGGCAAATGTTTTTGTGGAAACTTAGATATCTACAACTATATAGATATTAAACAGTTTTATTTAGTTCGACCCGTACGGAATTTGTTTATTTGGGTCAAAATTATAAATTGAAATTTAAGCACCTTCTCGTTGTCAGATTGATTTGAAATTTGGTACACACATTTAATTTAGATGACAATATAATATAATAAAATCAATAACATTATAAATCTAAGATGGCCGCCGACACAAAATGGCGGATTTCATATTTTTCCTTAACCCCCTCAATATGGGTATCTAATGAAAGACCTACGCTAGTAAAACACGATGATTATGTCAAAATTTAAAATTCAAGATGGACGCCGTTCCAGTATGGCAGACTAGGTACATATTTCTTCACAACCACCGCAATATGGGTATCAAAAAACCGTTTAACTTAAAAGTTTTTTAAATGTATTTATGTATGTATTTATTTTAAATGTATAACTTGTGATGCCCGGATTTTTTAAAATTTTAAGTCTTTTTAAAACAACGGTTTGTTAATTATAACCAAATATCTCTTTTCGCTCAAAATGATCTTCGTTTACCCTCATTTTTTATAATCTTTATGTAATTAAGTCTTTATCTAACTTGTTCTGTTAAACCTACCTAATTGGTGTATTAATTTTTCATACTAGCAAATGCGAAGCAGAAATAATCAAAGGTAAACATTGAAATATGGTCTTATACTGTATATATGTATCTTATATATGTCTTTACTGACTTCTAAACAATCTCTGAATTCAAACCAGTTAATTATGTACAATATATATAGCGGTGAAGTCCATAGTAGTCCACACAGACCTTATATTCCAATAATTATAACTCGGAGGTCTCTTCAGGGTATGAATGTAGGTAATTACTCAGTCTGCGTGTTTCATCTCTGGATTCAGATATAAGCATTAAAAAAAGTGAATCGTCGACATTGTCAAGGCAGCCGCTGACTGCGGGCAGCGGAACAACAACCAGCGCAGCGATTTGGGGAAGATCTATGTCTGACAATGTGTGTCTATTGATTAATATGATGATGAAGGCAGTGATCATTATTTTAATTTTAATAATACACCTATCCCTCGATTTACACGGTACTTGTTTCACATGTTTTAGCTTTTTTTTATCGCACTCTACTGAATGCTACTGTGATTGAACACGTGCGCTGTGTACACATTTCACGGGGAATCCCGAGCTTATGTGCTGACTTGCTGCACACGCACACTGCGTCTATATTTCTTCGCAAAAAATTAAAATTTTATCTACGGAAAAGTGTATTTGAGTGAAAGTGTCAGAAAGATTACCATATCCATATTCGTAAATTACAAGTGAGTGCATAATTTAGATAATTATAAATTAACGTGTGTAAAAATTAACTGTGATTAAAGTAAAATTCAGAGGGAATTAATGCAGGAAATTTTGAAGGGAAATGATGGCAATTTACCAAAAAGGTATAATTCGAATAAAAAATATATATTTTTTGTTCTTCTGTTTAATGTATTGTAATTAAATAAAATAAAAACAGTGTTTCGGTAATACATTAAATATTTTAACTAGTCAATGCATTTTATCTTTATTTCTGTGTACACGTAAAAATTTTGAAAAAGTCACAATTCAATTTCAAAATTTATTCATGGCAAAATTATGCATTTTCTGCAAGCTTTTCGATTTAGACGGTTTTGACTTGAAAATTTTTAATTTTCGATTTACACGTTTTTCTCAGGAACGTATCTACTGTGCAAATCGAGGGATAGGTGTAATCATCAGCAACTTTTCAGCCACAGGATACCCACTGATGGACACATTTTCGTCATATATTTCTAATTAGACCTGTATTTTTGATAAAGTAGTCTGTATACAATAATCGACACGGTTGGCAGGAAACTTGACGATCTTGTTTGTGAGCAATGTCAATGCTATATAATTAATGCATGTGTGAATTATATAAGATTTTATCCCGAGAATCGAACTACTACAGTCTCAGCTAAGCTACTTGTGATCACTATCCAAAGTGTTAAATAAACTCTGTTCCTCCAGAACATTCAACACGAGCTAATATCTATCGCTCTAAAATGTAATTCTTATGGTTTTCCAGGACGATCATGTTCAGATAACTCTAGCAGCACGTCTTCGACGTGAGCAGTACATGGCGTTTGGTATTTCCGGAGCAGAGGGCCGTCCTGCCATGTTAGGCGCTGATGTGGTTGTCGCCTACTGGGATACGAAGTAAGTGCTTCTGAGTTCATAGTTCCATAAATGGTTCAGTTAGACCTCCAAGGATCTCTAAGGACACTCGACGCTGGTCATTTTACGCACTTACATTCTGTATTACTATTATAACTGGCTGAAAACCTATACACTATACACGTTGACCTTGCTTATAACCTATACTTGAAGACCTGACTTTTTTGCTCTTCTCATGATGGAGCGCGTTTGGAACCATGATAGCTTTAAATTACTAGACGCCACTAGAGCAGTGATTCCCAAAGTGGTCTATATCGACCCCGAGGGGTCTGTGAAAACCTGCAAAGGGTCTACGTTAGCGAAAAAAAATTTGGGGGTCCATGAAATGAAACAGGGGTCCACGATAGTGAATCTCAACACATACACTGATAGTACCTATTTACTTACATCATACTATCTTATTATATCTTATATATTATCAAAACATTGACAATATTTATAAAAATACCTATGAAAAAAAAAAGAAACAGACTGAACAAGCCGAGGAGATTTAAGATTAACCCTTACAAAATTGACGACAAATGTTGATAATTTATTATTAAAGCATCAGGTTCATCCTTCTCACTAAAAATATTGACTTATTGCCTATGGTATTTTATTTATACTTTATTTTATTATAATTTGGTGTTACGTATATTTTACATAATAGATACAAAACTTTATTTTGAGTAGTTTTAATTTAAATTCAATTAATAAATGTACAAATTAAAATGTGTTTTTACTTTAAGTTTTTAACACTAAACTTCGCTACATTTAGAAATTTACAGGAAATCAATATTAGGTAATTAGGGAGTCTACCCAACACGGAAAAACATGGCAAGGGGTCTACGACACAAAAAAGTGCGGAACTCTGCACTGAAGGACACCTCTGTTAGATTCAAGTTTCTAAAAAATTATGCTCTTATGGTGTTCTTGCCTTCCAGGTCAAACCAGCCTCGAGTAGCGGACTACACTATAACGCACCTGGCGCAGTGTGATGGTGAACGCGGCGTGTGCCCTGATCAAAGACTGGGCGCTACCAATGATGCTGTGCTGGGTGAGCATTATTCATGCAAAACACATACCCACATCATCGTATCAGGAGATCATATAGATGCTCACGACAATAGGCCTTCCTTTAAAATCACTAAACCAACCAAAACCAACCAGCGACTTTCCGCGACCTTATCTATGTCATAGGTCTACCTGGTGAGGTACATAGCCACGAAATCTACCATCAATTGGTCGCCACTGGAGAACCTTTCGGCACAAATGGCCATCGACCATACTTAAGACTATGGCAATGTTGGTAGTTCCTTACCCACCCATGCCGTTTAATAACAAAATTTTTGAATATCCAGCGCCACGACATCTCGAACTACACCACCAGATACCACCAGAATGTGCTATAGATACAATCAAATTAAGCTGGTCGGATGTTAATGACCATTGGATGCATTGGTTGCCTCGCTCACTGCATCTTTAAACGAAAAATTCTTCGAGATATTTCGGTGGTGTTTATTCTGCTTTAGATCTTCTTATTTATAATTCTCGCTGTGAAGCTTCTATCATAGATCCTCTCCGTGGCTCATAAAACCCACCACAAGCGACATCATCTCGGAATCGAAAGTCATCACCAGCTTCAACACCAGCAATAACAATTATTACATTCCAGTGCAAGGAATGCAGAAGAGTGGTGTGACTACCATCACATACCGTCGACCACTCGCCGCCACAGATCCTGGGAAAGACAAGGAGGTGCTTACATCCCGATCTCAGTCAGTCATCGCTGCATTTGGGCCACTGAACTCCAGATATGAAGCCAACGCTCATTCCTTCATGGACACCACCAGGAGCGACGTTCAGCTTGACTTCGGTGCCCAGGTACCTTTCAGTTGGAGTAGCTAAAAATAAATTTTATTTACCAGACCCTCTGCTGGTCAATTGGCATTAGCAGACCTCAAACCTGCGTAGGGTTTAAGGTCACAGGACTCAAAGTAGGCATAGCCTAAGACCTTCAAATAGCGAAGCTTAAATGAGCCCAGGGGGGGGGGGCTACCTATAGCTATTTTACGGTATTGAATTCATTTACTTATATTACTAAACACATGGGACCTTTAACAATGACCTCGTATCGATGTCCCCTATATTGAAAGCCTTTATTTTAAAGGTACAAAGCTTTCAAATATGCCCTGTTCAGAAAAGACCCCACAACATACTCTAGATAGGTTCTTCTGTAGTTACTTACAAGAGTTTAATACAATAGTAAAGCAATTCATTCCCAAGATATCACTTTGTGGTGGAGTTTAACAGGTTAGGTAGGCAATGTTAGACATCACCTAACAAGCTGGAGCACAAAAAATTAAAACACTTGGATGAAAGATAGACACAATTTATTTTAAAAGTCATCCGCCTACAACTTCGAATAAACCAACGCCGTAATAAATTATTTGTCATGCGAATGAAATAATTTTTACATAAAACTTTCACCACGCATTTGTAAATATTAAACATTGATTCAAAATTGATATAAGATAGTATTTAATTCCATATTCCATCACAGCACTAAAAATTGAATACAAATTCACAAACAACAACACATATGTCACTTGACGCCGTTCGCCATTATTATATTTTTCGGCGCGAGACGCGGTTTTGACAACCGCCTACAGATCATACGCCGCGCGTCTTTAGTTTTTGCGCATGCGTAGACCGACGGATTGACAGATAAGCGAAAGCATTTTGACAACTGTGATTATTTCGCTACAACTTAAAGCATATTTCATATTTTAAACAAGTTTTTATTTAATGAACTTCTTATATAGCTAAGAGATATTACATGCGAGTGTATGCCATACATCAGGGCAGTCTAACTCGCGGCCCGAGATATAATTATGTTTATTTACAATAAGTTTCTAAAATTGACTATGCCCTGGTACTGCTCATTCTACTATGTTTATGGAAAAATCTTCTATTGTTGTCGCTGTCAGGTTATGGAATGAGCTCCCAGAAGCAATTAGATACGCTATATCGCTGTCAGCATTTAAAAAGATGGTAGAAGAAGTACTTCTGCTATCCTTGGCCTCTAAAATAAAATATTGAGTAGCATTTGTTATTTTTATTATATGTGTGTACATTTCAAACTACTCTCTCCTCCAGTCCTTCCAGTAACTTTTGATCTCTTGAAAGGTATAAGGATTTGTATGTATGTTTATGTGTATATATGTTTATATATTTGTATTAATATGTTTGTATATACATGTGTACAGAAATTTATGTATTTGTATGTATGTACATCGTAAACTGCCTTCTTCATGTCTCTCATCTCCATCCAAAGGTTGTCTGATAGAGATCGCCTCAAACGATAAGATCGCCTCTTGCACCAACATAAATTGTTTCTTTCTTTTGTTTTCTATGTTATTTTGTTATATTTTCTTTTCGTTTTTTACATATAAACTTTTGGTGTACAATAAAGTTTAAATAAATTTATCAGGGCGTAAATAATAATTAAACTATGAATTTTTAGTCAGCGTGAGTTTGACAACCTTGCCGTATAAAGAGTTCACTAACGGAACAAGCTGGAACAAGCTATACGTGACATATCTTTTTTTTTAATGGTCCCCGCTGTTGGGAACCTCTCGTTCCCCTATCTCGTGTGGGACAGGGACTTTTTATTTCTAATAATTTATTCATATTTTTTATTATTATCATTCTTCTCTTTCATGTATCATCTTATCTGTCGTACTGTTTCTTTCATTCTACAGTTTTCCCAGTCTTTCTCCTTCGTTGCATTAGCCATACATCCATCCTCAACCACTACATTCTAGGTTTCCTTACTATTTTATTTTGCAACATTACATTTTTTGTTCAAATGTTTAACACGTATTTTCTTTATAATTATCATCTTATATTATTCTGTTTATTGTACTATTTTTGGAACTACTATATTTCTTTTATTTCTATATTTTAGTGTTCGTTTTATTTTTACTTATTGCATTTGTCACCACCTTCCTGCAGTAGCTGAGGAAGCATTCTCTCTCCCCTTCGTCTTGCATGATGGCCGAGGTACGTGACACATCTTGGAATGTGCTATACAAGTGATAATGTTTGTCCGCAGAGCGACAACACTTGCATCGGGCTAGCCGAGCTGGAGGAAGGTGGACCTCGTCCTTGGGGACCGCGCATCATAGCCGGGCAGACAGTACTCACCGCACGCATTGGACCAGCTGCAGGCTTGCGTGGTTACACACCCATCACAGGTACTTCAGACACTGCATATCTACTTTTAACAATAAATTATTATTTTTTTCTTTCAAAATTAGCTAACTCTATCATTCCAACGCCGCTACGATTTTTTAATTATCACTTTTATAAAACTATTTATGATTCGGATTTAATATGTGCCTGAATTTCAGCAATATCCACTTTATTAAAGTGATATTTCTAAGAAGATAGAATATTGATATTGTTAAACCGAAGTTAAAAAAACTTATTATAATTTCACTGCAGTATTCTGATACCGTAAAAATATAAGAATACATAGATAAATAAATAAAAAAGGCTTTATATTTTGAAGTCGTAGCGGTAGTGAACTGTTTAGGGTTCGATTCCGGGATACAATCCTATATAATTCACATTTCGTGCATTAATCATATAGGATTGTCACTGCTCAGAAATAAGTTTCCAGAGGATGGGCAGCAGTGTCCTCTGCGTACCATAATACCACACTGCGATCGCCAACTCGCCTTCCAAGCCTGGCGATTATGATATATCCCCACAGATGTCTTTAGAGGGAACTTATGCCTTGCAGTAGCCGTCTATGGGCTGAAACAACAATATATACACACACACACACACACACACATATTTGTGTGTGTTCTTAAGCAAGCTATTGTAGCAACACCAGGAGTCTTCTTGGAGGCCTACAATAGCTGCTTACTGGAAGGGACCTTTCCTACCGCGTGGAAACGACAGAGACTGGTACTTCTCCCTAAAGGTAAGAAGCCACCAGACGAGCCATCGTCATACCGGCCCCTCTGTATGCTGGATACTGCGGGGAAAATACTAGAACGTATTATCCACAGCAGGATCGAAGCAGCAGTTGAACCCCACCTAGCTAACTCACAGTATGGGTTCAGAAAAGGCCGGTCTACGCTAGACGCTATAGAGCAAGTAGTCAATATAGCAAAACTAGCAGTGTCTGGAAAAAGATGGAAGAGAGGCTCGATAAAATACTGCCTGGTTGCCACCTTGGACATTAAAAACGCCTTTAACTCAGCAAAATGGGAGGTTATCATGGGGGCACTTAGCTCACTGAATGTACCTCTATACCTACGTAAAATAGTCGCTAGTTACTTCTCTGATAGAGTCCTCATGTACACTACAGAAACCGAGACGGAGGAGTACAAAGTCACTGGAGGCGTCCCACAGGGGTCACTAGGGCCACTTTTGTGGAACGCTATGTACGATGGACTCCTAAAGAAGCACCTACCCAGCGAAACTAAACTCGTTGCATTCGCTGATGATCTAGCAGTCGTTATAGTAGCGAAATACGCGGAGGAAGTGAAGTGGGCATTTGAAAGATCCTTCCAAATAATCACCCTGTGGATGAGGTCAGTCGGACTAGAACTGGCTGAGCAGAAGACGGAAGCAGTGCTCATTACTGGCAGGAGAGTTGCGGAGACCATCACACTCAATGTCGGCAGCTGTGAAATCGCAACTCAACCAGCTATACGGTACCTTGGAGTAATGATCGACCATAGGCTAAACTTTAAAGATCAGGCTGAGAGAGCAGCAGCGAAAGCGTCTCTGGTGACAGCTAAACTCTGCCGACTCATGCCTAATGTCGGAGGAACCAAGCAAAACAGAAGGAAGTTATTAGCGTCGGTGACTACGTCAGTGCTTATGTACGGAGTACCCATATGGTCCGACGCACTGAGCAAACAGGAGTCCCGACGGAAAATCGCCTCTGTTTTTAGAGTCAGCACTCTACGGGTAGCTAGCGCCTTTCGTACAGTATCGGAGGATGCGGCATGCGTGATAGCAGATATGGTTCCTGTTGTGCTTCTTGCAGACGAAAGAACTGATCTGTACCGTAGCAAAAAAGCAAATCAGACCCAACTTCAGCTGAACTTAGAATTCGGGGAAGACTGAAAAGCTTGCAACAGTGGCAATCGTCCTGGGATAAGTCGACGAAAGGAAAATGGACGCGTAAGCTCATACCAAACCTAGAGCCATGGGTGAACCGAGATCATGGAGAGTTGAACTACTACCTGACTCAGATGATATCCGGCCACGGCTGTTATCGAGCGTATCTCCATAGGTTCAAATACGAAGATTCCCCTGACTGTCCTAATTGTGTCGGAATGATTGAAGATGCAGAGCATGTCTTTTTCGTCTGCCCCCGATTTAACGAAGCCAGGAGGTCTTGGGAAGAAGGTGTAGGATGCAAAATCTATCCTGAAACTCTGATAGCTACAATGCTATCCTCGCCTTCGGCCTGGGAACTTACGAGCGCGTACTGTACGACGGTGCTGAAGGAGTTGCGAAAAATAGAGCAGGAGCGGAGGAAGTTGGCCTGAACAGCCACTCTATCAGAGAAAGCTGCGGCTAAATCCCCCCCGCGAAGTAATGCCTAACGGCCATGCCGTGGGGACCAGGGATACCGAAGAGAGAGGATTGTTTTTAGTCGGTATTGATCTAGATACGTCCCTATGATACGTAAAAGTATTTTTAAACCTCTATAAAAAAAAAAAGAAAAAAAAATATTTGTGTGTGTGTGTATATATATACATATATATATATATATATATATATATATATATATATATGTTTGGAGGGATAAGACCACCCATTGTTAATTTTTATAGTTATTATGCATCTATTTATTTCTTTTCTAAGAAGTACGATAAATAATATTTAAGAAATATATAAAAAAACTGTCGTAGTCGTTTCATCCCAGAGAAGCTCATTTCAGGGCATAGGGCTCCACCAAAAATATCTGTGGGGGGATATACTATAATCGCCACGCTTGGCAGGCGGGTTGGCAATCACAATGTGGTATTATGGTTCGCAGCGGGCATTGCTGCCCAACCTTTGAAAACTTTGTTTATGAGCTGTGGTAATCCTATATGGTTAACGCGCAAAGTGTAAATCATATAAGATTGTGTCTCGGTATTTAAACCCGTGACCTATGTTCCCAAGTCTTAGTCCACTACCACTGAGCTACTACTGCACACTGGTATATAATACACGGTCTCAACAGCCTTGCAATTCCACTAATTGTCCACTCTTTCTTACATGCAGACAATGAAATAAATAACGGATTCTTACCTGGTAAATATTGTTTTATTTTAAATATTTATTATCATGACTTGTCCAATTTGTCATAAGAATATTCATCATATTAACATTTGATTAAACTCATAAGAATTAAAATAGGCGCGCAACTTAGTTCTCGCTGTTTGTCAATAGATGGCGCCAGTAGTACATGTTGGTACATTTTAACACATAGGGACCAGAAAGTAGTCGCTTTCTTAAGCTAAATTCACACGACTGCGTTTTTAACAAGAGTTTATATCTAATCAACAATATATACACCTTCGTTATCAACAACCTTTTGCCATCTAGTATACAAATCAATGCCGGAGCGGTAACAATCGGTATTTCTGTAAAATATGTCGACAAACGTCATAAACCGAGCTCAGACATATAGTATACTAACCGCTTTGATATATTTGTGATTTTATTTATTATTAAATAAGTTTACGATTAAAAATTAAATAACTTTGAGAAAAAAGACATCAATTTTTTACGCGATTAGCGTGATCGGAGATGTGTTCATATATGTACAAAAGTATTTACAATTCGCTTTATTGCACGACTACTGCTACATAGCGGAAGTAGCTATATATTAGTCCTTTTCTTACTTAGGATGGACTTCCGCAAAGTAACGCCTGAATCCATAAGTTATTATGTTTTTGCACAATGTTGCGTTTTTATACTAAAACAGCGAGAAATTATTTGCGCGTATGTACGTTTATTTTTAATTCACAAGTCGGTACGTTTGTTCGTCTCTGGAAAAAGCTTCCATACTTTATTATTGTCTATCTTAGTGCATGTTTTTTCCGGGTGTTGACTTATTTATCTACCTTCAGAATTCTGTTCTCTACTTTAGTTTCTAGAATATCAGAGATTAAAGGAAAGAAGATAGCTCTGGTACCTATTTACGACATATCTTATTATATGACTGTCTATCTCTTTTTAAGCTTTCAATTGATAAATCATCATCTGTACTTTAGACTTTTTTAATTTCTTTTTTATACCTTCCATACTTAGCTATTATAGTGCTACTGAAACAACTTTACCGCGCCTTAGGTATGCGCGCGGCGAGACGGGGGGAGTATCGGACGCTCCGTTTCGGCAGCGCGCACTCATTATTCCTCGACTCCGACCTCGCCACTCTTTTCTTAGACGCAGTATTGAGGTTTATAAGTTTTTAATCCAAGAATATAATTTAAAGTTAACACCATTCTCAGGTCACCCATCCTGGGGCATAGCTTGGTACATCAACGACCAGCTGATCCCAGAAATATATGTGGAGCGCGGACAGACGTACACGTTCCTGGTGGAGGGCGGCGACGACCGCACTAACCCCGCGAAGTTCCACCCCTTCTATATCAGCGACTCGTCGGAAGGCGGCTTCGGACAGAAGAGAGAAGAGGAGCAGAGAAAGCAGCGTGTCTTCGCTGGAGTCGCGTATGACAATGAGGGCTACCCTTACCCTACTGCCGGTGAGCATATGTCGAAGGAGATGGATTTAAGAACCTTTCTTAATTGTTTATTCATGACTGAGGATCATAGATAATCAATAATCAGTCTCTCTTTTATAACTGCGTTAGTCTAAGGAATAAAATTCGTCGGCCAATCGCAAGTCAAAAAGTATTTAAGAGCGCTCTTTTGCCCAATCCAATGTATGTTAATAGTTATATTTCTGTGGGATTCCCCTTTTCGATGCGCCGCTGACGATGACGTACGAAGCTCTTACATCATTTTTTTTTCTTCTATATTCTTACATTAGCGTCCTTTTACATATTTTTTTTACCTACAATTACATATTTTATTTCTGGATTTTTTTTGCTTGCATTTCTACATGTTAATGTTTACTAAGTCTTTAAAGGATTTCATAACTTAAATCTTAGGTTCTTAAATAAATAAATATCTTTGAACCACTAACACTGAACCATCCCTGAGGAACCCACCAGTGCGGAGGAGCTGAAGCCTGGATTTTGCATTTTAAGATACCTAAGATCATGACCACAGTTCCCATATAGGACCATTTGATGTTTGGTGGCCACTTCTACATATTTCAAATAGTCCTCTATCGTTCCCAACACCATAGCAACTTCCTTTTCATTTCTTATCAGCTGTATCAGCACATTATATATACATAATTTCTTAAATTCAATCTCTATCTTCATGTAGTCTTTCTGACTTCAGTTTTAGTATTTTGTAGTGTGAAATAAATGATTATATATCTCTCATAAACTTTTTTTTTTACTCACCATATTACCTAGTGTGCAATGTATCAAGTACTAGTGTTCACTTGCAGTGGGACGATACTGTGAGTGGACTCATAAGACCGTGGATCAGTCCGCCACCACAGAGACCTTTGAGGAATACATGAAGACACTGCAGCTGGAGTGCAACGAGGGTGAACCAGCTGTGCTCAACTGGACCGTCGCACACGAGACCCCTGACTTACTGTACTACCAGGTTAGCACCACCTACCATTATTAATCATACATCTATGACTGCTTTTATCTTCTTTATTGGATCATACAGTACTCTGCCAAGAAAAGAAAATTTATACAGTACTACCCTCTATAAATTTATTAGGTATCTTGGATACTTAGTTCCTCAACCATGGGTCTAAATACTTAAAGTAGCTCAAAGTTTATATAAGGGGACCAGAAAGTAATGTCATTTTCTTGAGTTAAATGTACACAACTGCATTTTTAACAAGTTTTTATTTCCATTTAACAACATATTCACCTTCGCTATTCACAACCTTTTGCCATCTAGTATATATCTTCCAAGTATGTAACCAAATGACAATCAAATATTGATATGCATAGAAACGACCTTACTTTCCGGTCTCTCTAATACTTAGTACTTGAGAAGCCAATTCTGGTAGTTATGTGAGACTGTGGGTCATCCACAGTACTTTGAAGTGATCTGGTAGACATACTTAGTGTTATAAGGAGTCCTAGTTATCTTCAGTGCTTTAAAATGGCATGAAAATAGTCTATGTGCTGCATTTTCTTATTGTCAAATTTTATTCACTTCACATTTAATCAATAAATAAAGTGATCGCTCTGAAAAATGTTATATCTTTTTTTTTCAATCATTCTTTTTTTCTTCTTCAATCTTTTTGACCAATCACTTGCAGTATGGAGAATGCCGGGACAGCTAATCTGATATAAATATTTTTTTGTGAACAGTGCTATACCCACAACAACTTGGGTTGGAAGATCCATGTCGTAGACCCCGGAACTCCTATCCCAATCCCTGGGGACCAAGGAGCGCGCATCAACATCGGTCACGCACTTCAGTTCGCGCCACTTACGTTGACAGCTGCTATAATTGTGACAGCTATCTGCAAGATGGCGGCGAGATAAGACTGCGTACGGAAACGCACAGAGAGCTCTGTTTAGTTATTAGAATGGTTTGACTGAAGATTCGTTTTTTGATTAGAAAATTTGACAATAATATATCTAATATTAATATGATAAAAGGTAACTTTTAAATCCATTTTTTTTTAATTATATTATTTTTACACATTGTATATTTTATTATGTTGACGTCGGATCTTCAGCTGGGATTGTGATATAGGCTAATAACATCAGAGCTCCAGTATAATGTACAGGTAACCGAATTCTGGTAAATAATGTCAATCTATTATATATCAATTTCATATCAGTGGAATGCGTTTGTACTTACTTCGGAATATACATTTCTGAATAATAAATTAAGTGTGTAGACTAATTCTTTCGACATATAATAATTAGGAAATCAAAACAGGTCGACTGTAGTTGGGAGACGTTATGGTGCTCGACTATAGCTATTTTGTATTGTATTCATTTTTGAAGTTTTTATATTTATATATATATACTATTTTCGAAAAAATATCTTATATAAAAATAATTTACTTGTTATTTATATGGTAAAACATTATTTCCGAACAAGTGTTATTGCTTATTTACAATAGAATAATAACAAAACGACTATAATAACTAATTCGAATATTAATATCGTTTTAACGATTCATCGCAATTCTAGTTGCCAAAAACAATAGAAAAGGTTATTAGAAATTACTTAGCATATTACAAACTAAGTAAAATGTTCAAAATGTGTTATTTTAAGCAAAAAACTAAAACATGTTAATACGAAATTGGTCACCCCAGTTCCGTAATACACCTGTACCCTGATTTACACGGTAGATACGTTCCTGAGGAAAACGTGTAAATCGAAAATTTAAAATAATCAAGTCAAAACCGTGTTAATCGAAAAACCTGCAGGAGATGCATAATTTTGTTATTTAACAGTTTGGATTTTTTTTATATTTTTAGGTGTACACAGAAATAAAAATAAAATGCATTGATAAGTTAAAATATTTACTATACAAAGAAAACACTGTTTTTTTATTTAATTACAATACAATAAACAGAAGAACAAAAAAATAAAACCAAAGGTGTTCTATTATCCTTTAGTCAGAAATTACTCTCTTTCTTTTTTTCGGAATCGATGGTTCGAATTCATTTTCATCACTCGTAGTTATTTGTGCCGATTCGACGTTTGAAGCAGAAATATTTACATTATGAAAGATGGTAATAAAATCGGTTATTAAAACAAAAAAAAACTTATTCGGAAAACCTTGTAAAGCGAAAATGTGTAAAACAAGTACCGTGTAAATCGGAGGATAGGTGTATGGTATAAATTTGACAATAATCAACAAGCAAGTGCTGCCATAAAAACAGCTCAAGATACTATTTTTTTATATATATATATAACATAAATATGTATTGATTTAAATTTTATAACTCATATACGATTTGTGAAATTGTCTCACAGCGTCTCCTAACCACCGAGGATCATTATATTAGTATAAATCATACATTTATTGTATATATATGGAATTGATCTAAAATCTATTGCTTATTGAATTTTTAAATTAATACAATTCTATCTAATGTTTAAATTAAGGAATTTCCCACAATGGAAACATTGACAATAATATTGGCTTAGTTATAAATGATAATTGAATTATTTTAGATTATATTGTACGATAACAATAGATTATATAGTTATCCAGGCCGTGTGCTCGACAATACGAATAAAAAAAATACTTTACCAACATTCCAACACGAATTAGTTAAAAATTTTAAATGTCTCCAATATAGATAAAATTTAAATGCAGAGGGAAATTGCACCCACTAGCAAAAGTATCGATAAATTGTCGTAAATAATAATATCGATTTTATATCCCTACTATATTCATTTCCCTCCTAAAAAATTATGACAATAATAACATAATATTAATTAGTATTGTAATGATTTGTAATATCGATTTGAAACGCAACATATGTGTGTAAAATATTAGTAATTATAAATTATTTTTAAATATATAATATTGTCATTCCATATTTTTAACTTTATTATTAAATAATTATTGATATGTATAATCTATATAGGTGAAGGTAAACGAAGACAATAATTCGACCTGATTAGCAGAGATTTGCAGAAAACATTTATTACAAAATATACAATACATAGAAGCCTATATAAATATATTGCTCTATTATAATATTATAAGTAACATGTATGTTTAATACATATAGAAGTTTGATTTTAATAGGAACACGCACAAATTAATCTATGGTTTCCCAGCAGAATTGTACATTGAAACAATATTTATCGAGCAATGCAAATGAAAAATAATTGATTCAAATACACTTTTTATTTTCAAATCCAGTTATTTATATTTATGTACATGTAAAACGTTTAATTATAAATAAATTTAGGATATTTTGTTAGTTAAATGTCGATCTTATATTATTTATACTCAATATGACGCAAGGCAAAGGTCAATAATGGCATGAGGCCTTTGAGCCTAGTTTTGTACAATGTACAGATACAGAAAAATATTAAATCAAAAATTAAATAATAAAATATTCATTTAAACTCATGGTAGCAGTTTTTGAATTAAAAAAGTTTCGCAAGTTTAACAGCGTATCTTTGCCTTCTTATGTCAATGTTACCATATTATTATAAATAATTAATATGTCAACGTTATCGTGCTGTGTCGGTTATTGATTATAAATGTATTTTGTTCTGTGTTAGGAATTAATGAATCTCAATTACTTTGTGTGTCGACAATAAACTAATTGTAAGGTGTTTGCTAACGTACTGAATGTTACCATATGACAATAAATTTCGTAAATTTTCTTCATATTAACGCAAATAAAGTATTAGCGTGTAATTGTATTAGAATGAGATTGTTTTCGAAAACTTTTTATCTACTATAACATTAGGATGAGGTGAATACTAGAGAGTAATTTAAACTTTACACTACGTAGTTGAAGTAGTTGGCACGGTTCTCTTGCATTAAAGTTTTAATAGAGGTTGAAGATTGTGAAATTTTAGTAAAAATATTTCCATGGTACTATGCATTTGTGGATACTATCTCCACACATTTTGGCAAAATTTATCAACTGAGAATGTCATTAAGTAGCTGTAAACGCAGTATTCTGAGGTTTGAAGCATAAATTAATTTAATAATATAAGAGACATATGTTATAAAATGTTTTCTATTGACCGTTTTTTTACGTTTTATCTGTTAACGATTATTTTATGCGAAATAGTTTAATCGATTTACTGAATCGATTTTTCATGTATTAATTTATGTACCGTTGTTCATCGTGTTACAAGATATACATTAACAATTATACTGAGCTTATGGATTAACATCATTCTGTATTTTTTTATATTGATAATTTATTTCGTCAATTCCTAAACCTTTGCTTTAATGTAGAGGTTTGACAGCATCTATAATGTTTTATAAATTCGTATTAAAGTAGTAAAATCTTAAATGAAATTTATAATTATATTGTGTACATAATATTAAATCATCTTAAAATATTAAAATTACATGTACCGAGCTACACACAGGACAAGTAATAAATGTTTTTCAATATAGCATTTTTTTACAAAAAACAAACCATACTACGATAGCATTTAAAAAGAGACACATGACAACATAAATAATAAAGTTTACCAGAGTACAAATCGCAAATCTTACGTATATTATTATTACCATATTCTATATTAATTTTTTTGTATACATTTCCATTTCTTAGTAGTTCATGTGTACTTTGTATGTTCAAAAATTTTGTAAATAAATATCTCTCGGCATTTTTGAAATTTATTTGGATTACCATTTTAGTAGATGTTAACTCATTTCATCTGCCTTAATCAATTCAAATATAAGATTATAGACTCTGTCTGTGTTTTTTCATCGATATCTGTAAATATTTGCGTGTTTTATATGTGAGTTTCGATTTTGTAAAAATCGCTATAACCTCGTTCTCAAATGGATTGCTGTTGTTTTATGTAATTTTTGAAACCTTTGACAATAAATATCTTCCTTAATTGAAAAATTGACTTTTATTTACACCTATATAAGGTACAGAACATGTGCAGGGAGTCTTATTTTTAAAGCAATGAAGTAATGAGTTAATAACGGTAAGAAATATCAGTAGTCCTCATCTAGAAACTAAATAAGCTTTTACACGATAGTACCTTTACTGATTAATATGCATAATGAACCTAAGCAGTCTGCAAAAATTATAATGTCTATTTGCGTTTGTAAAATATAACGCGGAATCTTATATGCATAATTATTGTGCGTTGTTTGAAGATAAATAAAAAAGATAAAAGATGTGTAATTTGCACGTGATTCGATAGTAACGAAAAATTTTATAACAGTGTTATAATGTTATAAAAAAATATTTAAGCCTTCGCTTTCGCATAGTAATTCGCATTAAAATTCTATTTAGTTTTTTATTAAGATTTATCAAAAATCAAGTCGACGTATTAACCGCGATTTATCATTTAAAGAAATCCAAACATCTCTTGTCTGTAAAAGTAGACTCTACAACATTAATTTAAAATTTTATTTATTCAGAAAGAAAAAAAAATACTTTTTAAATAATATAATTATTTAAAAATACATTTTTTTATATAATTATATAATGAAATAGTAATAAAAACAGTTTTAGTTGATTTATGTTACGAATTATATCGAAATATATTGGGAAATCGATAATGTAGTTTGACAAATCGATGTGACAGCTGGAATCCCTATCCTCCAACAGTGACTCACGCGTTCGTTCACCTGTTTTGTGTGTTCGTATAAAATTCTATTGTTATTGTTATACAAAAATGCGGTGCGCGTAGCAATGTTATATTTATAAACGTAATAGCTGGCACCTCCTAGAATCTGGGTGTGATTCTAATCCGCCGCCGGCCAATACTGTTAAATAAACATCAAACTGTAGTTCCTTTTAATATTAAATTATGGCTGAAAAAGTAAGTTTTACACGTGTGAATTATTATATTTGACTTTATTTTATTTGCTATGTAATAGCATTCGTTAAATTTTCTGCAACATATCAATGTAAAAAAAAAACAAAAAAAAACTTACCACCTGTCGCGGTGACAGGTGGCGGAGTTTCATTATCATTCGGCAATGTAATAATAAAATTTTAGTGTTAAAGTCTTACGAAATAATGTAATATTGACAAGTATTATTATACCTATTTATTTAAAACTAACCAAGTGTAAATTGTATGTAGTGTCTTCACTGTTATATAGCTTCACATAGAGTACAATAATTAATTATTGCCAAATTAAATATAGTTTATACAAAGTGATTAGTTATATGTGTAATAACTGTAAGGCTGTAAATATATAACTCATCGCCAAAAGCCTTAAAGCTTTTAAATCTATTTTATATCAACCTGTACAAATAATTCAGTGAAATATGTAACATTATTTTTTTCATTACAATAGGATTAGCCAATAATTTTCGGCCGTACAAAATCTATAAGGACAACTAGGAGACTAATTAATTTTAATAACTAGTAATCTGAATGTTGGAAATGTTTTGAAACCATTGATTTTTTGATTGCATGTTCCATACATTAACTGACACTAAAAAGGCTTTTATTAGTCATTTATTATGAAAATATGATTTTTAAATATCATTTTGTGGTTATTAAGGTATAAATTGATTATCCATACCTAAGACCAGATGTCACTTGGGTCAATTAGTAATTAAATAAAATTGGACTCATTATTTAGCTTCAAAATTATTAGAAGATATATTAGTTTGACAATGACAATATGAGGTTTTTATAGAAATATTTTAAAGTAATTGGCATTTGATATGGCATAGAGGAAATATTAATCATTTAAATATAATTGATTTTAATTACTTTACATATGTAAGCTATCATAGCAATATGCAGTAAAGACAAAAACAAATAAATCAGCTGAAATTCACCATTAGTCTAACTTATTTATTCAATGTGCCATATTAAAAGCCAAAGTTAATGTTTTATACAATTGCAGAAGATACCTGTAGGCGAAATGCCTGAACAGCCAAAACCGGCTGAAACTATGGAACAACCAGAGGCCAGTGATAAGAGTGCGCCAACAAAGTTGCCTGACAAAGCGAATCCGGTGCCGGTGACTGTGGCAGCACCTGTTCCGTCTCCAAGGATCACCATGCCCTCATTCACAAAGATGCCCCCAAATGATTTGTACCGTCAGTTCCTACCTGCTGTCCTGTTTCTGCTTACCTTTGTCACCGTAATGACAATTCTGTTGATTTACATGGATACTGTTGGTGAGTTTATACTATACCTAACATACATAGCAACAAACTTTGTACTGTACCTATGTAACCGATTAGGTCTGAAAGTTGCTTATGTAGCAACCACAAGGAGACATATAGTAAGCCCCTCACTAACTGGAACAACTATATAGTGGCCACAGAAAGTTGCTGGATGTAGGCAATGTGATACTGATCATCATGAGGTGGGTTCTTTAGGGAAGGCCTATGCTTTGCAGTGGATGGCTATCAGCTGATATGCTGATGAATATAAATACAAACAGTGATCACTTTATACATTGATTGTTCCTCTCTGCTTAGTTATATCATGTCAGTCTCTGGGTTTCCGGGTTATCTCCAGGTTTTTCTGTCTTATGACAGAGGTGACAATGCTCTCGCCCTTTTACCCTCTTCATTACTGATAAATATCATCATCTTCAGATTTTCTCGGCTCCTTCATGTAATGTACTTGATTATTGTATAAAATAAAAGTGTAAAAGATAGTAAACCAATACTCACTTTGAGTCTTATTAACATTCCAAAAAATCACGATGCAAATTGAAACAATGTGAATTGAACAAAGTGAATTAAGATTTTCTATAGCAAATCACCTAAATATTGAAGGTAGGTTCCAGGTTAACAAAAATTCCAAATTTTAAAATGAAAATTGAACAAAGCAAACATATAGAAAACAAGAATTACATAAAAAGTTGAAAAAATATTTGCCTTTCTTGTAACTAGAAACAACACATACTAATTTGCAAAATATTATTATCCCCTAAAAAAAACCAAAACTATGTAATTGAAATTGAATACTAAAATTAGCAAAACATGAAAACAAAACTGTATTAAAATTGAGTTGATTTTTTTTGTTAAAAAGGGAATATCTAGTTATGATGACATGGCTCAGTTAGAAACAAAAGTGTTGCCATCTTTAAGAAAAAGAAAGTTTCAAAAAAAGATTATAGATTCGAACTCAAGACAATGCCTAATGAAACTTAGTGCTAATTAGAAGCAACGTAAAACGACCCCAAGTGAGGTATTGGTGTATTCTGAAGGTGAAGGCGAAGTAAGGTAGGGAAATAAAATATGAAAAGGAATAGATAGATTATAAAACAAATAAAGTAAGCATGCAGAGATGATATTGAAAAGGACAAAACATGAGGATGAAAATAAAATTATTAAATGAAAAACTTATTAAGAAAAATAATGTCCCTGTGTACTCAAGGCTGTACTCAAGGCTCACAATAATGGAAGCCATATAAAAAGAAGTACTTGAAGATTGTATGCATATATTGATCAGTCTTGAAATATATTGACCACAGCTATTATAAAAATATTTCATTTTGTAGAATGTCAAATGTTTATAATTGTGAATTGGTAATATTGCTGTAATTTTCAAATATTTGAACCTTCTCTAAAGAAACCAGTTTAACTAATTTATTTAATTAGTAATAAAAATATACATAAAGTTGATCAAAGGATTAAAAAGGAGAAAAAATATCAATGTTGCCAGCATAAAAATTTCTTACTTATTATTTCATGTTGCCAGTTAAATGTTACTTTTACAACTTTTCGCAGTGTATATTTATTATTTATTCAACTTTATTATAATATTTGTGTTATTTATCAATTTTATGTGGGCAAGTTTTTATTTGTTTGTCTATTTTACAACATTATTGTTTACATATTGAATGTGTTCTACAGAAAATAAAGTTTTTTTTTATAAAGAAAAGTGTTGTTGTAGTCTAAATAGGAGCACATTTTTCATCTATTCAGTAGTTCGTAAAGAAAAGAAGTTCTCTTTTTACCGTTTTTTACTATTTGTCCATTGCCTTCTCGGAAAGAACCATCTTTGAATGTTGACAAAAAATATAAAAAAAAGCTGAATTGGTATTGCCAATCTTGAGCTTTATGCTTTAGTAATACATTTGTAATTAATATTTCTTTAAAAATATTTAATAAATTTTTTATACTTAATGAAACCTGCCTTGTAATTAATTATTAATAGTGGATTACTATTGTCTCCAGCTTTGGGCGCCCAACAGTTCCGTTTGAACATGTCCAGGGATTATGAACTGGCCAAAATCTCACAGGAATCACCACCCCTGGTAGCTTATGTCAGGCAGTTACATCTTGCACCCCGAGCGGCACATGTTCAACCCCCAAAACCTGAACCTACACCAAGAGTTGAAATCCTGGACCGAATCCTGGGTCCAAATGAGAGGGGGACATTTATAGAGTTCCTGCCCAAAGGTCCGAGAGATCCGACTACTTTGTTTCTGGAGGCTGTTCGAGGTTGGGATGGAGTTGTGGTCAGGGCTGCGGCAAGAGATTATTTAGCGCTAAGAGGTGCCTCTAGAGCGCTGCACGCTTGTCTCAGCCCTACCAACCATCCCCGTGAGGTATGTATCAATGCTTTACTTATCTTTAAAAAGTACAATAGGAATTGTTTTTAGTACTGAATTAGTTTTAGAGGTTTAAGACATGGTTATTTACTGTTGGTCTTATAAGAAGGACCCAGAGAGCAAAGTAGAGGGCTAAAATTGGAACTTCACTGTGAGGTTATGTCAGAAATGAGATCAGCAGAAAAACCAAAGGTCACCGACTTAGCTCTAAGAATTGCTCATTGGAAGTGGCAGTGGTTAACCATGAGCAAGAAGAGAAGGCATAGGTATAAAAGGTGCTGTCGCAATTAACTAGAGTCCTAGGATACATTGATTAACATTAAGGAATGGTTTAAATCTAAAAGTTCATAGGCATGCCCAAAACAGGCAGAACCTGTGTATATAACTTGTATATAGAAAACTGGGTGTCATAACATATATAGCATATGTATATACAGTTCGACAGCTACTGAGATCTGGCTACCCGCGTACGCGCGTTTTATGCAGCACTGCCTTATAGTGTGCGAGAGGGACGCCAAATGGAACGCCCTCATTCGCACATATAAATAGAACTCATTTTTTAAAATAAAATCACTCAATCAAACTATCTTTCTTTAAACATTCTAAATCAGTGACCAAAACAGCTGCCAATGCTAAAATGTCATATATGTACAAATACACTGACGGATGTGTCTTTGTAATTATAATATAGTAAATCTATATAGTACAGTATTTATATAAATGGCATATGGATTTACCAGTAAAGAATGCCTAAAGGCATTAAGTCTGCCAATACAAAAATTGTAATATATATATATATATATATTTATAAATATATACATACACACATATATACATACACACACATATATATATATATATATATATATATATATATATATATATATATATATATATATACAAATGTATAAATTGAATCTGTATTGTGAAAATTTACTAAAAGATATGTTGTTGTGCAGTTTCTTCCTGCTTCTTCTCCACAACTATAACACCTTGCGAAGAAGAAAAGAGTCAATAATAAAATAGATTAAAAAAGTTGGCGATAAATAATTAAAAGTTCTAATTTTAAATTAATTTTAGATTTATCATTAAGGAAAGTAGAGAGAAGAAAGAAGAAAGTAGAGTGTGATTGGGGTACTGAAGGTGTTGATGGTCTGTCTGTGTTGCAGGTGACTTACCAGGAGGCGGAGAGTGGCGGCGGCGCGTTCAGCTCGCGGCTGCTGTGTTTGCCGCTGTACACGGTGCTCCTGGCGGCGGAGGCTGCACGAGCTCCGTTGCTGCTGCTGGGCGGGGATGCCGCCCTGCCCGCCTTGAGACACCTGCCCTTCGATGATGGCCTATTGCACTTGCAGGTATGTCAACTATATGTTTCTTATATTGTGTTATCGTTCTGGCCTATATTCTCTACACAAACACACATACACCTATACGGCACTCTCTGGCACACACACATAGACAACCATTACATTTATTTTTAAATTAAAACAAATTTAATTTAAATCATTTTTACACAATATGATTAGTTATAGGTGTAAAAGCATGTAAAATGAATGTATGATAGACCATATTCAATATTCAATGGTTTCAGAAATAATAATATATTAAGAAATAGCATTTTTAAAACTTGATAACAACACATTAATGTAATTTAATCACATTAATACACATAAATTGTTGTATTTTTCAGTGCTCTGAATTATTTTTCAACGATTTCCAATCCTTCCGTATAAAATAAAAGGTTTAGAGCTTCCAGCTGGCACATGACCAATCAGTTTGCATACAGAAATAGAAACACTGGCATGTACACAAACAGATTGGATACATAAGGATATATATATATATATATATATATCCTTATGTTTAATGGTACATATTCAACCCTTTAGAGCTTTTATATCTGTAGACAATCACCCTTATAACAGTGAAAGATTCTATCTGTACACAAGCTTGTTTTGTATAAGAAAGTTTGTATACAAAGGAAAATTTAATAAAGAAAATTATATAATCTACAAATTATAAACATAAATGTAAAATTGCTGAAAATATGGTGAAGATGAAAAAGAAATGTGAAAATATACCGCCAGAGAGAAAAATTAAAAAAAATAAAAGAAAATATGAAGGATGAGAGAGATGAAAAAAGCACATGAACAAAATGTTTGGAAATATATTACTAGATGTCCCAATTAATGAAGATCATGTATATATGAGATAAGAAAAAGAAAACACCTGTACCATCTGTACATAAATAGTTTGGGACATGCATGTATGTATATATAAAATCTTATACAAATAAACAGAAACACCACACACAAAGATTCTTACACGCACACAATAACACTCACATATCTATATATATATATATATATATATATATATTAAATAAGTATATTGTAAATGGTATATGTATAGGTTATTGAAGTGTTCTCAACGGACGCCTCGTCGAGGAACAAAACCACTCAGTTCCTGACCACGAAGAACTACACAGTGGCAGCAGCCTTCAGCGACAGCGTGATGTACTCCCTCCGGGACGTTGGACCTTGATCCATCAGCCCCGCACAGCACTAACGAATCTAAATCCACCGCTATACGTGGTTTAACACTCAAAATTAAGTGATAGATATAAGCAAGTAATTAATCTCATTTGATGGCCATGACTCAAACTATTCGATTATTCACAAGATAATTTTAATCGATTTTTTTTTAAATTATTTAATCTATGCGTCAATGTGGATGTTTTAATGATTTTAAATATATTTTAAGTGAATGTCTAATGATTTGGACGAATTAACGTCGATTTTATTTTTTTAATTCGAATAATTAGTTATAGTTCTATTCCACCGTTACGGGGAAACCCCTACGCGTATGTCCATAGATAAAATTAATCGATTTTGTTTATGGTAATAATCGATATGTATGTGATGATTTTCATTGTTTCACTATTTTAATGTATTAAAACGTATATGTAATGTCCGAAAATGGGCGCCAACATTTATACTGAAACGTATATATATGGTGTCCCGTAAATCAACGTCAATCTAAAAAAAATTTATAGTTAACTCAAGAATAAAAATTTGAAAGAATCTATTTCATGTATATTTTCGATTATTGTCTATCTGTCGATCTTTTCACATTTCTACTTATTTTTCTGTTTCATAATATCCGTAAGTAATTTTATAAAAGATAGAGGAAAAATCATTTAAAATTGCCTGATTTTATTGGAGAATAATATCTTTGGTTAAGACGTGAAGTCAAAATTATTACTATAATTTCAAAATAAATTACACATGTTTTTCAAAACATTTCCGTTTACCCTCAGTTTGATGTTGATTTATAGGACAACCTATGTTTTTTTGGTTCATACAAGAATTACTCGAGTGATTTTAAATATATATAGGAATCTTGAATTTTTATTTTAATAAAATTGATTTTTAAAAGCCTCCTACCTAAAGGGATGTGAACACGGCTTTCTAATTTGTTTAACGATGCTAAATGACGACGATGAAGAAATATTTCATTAAAACTATATTTATATATAAATCAAAAGGGTTGGCCATAATAAAGTTCGTTTTTTGGAAATATTAAAAAAAAATATGGAGTTTATGGTATTAAACCGCAGCCATAACCAATTTATTAAGTATTTTTGAAAATTCTAGACTCTGGTTTTGAGATGTCTTCCAATAAAATCACAAAAAATCTGAACATAATGGTCAATTAATGTAAATTTGGTATAACTTATATGTCACAAGTGTCCCCTTCCTTTTGGTTCAGGGAGCTTTGGTTGAAAGAATTTATTTTTTAAAAAGTGAACTTTATTATGGTACACCCTGTATATATTTAATTCCTACCGTCCCAACATCTGTCTGATGATGTAAGATTTAAGTCGAGACAATATTACTCCACCCATGTGCCTTAACTAGTTTTTGATATCCCTAGCGGACAGTACAGTCGCGTCGAAAAGTTACAAATATTTTTATCTCTAGTATTATTTAGCCTGTTATCTATGGCTTTTTTTCTGGTAATTATTACCATTGGCGATATATCTGGTGATCATAGACCAGAACTTCAGACTTCTCAGACATTTTTCACTATAGAAAGAAGAGAAATTTTCGTGGAAATATTTTGTCACGCCTAAGACGACTCTCTTACAATGGTACCCAGGGCGTCCAATTGGATCACTATGTGAACTAAAGCCTTATTTTAAATATTACAATATTAATTACAGTTCATTCGCGTTAAGAATGTCCGTTGGACATATAAGCAAAAAGTCGGTTAAAGTAACTTAAGTCGACGGACAATAAAGCTTTACTGTATTCTTAACGCGAACAGTCTATAGACGGCCCTGTCATAAACGTTAAAATATTTACAAATATTTCAATACCCTTATGTACAGTCGTGAACAAAAGTTATAAAACCATATTGTATTTCTACTGTGGATTTATTGTAATGCTATAGAAACAGTTGTACTGCGAGTATTGACGGACTGACGGAATGGATCAGCCAGTATCCCTCACCCCACGTATATATAAGGTGCGGTACAGCGGTTTCGGTAGCAGTAAAATAAAAATTCGTAAAGCCATATAGGTGTATATATATATATATATAATTCCAATCCCTAACCTTGGAACATACCAAAATAAACACAGTTTTTTGTGACCAGTTTTACAATATCATTAATATTTAAACTTTCATATTGTAATAGAATTTTTATATATCTTTTCTGTTTGAAAATAATTGTCTAAACTTAAAATCGAAGATTCAGAATTAAAATAAAAAAGAATTCACATAAATATATTTATATTCTTAATGATTTTGTTCGTGACTATACATATGGTATTACTAACAATTTAATAATACACAGATTGTTGATTTTGGCGTATATATTCGTTGATATTTATATATATTTACGAACATTAATCCCACGTGTGGGTGTTTGGGACATCGTTGAGGGTCTAGTGCACTTATTAACGAGAAGTTGTTTATATTTGGAAATTTTTTTATAAATGTTTCATATAATAGGCTGTATAGCTGGTTCAGCACAAGCTTAATTTTCGTCCACTTCTATTTTCATACTACCCACGTCACAAGTATTGCATTTCCTCTAACATAAGCTTTAAACTTACACTTGTTATATAATTATTATTTTTAAACAATGATTGAATTTTAATTATAATGCGATTAATATTTAATTTTAAATGTGCCGTAATTAATTATCGATGTCCATTCCGAATATATATGATTATTTGTATTTTTTTAATAATTTTTTAAATGTTTTTAAATGTAAGCGAATCATCGGAACAGTGCGTCCACTTGAATTATTTTTTTTTGGAATTTTCGTTATTTTAAGACTGAGTTCGTCCGCGCAGTGGGCGCGGCAGCCAATTCAAATTCTCAGTATTAATCGGACAGTATCGTTAGATTCGTGTAATTTATAATTAATTTTTTAATTAAGTGATGACATTTTAATTTTTTTTTAATCAATTAAGTTAAGAATGTAGAGTTTAATTCGTGCGAGCTCAATTATTTCACAAAATAAAACGCTTTAATTAATTGTTGTGTTTTTTATTTTAAATACCATTGTCGCTGGAGTGTATCCTATACATAAATAAAAGTATATGTATTAACAATCCCATAAGGAAATTGTTTTTACAGGCTTTTGTAGGCGTAAGAACCTTGAAGTAGTGAATTTATCCTCTTCGATCCTTCCTTGCAACCGAAACTGGTAATCCGCTGGTAACTGTAAAGATGAACCAATAAACCACGCCTGCCAGAATAAAATACTCGGTTGTTTCTTTTGCTGAGTGTGCTGACGCTTTGTAACCTAACAGCTAAACAGGTTCGGTCCTGACTTGAGATCGAAAAAAACCGCCACTTCTCCCAGCGCAAGCGTTTTCTAAACCGGTAGAATTAGCCAAATAATAGCAGACAAAGCCAAGGTTTAGCTCTCTCGTGCATCCTTGTGACGGAATGCTAAGCTGGTAATATATCCGAGTGATAGGCCAAGCTCTATATAAAGTATACGAATTTCTATACTAAGGTTATTGGGAAATTGGTCCCAAAAAAACTGCGTTTATTCCATAAGTGATAATTAAAAATGAATATATACCGTAGCATGTAATCAAAATGTACTTGGTTTTATTTCGGGTATTCCCTCTGTCGAGTTTCTTCTGCCACAGGTCATAGAGTATTTACCAGTACATAAAGTAATGTGGGTAGTTATAAAATAAAACAACAGTAGAGTTACAAATATGTTTATTAATACTTCCCGGGACACGGTGTGTCAGTAACGAACGCTAAACATAATCCCTGGATACTTTTTACACGAGGTACTGCCCAACGCGACTACACGATAACATACGGGTTAATATACGCTACGTTGTGCGAACGGTACGCGAGGACGAGCTCAGCGACGTACAGCCTGGACGACAAACTAAATTAAACTATATAGAAGAATCAACCGAACTTATAATCACCAAACCAACATGTGCCAACTTCTCTGAAATATTGAAATATCCGGTAAAAAAAATTATAAAATCTGATGCATTTTCATTTCAATCTTCAATAATTTTGCTAGTATCCATAATAATCAAAATGTCGAAACCTATCAAAAGTTTGCCCATATTGGTTTGACTTCGATAAATAAATCAATTATTGCTCTACACCTCGAGGGTAGTTGGAAGAATATCGCACCGTCTGCCTAAAACTTATTTACAATGAAAATCGCAGAACTAATGCATTGCCAGTAGCCTACCCTTCACAAATAAACACTGGCTATCTTTGAACACAATTCCAATAGCTTCATATATGCCACTAACGTAATTTTCCAGTATTGCCAGTGTTAAATATATTTAGTCGCAATAAACTATATAACGCACCGATACAAGCACGCCTGAAATAAACGCACAAGGACAACGCGACGAGGTCTAAAGACCAATAGCACACTGTGGGTAGAACTAAAATTTATAATAACCGGCATTGCTTGATTTGAATGATTAGTCTTTCTATATAAACGGACCTCGGAATGTTCTAAAGTAAGAGTTATAGTGAGGGTATGTCGAATTTAACAAATGGTGGGTACAACGAAATCTTAGTTAAAAGGTCTATATCGTAGCGCTGTCCCCGTCAGTCTATGATACAACTTAAAAATTATATTAAACGTATATATTTATGTATATGTCCATTTGAAGCCACTATATGCTCTTCGTGTTGAGTTTCTTAAATAAAATCGAAAACATTTGGTTCAATAGCCAACACCTCCGGGAACAGAAATATAAAATCCATCAGTGTTCAATATATAATAATACTAGCTACTTTTGGGTGGTCTAGTCTGTGGAATGACCACGGTCGCGAAGAACTTATAAGGCTTCAATGATACTGTTAGCTGCCGGCCACAACACTTGGAATGATACAGGCCCTTCACATTCACAAAGCTCCAACGCGTCCATTCTACTATACCTTCAAATACAGTGGACCTTAACACATTCTTGGGGTCCCATCGCAGGACAGTCCAATCAAATTGATCATAAGTTAGCTACGGGTAAGTTAAACGAGAGAAAGCAATACATTCCGAATTTTGCGTTTTCTCAAATTAATTTTACTGGTAATTATGAGTGTGGGGTTGGTGGAGGGAGAAAGTAGAGGTGGAAGATAGGAGAAAAAGGAAGGAGTTGGGAAGGTTGGAGACTGGGGAAAAGTGGAGAGACAAGGATCTTTGTATTCTCCTGGATAAAATATTGATTTCAGTAGATCAAAGGCAACAAATAATGTAGATAATTTTTATTTTTGTAGACTTATGACATTTTTCAGGTTCGCATAGGACCTGGAAAGGACAGAGTGACCTCCATAGGTTTCAAGGAATGTGCGAGGCTTCGTGTACAGTCCGCAAATCACTAGACCGCAGGAGCTCTGCGAACAGGCCTAAAATAAACTATAATAACATTACCAAAAATAATTAAACTTTACAAATAATAATAAGTACTTCGAAACTTCGTCGCACACACACTCCGTGTCGGGGTGTGTGTACACTCGATATCATTTACATACAATTATATTTAAACAGCGATACGGGCATGTTAGTTGGTATGTTTGGTGGAGATATTGTTGGTGACGGTGGTATTGGCGGTGGTGGTGTGAAATATTCCATAGGAAAGGAACTCGATTACTTTTACGATATTATTTTGGCATAAATGGGACAAAAATGCAATTTCAGAATCATAGCTTCGACGACGACTACACCGAGAAAATTAATTACGAAAATTGCAAATGTTTTACCACAATGACTGTGGACCCTGTTCTTATTTCAAAAAAATACTTCACATTCTTGAAAATTGGGGATATCTGCAGATCAATAAACTTAAAAATTTGAAAAAATGTTCAGAAACCTCTGTGATGCAAACCAGCAAAATCAATAAATTTTTAACACGCATATCTCGGCGGCCATCTTATTGCTCTGTTTTTCAAAAAGAAATCAAATGGAGGTTTGTTAATTAGCCGTTAACGACATGAATATCGGGAGATGGTGAAAACGCAATAAAAGTCGTCATCCGAAGATCAGCCATCATGAATTTTCTAAATGTCGAATATATCTAAGGTGTAACCCCCGACTTTAGACCAAATTACTTATAACTTACCAAAAGTTAGACATGTTTTTTTTGTAGACACAAAAAGAGTAGGAGACCGTGACGAGTAAAAACAACTCGGAGAAGATGCAGATATTGGAGGAGTCAAGAAAAGAAAATACGAAGTTTGCTAGAGAAATCTTTCTGGTACATAGCAACACCACCGCCTACAATTAATACAGGAAGTCGGGTCATCTCATACATATTTCTCGATGTATGAAAATGTGTGAGAGAGGAAAGGGGGAGCCATTCTTTGTATAATTTAATATAAATATTTTGGGCAGTATCCATTTACTGTTTCATTTGGCATGAATGGGTCAAAAATCGGCCTGTTTATTACAAATAGTAATTAAATAAAAACATTTCAAAACAAGTTGTCTTCAGTTCCTTCATTATAAGAATGCTGTGAATCATCATTATTATTGCCTTTCCAACCACTTGTTACTGTGAAATTACTTTTCTCATTAGAAACGACTTAGACAAGTGCAATTTCACTTAGTGCCTAATGTCGAAAATTTACGACCTAAGTCTCACGTGGTCTCTCATTTCTGACCTCAATGGCTTACAGATTCAACAAGCCATGGAGTGTACTCGGGATTTCTTTACGAGATTGAATCAGGTATGAGGAGATCCGTAAACTGATGGGAGTCACCGGCGTGTGCTCTGTGCAAAACAAATGGCACCTGAAGAGGAGACCACAGACCTGCTGCAGGATGTCCGGGGTGAACAGATGATCCTGTTAAGGTCGTTAGAAGACGCTATATTAAGGCCGCATCTAGCTGATGCTAATCGAAATATATCGCGGTGGCCGATGTCCAGCCTTGGTCTAGCTGATGATTAACAGTATTCTTGCAAACTGGCTCCAGGCACTCTTTATGGTGAAGTGGATACTGCCCACACTTTACACAGTGGAATGAAAACATAAATGCCAAACACCCCCACACTGCCCCCGACTTACTTCACGCCGACAAATAAAGTACACAAGTAAAAATAACTAGCAATATGGAATTCATATAAGAAATATCTGTACAAACTTATCAATCTTTGAAATGTTGTAAAAAAAAGATATAAATAAAATCAATTCTTGCATATACACATTGCACTTTAAATGGCTGCGAAGAGAAATGAGGTCTACCTTCTCCTTACTTCACTGACGAGAAGAGATAGAGATAGAGTATATTTATCTCATCTCTCGACGCGAATTTAATGAAGGTATATAAACATCTTGAGCAAACCGGATGGAATTTTCCTTTTATTTAGTGTCAAAAAAACATCAAGAGATGTTAGTAAGGTTTGGAGAGCGTCTTAATGGATAACGATGTTCGAAAGTTAGAAAAAGAAGAACGTCTTCCGTCGCACTCGTGCCCGAGAACTGCCGAAGCGGCCCGATTGCGTCTATTACTACTTCTAACAACTGGCCGCCCCCGAAATCTGTAAATCCGTGCTAATCCATGTACCGATATGCATTTATATTTACAAAATCAACAAGTGTTATAACAATATGTCGAATTATTTTTTAAAACTAAAGTCCAGTGTACAAACTTTCTAACGGGGAATTCCCTACTCGAATACACTTTAAAAAGGAATATATAACACGGGGAAATCCCTTCTTGAAGACGTGCAGTTTTAATATTTGGATTTAATAACAAACAAGTGTTTTCAAGAGTGTACTCCCCAATAGAAGTCTTTAAGTGTCACTTATTATCACGTGAACATCGGTAATGGTTGAGCACGTCGAACCCCGGAGTCGAGCACGCGATATAACGTACAACAATAATATCATGTGATATACAGTGATATGCACCTCTACATACTCCTTAATATCAAAACCGTACAAAAAGAGCCCCGTGACCCGTGACGCGAGCCCCGCGACCCGTGCCTGATCCGCATTAACATCAACGGTTCAAGGAGCAATGAATTCTCTGATGTATTTTAATCACAGAGTTAACTCTGTCATTTCTAAATTATGAAAAAATAATCGATTGTTGTTGAAGAAATCGTGATAGGAATGATGGAGTGGGAGTTGGAGAGATATCCAACTGCTCACCCGTTGTGGCAAATGTCTGCCAGCAGCAAATATCATTGGAGGAAATTGTTGTGGGGGTGTGGTCGCGCGTTATTGTTCAGTCCGGTGGGGAGGAAGTTATTTAGTCCAGTTGGGGGGAGGAAATTGTTGTTCATCCCAGTGGTGGGGAGGAAGTTGTTGTTGAGAATGGGGGTCGGCCGGTGTGCTGGGCTGCTGGGGCTGGATTTGAGCTGGTTGATGGAAGGCGCAGGGGCTGCCTTAGGCGATCGGGGAGCCAGTAAGTTGTCCACGTCGATGTTGATAGCTCCTGTTGTGTCGGCCCAAGTGGCTCCTAGCTTCTGTGGCTTCGTCCCGCTGGAAGGTGCTGGCTGGGGCTGGCTGGCGGGTGCTAGCGGTTGCAGTAGACCAGTCGCAGCTGGTGGTATACCTATGGATCCGTTCACGATATATTAGATCATATACCGAGGTATATTTATCACCCACACATTTTTACATAAATTTTACATTATCTTTTGTCACATGAAATATATAGTCATTTATCATTTATCACAGATTCTTGTAGATTCTTTTATAAACCCTATCATCACGTCAGATAATAGACGCCCACTGCATGGCACTACCCGCAACCTTGATCATGTAGTCAGTCCATCTAGTGGAAGCCTATATAACATTTAAATATACCAGTAAATAAAATATGATCATCGGCATGCCCTAATAACAAAACAAAATTAATTATATAAAACCCTACAAAAAATTAAAAAAAAATCGTAGTAGGAACAACGGTATGTAATATGAAACAGAGACTCGATGTTAATGCTAATATACAGGGTGATTATTTATAGATGAAAAAGTTTTATATAGATGAATTTATAGCTCATTTGACATCAAAAGGCTTTAAATCTATTACACCTATTTCCAACGACCCTTATAAAGTGACTGCTCTGTACCCTTTTACTACACCCATAACCGATCATCCTGTATGTCGATTTTGTAGCCCCAACTGGGACACTTAGTAATATTGGCAGTGTTCACCAGGAGTTGTTCTTATGTGAAATGATAAACATGAATTGAGATCATTTGTCTTATATTACAAAGTAATTCAAGGAATACATGTGATCTTAACATATAGCGACATCTAGTGGCAGAAGGATATACGAGTTTCGTAAGAGATATTGTCCGTCAGTTTCAGACAAATGCGCGGTGGGTGGTTTGAAGTTATTCTTATAAACTAATCTTCATCATCTTCCCTCAAGATCCTCTCCATGAGATTTAGGACCTGCCCAGCGAAGAGTGCTGTCTCTGACTTTGGGCCTCCGAGCCTCATTGTAATATCGAGGTTGGATAAGCACTCTATAAGCCAAGTCCGAAGCTCCATCATGGAGTTGAAGAACTCCCCTTGCAGCATAGACTTTGGCAGCACCAGCACCATCGCAGCGACTATCGACATAACACACGACTGGATCTTCGATTCTGGAGAGAATCTTAAATAGAGCACCATCTGCATAACATCGCGGCAGTAGTTGGGACACTTTGGGCAGTTCTTTGACGCAAGGATAATGTTTCCCACCACGTTGAGGTACTTCAGAAGAAGGATGTTATCCACGTCCTGCTTCAAGTTGTGATGGCTGAGCGTTAGTTGCCTTTGTCCGAAGCCTCCGACGAGGGGATAGAAGAATGAGTCTGATACTGCTGCGAAATGGTTTATGGTCGCCTTTGCGAAGGGGTGTGGTTGTATCGAGTGGAAGTATCTAGTTTTGTTAATCAAGCGCCGTCTGATGATCTCTTCCGGTGTAGGTTCTTCGTCGAGGGCGATAGCAGGGGTGGCTGTAGAGGTTGGCTGAGGATCGGTCCGAGGTAGTACACCAGATATCCGATTAGCGGCTTCGGACAATACGTCCAGCATGAAGATCTTCGTCGCAATAGAATATCTTCCGATATCCGTGTGGATTTCCTTACAAAGATGCTCGGCGCAATTCGCTGGCTGGCTGCAGACGATGGCCACTGCTGTATTAAATTTAATATTATCGAAGTTTTCAACATGGAACTTCTCCTCCAGGTGCACAAAGAGGTCAAGTAAATCGATAGCTAATTTCTTGTCATCATGCTTAAGCTGTTTGTCAACAAGTTCCTCAGACGCCAGGACACCGGCTTCGAATGTTTCAAGATCCCTTGCCTCCGTGAGGACTTCAAGTAGGTCTCGCAGGTACATAGGACTCTTCTTGGACGCGATGGACACGTCGTTGCTCATGTCGTAGGGCTCTAGATCGTCATCAGAGTCCAGATAATCTTCATCTTTTTCTAGAGCGTCCAACTTGGCTGATATTATGGTCTTAACTATGTTTTTGGTTTGCTCCGGTGACTTCACGGAGTAGCTGACGATGGTGTTTTGTATTGAGCGCAAGTCGTCGTCAGTGATCTGGTAGGCGAGGCTGTCGAGTATCTTGGCCAGGTCGAACCGTTCCTGCTGGGGACAGGCGACATGGCATTCGTCGAGGATGCAGCGCTGCGTGAGGGATAGCAACACCTCATGTATCTCGGTGCAGGTTTGGCCCATCTCGCTATAGTTGAAGTTCAACTGCTGGACGGCTTGGTCAGTTTGGTCAATCTTTGCAAGAGTTTTGAATATCAGCTCGATAGTCGCCATGCCGACGCATCTTAGCTCTTGCGTCAGGAGATCCAGATGTTTGGACATACCCTTGAACAGTATGCTCTTAAGCTCGACTGTATTCCAGGGGAGTGTGTTTTTCGTTGCCAGTTCCACTCGATACTTTACTGCTAGCAATAGGATTTCCGAGGTGTACATGTGTTCGTCAAGGTTGGAGACATCAGCATAGCACCATGCATTAGCCAGTCGTAGCGCCAGGTCAGCCAGTACCGTGGCTTTGTTTTTGCTGGTGGCTATGTAGTACACGAGGTTCTCCACTGTTCTTGTGTCGCGGAAGTTTTTAGGTTTGACATAGAAAGGTACTCGGTATATAAGAACGTCGTTCCAGTTCTTGCTGTCATCAAAATTATTGCCCAGTATTCTTTTGATGGATTGTTCATCACTCTTGTAGTCTATGGGACTCCTGGTAAGGAGTAAGACGGAGATGTTATCTATGGCCTGCCGGTTCAGGTGGTGGAGAAGAGTCTGGATGAGTTTGGACTTTACGTATTTAGTGGACTCCGTGGTTTCGCACGCCCAGGCAATGATCACATCGATGAACGTGGAGATAGCACTTGAGTTATTGTATATATTTATAACTTTGGACACGAGGTATGATAATGGTACCAGATCATATCTGATCCCTGTGAAGTAGCTGCTCTCTGTTATGAAGTCCAGGGTGCGGACGATTTGAAACACCAGTACATAGGCGAAGTTTTCATGTGAGAACTCCTTAGGTGTCTTTGTTGTAAGTCTATTAGCGACCCTCTCAGGCAGAGTTACCAGAAGCTGCACATAGTTTTCCCACTCTACTTTGAACTTTTGTGCGTCTTCCTCCATTCTTACGTTGCAGGAATCAATAAGCGCCGTTAGTACGGCATCGCTTTTGGCATGCTTAAGAAGAATTACTGATAGCCCATCAAGGATTTTGAAGTCATTTTCTTCCTTCAAGTAACCGCAGAGTACAGCCAGAGACTCCTGGGTTACATCAAAGCTCTCGTCTATTGTGAACATCCTGATGAGGTCGTGCTTGAGGGCCGGCCAATGCTCCAGGCATATCCGCACCAGTCCTGCAAGTAGCCTGGAGTACTTATCTAAGAGTTGTCCTTTCATCACAACAGGGTCCAGACCAGAGAGTTTCTGGACTGTCACAGGCCCGGGCAAATACCTGGCCATGATATCAATGGACCTCTTTACATTGATCGCATCAGCTTGGGATTTAATACAGTCAATGTTGTCTGTGAAGTCCAGGAAGCGGGAGATCGCTCGCATCAGGCGCTCTTGGTTATTCATCAGTTCCTGTCCATCTGTAAAGAAAAAAGCCTGAATGTGCCCAAAACTAGATGAGGTAGTCACAACATATAATTATGATCACATATATTCCAGCGCATTATAAAGTACTGCTAATGACTGTACTGACTACAGAAATGATGTTTAACCATGTTGGCTGTAGTTTTGATGATGATTTTCGGGTGAACTTAAATGTGTTAAAACATTCATCTATAATCCTAAATAAGGAGTATATAGTTCGTTTCATTCATAATTGGGGTTTGTTAAATGTCACCATCAATAGTTGAAGATTTTCAAAAATGGTTTATATGGACCCCCAAGATTAAGACACGAAAGGGTCTAAGATGGCGTGACAAAAATAATATTTACAATTGTTAAGCAGCGAACTAATATCTTGGCTCGACTTCAACTAACAATATAAGCAAATTTATTTTACTTTTAAAAACTTGCATTATACTTATTAAGTATAACATGGAGATTTAAGTGAAGATTTTTAATTTTTGGTTGTGTTTTGTATATACAAATGTAGGGCGTCTATCGCAACAAGCTAAATTTTGAATATGGTCTATGAGGGGTTATGTCTCCTGTGGGCTAGCCAATGCATGTTTTTAAATGTGTGGATATATATAAGACAGGTAGGGGATTATCATTTGCTAATATATAGTATCAACTTTCCTTGCTCCAATATTTTTTTGCAAGTCCTTACTAGGTGAACTGATAACATGGTCAAGGTTGCGAGAAGTTGCTGAACTGATCATCATGAATATCTTCGAAGAAGTTCTGTCTTATAGTGGGTGTCTATCGTCTGATATGATGGGTTAGAAGCCTGGAAACTATATATCTATAAAATGTATCTTACCCTGCATGGGCTGTAGCGTGGTGGCCGAGAACTGGCCAGTCAGTGCGTCCAAGTCGCTGAAGGCAGATGGTGCAGAGGTCAACGGTGGTGGGCTGAGGTCACTGAGCAGGTCTAGATTTGAAGCCGGTGTGGGTGGAACTGAAAAATCAAACAATGAAAAATTCTTATATGATATTAACACTAATACTATGTTATATTTTTTTCTATCTTTTACAGACTATTATTCTATATAAAATCTTAGGTTTTTAAACCATTGGTGTCTTGTTTTTTTTTAAGACACCCTAACAATGTCCAGTTTTTAAAACTACAGCTTCATATGACCACTCCAATTATCATCCCTTCCCCGTATTGTCATTTTCAGGCTATATGCCAGTATCTGTCCGATGGGCGCCGTTTTCTTTACGGACGAGAGAGATACTACTGTTATACAGCGCAAGGGTGTGTTGTTTGAGGAACAACTATGACTGCTTCAAGTCTTTAGTCCCTGAGCCTCATGAATGATGAGAGTCCTTGAACTTACCTCTGTAACCTTGGCTAATGAGAACTTGTTTATGGGCTTCGGTGTGAGTTAGGTACAGGGTGTAACCCTTTTTCTTCATATTCTCCTCCGAGTACGAACGCCTACTTAGGGAGTACACTATCTCCTTGGTCAAATATATGCCCCCCATACATATCCTTTACTATACTTAGCTAGTACCCTACTACATCCATCACTACAGTAGATTTGTTATGTTTGACTGTTCATGACCTTTTTTGTATGGTTTCCTTGTATTCTTTTAATGATACTGATGTAACCAAAATGGCGGGCATGTGTGTGTAAATATACAGTTAGTGCCATTATAACATCTTGTCGTGCTAGAACATCTGCTTCAGATACATCTCCAAATCTCCTAAATTTAAATCATTCTGAATTGATAGCCATAATGACATATGTACCCAGTAGACGAAATTCTTACTAGATCTAGATATGTCTAGAAGCAATTTGTGGAACAGGTGATGTAGAGTGATAGAACTGATGATCCTACCTGTGTTATTATTGGACACAGAGAGTGGGTCTGGTGAAAAGGCGCTCGTGAAGTCCGCGAACCCGTCACCGGCCTGATTTCCGTTGGGAGCGGCGGAAGGCGGGACCAGTGGCGTGACAGGAGGTGGGGCTGTGGCCACGGGGGTGGAGTCTGCGAATGCTCGCGAAAAATCTCCGAAATCCGCCTCCGTGCTCTTCGGTTCCTCAGCTCTGTGGATTGAAACGAAATATATTTTAAATTATTCTTTTAATTACTCGCATAACGTCCATAGCTGGGCATAGGCTTCCTCTATAGATTTCCAATAGGACCAGGCAGGAAACAGTCTGTGTCCAGTTTACGAAGGCCTTAAGGTCTTATGTCCTCTGGAGGTGAACCTCCACTCAAGACTCCAGCATCCATGGTTCTGCAAGTTATGGAGCATGCCAACTGCAATTTCAACTTACCAATCCGCAGTACTGTTACATATATTTTTTTATTTCAATATATTTTTAATAAGACATAAGCATATAAAAATTAGTTGTTATTCAGTTTAAATTGAAAAAAATTGGTTACTGCCAAGGAAGTCAAAAATTCCTATATCATTCAAGGTTGTCCAGTCACAAGGTGGAAGATGTTGGATATCGTTCTGTCTCATAGGAAATCTATGGGAGAGGTCTATGTCTAGTAAATGTCCTGAAATACTAGAAATTGTGGTGGTTGGTACTTACCGAGGATCGAAGTCATCTTCCAGAACAAGGGAGGCACTGCCACTGCTAGGCGCGGGGCAGGTCTTGAACAGGTCGTCCAAGAGCTCCTGTGAGTTCTGCTGGCTGGTGGCAGCTGCGGTGGACGCGGAGGAGACCGCCGGTGCGCCGGCCACCTTGCCGTAGGATGCAGCAGCGCCTGAAGTACACATATATAGGAATCTAAATCTATACAGAACATCAAAACAAGAATATTTCTTGTTATTTAAAAAAATGCTGACATCGTGAGACTTGTTCAGAATATGTGATTGACTAAGGATCCAGAAGCCAACCAAGTTTGTGATGGGACCATCGAGGAGTATGTTTTGAATCAGTGAAATGTACAGTTGCCACTAAATAATTATTCAATTTAAGAATTTGTGAATGTGATCGTGGAGATATACTTGAGTGATTGACCAATGTGTGTTTCCAGTGATGACATACGGATCCGAGACGTGGTCGCTTACGTTTGATCTCGTTTGAAGGTCACACAGAAAGCAATGGTAATGGCGAGGGTCGGAGCTTCATGAGATGGAGAGATCTGTTGAATAACGAAGGTCGCCAATGTAGTTCAAAGAATAGGTTGTCTGATGTGGCAGCCAATGAACACTACATGGGTAGGACCTTCATTAGGTTGACAGACTACATAGTTAAGGTCGCAGGCAGTCACCAGATGTAGACAGCGGAAGACCAATCCTTGTGGCTATCTTTGGGGGAGGCCTATTGCCCTGCGTCTATAGGCAGAAAAGAAGAAAAAGAAGATTTCATAGCCACTTACGTAGATTAATTCTAGACCCACTCTAACACGTAACAATATGTTTCACAAAAAGATGTAAGAGGTTACCTAAATCTATTTTCTTGACGGGTGTGGTCGGCTTGCTTTTGGCAGGGCTTCGCAGGCTGATATTGAGAGGGCGTGGGCCTTCGCCCCGTTCGCTGCGGTCTGGTTTCGTGTCTCTAGAAAGTCGGGGGCTGCTGTCTATCACCTCGGCGTCACGGTACACGTTTTCCCTGGAGACATAGCATTATTATACACCTGCTCAGTATTACATATACAAAATCATTGATTATAGGTGTAAAATCTTAGAAAGTATGAATGTATTTTTGTTGTCTGCAAAGTTTCAAAACTTTTACACATTTTCAACTACCCCATATAAAGTTGTCAAACTGAAATATATTCCACATTTTTTTTATTAGAATGTGATGGGCACAAACAATAAATAATAATTAATTTTAATATGCAGTAATCCAAAATTTAAAAACACTTTTCTTACTATATGTTAAGCGACTCTTTAAACCTTTTACATCTACAATTCAATCACCCTGAATAAAAAAAGAATAATGGTGAATTTTGATCTGGATTTTAAAATTCTAGAGTCCACAGAATCATGTACGTTATTATTTCAGTCAGACATCCACAGGTGGACATAGGCCTTCATCGCAAATTTCCAACAAAACCAGTTGGAAGTGGTCTTCATCCGGCGTCTTCTTACCTTCATAAGGTTATCCTATCACCATATGGGTGGACGTCCCAATCTGACCTTCCGGTCTATGGTCTCCTATATATATATGATCACTACTAACGCATTAGATTGCTTCTTTGCCATGATGACCGGCCTTGCCCTGTCCGCATCCAGTGCCAAGTGACTTTGATTCACTTAGGGAGAACCTACCAACGCCGCGTCTACCTGCTTATGGTCGCCACCCGCCAACGACCATTGGTTGCTATCTATGTACCCACCTTCAACTCATAATGTCAATTCTTCGAGCTACGTTACTCGCAGCGAAGCGAGCATAGCTCTCTGAATGCTCTCTTTCTCACTTTGACATAATTTAGCATATTTATGACCATAACTAAGTATATACCTACACTAGGCAAACATTTTTATGTTATATAAAACTAATGTAAATATCTATTATATATTGCTTTGCATGTCTATCTGAAATAAATAAATAAAAAACTAAAAATTAAATATTGAACAGTGGTAAAATAAAAATGTCTCACTTCTGCGGTTTCCTGTGGTTGTATTCACCATCGGAGTCTTCTCTGTCATACTCCTCTTCGTCGTTTCTCTCTTTCACATCATCTGGAATGAAATAAAAAAATTAAAATTAATCAAGATATCTCTTGTTTCGGTGTGCCTTAGGGCAAAGGCCTGCTTCAACTTCCTCCACTGCCTCAGGCCAGCTGTTACCCTGTTTTCCCATGTTCTGGCTTGTCTTCCTTGACTTCTATGCCCGACCCTGGTGGACCTTTTTGCAACATATTCCATCTTTGCTTGGAGCGAAGTAATTATTACAATGCATTAATTATAAAATATTCTTCTGTTCTTAAGAATGAGTTAGTCGACTGCCAACGCCATCTATGGACAGCAGTCGTAGTAACAGTATCTTCAGCGCCATCTCTGTATGTTTTTTTATGTGGACTCCACTATTGGAGAGCTCTCGTTCGACTGGTATTTATTTGGCGACAAGGATTCTATTTTTCTTTATTAAGTTTTTCACTTTACTGTTTTTATTTCCATTCTATTCTTTCATGCACATGATCTCTCTTTCTAGTCGTTTATCCTAATTTTTTTCTATCTTTCTCTTCTATTCCGTTCATCCATCTTCAATCACTGCAGTTAGGTCTATTTATTTACAATACATCACAGATTTTATTTTAATTTTTTACTTATTGATATGTGTATCACAGTTACAATTTTTTTTTATTTTAAATAGTTTTCTACTATATTTTAATTCTGATTACATTTTATTTTCACATTATTTTGCTTACTTATTTCATACTTGATCTATGTCTAAAAGAGGTAGACTCTGCACTAGATTTTGAAATACAAAATTGGTGTTAATATGCTATTATTGATACTGACCCCATCCAGGCGCGGCGCGATCACAGTACTCCCCCCACCCGCCCCCGCCGCCTCCACCGACGCCTCCTCCTCGAACACCCATGACAGCAGCCTCCGACGACATACCTGCAAGTTATACATGGTGATTAATTATGTGTGAATGTATAGTTCACCCAAAATTATACGAAGAAAATGTATTTTTAAATTTCAAATTTCTATATATTAAAATTAATTTTTATTTACCAACTGTACCTGCAGAGTTTGTTCTATCAGACGTTATTCATTCATTCCAATAGTTTCAAAGTGATCAATTTATACAGGATGATTGAAAATAGGTTTAATACCATTAAAGTTCACCACCACACCTATATGCTGCATACTTTATTTACTCTAAAATAAAAACCCAGCTTATATTTACCTATGTATTTGTCCTTGTTTTTCTTGGCCTTTTTCCTCTCCTCCCTGAGCTTCTCATCATCTTGGATGAAGTCGATCAGCTCGCGTACTTTGTGCCTTACATTAATACCCTGGAAGAATGGAATTTTTTTCTATTTTGGTAAAATTAACACAAGCACTACCCACCGTGCAAGCCTTAAAAAAAAGAGATGGGGAATCATTCCTAAAGTTTGTATACATATTTCGAAAATCTAGATTACAGCCGGACCTTACCTGATCTTTTCCCAAATCGTCGACGTAAGTGTAGTTCTCAAGGGACCGGAGATCGTATATGTGCTCCCTGGCCGATGTCACCACGCGCTCGGAGCCGTTCCTCACCAGGTAACTCAGCAACAAGAGGCACTGTGAACAATTAGTTACTTTTAACACCCGATATCTTCAAGCTTCTTCTTTGTCATGTAACCTTGGCAGAAGTATTGTGATCACGTTATAAAATCTTCCGCCATTTCTCCTTCATAGAAGCATTTTGTAATTTTTTATTGTGCTAGTAGCCGCTAAAAGGCATCGGCAGAATTATGTGTGCGGTGTGAAAGAGAAGGATCGATTAACAAAACGCACACGATATATGAGAATAGATAAATCTCCGCATAAACATGTTAGAAACTGTTCCCCCCCCCCCAAAGATCTTCCCGGGGACTCCCCGCGACTATGTCATCGGTATACGCAGCAGCGGGGCTTACCCACGACGCATCTATCATGGTTACACGAGCGATATATTCCGCCCACTGCCACTTCGTACGAACAATTGGAACTACATCGGTGACTTAGGTTATTCGGATCTCTTCATTACGATTCGATCTCACAGCGAAGCTCCAACCATAGTCTTCTGCACTGTTCTCTGTCTGACTTTTAGGCTTCCTAACAAGGGTCCTCGTCTCAGATCCATATATCATCACACTGATTTTACGCTCGCAATATTTAATACTGGTAATATCAAATTACTACTTGTTTAGTTGGACAAAACTAAATATCTAATGGATTCAGGCGTTATTTTGCGGATGTCCATCCTAAGTAAGAAAAGGACCAATATATAGTTACTTCCGCCATGCAGCAGTAGTCGTGTAATAAAATGCACCGCCCGCCAGCCCGCTGATAAATGCGCATGCGGCAAATAATGCGAATTACACAACTAACACTTAAATCACTCAACACGTGTTTCACCCCTCCACGGGGCATTCTTATGAGTAATGATACACCGGTTAGTGCCATTTGACACTGTGTTTGCACTTTATTGCACGACTATCGCTGCATGGCGGAAGTAGCTATATATCGGTCCTTTTCTTACTCAGGACAAAACTTAGTTCATTCTTCTCCAAATTCTGGATAAAAATTTTAGAAAAACTCAAAAAAATCATCATCATTTTAGCCATAGCTTGTCCTCTGCTAGACATAGACCTCTCTCAGAAAATTCCAATAGAATCGACTGAAGGCTGCCTGCATTTAGTGTCTTCGTACAACCTTAAACAGATCGTTTGTCCCGTGCTGGTCTTGGCGTTTCAGCAGCCATCTACTCTGGTGGACCCCATGTAAATAGAAGACACCTTTCGTAACATAACGACTATGAACGAAGACAAAACCTGACCACAGGCCAAGAGGTCTTCCTGAACGTGGACCGTGATTATTAAGTGCTTCACTTACTTTGTATGTGCGTCTCCAATGCGAGCGGTTGTCGTGGAGCATCCGCCTCCAGAGCATCGACATGACCTCGGGGAAGTGCTCGTATGTGAAGGTGGCCAGTGCCAACTCCTGCATCTGCTGTCCCGTGGGCCCCCACGCCTCGTCCGACGTCGCCTCGCGTACCTTGCCCTCCACTTCCGTGTAGTTCATCACTACATTCGTTCTGTAAGAAAATTAAATTTTATTTAGTTTCTTTTCTAGCGGAAGAATACAGCAATACCTCGCTTTGCGTTTTTTTCGAAGTTGCGTCGCTGCTTAATTATTACTAATTTTCACTGTGCGTCGTTAGATTTTCGAGGTTGCGTTGTTTTAGGTTTGAGTCTATTTTTTTTCCAAAAGATGGCAACACTTGTTTCTAATTGCGCCATGCCATCAAAACTCGGGGATTCCCTTTCTAAGTAAAAATCAACGCATTTTTAATACAGTTTTATTTTCACTTTTGAGGTCAGTTTCAATTACGTAGTGTGTTGTGCTTTTTTTAAAAGAAAATAATAAATTTATATAAATTTTAACGTGTTGTTTCTGGTTACAAAAAAGGTATGTATTTTTCCAATTTATTTATTGGCAGAGTTATATTATTATTGTTTTTTAAATGTTTACTTTATTCAGTTTTCTTTTTAAAAAGTAGTATTTTCGTAACTCTGGAACCTATCTTCGATCTTTATATGGTTTGCTATAGAAAATCTTAATTCACTTTGCGGCGTTTCAATTTGCGTCGTGTTTTTTTGGAACGTAACCACGACGCAAAGTGAGGTATTGTTGTATAAAGTAACAACCAGCAAATTCTTCCTAGTGTTATGCTCTCGAAGAGTAGACCTCAAATTAGGGTCACGAGTGTGTGGAAGCGGCCTGCATCAGCGTGGGTAGAAATTTAAGGCTTTAGCGCCCGTATGAATTGCGCGTTATTTGGCCTGCCCATTCCAAATTTACAAATCTTAAATATCGTTTTTTTTTAATTAATAAATTTGTCCGCGACTTTGTACCAGATTAATTTAACATTTTTTTTTCGGTCAATATTTTTTCCAAAACATAAGTAGCTAAGTTACTTCTTATTACACAAGCTACCTGCCAGTATAAATCCCGTCAAAATCCATCCAACCATTTCAGACATTAACCGGAACAAACAGACAAAAAGTAAAAAATGTAATTTTGGTGTATGTACTTTATATATTCGTACGCATGTAGTAAAAAGTGGTTATTTTATTATTACAGACAGTCCTATTTTATTTGTTTACTAGCTGATCCCGTAAACGTTGTTTTGCAAAAAAAAATAAAGGGTTGATCGTAGAGGGGTGAAAATTTAGGATTGTAAGTATTTTTAATGCCACATTATAAAAAAAAATCGTCAAAATTTAAAAAAAAATGTAAGGGTGAACAACCCTTATCACTTAGGGGTATGGAAAATAGATAGTAGCCGATTCTCAGACCTACTGAATACGCGTATAAAATTAGGTAAAAATCGGTCGAGCCGTTTCGGAGGAGTACGGTAACTAACATTGTGACATGGAAATTTTATATATTAGATGAAGATAGAAGATATAGGCTAGCTGTTTTAGTGCTTTGGTCACCTACAATAGGCAAACATATCTAAATTTGTAAAATTAGATAAAACTTTTGAAAATGTATCTAATATTTGCTTTTGGATTACCTTTGAAAAAATAAAATGTTTATAACGTATTGCTTGTATGTAAAATTTTATCACTAGTTAATACAAAAATTTGAAAGGAACCCTAAAAACGGGAGCGTGATACAGTTGCTCTCTTTTAACGTTTTATATACAGTATGATTCGACAGCCCATGGCCCAATGCAAGACCTAGGCGTCTATGCATCTATGGTTGTATATACCATAAGTGAGAAAAGGACGAGGCACTAATCGGTGTAACATAACTCCTAAAGATGCCCCGTGGAGGGGTGAAACACGTGTTGAGTGATTTGGTGGTGGCGGTTGTATGATTCGCATTGTTTGCCGCATGCGCATTTATCAGCGGGCTGGCAGGCGGTGCACTTTGTTGCACGACTACCACTGCATGTGCGGAAGTGGCTAAATATTGGTCCTTTTCTTACTTAGGATGGACTTCCGCGAGGTAACGCCTGGTTCCATTAAGTATATACCATAATCGCACGCTTGACATGCGCTGGACATATCGACGATCGCAGTGTGATATTATGGTACGAAGATGTCGCTGAAACTTGTTCGTGTATCTGAGGAATTGAACCCGCGAACTGCGATCGCAAGTCTCAGTGCTCTACCGCTGTGCTACCACAGCCATGTTTAAAATTTTTACACCTATATACAATCACCATGTATAAAATGATCACTCTTCAACTCCATTATAATGCAACAGGGTGATTACTTCTGGCAATATAGTCTGCACATATATTAAACAATAATTAAATTTATTATTTAGTAATACTAATTTGAAATACACTATATACTAATTTGTTTGATTTGCTTGATTTATTATACTAATTTGTGTTGAGTAATTTGGCGGTGGCGGTTGTGTGATTCGCATTGTTTGCCGCATACGCATTTATCAGCGGGCTGGCGGGCGGTGCACTTTGTTGCACGACTACCACTGCATGTGCGGAAGTGGCTAAATATTGGTCCTTTACTTACTTAGGATGGACTTCCGCGAGGTAACGCCTGATTTCATTAAATATTGAAATACTCATTATTTAATATTTTTGAAGTCATTAATTATAAGGTGTACTATACATTGACACCTTAAAAGTTTTTACACCTATAACGAATCACCTGTATAACGAATAAATGTCAAAAACAGTTGCAGGCACGTGGGCTTTTTGGATTATGCAAGCCGACGGTGGAGAAAGGTTTGTCTCAAGGTCGTCGCCCGTCGCTCGATCGCAAGACCGACACGTTTAACAACTTCGCGGGTTCCGTACGCTTTTATAAGTAAACTAGCTGATCCCGCAAACGTTGTTTTGCAAAAATAAATTGATATTTTAATTTACAACTAAAAAATAAGGGTTGATCGTAGAGGGGTGAAAATTTATGGTTGTATTTATTCTTGTATGCTGTATCATAAAAAAAAAATAAAAACAAAAAATTTCGTTAAAAAAATAAAATTTTTTTTTAAAGTTTGAACAACCTTTATCACTTAGGGGTATAGAAAATAGATAGTAGCCGATTCTCAGACCTACTGAATACGCATATTAAATTTGGTAAAAATCAGTCAAGCCGTTTCAGAGGAGTTCAAGTCCGAACACCGTGACACGAGAATTTTATATATTAGATGTTCCTGTCTGTTTTGCTATACACCAATACCTCGCTTTGCATAGTTTCGTTTTGCGTTTTTTTCGAAGTTGCGTCGTTGCTTAATTAGTACTAATTTTCACTATGCGTCGTTACATTTTCCAAGTTGCGTTGTTTTGGGTTAGTCTTTAATTTTTTTTTTAAATTTTTTTTTTTTCAAAGATGGCAACACTTTCGTTTCTAATTGCGCCATGCTAACAAAACTCGGGGATTCTCTTTCTAACTAAAAATCAACGCAAATTGAATATAGTTTTATTTTCACTTTGTTTTGGTAATTTTAGAGTTCAGTTTCAATTACATAGTGTGTTGTTATGTAGAGCGTTGTGCTTTTTTTAAAAGAGAATAATAAATTTATTTAAATTTTTACGTGTTATTTTTAGTTACAATAGAGGTAAATATTTTTTTGTTCAATTTTCTTTTTAAAGTAGTATTTTTGTAACCCTGGAACCTATCTTCGATCTTTACGTGGTTTGCTATAGAAAATCTTAATTCACTTTGCGGTGTTTTAATTGCGTCGTGTTTTTTTGGAACGAAACCCACGACGCAAAGTGACGTATTGGTGTACTAATAGGCTCTTGTTTTTGGTTTCAGGGGGAAATCTTTTGGATGTTCTAGATACCCTGCCTCTAGGGGGAGGACAAGGACAAGGTGTCTCTGCGGGTTGTGGAGGACCGCGGCATCTCCCGGTCAAGGATCACCACGCGATCTTTCCTCGCGCTTTGCTTTTTAAATAGCCCATCGAGGTGGAAACCACCTTCTCTTATGAAACCCTTTTCAAACCCTCATAGCGGTTGGAACTTCATAGTCTCCAAGTCCTATATTTCAAAAGTTATCGTCAATCAATGTCGAAACGTCCACCGCTGGACATATGCCTCCATCATAAATTTCCAATACATGAGTCTGCATGCGTCCACTTTACTAGTGGACCTTCTGCAGTTTGCCGTCCCATGGTTTCCAGAAACATAAGGTCACAGTGACCATTTGCATTGCACGTGATTTAAACTCTATAGACAGCATGGGCTGGTTTGACTGTTCTTGTTCGCAAAGGTGTTATATAGAGAGTTCAAGGCTTCGGCGTGAACTCTAAAAACGCTTTTTCTTACTATATTTTATTATTTTTATAACCATTGATTTTTATAGGGTCAATTATAGTGTTTATCAGCGTGGGGAGCAATTTTAAAATGTAATCAATAGGACTTTAAACCTCTTCGCTTTCAGAATTTTATAAAGGTAAGGTTAGGCGTGGCAGTTGAGGAGTGAACAGCTTGGGAAGAGCTTTGCAGAGAACTCAACGACACTGTGGGGAATGACCCCTGGTTACCAGGCTTCGTTAAGGCGATGGTACGGAACGAGCAATCATGGAGCGCTGGTATAACCTACAAAAAGGTTATATCGCAGATCGAGGCTGCCGAGAAAGAGAGAGAAAGGAACATCTGAGCTCCCCATTCGCAGTCAGAGACCTGGATGTCGGAGGGTGTTATATCGCGGCTTCTCCAATCCCCTTAGAGCCGCCGGTCGAATACTGGTGGCCCGCCGACAGCAAAAATAATACTCTCGTACATTCGAAAAATATTAAATTCTATTCCAGAATAAAACCAAAAAAAATTAATTATCTATACTTTTTTTCTTTATATGGCCCCCGCTATTGGGGGCCTCTCGTACCCCTATCTTAGGTGGGACAGGGTCTTTATTGGCAATTTAATTTTTTTCACATAATTTTTTATTTTCATTCTCTACTTTCATTCTTCACATAATCTTTCATTCTATTCTTTTATGCCACAATTCTGCTTTCTTTCACTTTTGCTCTGTGTCCTTTCATTCCTTCCTCATTACTTGTTACATTTTCTCTTTTTTCTTTCATTTACATTTTTATCACACTTTATATCACATTTGAGTTACATCACCTTTTTTCTTATTGTCTATTTGAATTTTTATTTTTTTGTATAACTTTTTTAATTATTTTCTTGCAGCATGAGAGGAATTCTTCCCTAGTTTCCTTTCCGCCTATCAGGGAGGCTATTGTCACCTCCGTAATTTGAACGATTTAATTACCTATACTTCTGGCAGCCGGCCCGCCATCAGTTCATGCTTTGCCTGAGTGGCCTCTAGTCTTAATAAGTCTGTGCAACCATGCCTTAGAGCATGGCCTTGGCGACGGAGACGGGGTGATCTGCCGCAAGTAAGGAGTTGAGGCTCTAGGCCACCGCCATTGAAACTGCGGTAGTATGCGAAGGTGTTTCCATAGTTTCAACCAAAAGCGTTCAAGAAGATCGTGGGGTTTTAGCTGGTAGGAGTCCGTCATAACACTTTCGTTGTCCCCGCAGCGGATCCCATGCAGGATTTCCCCACGAGTAAAAAAAAAGGCGTGGCACAAAAAGAAGCTTGTGTAACACTAGTATGCCGTATTATTTAACCTTCTAACTGCCAAGCTGTTTTGGCCATGACTTCCCCAGGTGCCAAATGGAAATATCAAGTGTAGGCTTTCCTTATGTGAAAATTTGGGATCTTTACATTCTATTAATGAATATAACACATTATGTATATCATTATGTACTGAGACCGCCGGCGACCTTCATGGCACTTAAAGGCAACAGAGTACTCGGTGTGCCATGAGGTCGCCGGCGGGTCACGTTTTTGTAACACAGAAAACACGATAGGTTTTCAAAGCCAGCTTTGAAATATGAAAAATTGTGAATTCAATACAAAGAAAGGTTTCTATATACATATTCTAATGTAAATTTTATATAAAAAGTGAGGCTGCCCGTGGTCACATTGGCACCCATGGTAACCGCTTCTAAAACATGCTGCAAATCGTATACCATCTCGTGATCCACTTGCTAGGTGCCTAATGAAGTTAATAATTACCGGAGGGTCGGAAAAAAATAATATTCCTTATGAAAAATTGTGAGGTAGCCGGCGGCCCTCACGGCACCTATTGTTGGGTATCGTGAGGTAGCCGGCGGTCCTCATGACACTTAAAAGGTTTACAGCAAATTGTACTCATTCACCGGTATGAAGTTTTTAGTCAATAATTATGTATAAATAATAATTAATTCTGCAAATGGTTTTATAAAACCGCACACGGACCCCTGAAACCTGTTATCGTCGACAGTGGGTCACATATTTATTCATATAGACATTTCGCGAGCTAAGCGACTTGCATATAAACTTGTTTTTCGGCACGTATTACATAAAAGTTTTATCTGGTAAGAAAAATTTTTTGCATATATCGCTGCTCCCACCGAATATAATGACGAAAATGAATCCACGATTTACAATGAACCTTGTGAATTTTTCAATAATTATCTTATATATTATCTTTTTTTTCTCTAAATAAACAAGGTGAGTATAAACATTATTAGAAAGTTTATACGATTCCCTTTCTGACTAAAAATAAACGCAATTTGAATAGTTTTATTTTCACTTTGTTTTGCTAATTTTAAGATTTCAGTTTCAATTACGTAGCGTGTTGTAATGTAGTGTGTTGTGCTTTTTTAAAAAGAGCATAATAAATTTATTAAAATTTTAACGTGTTGTTTCTGATTACAAAAAATATATATATATTTTTCCTATTTATTTACTGGCAGAGTTATATTAGTTTTGTTTTTTAAATGTTTACTTTGTTCAATTTTCTTTTTAAAAAGTTGTATTTTCGTGAACCAGGAACCTATTTTCGACCTTTACATGGTTTGCTATAAAAAATCTTAATTCACTTTGCGGCGTTTCTTTTTTAACTAGAAACAACACGTAAAAATTTATATAAATTAATTATCCTCTTTAAAAAAAAAGCACAACACACTACATTACAAAACACTACGTAATTGAAAATCAACTCTAAAATTAGCAAAACAAAGTGAAAATAAAACTGTATTAAAATTGCGTTGATTTTTATTTATAAAGGGAATTCCCGAGTTTTGATGGCATGGCGCAAATGAAAACAAGTGTTGCCATCTTTAAGAAAAAAATAGAAAAGTTCAATAAAAAAAAAATAGGCTTGAACCCAAAATAACGCAACCTCGAAAATGTAACGACGCACAGTGAAAATTAGTACTAATTAAGCAGCGACGCAACTTCGACAAAAACGCAAAACGAAACGACGCAAAGCGTGGTATTGGTGTAGATTAAAAACAATTCGACGATCAATAAGAGTTCTGTTAAAAGTTCCAATGTTGAATAAACGAATATTATCTTTATCTTATCACAATCTTTTCTGACATCCTCTCTTTGAAAGCAATGTTTACTATAACTATTTTCAAATTTTATTTCTTATAAGCCACATAATATAGAACGTGAAATTCTGGTGTCAAACATATTTAATCTAGACCTTATTTTATATAACAGGGTTCCAGAGATCCTTCCGAATCCTTGGCTCAGGCTGCTGCATATTATTTATATATTTATTTAGTAATTATACACATCATGTAATGGTTGTTAACTTTATACCATACTTTCATTCTCTACCACTCAGTCATGGGGTTCTGTATATTTTATAAATATCTAGATTTGTAAATTTCATATAAGACGAAGAAAATATTCCGAGATAACACGCTCTTGTACCAAAATCCGAAAGTTATGTTGATAAAGCTTATCTAAAGCTATATATATATTTATCGAACATACTTTATACAGCTCTATTTCAAAACACTTTTGTAAGAAAGAGACATATATATTAGTGGGCGCAAATATTTTTAAAGAAATCTAATAAATAAGTTTTTTAATATTTCACTCCACAATACCAACATAGCACTATTCTCTCTCTTTTCAACTAGTACACGCAAAGATATCTATGGAGAGTTTACCCTAATAACCACGCTCGGCAGGTAGGTTGGCAATCATGAGGTATTATGGTACGCAGAAGACACTGCTGCCCATCATCTGGAAACTTCCAGTCACAGTCCTCTACCGCTGGGATATCACTTCTCAACATTGGACTATATCACACGATTAATATACGACACTTATGTACTAAAACCCTTAAATCTGAAACATGTTAAATATTTTTTTCTCAATAAGAATGCAATAGGTAATAGGAATAAATAAGAAGGCAATAACTTCTGGCAGTACAAACTCTGGAAAACGGCAGATAGTACAGAACCATTAATTTTATAAATATATATATATATGTATGAATATATATATATATGTATATATATATATATATATATATATATATATATATGTATATATATGTATATATAAATATATTGTTAACGATTTTTTTACGATAATAGTAAGTCATTTATTATGTTTAAAACCATTGATTTTTGGATAGAGTGCCACATATATTAATTCGACAGCAAATCAACTATACATTCACTCTTCTAAAGTTTATAAACATATGATTCATCACCCTGTACATGAGATTTTCTCCTAAAACTGACTCATCAAGTATATGTATATCTATGGAAACATAAGATTTAGAGAATTAAAATTTTGCAGTGTCAAAATCAGCTAAGAATCGCATTTCACAAAATTCACAGTCAAAAAGTTTAAAGAGCGACCATTAAGTTCACGAAAGGACAACTAGTTGAAGTATAAATACAGTACACAGCAAAAAATATTGCACATCGACCTTTGGAAAGAGACAATCGGCTAATTTCGGCTTCGTAGAGCCCTATCTCTATCTCACACTACCTATGTGACGTTTTATCAGTCGATATATTTCGTGCGACAGAGATAACGCTCTACGAAGCCAAAATTACCCGATTGTCTCTTTGTTTTTTGATGTGCTATATTTATCAAAGAAGGTAGTCTACGCGGGTTTGTGCCCGATATCCTTTTCTGGTAGGGACAGTATGTGTACAAATAGATCAACAATAAGAAAACAATGTTCAACCAAAAGAAATCATCAGCCAATCACAAGTCAAGAAATATTATATTGCTCTCTTTGGCAAAGTGTATATAAAGAATTATATTTCTGTGGTATTCCCTTTTTTCAAAGCATCTCTGATGAAGAGGTAAAATAGCTCCTACAAAAGTATATGAAAGACACTCCAAGTTTTTACCACAAATTTTCACCAGGTACCAAAACCTACATTTGCTTATCAGTATAGTATCTGATGAAAGGCTCATAAATGAGAGAAATATCTTTAAATTTGTAGACTCCATAGAAACCTGCTTAACAATCTAGATAAATAATTACTATACATAGTAATTTTATCTTTCTTAATGCACAAATCAGAGAAACCGCATTTTATCATGCCCTGTACTTTGTCAACATGATTTCTAAATATCATAAACAGATAAGATATGTATAGACAAATTGACTTTTCAATTACATAATGTTATCTGTTAATTGAATCTAACATTGTTTTTATAGCCACCTCTTAAGGAGCTCTCATTTTCGCCTAGCATGATAAGACAGATTTTATTCACCAGTGCTTCCAGGGGTGTACATCGCACAAGGGAGCAATTTGATTGAATTTGAAAGACAAAACTATGTTGTTACATGTAACAAAGATATGTCTAGTTCTCAAAAGTCTTTTATTTCATATAGGATAGAGAATTTCTCTCTGCTTCTGAGGTTGTTCTTCATCAAAAATCTTTAATATGATTGTCCTTGTAATAGCAATGTAATATATTCAAAGTAAATATATCATCTAGAGGTACAGATATTCAGACTTCTTTACATAATAGCGGTTTTATTTCACTTACAATGCATACTGTATTTTTAAGTATTATAATCTACAAAAGTGTTTCCCAACAGGGGGCAATTCAAAGAGGAATGTTACACAAACTTTAAGCCTTTTACTTGAATATAATAATTATGTATATTACATAGGGAGACGTAAGAATTCTAGAAAGGCTAATGCAAAAAGGGTTGTGTAATACTGATTTATATAGTTAATAATTATCTAATGGATTCACTTTTGCACAGTGTTAACAATTTTATAACATATAGCAAGTTGTATACAAATTTTTATGTGTTCATTTTGTATTGAATTTTTGGTTGTATGTATGAAAACTTTAAATGGTATATATAGAGTGAGCTGACTCTGTGTGTGGCACTAATTGGTGTAACATTACTCCTGAAGATGCCCTATGGAGGGGTGAAATACATGTTGAGTGATGTAAAGGTAGCAGTTGTGTAATTTGCATTGTTTGCTGCATGCTCATTTATCATCGGGCTGGAGGGCGGTGCACTTTATTGCATGACTACTGCTGCATGGCAGAAGTAGCTATTTATTGGTCCTTTTCTTAGTTAATAACTTTCACTGAATATTATTGTTGTCATGCTCCTCTCTCATCCTTCATAATATCTTCCATTCATCTCTCTTTCTCTCTACACAATACCTGACACTCCTTTCTTACCTTTCCTTTTATACATCATCTTACTTCCCATGCCTTCTCTACAGGAACCTACGTTTATTACTTTTGGTTTTTACTTTTATACACGGTAATTGGATATACAAGACAAGATGCATGTGCCACTGAAACACTTTTAATATATAAATAAAATATAAATTAGGTAATTCTGTCTTTATATGTTGGAAATATATGTTGAAATAAAGCTTCGCCAATCTTCCGTTGCATTTGGCATCTCAATCATTTTATATGATAAGATATGAATGTATATACTGGTCAAAAAACACATGTAAGATTTTAATCATATTAGGTCTTCATAGATATAGAAATACATATAGAAATTGCTATCTGGTGCAAGGTCATCAAAACCAATGTTATGTCACCGAATCAGTCTTTTGTTTTACATTATGCTGCTAGGTTTTTTGACTTTGTGCAGCATCATAGAAATTGAGCTCACGGAAACAGAGGTCTATGAACTAAAAACTTTACTCTGCCAAATTGCATTTCATGTTATTACATCGGTGATGCTAGCATGAAGAGAGACCCTTATAGGCGTATAATGTTTTGACTGAAGCATAGTGTAGATTTGCAAATGAGGATTATATGGTGTTTGAAGTAACTTGAACCTTTCCGGACTATAAATTCTAATAAACATTAGGGAGACTAGAAAGTAATGTTGTTTCCGTTGACATATTTTACAGAAATCCAATTTATTTTTACCGCTCCGGCATTGAAAATTTGCATAATAGATGGCAAAAGGTTGGAATATATTGTTCATTAGAAATAAAAACTTTTAAAAATGAAGTCATGTGAATTAAACTTAAGAAAGTGACATTACTTTCCAGTACCCCTAATATATATATATATATGCAAGGAAGATAGCAAAATCAGTAAACAGGCATATATAACATGATTTGAGTGTTGCCACTGTAAAATATATGTATTGTAACAGGTTGAATATTTCCAACAAATGTATATAACAAGTGTTTCGTTTTGTATTTAGATACCGGAAAGAACAAAATACATATATTAGTTGTTTCAGTGATTGATTGGAATAAAGGTTTGGTAGAACTTTGATAAATATTAAATAACATAATGATAAGGTAAGGAAAATGTTTTCAAAATTCAAATTCTACATGTTAAAATTAATTATTGTTTACTATCTGTCCCTAAAGATTATTTACTGCCAGAAATTATTGGTTAAATTTGAAATTATTGTTGTATTCCAATAGGAAATATAAAGTAACATATTTCAGAGTGATCACTTTATATTCACACATTCACATCTTAAAAGCTTTAATACATAACCAATCATCCTGTATAAGATTTATAATTAATTTCCCAATTATATTGCCCCATTTGAAATTGATTACTGGTAGATTTTGGTAAAGATGTTCATTTATACAACTTTCCTGTTACCACTAATTGACGGAATTATTAATATTTAGAGTATATATACTTAAACAAACATTCAAGAAAAACTTTTAAACTAATAAAAATTAAACGTATCGAGGTAATGTAGTCATAATTATACCAAATGGTATTGAGAGAGATTGCAAGGACAGCGAACTACGTACGATAAACGAAAATTTAGTAACATTTTTTCGTCTTTTTTTATTGAATTGTGACAATATTTAGGTTCTCTTCAAATAACTACAATCATAAAGTAAACGTATAGTGAATTATACAAAACTAGATACAAAAAACCTTGCATATGCAAGTTTCGAATTACTAGTGACAAAATCGTTTACATAGAACTTGTTAAACTATATTTTGTTATCATTTACAAAAATGCAGTTCAGGTTGTAACTAAATTTAACATAAGCACGTTAAATACATCGAAAGTGTTGTAATTAAAGATATTGTGACGAGAGAAGGATGTAATTAACATAAAAATTTAGTAAAATATTGTCAATACTTACACTTTATCTGCGAGCTCCCGCACTTTCCACATACTTATAAATCTATCCATTTTGCACCAGAATTAAAGAATACAATGTTAAAACAAAAAAGTCACTGTAATTTCACGTAAAATAACATAAAAATTAACTTAAAACGCGAGCTGATGATTTGGCTGACATAATTGCAAAATGGCGAGTTAAATGTTGCCATCGTAGAATGTAAGTGTAATAACAGGTTCAATATTTCCAACAAATGTAACAAGTGTCTCATTTTGTATTTAATTAAAAAAATATATTTACAAGTAATGCTTGATTATGTTACTTTCCAAATTGTTTTATAAATTTATTCATAGTTTCACATCGCACGAAGTTAATTAATCTATTATATTTAAAACTTGATGATATATCGATAATTTAAGATAATTGTGACTTATTTACATTTAATTATGAATATTAATTATTAGATTTAATACCAAATTTTTAATATTTGTTTTTGCAATAGAAGTTTATACATAGCGCTTCTTTCTTTTACTGTATAAACTATTCTGGTGACATTACCGTATATTTTTAAATTTCAAATCTACGATTGTAGCGTTGGAGCTTGGGAATAAGCCTTATATGTAATTGCATGCTTCTAAAAGATAGAAGCGATAGCAAACTGAAGTTGAGACTCTTGGTGGCTTTAACAGATAGCTTATACTGAAGGTAAAAAAACTTTCAAAGCTGTTCGTATTATATAAAATGAAATATATTCTAATAGTTATAATAGTAACATACGTATCATTGAATACTATGTTTGGCAATGAGTTGGCACTTGCACCACTATGTAGCCAAACTTTCGATACATGATAAGGGCTTTTGAACCATTAGGTATGGTAGAAAAAAAATAAAATCATAACAAGGTTAAATTAAAATTGTTTATATTTAGGAATAGATTCATTTTTCACAATGACATAAGCGTATATGATGTAAATGATCGTGTTCATTTTTAAACTTTAAAAGTTTCGGCAATGCATAAATTTATAAAAGAAATTTTAATAATTGCACAATATTTTTTTATTAATTATATATCACTCTAACTTCATATATTGAATAATATGACCTTAATATAAATCAAAAGGACCGCGCGCGAATCTTTAAACATAGATCCATTGTCTTGGGTCTGGCAACCCCAGAGAATTTATCGTCTGCGCGATGGCGGTGAGTCCGTTGCCTCCATTTTTACTTCTAATGGGACCATCCCATTAGAAGGTCATACATCATTTCTTCGCCAGCTGGTCGTTCTGTGGCTGAGCGCCGTACTGCCAGAGCTCTATGGCCTTGTTCGCGACTACCTCTTCGCACTGTTCTGGTATCTAGAAATATACTTTGTAACATAATAAAAAAACAATGTAATATTAAAAAGTAATCCTTCGATTTTCGAACATAATTGGTTCTTAAAATTTTAAATGTTTAAAAATGGAAAAGAAAATATAGACAAAAAAAAACTTGTTATGAATATATTTATGCTATTTATGCTAATAAGTCTGTATTATTTCCTTTTTCCGATTTAGAAATTCGGAATACTAAATTTTAAAATTTATAAATATGTTTGCAAACATTATACTGACAAAAGTTATTGCCTTTCACATTTAAAAAAAAATTATTGGTGCCCCCCTCCCCCTAAAGAGTCTAAATAATTTCAAAATTCAGAACAGAATGTAGTTAATATATATTTTTTTGGTTCAAAATAATAATAAATATATATAAAATAACATTAGATCTCCTCGCTTTTTGGCCTGCAAAGTCAATAATAACATTTTCAAAATCAATAGTGTCGACTAGTTCATGTTCTATTGACATTATTGCAAGATTATTTAATCTATTTATCATTAAATAATCTTGCAATAATGTAATAATTTATTATTTTGTCATTTAGGGCCCTTTTAAAAAACACTTTGTGTGTTTTGCGAATGAAAGGCTTAAACACTGTGTATATTATAATTTGTAACCGTTTATTTTTTTTAATGTTCATGTTATTTAACAACTTTTTTAGCACAAAAATAGTAAAATTCGATATTCTTTTTATCATTTTATTATTTATCATTCAAAAAAAAAATTCAACTTTGGTGCCCCCCCCCCCCTACTTGTGGTGCCTGGTGCGGCCGCCCCGCTCGCCACCCCCTAGCTACGCCACTGTGTCAAGTGTTGCCAGTATGTTAAAATTTTTTTTACCAAAAAATAATATTTTCTTTTCTAGAAAATCACTTTATTAACTATAAGTCGATTATTTTAATTTTATAAATTTTTTTAGTGACCCACCTCCAGAACGCATCTGAGCACCTCATCCCCGTTTTGCGCCTTCAGTATATTCCGGCGTAATGTCATAACGAGCATTACAGCAACGAACGAAAGAATTTTTGGAGCGCCACTACATACCTTGTCCCATATCCTGATAAAAAAACATCAAATTTAACATACAATTTAATATATTTAATTAATTAGTGTCCTGCTAACAATAATCTGTGAATTATATAATACCACAGAGTGAAAATACATGAAATGTTTTATTTTATCTGTATTGGTTCTGTTTCTTATAATATACAGGTGAATTAAAAAAAAAAACGAATTATTTTAAATTAGCACAGATAATAAATATTTACTTTGGAAGAGAAGTGTCGTCTAAGACGCCTGCGAAACAGCAGTTAAACCATTTAGTTAATGGCAAGACTTCCAAAGAGTTGATCTCCACAAGATGACTGAAATTAAAACAAATTATTATTATTTTAATGAGGAACAAGTCTGAAGTGGCAGTGGGGCTGGGAAGAAGTCGCTGGTGGCGGGCAGCACAAGGCCAGTCACCGTGGTTATCCTTGAAGGAGACATATGCACCTCTAGAAGAATTATATATCTCCAAATCAAACATTATTTTACTAAATAAATTTTTAATTTTTAATCTAATATATAAAATTCTCGTGTCACGGTGTTCGAACTTGAACTCCTCCGAAACGGCTTGACCGATTTTTACCAAATTTTACATGCCTATTCAGTATGTCTGAGAATCGGCTACTATCTATTTTCTATACCCCTAAGTGATTAGGGTGGTCCACCCCTAAATTTTATTTTTAATTTTTTAGACAATTTTTTTGGTTTTTATTTTATTATGATACAGCATACAAAAATACATACAAACCTAAATTTTCACCTCTCTACGATCAACCCTTATCTTACATTTGTTAATTAAAAACTTTAATTTTTTTGCAAAACAACGTTTGCGGGATCAGCTAGTAGTATATACAATTTCATGTGGCAAATAATTAAGCACATGACAACAACAGGACTACATTAAAAATTAGCAATCTGTTACCAGTAATTATTGTGGTAGTGACTGAAATAGACAAGACCAGTTATAGTGGTAATCTTTGGGTGCGATCTGTGCCTCATGGAGGGAGTCTGTAAGCTGATATGACGAAGAGAAGGGGAGAAGGGATCGCTCCCTTACTGGCTGGTTCCATGTCCACAGAAAAAAAATAACCAGTAATACAACAATGTATGATGTAATTTATAATATTATTATATTGAATAAATAAAAAAGTAAAGTAGTTAGCGAATTTTATGACTTCACTATCTGTGTCCACGACTTCATCTGTGTGGAATTAAAAAAATATTTTTTTGGTAAACAATTTTTCTAAAATAAAAGTATCCAAGGTACTCCATATTGCATCAACTACCGGCCAGTATAAGTCCTGTTAGAATCGGTTCAACCATTCCAGAAATTAGGAATAAACAGACAGAAATGAAAATTAAAAAAATTGTATATGTACTGTATTTAAATTCTTATGCATGTAGTAAATATGGGTTATTTTAATATTAAAAACAGACATTCAATTTTGGTTATATGTATATGAATAATAAAAATGTTTACTTTAAAGAAATTATGTTTTCCCTTTGACTAATTTGTTTATTTTACTTAATAAATTTATAAAACATTTTATTTGCTAACACAGGTTATTCAAATTACAATTAATCCAGTATTTTTATTAATATTTTGTATTTGTTGTATTTTAAATTGTTGGCCATAAATAAAATAAAAGAGACAATATTAATAAATTAAAAAAAGGTACACTATAAGAATATTTGCTTATGGGTTTACACTATACTTTCACCAGCATATAATCTTTTAATGTACTACCATGAAGTTTGTTATTTTCCATCAAGTTTGGCTCCCAGATTTTCCAGTTCAAATTTCCTACATTGTTTCTACACACAGACACTCACTAACAGGCATAGGCCTCTCCCAAAGATGTCTATGGGGGATATACCATCATCACCATTGGGCGATATTAGCGTGGTACTATGGTACACAGAGGATGCTGCTGCCCATCCTCTGAAAATTTATTTGTGAGCAGTGGCATAATTAACTCACAAAGTGTTATAAAAGACTACAATTCTCTAATATTCTCTAATTTCAAAATGTAAAATCTGCAAATAATAAACATATATTAATAAAATATATGTTTATTCTTTTCTATAATTTTATTTTTCTTAGTATTTTAACCCAGGTTAATTTAGTGATTATGGCCAGGGACTATTCACAAAGTACATATGCAATACTGGAAGGCAGAAGGACGGCTATGACAAAAGCAATGGACATTTAAACAATAAAAAAAATTGTTTTTTATTTCAGATTATTAAAAAGTTTTGATTACTACTAAAAGTAAATTTTTTAAATGATTATCCATTATTATCAGGGAGGGAGGTCTTGATTTTATGACAAGATATTTCCTTTATTGATTATTATAATGACATCTTTTATAGGTCAAAAAGTTTAGGAACCTCGGGCTAATGTGATACAAATAGCTGGCAACATTGGTTATTTCGCTTTTGTGTGCTAGATTACAATTTAAAATGCAATAATAAACATACTTGTACAACTCCACATCTTCCTTCTCTAGCATGCTTTGAAATGCCTCCTTCAGTTTCGGGAGGTCCTTCTGCATGGTTCTTACAATTTCTGTCAAGCTCTTGCAAATCCAGTATACATCTTCCTCGTTATGGTACAATTCTAGCAAAGTTCTTGCTATAGGGATGAATGTATCCGCTGACTGTAATGTAATAAAAAAAATTATGAAAAAACTATTTTCCCTTCTGTGTTAATTTAAGATAAGTGTGGAAATGTAATTAAAATCGACAAATGCATTGGTAATTATAGATGTAGATAATGGCTCAACCAATCCGTCTATTTTTATGTTTTATTATGCTAAAGCACTAAGCAGGGTTCCTATAGAAAGACAACATAGTAAAATTGCAAGGAATATATGCCAAAAATATAAAAATTTTTGTCCATAGAGAAATAAAAAACAAAAAAGACATTTCGGGTCATATTAAAATAAGAAAAAAATTATATAGCAGGAGTGGCTATGCTCCTTGACAGTTGGAGCCATTGTTTGAAATTTGAAATTTTTCGCGAGCCGCAATTTAATACGCATTTAAAACACGCTAACGAATCTTTATTTTTTAAAGATGATTTATAAATTACATAACAAAAGTACAAAATATGTGTATTAAAGTTAGATATAATGGCACATGTATATGACAGCACTCCTAAATTCACCAGAGATGCTGGTTAGTTAATTATGATCAGTGTTTGGAATTCACTAATGTCATGTTGGAATAATAATAATTATTCACCCCAGTAATTTGTTTCGATTTCCCAGCAGCTGACATAGGTTACATGAATTTACATATTGAAATAATTTGACTATCAATCACATCCAAAAATAATCATTCAAAAAGCCTCATATGGTTCTCGTGCCGCAGTTTGTTGTTTTTCTAATATCATAATGCTATGCTATTTTATAGTCCAGTGAATTGGTAAGGTGAAGCAGTGGACAGGTTACATAGCATGCAGAACAGGTAGTTGCTGGGTCCTAAAGGTTTTGGAGTAAAGACCATGTTTTATAAGATCAGCATAGTTTATCCACCTTGTCGTCCAGGCTGCTTTCAACTAGTCCTAAATTATGAACAATTTTTTTAAATGAATTGTAACAGATTCATAATATTTGAAGGAAAAAATGGCAGCTAGTTTTAAATAAATAAGAAAAATATGTAAAAAATCTTGAGAGCTTACATTGAAGTTGGTTTCAGGAAACACAGGAGGTTTCGTCTCCTCGTTTTCAAGCAACCACATTGCAAGCAGAACTTGAGTTCTCGGAGTACCTTTGTCTATCAGTTCCAACATCTCAACAGCATAGAGCAGATCTCCATACTGTTGTTTTCTTTGGTCCATCACAAATTGATGGGAGTCAGCATAGACGGGGAGAATATCTGAAGATATACAGAATATAATAAAGTATCTTTCTGTTTTGAAGTGGAGAAATTTTGTTTCTTTTTTCCTTCTGTATCATGTGATCGGTTGTCATACTGTGCAGATGTGTTGGCCAAAAGCGGAGAAATAATAATATTGATCATTTGATTTAAAGCAAAATCTGAGTATAATTGTAAGCAAGATTGAAAAAAAATTATTTAAATAGCTTTGGTAATAAAGAAATTATCAATAAATTTATTTCAGTCAAGCTACTGTAAATCTCAAATTTATATACTAGCATATGAATTGGTAGTTCCAAATTCAAATTCTTAGTACTACAAATGGTGTCAAGTTGAGTCTTACATATTCAGAGGAAATGCTACAGGCCTGAGAAGAACACACTAAAAAAAATCAGCAGGACAGTGAATTTTAATAATAAATTAATAAATCTTGGAGGTAAACCTTTCAGGTCTTCTATCTTCTATGAAGTCATTTATATTGTAGTGACCCTCACACAACTGTAGCACAAATATAAGGAAATAGAAGTTCTCTGAACACTTTCTGGGATACTATGATAAAAGTGCATACATTGCCTGTTGAAAGATTTGGTAAGATAACAGAGTTGAGTCATATTTTTACTTAGATAAGAGATTTTTGAAGTTCAGTACCCAATCTAACTTATTGTCTTCTTATGCAATATTGCAAGTATATTGTTTTCCAACAGCCACCCAAACATGATGTAGGGGTGACCATGCAGACATTGTTGCAAAAGACTTACCAGTAGTAAAAAATGTTTCAAATAGATCTACACAGATAACATAGTGACTTTGATATGATAATGAAACATTGTTATACATGATATGATTATGAATATATGTGATTATCAATACATTTCTTATGTGGTGACCATAATACAGTAGACAACATAGGGTCATGGTAAGTATCTGAATATGGGAAGTGCACCAGTACCAGTCCACATGACAATCTTTTGGTGAGGCCCAAGCTTTAGTCGTTAGCCATAGGATGTTGCAGAACATAAGCCTTCCCCATAGGTTTTGCATTAGGACTGGTTAGAAGCAGTAAACATCTAGTACCTTCCAATGCCCTTAACAAGGTCATCTGTCCACATTTTGAGCAAGCATCCACAATTATTATATACCATTTTAATGTGTTAGTTTCTTATTAGTTAACCCTATATAAAATTGGTAATATCTTTAAGTTATACCCCTTAAATCACTCAAGCTGGGTGTCAAGTTCTGCCTTACTTATTCAAGATACTTTTCACCACTCATACCTTACAGGTATATATAAGCGACAGGCCTGACAAACTCCAAAAATCAGATTGTTATAACAGTCTTTAGTCTTTATAATCTACAAGTCAATCTGTAGAAGTGATTATTCTAGCAACAAATTTCGGAATTTGAATGCCCAAAGTTAGACGAATATAAATGAATAGTATATTGTTTAATCTACAAAGAAATTGAAGTGTATTGTAGAATATTTTCGATTTGGTTAAATCATTGAAATAGGCGTTACAATAGACTCTCACCTAATAAAACTTTCCACACCAAGTTCCTATAAGCGGCCGGCACCATGAAACGCAGGCAGAACTGTTTCAACTTTACTCTATCCCATGGTTTTTCTTTCATAAGTATCTCTAATGATTTTTTCTCTTCAACACCGCGACATCCCACTTTCTCGTAGTACGACGAACGAAAATTTCTTTCGTCTGCCATTTATACGTCCTTTGTCTAATAAGTTTCGTTATAAATTATCTTATACTATACATTTCGTTATTTTGATACGATTTTCTTCGCCGATAATAATATGGGTTGGAATTTGATTTGACGGTGACGACCGCTGTCATCTGTCATTTACAGATGTTACCGGCGGCCCGGATTTATACAAGACGCAAAAAATTAAACATATGTTTTCAAATAATAACAAAAGGATAAAATCCAATAAGAATATTACATTTATTCTCTTTTGCTAATCTTACTGGTCATTAATATTATGATATGCTTTATGTTATACATGCACTTATATACCCGGATTATTTTTATCTTTAGCTACTGTTTTATTTCAAAATGAAAAGTTAATTTGCATATACGAAAATATTTAATACGTATAAATATTAATTCTGTTAGAAGTAAGAGGGATAATAATATTCTCATTATTTTGTCTTTTATTTGAATTTCGATCAAGCTTGATCATTAGCTTTTAGTAACCATAGAAATCAATCATTAGATATTTTGTCAGTGTGGAATTCAGTTTAATGTATTATTTATGTTCAACATGGATGATTCTTTAGATTTTATAGAAAAAAAGCGTGAAGAACTAAAAATATTTTTTCAAGATTCTAAATTTTCCAGTGAGGTCTTAGAAAAAATAATTGAAAATGAATTGAAACCCCTGAAAAACAAAATGAATGAAAACAGTCCATATATTAGTGCTTCTTCAAGTGGAGAAGTGAAATCTGAATATGAAGTTATGACAGGACAGCCTTTTACGGAAGTTAAAGAAAGCAACACACCTTTTACAACAGATGAAATAAATGAAATGTTACAAAATAACCCAATCATTATTGAAAAATCTAGACAAATACAAATTCCAAGACCAGAGGCTTTTAATAAAGATATAAGTGTACCGTTGGATAAAATAAATTTACCTTGTTACAGCGAAATGACCGATGAAATTAAATCTGCTGGAAGCGATATAGATAAAATAAAAAATATTAAGTTAAAAAATATGCAAGCGTTAGTTAACTGCGCCACGGAGTACGAAGCTTCCCTTGAGAACCCAGAGATAGAATGTAATTCTAAAGAAATTGATAACGAAGAGTCAGGCAGTGACGACAGTGAGTTCGAAGCTATAGAGAAGGTTGTGGCTGAATATACGAACAAATCTTATGGAACTAGATTTCAAGAAACGAAAGACATGTTGGTCGAGCTAGCTGATCAATACGATGAGCCTGGCTTCAAAAACGTCAGCGACATACCAAAAAAAACGAACGTACCTGGCGGTAAAATTTTAAAAGAATCTTCTTCTTACTTAAGTAACAAGAAAAATGGTCGTAATCTTTTAGAAGAGATCAAAGAGGAATATTCCGTTAATGCAGCAATGAATATTCCATTGGTAAACAAGCCAGTTAATCTAAAAGTCAGCAGCGAGACTAAAGTAAAAACAGGCAAGAATAAAGATATACAAGATGAAGATATTAATTTTGAACAAATCTTTCCAAAGAGCTTCGAAGACAAACTTAAGGATACAAATAAAGCTTTGACTGATATCGATGACATTTTAAACTGTAATGAAAGGAAGAAATCAAGTAACTGTGATATGCAACTGGCAGATGACAATGTAAAACATTCTACCGATGAACGTTCAACTACTTTAAATCCTATAAGTAATATCGCACCTGAAAAAGGAACAGAAAATATTGAAAATGTTGAGAAGTTTGTTAATGTAGAACTTCCTGACACTAAGCAATCATTTGACGAAAACATGGAGCAAACTCTACAGTCTGCTTTAGAAACTATACTTGATATTGGAGATAATCAAAATCGTGAAAATAAGGATCTTGAGTTTAAAGAAATGAAAAATCTTGCCCGCAATATCGTCGAAGGAGCTGAGAATCTCAGTACAATAATTCGATCAGATATAACTAATAAGCTAAACACTATGAATGAATTGTTAAATGACGTCAATGTAGCTTTAGAAAATTCGAGAAAGTCAAATATTCTTTATCAAAATCTAATGAATGAAAATAAAGCACATAAAAGTATTCTTCCTTCGCAAAACTCTAAAAATGCAGTTGACAAAGTTAATAATAACAATGAAGATAAAATTATAGCTAAGAGTACCGTATCTCTTTCTGAAATAAATGATATACATAATGCAATCAACGATATAAATAAAGAAATAAGCTGTCACGAAGAAAGAGTTAATAAGAGTGAAAAAACTTACCAAGAGAGAAATAAGGAGTGCACTGAATTTATCAAGGAGGTTGATAAAATTTTGGAAAAGTCACACAGAATTCTTCATCCATCCGAACATTCAAATGCCGCTACATTAAAAGAACACATTGATAACGTGAACAAGAGTTATAAAGAGGAACCTAATGATTTATCAGAATTTAAAAAACGTGAATTAGAAAGAAATCAACGAATAGATGGTCTCCTAGTTGACATCAAGGATAAAATGAAAGACAATAAAGAAGTGTTACGAATTGCTGATAGATTACTTAAAAGAGGAGAAATAAGGCATAAACCTTTAAGCGAAAAAAGCGTTCCAATGGAACCCGAGACTACTGATTGCAAGGCCAAGGGTGATTTTGTAATTGAGGGTGATGATTTGAGTAAGCCAAAAGATACTATAAAAGATACCACTAACTCTGATGTACCTCCCGAAATGAATACCAAAGGTACATACCAAAAGTCTAATTTTAGAAGTTTAGAACAGCAAAATTGCCATTTTTATTCAAAACACTTTCTGTTTTAGCAAGAATTGAAGTATATGAACAAAAGAAAAAAGATGAAATGGAACAGCGGCGGCAGAAGCAAAGGGAGTTTCAAGAAAAGCTGGATAAGGAAATGGAAGAGATGAAAAGAGGACCACGCATGACGAAAGAGTTCATCAGGAACCATTGCAAACAGCACAAGTTGTACTGCACTCCACATTTGAACGATATTTTATATTTACATTTCAAAGTAAGTTCGGTTATTAGTTGTATTTTTTAAGGTCCTACAAAAATATTTCTTTGTGTAATGAAAAGAGATTAGAAAATCATCGTGCTATTAGACGAAGTAGATCCAGGATTCCTGGTATTGTCAAAGCCCAAGTTGATGTGGCAGTGAATAAGCCACATAGCACGCAGAACTGATGGCTGCAGGGATCTTAAGAGTAGAGAGAAAACCACGGATCGGCAAGTGCCGCTTAGGATGTCCACACACAAGGGAGAGAGATAAAAGTCCATTAAAGACTTTAACAAGAGTTAAGATATTCGGAAAACATCGGATACTTTGAAATTATTGTTGATGATAATTATGGCTTTGTATAATCTTTCAGGGTTTCTCCAAAATAGAAAATTTGGAGGAGTACACGGGCCTTAAATGCATATTCCTAGAAAACAATGGTATACAAAGAATCGAGGGTTTGGATAAACAGACTGAATTGAAATGTCTCTATCTTCATTATAATGTTGTGAGGAAAATTGAGAATCTCCAGGGATGTCCAAAGCTGGACACTTTGAATTTGGATCACAATTTTGTTACAAAGATTGAAAATCTGGATGTAGTGCCGGATTTGCATACATTAAGTATTGCACATAATATGCTTGCCTCTGTTGGTAAGAACCTAATAGTTAGTAATGGAAAACTAATATTGTAGCTTAGTAAATGAACGTTTATGTTATATCTCCCCGCTAGGCTTTACATCTCTTACTCGGGGAGAATAATCTGCTTGTTTACAGATGACTAACTTCGACACACATTTTAGGTGTTGCCACAGTATAAGTCGTATGTCGTATTACCATGAGAATCTTTTAAATAAGAAAAGGACCAATATATATCTACTTCCGCACATGCAGTCGTAGTCGTGCAATAAACTCTTGCTGCAATTTATTGCACGACTACGACTGCATGTGCGGAAGTACCTGTATATTGGCCCTTTTCTTATTTAGGATGGACTTCTGCAAAATAACGTCTGATTCCATTAAATATAAAGAAACTTTTTAACTTTGACAATACAAGCATTCCGTAATGACTTTCCATATGGAACAATCATGTCTAGTTTACAATAGTCTTTTACTTCATTAAGGATATCCAATTCCTCTCTTCTTCTGAGGTTGTCTATTTTCGAATATCTTTAATTTGATTGTCGTTAACCTTTGTGTCGTCGCAGTAGATTTTGTTAATGTAAGTATTAAGTCTAGAGGAACAACTATTCGGATTTCTTTACACAAAAATTGTTTTATTTCAATTACAATGCATGCAGTACTTTTGAGCATTATAGTCTACAGCACTGTTTCTCAACGTGGAGCCCACGCCCCACTGGGGTCAATTCGAAAATGGAAATGACACAAAGTTTAACCTTTTTAGAAAGGCTATGGTGGGGCATGGCACAAAAAAGTTTGGGAAACACTTCTATACAGGGTGATACGTGTAAAAACTTTAAATTGGTAAATATATAGCTCATATAATAGCGAAAAGCTTTTACACCCATAACCAATCAGCCTGTATAAAGCGATCCTTATGAAACTCTATAGGAATGCAACAGGCCAATAACAGTATAAAATCTGCACGGACAGATAGTAAGCTAGTAATTTGAATTTAGAAATCGTGTTTTCTTGTTTATGATTTTTGAAACCATTTTGATAAGGTGTATAATACGTTGACAGAGAATGGGTTATATATTCGCCCCTTTTAAGGGTGTTACACCTTTCAATCGATCACGCTGTATATATAAAGCACCAGATTATTAGATTCTACAGATAATATTAATGTATGTTTTAGATGACCTGGAACAGCTGATGTACTGTAAAAACCTTTCCGTATTGGACCTATCACACAATCGTTTAGAAGACCCTCTCATTGTCGACGTTCTGGCAAACATGGTTATTTTAAAAGGTACTATATGCTTTATGGTTCAGTCTACTATGGTTACTCTTTCTAAAGCATCGTTAGAAGCTATATTGCGCCATCGTCCGCAGCGCATCGAAAAGGGGAATTCCACAGAAATATAATTATTTATATACATTGATCGAAAGAGAGCGCTGTACAATGCTTCTCAGCTTGTGATTGGTTGACGATTTCTATTGGTTTAATATTGTGCTCATAGTTTTAAGCCGGTATAAATATGGGCAAAGCTTGGCAATTATACTCACCCGGCTTTCAACCGGCGCCAGGTGGTTCCAACGTAACACCGACCTTGCAAAGTGACCTCCAACTTGAAACCGTCTAAGAGTTCCTCCAGGCATGCATACTTACAAAGGCATACTTCGCGAAGGCCTCTTCCCACCCCAACCCCCTCACAGCGAATTCCTCTCGCTACTCCCCCGGCACCTCCTTCAGAAACCTCGTAAATCGTCTTAAAGACGTCCTTACAGATCCTATCGCAGGGTTCCCACAATCCACTCTCCACATACCGCACGCTTCAGACACTCACTACACTGCAAGCGATAACTCACCAACTACAGCAACCACTCCACTGGCGACCGCTCACCGCAAGAAAAAACGCGTGCGATGCTCAAAAATCATTCACGACACTTCCGTTACGTAAACGGCGTCGGCCTCCCGACTCCGTCGCCGCGAACAGCGTGGGCGATCGGAGGTAGGATCACTATCCTTCCTTAGATATCCGAGTGGTCCACGCTGCCCTCCACACTTAACTCCTCATTCAGTACACTTCAGTAACACTGACCAGACGAGCGCGCTAGCTGCGAGTTCTGCCGGCCGACTGGGTCGCGCTGGGTTTGTGTCCTCGAGGGCTAGCTGGGTGAGCCCCGCTGCTACTACCTCGCGGCCACTACCTGGGTGACTTCCTCGATACGGGTTCGGAAACTCGAATCCTGTAATTTTCTATAGTTCACGGACCCCTCCCTGGACACGGAACGCCGTGAACTCGTTTCCGATGAAGCTGTAAAAGCCGCAAGGCCAACAGCAAAAACTTCACATGAGACAATAGACAATAGACTATATTGACATAGCGGGTACATCTATTTATACTACGGATAAGGTTCTAGTAAGTTCGATATAGTACTCTGTTAGAATTTCCGAGTACCGTACACAAAAATCCATAAATAACTTCAAGGTTCTGTATTTATTGTTTAGAGGGTTCTGTAACTCGTGCTTTGTAACAATACTATACTGATGTTTTTGCGTGGAATTAAATGTTGTCGATGTTCAGGAATCTTATTATTGTCGCGCATTCTTTATAAAGCTATATTTGTGAAGAGCAACTGGTTGAGTTATCCCCCGACTCTTAACAGAACAGCCTTCCGAACGAGCTTCCTGTAGGAATTACAATGCCGACATTTTATGTTGATTGATAATTCAAAATCGCTTGTATGATCACTCATACTCACTAATTAGTAAAATGTAATAAATATATAAAAATTAATTTTTCTTAACAGTTTTAGTTCTAACGGGAAATCCGGTAATACGCAATATTCCGGCGTATAGAAAAACATTGACACTGCGATTGAAGGAGCTGTTGAATCTGGACAACCGGCCTGTGTTCCCGAGGGACCGCGCCTGCGCGGAAGCCTGGCAGAGAGGAGGAGTACAGGAGGAAATAGCTGAGAGGAAACGGTAAGAGGAAACCCTCCAATAACTTTGTACAGGTTTTATAATCTAAGGCAAGTAGTCATATGTGGTAGATAACGACACGATCGATATGATAAGAAAGTGTAGTCTCTGAAGGTTGAATTTTGTAAACAAAACAACGGAAAGGCAAAGTAAAGGGAATGTATATATTGAGATGGCGGCTTTATAATATGTAAATGTAAACTGAATTATGATGATGGCAGTTAAACTTACGTGATACATGGGCTATATTGGACTTGCGACCTAGGAGCAAGCATAAAATACCCTGCCCTCTGAAGAGAGTACAGAGTTACGCGGGATTCCTACCGACTAAAATCCGGAGGTCGCCTCCGGAACCTTTGGAAAGTGCGCAGGATCTCCTATAGAACTCGTAGTTGATCCCCAGTATTATACTAAGACACCGGGAGGAAGTTGTTTCTCCCCCAGTATCCTTGCTGTACTGCTTCGCGTTACTGCTCTTCTTGGGTTCACAAAATGAAGGCCCACCTTCAACGCTCGCGAGCCCGATGCCCTTTTAGTCGCTTCCAACGACAGGCAAGGGATACCTTAGCTCTTTTCTAGTGAATAGTGCTATGCCAGTGGGTTTCCCCATCCTTAATCTTACTACATGTGTAATCAATAGAAGCCGACTGATGTGTTGTATTACGTGTACTAATTTATTAATAATAGCTAATATTAAAATGGTGTTGACCTTTAAAAATATTATATTTAAATTGTAAATATTTTGTATGTTTAAATTTACACTTTTAGACATTTTGGCTTTGTGCAGCTTCGTCGAAACTGAGTTCGGGGATACAGAGGTCCGTGAGATAAAAATGTTACTCAGGCAGATCGTTGTATTTCAGTTAAAACAATAACGTTTGCACGAAGAGGGTCCATACCCGTGTAGGTGTATAGTGTTGACTGTAGTTTGTAGGTTTGCGAAATTAGGACTACTCGGCGGTCAGGAGCGATGCGGGCATACTCTGACCCTTGCTTGCAACCTTGCGATGATGTTGTGAGTACGAGTGTGATGATAGTGTGGTGCATCTCTCCCAATGGGGGCCCAATTTCGGTGTAATATTTGGTCTTATGACCGACAGTCCCACTACGTCGGACTGTCCTGTCCGCGGCGGGAACATGTCCACCCTAGCGCATTAACGATGTGACGTAAGCCAGCGACCCGGATCCCCGGCCGCTTGATGCGCGCGTTTCGCTCACTCTCGGTCCGGTCGCACATCAGCGCACGCGCAAGTACGCCGTAAAAACTCTCGCTCCGACGCGCCTACCTTTGTATAGTGGTTGTGTGTACAATAAATTAGGATTTTCTCAATTGCATCCGTTTATCTCATTTCACCACCAGTGTTATTAATCCTGAAAGCCTGATCTGTGGTAATTGCTAACTTAATCCAAGATAGCCTGGCATATTTGGCGTAGATCCTTGCGGTTTCTTCATGGTGACCATAGTCCTTCATCGGATGAAAACTGCGTACTCATATCTCTATAAACATGCACATGAATTTTATTTTAGAGTAAGATCGGTCATTGTGATGATATTTGGGGGAGACCTGTTCCTTGCCTTATTTTTTTTTCTGGTCCTTGCTATTAGGGGCCACCCGTACCCTTATCTATTGGTGGTACAGGGTCATTTCATTTCTATATTGATTTTTTCACGCTCCTTTTTACTATCTTCAAAAACATCAACCAATAATTGCTTGATAGTTGCACTAGTATTACCATCAAGTCTGACGCCCATTACACGACATAGGTCTTCTCCAAATATCGCAACGTTGACTAGTCTGTCGCTGCCCGCATACAGCCACAGTTGACCGCATCGCGCAGATCTTCAAAGTTATTGTTATATATCAAAAAGAGGTTTTAACAAAGTCGATTGTTTTTGCAGCTGGATAGCAGCTGACCATGAGAAGACAATGCAAAGCGTTCGCTACCTCATCAGGATGCGAGAGGAGAAGAAAGCTGAAAGGGAAGCCAAGGAGAAGGAAGAGAAAGAAAAACTCGGTCTACTTGACCAAGTAGAAACTTATTTTTCTTAAACAGATGGCCGCTAGGGTCTTTAGTTCCTGGCTCTCCACGAGCATGACGTAGTGTAGAACGTCTTACCACATGCTGGACAGGTGAACAGTCTACGGCTGAAATAATGATGATGATGATGATGAAAGAGACGGAGATATACTTAGACAAAAATTAATCCTTTTGTAGGATGTTTTTCTTCAACGATACTTAGTCAAAACAGCGATGGTTTCATCTGGTAGTTTCTATATATTTTTTAGTATATTATTTAATGGAATCAGGCGTTATTTTGCGGAAGTCCATCCTAAGTAAGAGAAGGATCAATATATAGCCACTTCCGCACATGCAGTCGTAGTCGCGCAATAAAGTGCACCGCCCGCCAGCCCGCTGATAAATACGCATGCGGCAAACAATGCGAATTACACAACATTGGTGCAATGTTTGTTTTTAAAGACCCCATAACAGTGTCCAGTTTTTATAATTACCACGATGGGTACGACCTTTTGCCTATTTTTTTTTCTCTGTGTACATATCATTAGCATAAATTCAACCATAGAGCGTCAGCTATTACATATGCCTCTCCTATAGATATCCATGGTATATCAATATATACATGACTAGTTGAAATAACAGCGCGCAGGTCACATAGTAGCGTTATTATTATAAATCTGTAAGGGAGGCTTCTGTACAATCCAGGACTTTCTACAGCTGAAATTAAAATAAATGGTGACGTAAAAAAATCATCTGTTTACTAGGATGAAGATAATGATAAGAAAAACGATGACAATGAAGTCAGTAAAGCTGTTATTAAAGAACCCGCGAAAGTAGAAGATGAAACAGAAGTGGTACAAACAAAGGACGGTGTCTTGGTAGACATGTTGACTGGATCAGAAGAAGAAGATTCTACCAGCGAAGACAGTGATACTAGTAGTGATTCAGATAAGGAAGAACAAAGTACGTATTTTTGAAAGAGATCATAGTGTAGCCGTTACATTTGAAGCTACATATATTGTTGCATAAATTGCCAACCCGTGAGCCTCGATCATTCCATCGTACAACACAAAACAGTCTTTTATTTCAGTTTATGACAGAGGCGAAAAAGGTTTATGATTTGGCAGTGATGTCGCCTGATTATTTTGTTTTCATTTAGACTACACCTGATAAAGTGTATATGTATAAATCTATATTAAACTTTTATAAAGATGTGCTGTTGTGGAGTTTCTTCCTGCTTGGTCTCCACAACTATAACACCTTGCGAAGCAGAATAGAGCCAAAAATAAAGTAGGATAAAATAAAATAAATGGATAATAAGTTGGCGATCAATAAGAGTTCTATCCAAAGTTCCAATGTTAAACAAATGAATTTTATCTTTATCCTAACTGAAACGAAACACTGTTGTGTGATGTTTAACTGCATGACGGTTCCATGCGTAATGCTTTATTGTAAGAATTAAATTGATATTTACATACCTACGGAAATAATATCATAAAGGGTTTCCACATTCAGTGTGTAGCTAGTCGTGGCTATGTTGGTCAATGCGGATTCCCTTTAAATCAACAAGTCGATAATTCTTCGTAATGTTATAAAGCACGGATTCCAGAACCCTCTAAAATAATAAACACGAAACTCTAGGATCAAGAAGTGCCGTAAACACACGTGACCTTGAAGTTATTTATAAATTTTTGTGTACGGTTCTCGGAAATTCTAACCTAGTACTATCTCGAACTTACTAGAACCTTATCCATAATATAAATAAGTGTACTACTTCCCATGACTACAGTTCAGTGTAGGTTTTCGAGTTATAAGATTAAGATTTACGATCAGTGATACAAAGTGACTATTTGGTAAGTTATTTGGACAGTGATTTCTTGAGCGATTTGGAAGCGTAGTTTGGATTAACCAAAAGTATACCTTGTATTTAAGAAGGGTGACCATCTGTTTTGTGAATAAAGGACTCCTTGTGAAACAGTCGTGTTTCATTTCGAGTCAGAACCCACAGTATGTAACAATATGTTTGTCGTCGGCTGAGACTAATGTGTTAGCAAATGAGCGATAACATATGTAACTGCAATTGTAGTAACTAGATATATAAATGATTTGATGGTAATTAGTTATTGTATTTCGGTGATAGACGCATCAACTTCTGAAATAAATTGGCAAAAAACCACAGCCAACAAAACTCTAGTCCAGGAGATCACGGAAGAAGAAAGCATATGTCATTCGCAGCCTGAGGAATATTGGAGTGGATACAGAGGAGACATGCAACCAACTGAAGGAAAAAAGTGAGTGTCTTAAGTTGCATTATGTTTACAACTGTAATGTAGTAATGTTTCGAAATTTAGTTCTAGATTTATACACAATGTTAAATACAACGGATGTAACAATATGTGCTACTGTGATCAAAAAGTAAGGTGAAATTGTTTTAATTTTGGTGAAAATTAAAACTTCCGGGCTTTAATAATTTGATTTTTTTCCTGGTTAATAGGATTTTCTTTAACATTTGCCAAGGGTGTGTTGGTCAAAAAATGGAATATCATGTGGCCTAGCCCAAACTATTTTGAAGCATGTTGTATGTCAAATCTAGATTGGTTGATATCATACTGTATTAATTTGTTGCGACTTTTTTTTTGCCAAAAACTCGACTCATACCAATTCACAACCACCGTATTCGCGTATATTTGGCTCCGTGCGACTTTTGGCTAGTCGGCAAACTCTAAAAACTAAACGTTGGCAAAGGTGTAGTTTATCGGAGAAATTGATTTTGAAGAATATAAAAAGAATTTATATTTTATTAACAAATTCACCTTAATTTTTGCACACAGCATTACTTCTATATCATCATCATTATCACCAACATCACCATCACCACCATCACTATCATCATCATTACCACCACCATTATTTTTATCATCACCACCATCATTATTATTATCATCACCACCATCATTATTATCATCACCACCACCATGATTATTATTATCATTATCACCACCATCGTCATCATTATCATCATCATCGCCACCACCACCTCCACCACCACCACCATAACCACCATCACCATCAATTAGATAATCCTCAATCAATAATAGCTGTGTTAAAAGTTCCAATGTTGAATAAACAAATTTAAACCTTTTATCTTTATCTTTAAAATAAAGTTTTTGATCTTTTAGGATTGTACTGATTGAAAACCAATTGTAATGAATAATTTCACATTGCAATAGACATTTATAAGGCACTTACAGATGGATATATTCTTTTCAGGGAACATATATCAGATTTGGATGCGATTAGCAATTTGCTTTTCAATCAACCATCACACGTGTCTACATCTAAAGGTAAATTATAGCATTTAACAACGTTTAATAACTAGAGTTATATACAGGGTGTTCTTTGATAGTAATAATGACAAGTATTTCTAAGCCGTAAATTTGCTCCACACCCTACGGAAATATAATTTGGAGTCATAAAATTTCACGTTTCTTAAGCTCAATAATGTTATCCTCTATGGTCTTCACAAGCGGACTCATGTAAACTTTGATAAGAAACACGATCAAATAAATTTATTGATAAAAACACAGCATATATAGTAAATAAAAGACACCCTTGTATAGTTAGGAATGTCAATATACCCAATGTCATTTATTGTTCTTGATCTTTTCAACCAATGGACACCTAATATCTGATATAAGCCTCAGACATGGATTTCCACGGTTCGAGTTGGAAGCGATCTTCACCCAAACCTATGCGACCATATCTTAGCAAGGGTGTTCAATATTATATATAAATCCATCGAAATATACAATTCTGCTTTGCAGATGGCATAAAGTCAAAGGACGAAGTAACAACTGGAGAATTACAGTCTGCGAGTGAGGTTTTAGAAAACAATGCAAAAACAAAGCCTCTTATTGAAATAATCGAAACTGTAGACGATAAACATAATGACAAAGTAACTGAAGATATAAGCATTGAAATCAATGATGGTCAAATGCCTGAAGAACAAAATAAAGTATTTGATGTCAAAGTAAACAACGTGGAAAATGAAAAAAATCTAAGTGAAGACAGCAATATACAAAACAGTTCAAGTATTCATTCAAACAAACTTCTAAAACATATAATTATCGAAGAAATCAAACGCGAAGATTCACAAACAAAACTAGAAGAAAGTGATTGTAAAGATTCAGGGAACACTGATTCAAATGAGAAGTCGGAAGCGGATGATCATCAAGGTAAATCGGACGAGGACCACAAAGCTGACGAAGGCTCATCTTCTGCAAGGCCTGATAACAGTAAGCATTTTTAACTTTACTAGATTTAATTAATTTTGATGTCAGACGAATTTACTGGACCGTGTTTGTGTAAAATCACGGAATATATATATTAATAAAAAAGGCGGAAACAACCTGTAATAAAACTGATAAAAATCGGAAGGTATGCGATAGATATTATCATAGATATAGTTAGAAAAGCATTGAACAAAAAATTAGAGTGTAGAAAAATGTTATTGTTACCAAACTGTTAATGCGTAGGAAAATAAAATCGAAAATTATAAAATAGCAGTGTCCAGAAAAAATGGGGCTAAATAGAAAGGCTCATTTGCCAGAAAAATAAAAAAAAATTAACCTATTTCACAAGTGATCTCTATAAATTATTCAAAAAGGTATTTAATATAATTAAAATAAAAAATTAAGCCTCCACTCGCGTTTCGGCTGGAGATGATTCATTATCAAATTTATTTAATGCTGCAACATTATGCTCTTTTGTTCAAAAATTACACATTTTTGCTATGTCAATTTTAATTATGATCATTTTGTTAATACATGTGTAGGATTCTTCCCAAGGCCTGTAGGTCTTGTAGGTAGTGACAACACGCAGTCCAAAGTAGAAGTGTATATATGGACATTTTGACATTTGATGTATTAGATCTTGTGCTGTTAGCCGATCTAGGCTTTGTATAGCTTCATCGAAATTGAGCCCGTGGAAACAGAGGTCCACGGACTAATAATTTTACGCTAGGGATCGTCAGTTACGACGAAGACATCCACACGCGGAGAACTATAACCGTGTAGGTGTATAGTGTAGTGAGTGGGGTATGTATATTGATCAATCAAACTTAGCCTATTAACTAACCTTACTACTAGCTTACTTATTTATCAATAAAACAATATTCAACCAATTAAAACCGTCAACCAATCATTGACGAAAAGTATTGTAGAGCGCTGTCTCTTTCGCTCGACGGTGTGGGATTCCCCTGTTCGATGTGCTGCCGACGATGATTTAATGAAGTTACTATAAAATCTTTTGTACATGTAACCAATTAAACTGCATCAATATTAATGCACTGTATAGGCAATAGCCCGGAAGATGGAGTAGCTCTCTATAAGTATATACGCGGTAACGGCGATGATGATGACCTAAAACCGAGCGCTGAAGACCTGGAAATATTCGCCGAGTTGGAGAAGGAACAAGTGGAACGTGAAGCCAGGATTGCTAGAGGAGAACCTGCTGTTGATCCTATGGTAGGTCTTTATCTCTTTGTGATAGCAGCCTTTTTTTCCGTTGCCATTTACATCGCATCCTGGATCATGAATGGTTGCTTAAATGAACCTTCAACATAGTATGCTGTTGTGAGATTCTTCTTAGGAAGTAAGAAAAGAACCAATATTTAGCCACTTCCGCACATGCAGTGGTAGTCGTGCAATAAAATGCACCGCCCGCCAGCCCACTGACAAATGCGTATGCGGCAAACAATGCGAATCACACAACCACCACCGCCAAACCACTCAACACGTGCTTCGCCTCTCCACGGGGCATCCCCAGGAGCCACGTCACACCGATTAGTGTCTTATGACCTTTCACTTGCCTATGACCTTTCATTCCTTTATTTTCTTTCTTTCTGCAATTCTTCTTTCTTTCCCTTTCAAATCCATTTTTACTTTAATTCGATACCATTCTTTTTTCTCTTCATACCTTAACTATTACAATTTCTTTGTTTTTATTCTATATCATATTTTTGATCTTTTCTAGGCATACATTTTTATATGTATTATTTTATTTACTTGCTTATTTGGCGAGAAACTTTGTAGAACGCCCTCATTTGTCCGATATATAAAAAAGCGTTCTGACGTGGGATTCTAAAAGATATTCACCAGGCTGCATTATATACTCCACTGTGTTCTTATCCGGATAGAAACCTGTGCTAAACATTGGAACATTCTACTTCTTTCTTATCGTATCGTATCGTATATACATGGCTGTCGTGATCACGAATACGACCTTTCTCACAATTCCATACTTTAAATTTTACAGCTACGTACTTCATTTTTTAGCCTTAGTTTTTGAACTAATATACGTTATTACAGAAGCTAAAGCCTCCACTATTAAAGTCTATATATAGGTTTAAAGTATAAAAATATGAACCTTGTAAAAAGAATACAGGAAAAGTGAAAACAAAAAGGTAAATACAAGATAAAAAAAAAGGTTATGATCCTTTTGATGCTCCTGTGTGTTCGTTTATGTAAATGCTTGCGTGTGTTAGTGTGTGTGTGCGTGTGTGCTCGCGCGCATGCGTTTTTTTTTTTTTACAGAGGTTTAAAAATACTTTTACGTATCATAGGGCCTGATGTTGGTGCCCCGTATGTCGGACTCGATCTAGATCAATACCGACTAAAAACAATCCTCTCTCTTCGGTATCCCTGGTCCCCACGGCATGGCCGTTAGGCATTACTTCGCGGGGGGGATTTAGCCGCAGCTTTCTCTGATAGAGTGGCTGTTCAGGCCAACTTCCTCCGCTCCTGCTCTGTTTTTCACAACTCCTTCAGCACCGTCGTACAGTACGCGCTCGTAAGTTCCCAGGCCGAAGGCGAGGATAGTATTGTAGCTATCAGAGTTTCAGGATAGATTCTGCATCCTACACCTTCTTCCCAAGATCTCCTGGCTTCGTTAAATTGGGGGCAGACGAAAAAGACATGCTCTGCATCTTCAATCATTCCGACACAATTAGGACAGTCAGGGGAATCTTCGTATTTGAACCTATGGAGATACGCTCGGTAACATCCGTGGCCGGATATCATCTGAGTCAGGTAGTAAGTAGTTCAACTCTCCATGATCTCGGTTCACCCATGGCTCTAGGTTTGGTATTAGCTTACGCGTCCATTTTCCTTTCGTCGACTTATCCCAGGACGATTGCCACTGTTGCAAGCTTTTCAGTCTTCCCCGAATTCTAAGTTCAGCTGAAGTTGGGTCTGATTTGCTTTTTTTGCTTCGGTACAGATCAGTTCTTTCGTCTGCAAGAAGCGCAACAGGAACCATACCTGCTATCACGCATGCCGCATCCTCCGATACTGTACGAAAGGCGCTAGCTACCCGTAGAGTGCTGACTCTATAAACAGAGGCGATTTTCCGTCGGGACTCCTGTTTGCTCAGTGCGTCGGACCATATGGGTACTCCGTACATAAGCACTGACGTAGTCACCGACGCTAATAACTTCCTTCTGTTTTGCTTGGGACCTCCGACATTAGGCATGAGTCGGCAGAGTTTAGCTGTCACCAGAGACGCTTTCGCTGCTGCTCTCTCAGCCTGATTTTTGAAGTTTAGCCTATGGTCGATCATTACTCCAAGGTACCGTATAGCTGGTTGAGTTGCGATTTCACAGCTGCCGACATTGAGTGTGATGGTCTCCGCAACTCTCCTGCCAGTAATAAGCACTGCTTCCGTCTTCTGCTCTTCTGTTCCAGTTCTAGTCCGACTGACCTCATCCACAGAGTGATTATTTGGAAGGATCTTTCAAATGCCCACTTCACTTCCTCCACGTGTTTCGCTACTATAACGACTGCTAGATCATCAGCGAATGCGACGAGTTTAGTTTCGCTGGGTAGATGTTTCTTTAGGAGTCCATCGTACATAGCGTTCCACAAAAGTGGCCCTAGTACTGACCCCTGTGGGACGCCTCCAGTGACTTTGTACTCCTCCGTCCCGGTTTCCGTAGTGTACATGAGGACTCTATCAGAGAAGTAACTAGCGACTATTTTACGTAGGTATAGAGGTACATTCAGTGAGCTAAGTGCCCCCATCATAACCTCCCATTTTGCTGAGTTAAAGGCGTTTTTAATGTCCAAGGTGGCAACCAGGCAGTATTTTATCGAGCCTCTCTTCCATCTTTTCCCAGACACTGCTAGTTTTGCTATATTGACTACTTGCTCTATAGCATCTAGCGTAGACCGTCCTTTTCTGAACCCATACTGTGAGTTAGCTAGGTGGGGTTCAACTGCTGCTTCGATCCTGCTGTGGATAATACGTTCTAGTATTTTCCCCGCGCAGTATCCAGCATACAGAGGGGCCGGTATGACGATGGCTCGTCTGGTGGCTTCTTACCTTTAGGGAGAAGTACCAGTCTCTGTCGTTTCCACGCGGTAGGAAAGGTCCCTTCCAGTAAGCAGCTATTGTAGGTCTCCAAGAAGACTCCTGGTGTTGCTACAACAGCTTGCTTAAGAGCTACGTTGGGGATTCCATCCGGTCCCGGAGCTTTGTTGTTTCCAACCCTACCGCATGCTTCCATTAGCTCCTTCTCGGTAATAGGGATCCACAATCCCTAGTTGAAAGGAGGATTTTGGTTGCGTGGGGAACAGAGCTCTTACAATTCTTCCTAGTAGAATAGGACAAGTGGGCGTTGTATTCTCATGTCTGAGTTGTTTAACTACAACCTGGTACGGCTTGCCCCATGGATTCATTTCAACCTCTTCCAACAATATTTTCCACGCGTTTCTCTTGCTCTCTTTAATGGATTTATTTAATTTTAATCGCGCTTCCTTATATTTGTCGTAGAGCTGCTCGAATTGAGGTGTTTTCCGAGCCCGTTGAGAGGTTCTACGCGCCTTAACACATATTTTCCTAAGCTCAGCAATGTTATCATTCCACCAGTACACCGGTGGGGTTCGGTTGTTGTTGCGTCGCCTTGGCATTGTTGCATCACAGGCCTCATTAACCCTCTTTATGATTTCAACCGCCTTTTCACTAGCACTCTTGGAAAGCAGTGGTCGATCCTCGAGTGCTATCTTGAACAAGCCGGAATCATACATGCTAGTTCTCCAACCCACTAAACCAGTTCCTGTGTGTGGTACTCTATTTGTATTGGGCTTACATGACACCTCCCAGTATATGGCACAGTGGTCGCTAGCAGTGTAAATATCCGAGGTCTCCCAACTGCTATTTCCTCTCGCTAGTGTACTGCTGACGAAAGTCAGATCCACAATTGAGCTCGCCTCGCCTCTTGTGAACGTGGGCTTATCGCCTGTATTAAGTAAGGCGACGTCCAACAGTGACATCGCTTCCAGAAGCTGGCAACCTCTTGTGTTAGTAGCTTTACTACCCCAGTCCACTGCCCAAGCGTTAAAATCTCCAGCTATAGCTACCGGGGAGTACATTCGGGCATCCTCCACTAATTTGGCCAGGAACCGGACGAACTCATCGTGTGTTAGGCTAGGTGGTGCATAGCAACTGTAGAAATGTATTCCATTAAATTTGGCTCTTACAAATCCAGAACAATTATTTTGATTACCCTGGAGAGGTTTAGTGCCACATGCCCAGATGACAGCTTTTCCTTCCTTATCGGTGATCCAGTTTAGGCCACTGATGTGCTTATAGGGTTCCGAAATTAGTACTATGTCTAATTTTAGCTCCCGTACAGTCTGCATGAGTAGGTCTTGGGCAACCTCACAATGATTAAGATTAATTTGTATTACCTTGATCATTTTTGAGGCTGTCTTAACATCTGAAGTGCTTTTTTAAATACAGGGCAATGACCACATCCTGCAATGTGAGCACAGTCTTCGGAATTCCCATTATCAACACAAAGGATACATCGGGCTTCCTTACCGCACTCTTTGGCTTTGTGGCCTATTTCCCCACATTTGATGCAGCTCTTCGATCTGTCATGTTTGTTGCTGCATTTGTTTGCAACGTGACCATAGTGCCAGCACCTGAAGCATTTTATAGGCCTTTGAGTAGCTCTTATTCTACAATTGACCCAACCTATCTTGATGTTTTGCCGCTCTGTTAAGGTTCTTGCCAGTTTTGCTGCTACTCTAATAGAAGCCGTAAGTGTTCCTCCGTATGCTTTGCGAAGGGACTTGACACAGTGTTCAGAAATTTGGCTTCCTCCGCCAGTTATTTTCTGTAGGGCTTCTACGATTTCAGGCACCGTCGTGGTTTCGTCTAGGTCCTTAATCTCTAATTCCTGTTCAGGTACTTTGCATACTACCGTAGCATCTTTTCCAAGAACTGTGGAAATGGTGTTTCTTATCTCCTGCGTTTTATCTTTTTGATTTTTCGCTAGGATAAGAAGCATATCGCCCGTAGCCGTCCTTCTAATTTTATCAACACATTTGCCTATATGATCCGCGGAAGCATCTTTTTTGACCCGCTTAAGGATCTCGGCGTACTGATCCTTCTGGCTTGGGCGAATGATAAGAGCACTCGGACGCGTTACTACTTTTTTCTGGGTTGCTTCTTCTTTTTTACCTCTTTCCACTCCGAGTGATCGTGTGGAACTGGCGGCTTTGGCTTCAGCTCTGGCCTTACCGTAACTGCTAAGTCCGTTGTATTAGCTTTTCGCAGTTTCGGTGCCTGGCTGATCTCCAAGGGTGAAGAGCGTTCCGTCCTTTTGACTTTTCGCGCTTTTCGGCTCTTCGGTGTTGCCGATTTGAATTCTTCTTCGGTTTCTTTTACAGTCGTGTCCGAATACGTTCTGTAAAGAGACGGTGACGTTTGCACTTCTCCTACAGATGTGGTGGCGTTTGATTTTCCGACGCTTCCAATTTCCCTGGTGATCTTTGCAAACGATGTACCTAGCGCGGCCACATGTTTGCGGATCTCTCCATGAACGTTTAATTTGCCCTTTATGTACTCCGCCAGGGCAGTGATTGTATTTTCGTGGAGCTGTAATGCCTTCTTCAGCTCCATATTACTTTCATTTTCGTTTGTTTTTTTGATTAATTTATCCATGCTGTTCCCACGAGAACCTAGGGAAATATACAGTCCGCTTCGGCAGAGCCCCGGTTACCGAAGTAAGGCCACTTAAGTACGCCTGAGGTGGGACCTGGTACCCTCAGGGGAGCGCTTGCGACGACCATTCCCTGTCGCCTTCCAGTCCTGGGCACGCTAGACCACTGACATCGGGTTGTGTTTTGTCCGCGAGGGCTATTTTATTTCACCCCTACCCTGTTTCGCAAATTGCGACTCTCGGGCTTTCCCCTATCCGCAACCTTGGGGACGCGCCACGTAGCAGTACACCTCAGCCCGTGGTGCGTGTGTGCGTGCGTGCGTGCGTGTGTGTGTGTGCGTGTGTGCGCGCACGAGATTGATTTTAATGATTCATGAACAGAAGCTCTACGACAAGGAGGTGATGGACGCGTATCACGAAGCGCAAGATCGAACTCCCGCGCATTGTCTGCCGCCCCAGCAAAGGTGTCAATTCACCACCTACAGGAACGACAACGCTTACGACAGGATTGCTTTGAGCCAGCTCACCGGTGGCGAAAAGCCAGGTATCATTAACAAGTTACTCTAGTCATCTTTTTACTAGTATGAATAACATAGCTCTTGGATTATATTTTGTGGGAAATAAACTAGTCGAAATGAGGTAACTGGACGATCGAGGGTTACTAGATGTTTGCCTTAAATTTTTTTATTTTTTTTATTTTAAGATGAGAAGAAAGCGACACTGACATACGTACCTGGTGCTGTTCTATTCCAGTATACTAACAACGAGATTCAATATGAAATTGGAGATGAAACCGTGAACAGTTTATGTAAAAAAATCCTTTTTTTAAATATAAACTTCTTTCACACTCACCCATATAGATACAGTTTGGCAATGACTCGACGAGAAAAGTGGCGGGAAAGTTCAATAAAGACAATACAATGACCACAGATTACATATTGCCGCTCCCATAGAATAAAATTATAAGTCAGTATAAGTGATTATGAGATGATGAATGAGTAAGTGTAAATAAAACTTTTTAGGAGAGACAAAATACTAAACAATGGCAGTGCAGTGAAAATATTTATAAGAATGAGTAGAGTTTATGTTATGTTTATTCTTGTTTTTACTCTGCCTAGTTTATTTATAAAAAAAAAGAACTTTACCTCTATCCGCCATTTTTAAGTCAGAAAATTATGAAAGAAATTGACAATGTATATTGAAACTTGTAGATTGCAAATATTTAAAAAGGGAATAAAAATTATAACGGATATTGTCATTTCATTCGGTGGGGACGGCGATATATTAAATATTATTTAATGTTACATATTTATTTTACAATTACAGTATATATTATAGGCTTAATAATAAATATTTAAGCCTAAGTAGGCTGCAACTTTGCAGATAACAAGCTTCGTATATTATAAGCATGTAACATAGATGAACATTAGTAAACCGACATAGGCCTGCGGATTGGTAGGTTGCAGTGGCAGTAGGCAAGCCACACAACCTGCTGGAACCTTAAAGTTCAGGAGACCACGAATTGGTAAATGAAGCGTAGGACATTCTGCCACAAGGTGGACAGGCAACGTTAAGATCGTTGGAAGATTCTGGATACAGGCGGCTTACCACTAATCCTACTGGATAATCTATAGGCGGGGCCTATTGGACAGCCGTAGACATTGAAATGATGATGTTGATAATGATGTTGGAAGACAGGCATAAAAATTAGACTATGAATAAAAATTAAATCGAGTTTTGTTTGAGCTCCATATAGTGTCGTCAACATAAAAATAACTTGTGGGCCTCACTGCAAAACTACTAATACACATATTTAATTATAAAAGATAAAGGTAAAAGATAAAATACGTATATTGAACATTGGAACTCTTAAGCTTATTATTCGTTTATTTTCTAACCTACTTTATTTTTGACTCTACTCTGTTCACAAGATGTTATAGACGTGGAAAAGAAGCATGAAGAAACTCCACAACAACACACTACACACACTATTAAACCTGTAACCACGATACTACACAAAAACTATTATATTATGTTGAACATAAGTAATGTAATAAACTTAACTATGAACCAAGAACTATTATATATACCCGATATTATATATATATATATATATATATATATATACCCGAACAGAGTTTATGTATTTGCAACCATACTATCAGAGGTCTGATAGAAAGTTTGTATACAAAATATAGTAGGGATATAAAGCTAATATCAAGTTATTGACCTAAAAGGTACGAATATGCGAAAGTATGAATGAAGACAGTGAAATATAAAAAACTTGTAGAGGGAACGAGACGCCATAGAAACGGGGCCAAAAATTATCAATCTATTCCAGCATATTATGTTTCAGCTTCAACAGAAGATACAAATTCAACGGATTCGTGCGAATCGGACACATCTACAGATAGAGAACCAGAACAGGTTAAAAATGATAGAAGAAGGCCTGGCACAGCGAAAACTAAAATTTGTGTTACTGATGCAGAAAAAACTAAAAGCAAGGATTTGGAGGATGTAAAAGATGTTTCAGAAGCAGAAACCAGAGAGGAAAATAATCAAGGTAAACTTTTAGCATATTGTTACAAAGCACGAGTTACAGAACCGACTAAATAATAAACACAGAACCCTAGGATCAAGAAGTGTCATAAACACGCGTTAGCTTGAAGTTATTTATAGATTTTTGTGTACAAATCTCGGAAATTCTAACCGAGTACTATCTCGAACTTACTAGAACCTTATCCGTAGTATAAATAGGTGTACTACCGATGTCGACAGTTCAGTGTTGTTTTTCGAGTTATAAAATTAAGATCTACGATCAGTGATACAAAGTGCCTATTTGGTAAGTTATTTGGACAGTGATTTCTTGAGTGATTTGGAAACGAAGTTTGAACTAAGCGAAATTGCACTTAGTGTTAAAGTAGGGTGACCATCTGATTTGTGAATAAAAGACTCCTTGTGAAACAGTGGTGTTTCATTCCGAGTCAGAACTCACATTATGTAACAATACTAAATAATAGGCTAAAGAAAACAATATTACTTTATTACAAAATTTTATATTGCAACTTTTTCGTCATTGTTGCATTTTGACAAGAGAGATGCGGCTACGTTTCTCTTTTTACGGTTTTCAGTAATAATCTATACTCTTTGAATGTCCACGAGTTTACTTAGCGATCTTATTGTTGTTAAAATAACAACATTTACTTGTCAAAGGTTAACCTTCTTTTCAGTCCACAGAAGCCTTCTGCAAGACTGGTATCCTCCCCAAAAGATCTCACCAGGCCTATTTTTAGCAGTAAACGTCTAACGGTATAAAGGTGATGATGATGAAATGTCTAGTCATAAAAAATAGTTAGTCGTTGTTTCAGCCCATAGACGCCCACTGCTGGGCATAGGCCTCCTCCAAAGTTAGCTATGAGGGCATATACTATAATACCAAGCTTGGTGGGCAGATTAGCAATCGCAGTGTAGTATTATTGTACGCAGAAAAAGCTGTTGGGCATTCACTAGAGACTTATATATGAGGACCAGTACAAAGTTTGAAAGGAATCTACCAAGAAAATCGATAGTGACTCTTTTAACGCTAATTTTACAAATTTTTCCAGTCATAAATCGCTTGTCACGTGAAAGTCAATATGATACTGTTACGTTTTACTTTGGGACTTGAATTATAATGCCACTTGTACTCAAAAGATGTGTTACTTCACGGCGTTGAATTTGAATGTAGTATCGACGAATATTCACTGTTCACGCATAATTTCGTAATAACCGCGAACACTAGACTGTAGCTCCGTGAACACTGACGTTATATATATCGCTGATGAAACGCAAGACAGTAAAACTCCCCGCCTATCTCAAGAAGGCTCTTTAAGCACCACATAGTTAATAAATACTATAATAACCACATAGTTAATAATAATAAAACAATAAAGCCACCTGAAGGATGAGGCTGTAACGAACCTGCAATGAAAGATGCAAAGCGAGGGACTTAGAATAAAGCCTGCGAAACTTTATAGTATTAATTACCCTAACTGTACAGTTTTGATGTCGCACCGTCAGCCCCGACTGTGTCGTTCGTAGAATACGTCTTTTGTTCCCGGCGGCTACCTTTGTGCCGGATATTTGAACGGTGGTTACAATACGAATCCCAGGCATGTTTATCTGCTATATAATCTTTGATAGAATAGTACGCCGTTATTGCAGATGTTAGAGAGCAAACTCCAGCACCCTCCACTTCTTACTCCATGACCAGCGCAGAGTGCGATGAAGCCAAGCAGTCTATCATCGATACCATCAACTCTTATGATGACGAGAGGTTCCCTTCTCAAGGTGTGACTTAATCTATACAGGATGATTGGATGCAAGTTGATAAGGCTTAAAGGGGTGAATGTATAGCAAATTTATCGGCAAAACCTTAAAAGATTTTAAGCCATTTTTAATATTTTTATAGTTATTTTAAAATAATTTTTATTAATATTTTTGTTTTGAATTGCTCCGCGTTGAATTTAACATTTAGTTTTTTTTTCTTAAAATTAATATAGCTTAAGTTACTCATTACATCAGCTATGTGCCAGTACAAGTCCTATCAAAATCAGTTTAGCCATTTCAGAGATTAGCCGGAACAAATAGACCGACAGACAAAACAATGGAATTTTGATATATGTTATGTACCGTATATACATTCATATTTGTGTTGTAAAAAGCGGTTATTTTAATATGTATCGACTAAGTATACAATTTTTTTTTCTCTTGGAAACTTTTGATTTCGTAGCTCTCGTATTACATATTTCCTAGTGTAAATAAGAAGCTTTTCTTAATTTCTAGTGCTAACCTTGTTTGTGTTGCTATTTTCATATAGTTAGCACTATATAGAGAGCTTTTATCAGGCAACTAGCGTTTTTTATCTATGAACATCTCGCACAGAAGTCCGTATACCCATCGTCTAAATTACTTTCATATGTCCTCTCCCCCAGATCTTAATATTGCCACCCTGCGTGGGCCCATTGTTGGACAAACGTTGGGTTACACTCTCCTATCTCACGAATGTGCAGTCCTTATAACGGAATATCTGAACTATTGCCTGCTATTGGTGTCTGTTTCTACTGACTGTATCTATAGCAGAGTTTTATTTTGAGTATTTTTAATCACACAGCCTTGAAGGTTGCGCGCTGGTGCAATAACCTTCAAATCAAGAGCTGTTTTGGTGTCTAAAGTCGAAAGCCAGATAAATATCTGTCGTCCTCTTACGTGCGATTACTTTTCTCTTTCATTTTTTTGTGTGATGTTAACTGATATTTCGTTCTAGAATTTTGTATGTAATAAATTTTTAATGTTGTTTCACCTATAAATAAGAACACCGAATGTCCTAAATAAATAAATATTTAATGGAATCAGGCGTTACCTTACGGAAGTCCATCCTAAGTAAGAAAAGGACCAATATTTAGCCACTTCCACACATACAGTGGTAGTCGTGCAATAAAGTGCACCGCCCGCCAGCCCGCTGATAAATACGCATGCGGCAAACAATGCGAATCACACAACCACCACCGCCAAATTGCTCAACACGTGTTTCACCCCTCCACGGGGCGTCTTCAAGAATTACGTTACACCGATTAGTGCCAATGACTCGGTGCACTTTGTTGCACGACTACCACTGCATGTGCGGAAGTGGCTAATCCTACAGGTTTCGCGGGTAAAACTACGCATCCATAGTATACCTCATGAGATATTTCCTTTTTGTTCTCTAGAGACTTTAAAATTTAAAGGTTATGTGGTATGAATATAATTTTGATATTTAACTAAAAATTCTATCAAGTTAAGTGTTTAGTTATAAGTTGAAGTTTCTCAGGCACGAACTTCGCGGACATGGCAGAGGATGCGTGCGTCGAGCAGTCGGTGGCGGTGGAGATTCTGAACAGAACCCTCAAGTACGAGGAGGAAGAACGCTACCGACAGCTGGACCTGATGAACAGCCACGCGGGCAAGATAGACAACAGGACCAACTCCATCATCGAACACATCTCTGACCAGTTCGAGCATGAGTACTCCGTGAGTACATCTGTGATTTGCTCATCACTATAGCTGGTAGACGTCCACTTCTCCCAAAGATCGCCAATATGACCGTCCGACTGACTGTCGCCACTTTTAAACTAGCAACTGTGGGATTCTTCCTTGATCCTGTAGGTGTTGAAGGTAATAACACGAAGTCGGAAGTAGAAATGTGTATATTCATCAAACTTAGCCCAGATTTATACCGATTTAAAACTATAAAAATCATCAGCCAATTACAAGTCGAGAAGTATCCTAGTGCGCCCTCTTTCGTTCGATGTATATAATGAGTTATATTTCAGTGGAATTCCCCTTTTGGATGCGCCGCAGACGATAATATAATGCAGGTAATACACAATTAAAATTAGAATGCGTTCAACATGAAAAACATCTCCCAAGTTATTCATACAGAATCTCCTTTGACTTTCTTAATTAAATAGATAAAAAGTAACTTATACCTATGCTGTATTCTTACTTAAAATCTTTTACGGTGTAATAAGAATTTTTTATTTCTTTTGTTAGAACTTTCTTAATTGCATGATAAATCATATATTTATAGGCAAGGGTGGCTCTAGCTCGTGTGCAATGAAACCCTGGCGCCCCCTAGGCCAGACCCCCTGCGGCTATAACTATTAACTTTGCCGTTGTAACAAGACATATTTCATATTCCAACAGGCTATTTTTTGCCTTTCTTCTTGCGACGGCAGAATAACACTCATTGTTTTTATGCCTGTAGCACATCTCTGTTGCGAAACTAAGCGACGAACAGAAAGCGATACATGAAATAAGGTTTATATATTTCGAGTTGTTGAACAAAATGTTTGAAAAAGAAGTTGCCCATAGGGCGCTCGCGTTTGATAACTGCCGCCACCGCGCTGACTGGTCGCTTCTGTCATATCATTGTTGTACCATGATGGTCCAAGACGATGCTCTTAGCTGTCTCAGGGAGCGCTGCGCCCGTGTGCACTGCACACCCTGCACTATAGGTTAAGCCGCCCCTGTTTATAGGAGTTTATAATAAAAGCATATACAGTTGTCAATAAAAGAGTCACAAATTATATTTAACTTATATATACATTGGCGTTATTAGTACAGGCCCGTGTTCTTTTTCTTTCTCATTTTATATAGATTGACCTGCTTACATTAAAGCTTGTTTTGTAGTGGAGAAAACAGACGCCAGGTCCAGGGCAAATTTACCTGTTGTTCTAAACATTTTTGCAGTAACTTCGGGAACCTATTCCATATGCGTTGTCTCAGTCGATCAATCACTTTTGAAGGGAATCTCTCTATTAATATTAGTTTCTCTACGATACTTCAAATTGAAATCTGTACATTATTCTGCAATTCTTCTTCAGCTTCCAGAAGTTTCTTATATATTGGAGGTTCACATGGACGAAGCAGAGCGGCGGTGGCGTGCGGGGGAGTTCGTTCCATTCGCATCGCAAGCTAGCCCTCCGGACTCTGACATTGATGAAGGGGAAACCACTCTAACCCAAAGTCATAACAACACATTTGAAGAGACTTTAGTTGAAGAATTTAATAAAAACACTGCATGCGAAGCTACCACCGATGTTAATACATCTGTTGAGAAAGAAAATGATGGTTTACCTGACTGTATCGCTGGAAACGTTGATAGAGAAGCAGAAAAGGTCACAGATGAGAAAGAAACCAAAGAAGATAATGTAGAAGTGGATGAACAGTTCGAAGATTGCATCGAGGATCTCGCTACGAACGTCTGTGACAGCAAAGAGGAAGTCGAGGAGTTTGAACTTCTAGAAGAAAAGTACAGTCTAGAAATGAAATTAGCGTTAGGCGACATGAAGTAGTTTTCACATTAGATTTTGGTACGCACTACAGAATTTAGTGCTGTTTAGTTTGAGGTATTTTTTTATTCTGTTGGACTTGTCAGAAAAATGTTTATGTTACCATGTAGTGTTTTATTTTCTGGTGTTAGCATATTGAAAAAATAGCTAGCCAGTTTTTTTGTTTGTTTTGCTTAATTGACAATAAACTTATGTTGTATTTTAAATTTTTTATTGAAATCAATACATTTTCAACTTTTGCATCTTTGTCACGTGTTGTACTAACGTCTTTAGCTCTCGGTCCTCTGTTTCCGAGCGCTGAATTTCGAAGAAGCTACACAAAGCTAAAATGGCTAGCACCGTAACTGCAAACATATGTCAAACCGACAGTTGAGATATATGAAGAAATTAAAAAAAAAACACCAAAATTTCGTCTTTAAAAGTCAACAAACCCTTCATCGGTCTGAGTGTACGCATATAGTTTTACGAGATATTACTATATACTTATATACCTTACTTTTAAATCTAAAATTAAAGGTATATAAAAGGTAGATTTTTTACGATTTTATTTATTTTTACTAATGTATGTCTGTCACTATTATTAAACCAAAAAATTAAATTTAGGAGCATAAATATGCGAATGGCGTAAAAGTATAATAAAACAAAATTAATAACAAACTAAAATATATTTTAATCCGTTAAGAAATACACTTATTGCACCTGTTCAAAAATATATTTCGTTAACAAAATATCTACGTTGTATAAAAAATATTTCTCTCGCAGCTTACTTTCGAAGTCAGTGCTATGAGTTATATATAATCTATATTTACATTTTTAATCTATATAAATAAAGTTAAACTATTTGTTCATAAACTGAGATTGAAAATTTTTCACAGTTGCTTCAGAATTCAAGTAAGTCAAGTGGGGTCATTAAATTAGCCGAAATACGCTTATAGGGCATAGGGAGTACCCAAAGACATCAGTCCACCCAGCGGTGGGCTTACTCACGCGTCTTCCAACTATTCAAGTTACCTTATAGCACCGTGTGAATAATTTTCACTCCATTAAAACAGTCCTTTAATTATCCAGTTTGTAGCAAACATAAATGAAAGTCAAATAAATCTCAATAGATGGCGTTCAAATCGTATATGAATCTAAACAAAATTCGAATACCCAAGTGTCTTCGTACAAAAAGTACACTTATTTAGTAACCACATACATATCTATTTGACCCTCCTTCAAGGATTGGTTAGGCCGATCGTGCACTGCCCACATCTAGCGTCCTCCTGCCACCTTGACTATGTCGTCGGTCCCCTGGTGGGCAGCCAGTCTACCCAGAGAACCTTTCGGCCCCAAAGGCCATTGCACGAGCGATGTACCTCGCCCCCTGCCACTACAGACAAGCAATCTTTCGAGCTACGTCAGTGACTTTGGTTCCTATATTCACATGAACTCTGTGATCAAAAAGTAAGATGAAATTGTCATTTAAAACTGCCTAGCATTAGGAAGGCAGGTAATTTTTTTCAAGTTGGTAGCACTGTCTATAACATTTGCCTAGCGTCTGTCTAAAGTTTGAATATCATTTGGCTCAGACCAAACCATTTTGAAGGTTCATGTCTCAAACGGCTCAACGTGGTTCTTCGCAACTTTTGTTTGACAAAAAGTCGACTCATGTAATTCCACAACCACATTATTCGTCTGATTTGAATCTATGTGACTTCTAGCTATTCAGTTAATTCAAAAGGCTAATGCGGAAACACAATTTTGACATGGTTGAAGAGATTTAAAATAGAAGGTCTTGAAGGATATACTGGAAAAAGACTATTCTGATGTTTTGAAGCGTAGAAAGCATTGGCAAAAGTATGTTTTATCAGATGGGGATTACTTTGAAGGTGATAAAATCAATTTGGAATAATAAAGAATTTACATTTTATAAACAAATTCACCTTACTTTTTTATCATCACACTATATCTAGGTTTAAATTAATACAATAATGTTTAAAACCGATTCTGGGCAGCAATACATACATCTCATCTGCATCAGAGATCTAGGATATGGTCTAAAGATCAACGCTACAATAATAATATAATTGCGAAGACTGGATTGTATCCATGTGGACTATCTTGCAAGTACCAAAAATATGTCATGTCCCAATTACTGAAACATTAAATAAACATTTTGCTCTGCAAATAAATTCTGTATATTTGTACTTTGGAAGAGTATAAACTGAGATTGAATATTCTGATTCATATATCGATCATTTCACAGGTTGATTGGGAATAGGTGTAAAAGTACAAACAAATACATATATACATTTACGCCTCTGGCAATTACATCTATAACCAATCATCTGTATTTACCAGCTAAATGAAAAAAAAAACCATAATTGCTTTTAGAGACAGGATTTGTTCCGCAGTCCAAAAGTTAAGAATTATGTTGTTTTATAGCCTACATTTCAGAGTGATCTATATAGGGTAAATATATATATATATATTTTTTATACAACTATTGATATTTAATGTTTTCCCTTTTACTTGTATATAGCACAGGTTAATTCTAGCTATATGCATGGATTGACAATTTTTTAATTCTTAAATTATGTTAAACATATTCATTCTGTTCACTGCAAAAATTAATTTATTACACTTATTTTTTTTTAATGAAATAAATAATATAATAATTTTTTTTAATAATTAGCCAAACACTGTTGGCACTGATAAGTGTTACATAACTCCTGAAGATTCCCCATGGAGGGGTGAAACACGTGTTGAGTGATTTAACGGCGGTAGTTGTATAATTCGCATTGTTTGCCGCATGCGCATTTATCAGTGGTCTTGCGGGCGGTGCACTTTGTTGCACGACACGATTGCATGAGTGGAAGTGGCTAAATATTGGTCCTTTTCTTACTTAAGATAGACTTCCGCAAAATAACGCCTGATTTCATTAAACAATAAAATAATCTCCGAATTCTTGGATCAAGAAGCCGTCTCCATAGTTTCATAGATTTCTTCACATTATGAATCAGAATATTCAAGCTATGTGGACATTGGTAAGACAAAATACAGGTAAATTGAAGTTACAAAAAATATAACAGATAATATTGGCACAGTTTTGTAAATATGTTCTACTTCATTAAAAATATATATTTATATATGATAATTCACTGACTACAATCGTCTGTCTCTTTCACTTATAGACGATCACTTGAAAGGGCACTATATTAACTATTAATTTCTAAAGTGGTCTTTACTTACTCCCAAGGGTCCAGTGAAGACTCAAAAGAGTTCCATGGTGACAAAGTAAATAAGGGTTCACAAGCACGTAATATATTTTTGACACCAATCACTAATCTCACTTTTTAAACTTGGTGATGAAAATTTCCTAACACTGTAATTTTAACATTTTTGGCGTGTCTTGGAAATATTTATCAAATATGTAGAATTCTCTGGAACCAGCAATACGTTTAAAATGTTTCATGAAAGTAAAAGGGGCCCAGGAACCTTTGATATAGACACTTTTCAGTATAGAAGTATTTATAACTATTCTTCCTGTAGTTATAACTCAGGCCGCATGCTGTTTCAAGTCGAATATTTCCATAAGAAGTGGTTCTATAGGATTCACGTCTAAATACACCCCAGTAACTTCTTCTGCAAGTTTCCGTAGTTCTAGAATCTTCTGGATTAACTTCAAGAACGTGGACTTTGCTTCGCAGCCTGGGTATATACTCTCTAAATACCTCCGTAAAAGATAGTAGTAGGAATTCTGAAAATAAAATCATATCAGTTACAGGATGTCCACTACTGAACATAAGCCTCGGAGATTTCCAATAGGCATGGTTGTAAGACAGCATCCAGCCTCTTTCGTTGATCAAAATCATCTGTCCACCTACTTCAGTTTAAAAACTCAAGTAGGTGGACAGATGAATTGATTTTAAATTTTTCTAATTTTATTATTATTCATTTAGAATTAAATGTTTATTTAGGCTGTAGTAGTGGAAAGGATTGTGTTTATTATTAATTCACTCTGGAAAACAGGTTGAGAACCTGAGAAGAGATGTCAGAAGAAATTCAGCAGGACTATGTACATGTGTGGGGACATACCATAATTACCACACTTGGCAGATGGCACTGTGGTATTATGGTACGCAGGGGACGCTGCTGTCCATCCTTTAGAAACTTGTTTGTGAGCAGTGGCAATTCTATATAACTAATGCACACGGTGTGAATTATATGAGATTGTATTCCGGGAATCAAACCAGCGACCTTCGATTGCAAGTCTCAGTTCTCTACCGCTGGGCTACGACTGCTCAAAACATTGAAATAGCGTAGAGGTGAACATAGTCCCAATGTGTGGTAGATTGGTAACTTTGGTAGTATTTTATAAGACATATTACTGTCATTTAAGCTGTGCGATTTTATCTTACGCACGTTTTTTCGCTATTTCAATTAAAAGTATATCACTATTTAAGTGATTTTGGGTGATGAAATTTGATGATTTGCTTTTTTTTCTTTTTAAACTATTGTTAATATAGCTTTGTTTATATATTCGTGACTAGCTAAATGTGTTTCATGTTAACTTTGTAGAAACAAAGATAAAACTTTAATATGAGATTAAGTGGATATAAAGTATATCCTTGCTGTACCATGACTAATGAAATTCCACAATTAAATAAATAAATAAAATTTTAACTCTGGAATACGTTTTATTTATTTAATTCTTCTTTTCTAAAAACCAGATTTTTTTAATCAAATTCCGCAAAACATTATCAAAATAAATTGATTGATTGATAAATAAATTGACAAAAATTGAATATTTTTAAATAAACTTATATTTAAATGACAAGAATCCTTGGCAATTATGTTAAACTTTTTTAAAGGATGTGTTGTGGGGTTTCTTCCTGCTTCTTCTCCAAAACTATAACACTTTGCAAAGCAGAGACAACAATAAAATATTATAAATTGAGCTAGTTATATAAATATATAATACATAGACACATATGTGTATATACATATAAAAATGAGGGGGGAGATGGTCCGGCTCACCTGTTCCAGCTTGATGACGTCACGGTGGACAACCTTGGCTCGATCCGGTGTGAACAGCAAGATAGCAGACATGATCAGGATCACGTGCTCATCGGTGCGCCAGCGCGCCGCGAAGGAGCTGATGAAGGCTTCGTGCGACCTGTATATCTCACCGGAGGCCAGCTTCAATACGTCTGTTCTTATGCTGCCGTATTGCTTCTGACTGTGGGGAAGCTGCCGCAACAACATTATTTGTATGAACGCTTACTACCGATAGATGGCGCTAATAGTCTATTGCCTCGCGCTATCTTTTGTCACGGGTAGTCACATAATATCATCGCTGGATATCAAAGAGCGTTAGTTCAAGCTGATTTCCTCCTATCGAGCGTCCAGAATAGACTTTGGGGATCTCTCAGACTGTTAATATGACAGAAAGTAACTTTTTTTTTCTTTTTTTTTAAAGAGTATATTGACCATCTGCTACAAGTGGATTCTGGGCTTCTTCGGCTAACTTGAACCAGAGATAAGCTGGTTGTCATATAGAAAGAGACCAAGAGAGTCACCAACCCTATGGGCGGACTCTGTACGGGTGGTGATAGGCCTCACAATAACTGAAGCAGTAGCAATAGCAATTTAAAAAGCAGGTCATATAGATCTGTGACCATGGTCGTAGCGACCAAAATTTCGAATGCAAAATCTCCAATTTATTTGTGATAAATTTTATCAGATTTTTTAATAATCCCACAAAACTATTTACAAAATTCAAAAAGCATATTAACATAAATTAACATAAGTAGCTAATTATTCAATAAACACATTTTTAAATGTCAAGAATCCTTGGCATTGATGTCACCTGATTATTTTGATTTCATTTAGGCTATATCTGATATATATACGTTTATATATGTATATATAAGCATTTTGTATTTAGACGCGCGATAGAGGCAAAGTTCTCATTTCAATTTTAATGTAGGTTGTTCACCCCTGTTCTATGTATATAATGACTTGAATTACAAATACCTCCCACTGATTCCTTTGTCCATCATACGTCATCGTGCTGCGCAGAACCATCATTTCTATACATCCGCCTTTTAATAGAGCCACCTGAAATATGAAAATTAAATCATCATCATTTCTGTTGTTCATCACTTCTGGATAATAGTCTGAGTGGTGGTAGCCATGACCTGGTCGGTTCTGGTGACCCTGCTGTTCAAGCTAAGCGTTACCATGTAACTTTGTATTTAGCAGAGTGAGGACATTCATTTACTGACTTATTTGTGATTTGTAAACTAAATAACTTAATATATAATATTTAATAATATTAATACTAATATATGATATCTAATATTTTGTTAAATTCCACAGGTAGTATTGTAATAATAAGATATATGTGAAATTACCTGATCTTCCTCGCACATGTTTTTGAACGCGTTGATTTTCTTCGCCATTTTGATAAAGCGCCTTATTGCTACAGCCGTAAGGTTCACTATTGTAATCAGTCTCGGATCGTGTTTGCCGTCGCCGCTCTGGAAAAATAGTAACTGATTGTACCATCTTGTATTAAACTAAATCTACCAATTGGTAGTTTGGTAAAGTATATGGCAACACTTAGAACGCAGTATAGCATTTTCTGCGGTTTTGCAAATCTGAAGGATGTAACAAAGTGGAACAAAACAAAGGTGGAATATTAAAAAATATGAAAATATTTTACCCGTACATAGCTCGTATTGTATAAAAAAGTTTTTGAATATTGAATAAAGAAAATTATAAAAAACAAAATTAAAATCGTCATTGTTAAAATTGACGCCATAGTGGAAGTTAAAAAAAATGAAAGAAATTGCAAAGGATGAAAGAGAAGATAAAAAAATTAAATGAAAAAATAATTGTAAAATATATCTGAGCCCCAAAAATAAAATGAGAGAACAAGAAGGTCCCGAAAAACGGGGACCAAATAAAAAAAAAACTTTTACAAGTTCTTTAAGATGGCGACCAATGACAAGGGGTATTTGAGGCATCTTCCTGGATGCTGCTTGTTCAGGATAAGTTGGACATGGACTTGGTCCAGACGTTCACTAGTACATTCACAGGTTTAAGCTCAAGGAAGGTCCCTCATGCATCTGTGTCCAGCTGTCTCGAATTTGGCGCAAAAAGAGCAGATTACCGGCTTCGGTAGAAAAAAAGGATAGAGTAGGGCACCATCACCTCACTAGTGATTAACAAAGAAAGTCCACGGACCTGCCTAGACTTCTGTAGGAAGGTTATAGGATATATAAGCAATAAGAGTCAGCAAATAAATGGTATTGGTGAAATTATTTAAATTAACAAAAAAATGTAGGGTTTTGCACAGAAAGCTATGGAAGATATGCAAGATATTGTGAAGGGAAAAAGAGAAGTTAATAGAAGATGTTAAGAAGGATGACAGAGGAATATGACAATGATAATTATCAGTGAAATATTATTAATTGCATATATAGTCTTTGCTTTACCACGGTAGCGGAGATTTTTTTCCATGAAAAAATTAAACTAAGATTTTACTAGAATTACATCTATATCAGGGGTGGCCAAGCTCTTTGACAGTGCAAGCTAATTTTCAAAATTTCTAATTTTTGATAGCCGCAATTGAATATGCATTTAAAACACACAAAAGAATCTTCTTTTTTCCAAAAATCATAATTATTAAAATTATTTAAACAAATGTATAAAATATGTGCATTGAAGTTAGATATAATGGCACATGTATATGACAGCACTCCTAATAGTACTTAAGATGCCGGTTAGTTAATTATGATCGGTGTTTGGATTTCACTAATTTTATGCTGGAACAATAATTATTATTATTCACATCTGTATTTTGTTTCAATTTCCCAGCAGCTGACATAGGTTATATGAAATTAAATATTGAAATAATTCGACAGTCAATCGGAGCCAAAAAATAATTGTTCAAGAGCCGCAGTTGGCTACCCCTGGTTTATGCTAATAAACCTAGGAATACCTTCAGTCCAGCCGTGGTCGCTGTATCGCCTATAAGCTGAGACACGTCGTCGTCTATGGGCGCGTGCAGGGCTTTGTTGGCGACGATCAGCTCATTCAATTTTGCACGCTCCACCTGTGATAATAGAGTTCTTATTTCATTGTTTAATGGAAGAAGTCTTCATAGAACATTCTAGATAACATTTTTCGTTTTTTGATTGAAGTTATGTTTTACAGTGGACACCATGGACTGGAAAGCCTAGAGGATCTTAATAAGGTGGACAGAAAACAATGAACATTAATAGGTGCCGAATGAAGGTCACATGATCGGTTCTATTTGAGAAGTCTACATCCAGGAGTGAACGTCTTATGATGATATTACCTCATTAAGCTCTCGGGAAGAACCACTGCATGCATTCACGGAGGTGTAAGCTTCAAACTCCAACTTAATGGCCTCACAAAGTATAGATTCCATCGAGTTAGGTTCTATTCTGAAATTAATATTCACATGAGATTTTTTGTGTAAAAGGTTTTTGTTTTATGATCTCCGTTTTTGTGGGACCCCTCGCCCTCTGACTTGTATGGGATAAGGAGATAATGAATTAGGGTAAAATGAGTTTTTCAATATTTACTCCCTATTCTATTTCTTCCTTCGCATATCTTTCATTCATTCCTTTTATGCTTCACATGATCTTCCATTCGCCACTTGCAGATCCTTATTCTTATAATTTACTATGTTACTACTTTTTTCAAAAATCTTACTCTTAATAGTTTTTTTTACAATGTCTCATAATTTATTTTCTTGACTTTTGCAAGTCACCATCTTGTCTATTTCTGAATCGGGTTTCCTTTTGTTGCAGTCTGCGCGACTTTTCTGCGGAATTCTAGAAATAATGGGCGCAGGTTGTTGTTGTCCATGAAGGAGGCAATTCTTTCTTCCTCCTTGACTACCTACCTTTTTCTCTAACTCAACCTAGACATCAAGGTGGAGTCCTATAAATGCAGGACAGTCGGTCCAAGGTGCATATTGTCATATGTTGCTAAATGAGGTAGTTTAGTTTTCAATTACACATTGGGCTTTTCTTGGAGTTTGTCTCCGGATTCATATGTAATTGACGGCGCATTATGAAATATGTCTATACATGAGTGAAAAACATTTTCAGCCCAAGACGACATATTATCTTCATCATGTCTATATTATGATGATCAATTGTCTGTGATTGAAATAGAGACCATTACAGGAACAAGAACAGAATAGCATAAAATTAATTTACTTTTGAATAAGCTAGGATTTTATAAAATTTGCAATGTAGTTTATTTTTATGTAATTTTTTGTTATACATGCTTATTTCTTATCTTTTCCTGCTATTTAATTGTGGATTGATATTGATTTATATGACATCCTGTATTGTCATTAAGATGTCACCATATGTATAATATATGTTAAACAAATATGTCACCTTTCCACATCCTGAAGGATATCCCTGGCCTTGTTAACATCTGGATTATTACTTGTGGACGGCATTTCTTCACAGATGTGACTCTGTTTTACTTCTTTATGGTACATTGCGGCATCTCCATTCGTAAGTATTGATCTGAAATTATGTAAATATCTAATGCTAATAAAACTTATTTGCATTTAATTAAAAATAAGTTATATTTCCATATACATTGAGCCTTATGGTCAATCTTAAAATGGTTACTTAATATGTTTTATATAGAATGGCAGATGAATGTGGGTAACTTGTAAATATATGTGTATTCAGCCCTAATGAGATGCCCGGGTTTTCCAATCTATTATATGGAGCAGAGACCTGGACACTGAAGCTTCCGGAAAATTAGAATATTATAGCCCTGAACATGTGGTGTGATTGAGACAGATGCTTAGAATCCCATACTACATATTACTCACCAAAAGAGATATTATAGTTGTCTGTGCAAATATGAATCCTCTAGTTCTTTAGACATGTTACCCATAATGAGGACTTTATGGAATGTGTAGGGGTGCAAGGAATAGTGGAATGCAAGAGGTTTTTTGGATACTTCAATGAGAAGGTAGTCATCATCAAAACTATCACTAATCACTGAGTATATAAATGCCAAACACGGAGCTACATGGGCAACAGGGGCAACAAAACCTACCAGGGTATGAACACTACCACTAAGACAAGGGAATATCCAGCAGTGATGAACAGCATGAAATGATGGTGATTTGATTTTTAAACATTTTTTTTATTTAAAAAAATTTTTCAAACGAATTTTCAATTATTAGTTTTAATTTTCATATTCCAAGTGACTCTATTCAGTCGGGTACATGACCACAACCAATTTGATGATATTGCGCAAATGAGGAGAATGTATTGTCTCACTTATATTTGCATAGAACATGAAATCGAAAAAGATGATTTAAAACCACAAAGCACCCATATACAATGTGTTAACAATAACTTTTTTAATAAATCCTGAACAATGCTTGGCATGGCATATATTGGCAATCTGCAAACACTGCATACATAATGCCTCTTATGCAAAAGGAGAGTTTAGACCTTAAAGGCTTCTATTAGGGGGACCAGAAAGTAAAGTCACTCTTGAGTTAAATTCACACAACTATATTTTTAACGAGTTTTTATTTCTTATCAACAATTTATTCAAATTCGTTATTAACAACCTTTTGCCATCTAGTATATAAATTTATAATATCAGTAAAAATTTATTGTTATTTTTTTGGTAAAAAATGTCAACGGAAACAACATTACTCTCTCTGGTCCCCTTAATATACTAACTGTGGCACACCCACTGTTGTAAATTATAGATAGAAATATTGAACTATCCCTAAATACATTCATTCATTTATTTCTGGCATAAGACTTTCTTAAAGATTGCTTTCACTTGACTTGTGCCTTGACCTGGACTATGGATCTACAATTCAACTTGGACTTGGTTTATCTGAGAATCCACACTTAGCTAACCTAGGTAAAAGTAATATTCCTTTTAAATAACAAATCTCTAATATTTTTATGGTTCCTGAGATGTGATCAGGAGTTAGTACATTGGTGGAAACCACATGGAAAGGGTGATAGATTATAGGTGTATAAGCTTTGAACGGTAATTGTTTAGTTCATTTCCTGTCAATTTAAGTATGGTACATCTTATTGAGACTTCTTATTATTAGTCTTATTAGATTCTTATAAGACTTACTATTTGTCCTTGCAGACTTTGTACTGCCAAAAGTTTTTGACCAGTCACATTCCAATAAAAAAAATATATTTTTCATAGTCTATTAATTTATATAGGTTAATTAGAAATAGGTGTAAAATCTTAAAGATTTTTTGCTGACAAATGAACTACACATTCTTTTAAACTTTTACACCTATAAGTAATGACACAGTAAATAGATTTTAATAGAAGAATGTATAAATACCTTATGCTGTTATGCTTAGGCGGATTCGAATACAAGCTATCAACGCTATCACAAACATACGAATCAGCAACTCTCAGATCATATATTGACCTATCAATAACAGTTTTCTCATCTATTGGGTAAACTTTCATAGTGTACGGCAGTTCTGAGCTTTGTACAGGAACATACTGATGATGAATGGGTGGAGAATTTATGGAGACATCTAATTCTCCACTTAGTGGTGATTGTACTGTGCTGTTTGGACTGCATGTCGTACTGTTGAGGACGTCATACTGGACTATACAAGGATCGGAAGTTTGGGCACTATAATTTCTATGAGATAATACATTGTCTCGTTTAATGTTCTTAGAGCTTGTCACAGCGTCTTCTGGATCACAAAGCTGCCGCTTCTTGGCTCTATTCTCTTCTATTTTTCTTCTCTTTTCCGCTTTAAGTTCGTCCGACATTATAAATTCCTTGACCATGCCAATAGAAAGGCATTTCTCCAGACGACATTTCTGACAGAAACGACGCGTTACGACAGTAATCTCACAGTTATTAGTAAATGGACACTTAAACTCCTTAGTAGCTAATGCATTGCGCCTGAAGAACGCCTTGCAACTCTCACAAGTTACTGCATTGAAATTATACCCTAAAGCCTTGTCGCCGCAGACAAGGCAGATCTTCTGCAAGTTGGATGGAAGCTTCTTCTGGGAAGCTGCGCCTTCCACTGTTTTGACGTTCCCACCATCGCTGTCCATTTTAACGATTAACTATAAAGAAACTAATAAGAGAATAGAACAATATTTGCTTTTTAACATTGTACTGTGTTCATGCATCGCGCGATACATGAAAGTGATAAACGAGTAGTGAAAGACACAAAACGCTGTCGGGAAGGACAGATAACGCGATAATTCACTGAAATAAAAGATAAATAAATCAGGCAAAGATACAAATTGTATTGGGTGACTAATGTCAAATTATCAAGTCGGTGTTGCAATTGTATAAACTTTCTACCGTTTGTAAATAATTTGGTATTAAATGTTAATTACGTTAATTGAAGAAATGCAATAACTAAAACATCGAAAACTATGTAATGAAGTTTTTTAAATTTTAGTTCCAATCCAAGGGTTTTTAAAAACGTCAAAATAATTTAGTGTATAGATATTTGGAAAAATACAAACATTCAAGTGTTACAGCAAAAAATATTTGAGTTTGAGTTTGTAATGATAATTCTGTTTGACAAATTTTTAGCTATAGTTCGTAACTTTACGAGTAAATGAAGTTTCTCCATATTAATCACTATAAAAACTATCGAGCGAGGTATACTAAATGGCTATTCCAGGCGGAATACTTTTGCGAAATTATTTTACACATTAAATGAATTTCCTAATTCGACAACCCTACTATTAGGTAAAGATGCCACTAATCATGCTGTGGTATTTTGACCTAACGTAAATATCATTACCTTTGTTCATTATTACAGAACTAGTTGTTGAAACTGTTTGCACGTTAAATACACAGTAACATGACAACATAACTATTATTATTCAACACCAAGCTCTTATCTTAAGCTCGATTTTTGGAGCTGCACAAACACAAATTGACAGATGCGAAGAAAAATGACAATATTTGGACTAATAGCGACGTTACCTGAGTGAAACACTTTTTGGGCTGCCAGAATTTAATCTATAATCTACCCAAATGCACAAAATACAGTTCGTATAACAAAAAATGGTTTTAAACTAATATTTGTGTCCGCGGTCGTCGTAGGTCAAGTTGCCCATAGAAAGTAAAGTTGCCACAATTGAAGGTAGTAAAAGGGCTAATTGTACACTTGCGGGAATAATATCGTGAAGGTTTTTTACTATCGCGAGACGCATGAGTCGACGATTATTACCTTTTTGCTTGTAGCATGATGTCGATTAAAGTTTGCAGCTTAGCAAATGAGCAAAAAATGAGTAACAAGCAAAGCATTAATGAGTCTCCGGGAGCGTGGTGCCTAGTTTATAGTCTTGTTACTGCTCGTTGGCTCATTGGTTGGCTTTAAGTTTGATGGGTAGTTGGTCAGGAATTGCAGCATAGCTATTGGGCGATAAAATATAAAGATTCAAATGTGTCAGCTAAAAATTTATACCAAAACTGGTTTTATTTAAATATTTATGAAATGTAATGCTAATTAAAGATTTGTTAATTATTTCTACGATAATTAATTGAAAAGTTATTTAAAGAAAAAGAGAAGCGGAGAAATTTTTCTGTAATTGTTTCTGATTATCTTAATACATTGATTTATCGCATTTATTTTATAATTGAATTATCAGATGATTGTGACACGATTGTCATTGTCATTGTAATTCTTATCAGATGTTTATCTGTTGATACTTGCGCTACTTCCAACTTCATTCACAAACTTTTAAGACAAAATCACTCGCAAAAGTTTTATTTAACTAAAATAATCTTTATATTACAAAGAGTATTTAATTTCATTTTCAAAATATGCATATATATAAAATGAAACGCCAAAAAATGTTAAATATGATCATAATAATACTTGTGCATTGCGGTAGTTTTTAAACACTGCAGTAATGCCAGTTAAAATAATATATAATCCTAATAAATAGTGTACTCTTGTCTATTCAGAGCACGTAACATTTCTAACATGATTCATTAATATTATATGATTCACCAACACGTGTTAATCTAAAATGATTTACTTTACGCGTAAAATGTGATATCAGCCTTTTGTGTTTAGTCTTTCAAATGCATTTATTATTTAGCTGTTACATAGTAATAAACAATTTCACTTCCACTGTTATAGGTACGTGACATAACTGTCGCGGATAAACAAAAAATTGTTACAATTAATCAACATAAACATAAATGAGGAAATGTAGATTTTTAGATAGTCAGCGAAATAAGAAGCGTGTCGCAGTCAAAGAGAAAGATAGTGGACTAACGTTTAAATGTCTAATTTAAAAATATAATGAACATAATATGAACTTACTTTTGAAATAGTTTAATGCGTAAAAAGTAATTAAAATATATTGTTACGAGTAATATCGTTAGCAAGCATTGAGAGATAACTTTTTGGGTATAGAATCAATTACATTGTGTTTTAATCCTTTTTATCTATTAAATATATTTTTTAACTTTTCATGTATATCTAAGAAGTGTTGCATGCATCCTTTTATCAGTAAATTATGCTACTGGCATATTATATGACGCCGGGTTACTTTTTTTCCTGTTAACAGTTAACAAGATGAAACACAATAACTTTTTTTTTTAATTTTCAAATATCTTAAAACACATAATTTTATTAAAATTATCAAATAGGCTTGACTAGACTGTACTTGCTATTTACAACAGTACCGATCTATTTCGCAATAAGACATTTGTGTTAATGTCTGATTTTCACATTTTACCGTTGCAGTAATATGACCTTGTTATATCAAGTCTATATAAGTAATTTTATTGAATATATACTGATAGTTTTATTAATTTATCTTTCACCGATGGATTCTTTATTCAAGTATTTAATTATATTTATAGAAACTTTGGCATTGTTGCCATGTGCATGGAGCGACACCTATAGCGCACAGATATGGACCGAAAGCCATGTCAATCTCGTGGACTCCAAATTTTTGAGTTTTACTATAGACCCTAAATATCTTTTCACTTCCAGTAACAACTATAACAGGTGAGACTTTTATTTTTAGCTTAAATAGCTCTTAGCTTAAAAGCTGCTAAATCAGAACGCGATTTTTACCGAATATATTTTAAACGTATTATACCAAAAGCTTTCAAAGTAATTTTTTAGGAACGAATAGTCATGATCAAATTTAAGTCGTTATCTCAAAAAAAAAAAGATTTTTATTTTCAGTGTTGTCAGCTACAAGTCCTAAATTTTTATTTTTATTATACCATAATACTTATAAAGTTGGCCGATAGAAGTTTTAATTCTCCATACACTGGCAAGTTATAATTATTTGAAAAGAATTTTTTTGTTTCGAATTTAAACTTTCTTCCAAGCTTTTAACAGTGTCATAAACCTATCGGATGCTAAATTTATTTTAACTACCAATCTCCAGTCATAACTTCATAGATGCGTTTTTTTTAATATATGTGTTGTCCCTATTTGTCCCATGGCATGAAACCAAACCGAATAGCACTACACGACAGACAGAATAGGCAATGTATACAATCAATTTAATACAAAAACCTTCGATTCGGACATTTTTGGAAAATAAAAATACTTTCATAAACGGAATTCTAAAACAATTTAAATAATATACTTGTAAATTATATAATTCTTATCAAAAACATTCAGGAGGCGCAAGACCGATGTACGTGGCGATCTTTGGGGCAGGCACTACCTTGCAGTTAGCGTCTATTGGCTGACATGAATGAATGAATGATTGAATGAACGTTAATCATCAATGAAACAGAAAATTATTATTAAACGACTCGCCAATTAATAATGACATAAGACACGAATAATCTGTGATAAATTTATTATATAATAGCTAAGATTTTATGCTTATTTTCAGTAAACATTGCCTTTGTATGGCGTCCTCTTTGACACCAGCGTACCTTCGTATAGCTGGACCATCCACATCTCGCATGGTCTTTGATAACTTCACTATTTATATGGACAATTATAAAGACCACGATAAGCTCTTATCGCCGATCTCCGGTGGAAGAGACCGGCGAATGTCTATGAGTCATAAGCAGTGGGGAAAGTTCGTCCGTTGGGCGCAAAAGACAGGATTCAATTTGGTGTTCGCTTTGGATAATGAGGAGAAAATGGCGTCCGATATGTGGGATCCTCATGCAGCTCTCGGAGCCCTGACGGTGGCGGAAAAAGCAAACGTGAGCGATGTTGTCTGGCAACTTGGTTACGGTAAGTGTTGCCATGTCACTAGTAGCTTTGACTAGTGACTGCAATAGATATCTTTAATACACACGAATTTTTATAGGACTACTAACTTACATAAATTAAAAGTAACCATATCAATAATTAGGTTCTGTTATGTCTATTGTTTCTGCAGATGTTAATGCTAGTACTGATGTATTGACATTATACATCGGTACCAGCATTAACGTACGTACGAAACGATAAAGTCTCGTCTGTGTTTAAAGATTTTCTCAGTCCATGACACGTTTGGACTCCGTATCTTTAAGGACGCCATTATACCGGATTTTAATCTGATTCTAATTTGGATCATATCGAACACTTAAGGAATTCTTTTCATGACGCAAAAACAAGTCACTTTAAACAATCCTTTATGGATTATAATAATAGAATGATAAATATAGTAATATCTATACTTTTCTCTCTCTATGACTTCACCTATGCTGAGGAAGCGAGACAGGTGTTCTCATATCTGCTCCACAATCTACTTGTGCGTTTCTAAAATAGGCTCAAATAACTCACACAGAATAGCCTTGGTTAATCCTACACCTCGAGGTATTTAAGTTCCTCTTACTTTTACTGTGGGTAAGTTACTAGCGACCAGGATCCGGTAGATGTCATGAAGGAAGACGTTCACTAGAAGGACGAATAACATAGTTAAGAGGCCTATGTATATATGTACATGATATGATGACGATAAAGTCTTCCTGTGTACTAAAATCACAACAGCCCTCTACCAGGTGCAGCATGATGATGATAAAGCTTCACTCGTTACAATAAGGAGGGAACCAGTTAACGTGGATGTTTTACTAACTAAACTAACTTCACAGAGTGTACCAACCAGACAATAGAAGAATATTTAAATGACTTGGAGACATTGCGAGTGATCGTGGAGACATTTATCCCGGCCAAGAGGGCCTCGTGGCGAGTGGTAGCTGGAGATATAAGTCCTTGCCTTCAGGCAAACTCCAAAAGTGACTTCAAGGACTACGTCACGTTGTCCAACGATATGTTGGACGCCATATTTCTTAACGGGTGAGTATGATGTTCTTAATCCTGCATGGATCAGATTATAAGATGCGTATTTACCAAAATTTATTAACGCTAGGAAATTATGTAAGAACTATAATAACCTACGATATAGTTAAGATTGCAGTAAGTCTCTGGATGCAGGAAGCGCAAGATTGGTCATTCTGGCGATATTTGTGGGAGATTCGTGAGAAAAAAAAAGAGTTAGTCTTTACTTTGCAGTCAAAGTAGAGTTGAGTAGCCATATTTTACATTTGAATATTTCCCTAGGAACTCATCAGCAATTCAATTGGAGAAAATGTCGGAGTCAGACCGCCTCAAACTCCTTAAGTTCCTAAGCAGAAGTGAAACTCCTTTGTGGCTGACGGAAAAAGTCCAGCCGCAGTACAACGAGTTGGAAAGAGCAGCCGACTGGCTCGCTAGCCTTGGCTACTCTGCGAGGAACGGCTTCTCCGTGCACTTCAGGGAGCTGGTGGAAGGCGAGCTTCACGAGCCAACGCTGGTAAGATCTTCTGGTTACCTGGATGGGAAGGATTTGGGAGAGGATTCTGGTTGGTGAAGATGAATGCCAATGCATTGTAAAGAGATCTTCTTAACTGGAAGTGGGACCTTTCTTTATCAGGCGATGGACTGTGAATTCACGAAACGCCAAGGAGTTATGATTCTCCTCTTTGTACTGGTTTTTCAGTCAGCGCCGTACACTTCTGTCTACACCATCATTAACATAATTCACTGGTGGACATAGGCCTCCCCCTTTTTCAATAGAACTGATATGAAATAGGCCTAGATCCATCGTTTTTTGATGACTTAAACATGGTCATCTGTCAACTGTTTCGGACGTCCTTCACTGCGCTTGTCGGTCGGTGACTTTCCCTCTAGAACCTTATACTACCAGCGGCTATATATCTTCTATGCGGTATGTGGCCACCTGCTACCACCTCAACTTGCCAATCCTTTGGGCCATATCTATTACTTTGGCTCGTCTACTAATGTCCTCTTCTCTGATTTTATCTTTTGTACAGAAATTTCGAGCATGGTTCCATCTCCTCTCCATGGCTTGTTAAGTTACTTACTATTAACACGTTCACTGCGGGCCCAATTTTGAAGAACTTTCAGCTGGTGCGGCTGAAGTCGAATCAGCCTCAAGCTGAACTTCCTAGTAGTGCGGTTGAGGCCTTTTCTGCCTCATGTTCATCAATATTTTTTTACAATATTGAGTCAATGCTTTGCAGACAAATAAAAAGCTATATTTTTCTTTGTCATACTTTATACGGTTGAGTGTAAACAGCCGCCGCACTAGAGAGAAAACACGAGTTTTACGCGCCGCACCAGTGCAAAGTCTACCATGAGGCTGAATTGACCTCAAGCCGCAGTGAACGTGTTAAGTAAACACTTAGTCTAGTCTTGTGATTTTGTATACTATATAAATAATTTATTTGATTATCAGAGCTTTTACATGGCGCTTCTATACAAGAACCTGGTAGGAGAGCGAGTGCTCGATGTGAACATGACAGTTTCTCAAGCAACCATGTTCGCGCATTGTACATCGCTGCGTCACAAGCCGGTATCAGGCGCCGTGACTCTCTACGGAGCTAACATGGACGATGAACCGGCGAGGTTTTCGATTAAACTTTCTAAAAAAGAAGACGGTGGTGATATAATGCAGTTTATCTTAGGCCATGATAATAAAGGGTAAGCATTCATTTATTCGCTTTACTTTTATATCATAGAGGAGGAATGATGAAGGGGTTCGACTGACGTATCTCGAAGAATGGCTCAGTTGATCAGGAGTGTCTACCATGAGCTGGTGGGTAAGGCAGGAGTGGGTCACCCTCTAGGTGGACCGATGACCTAGTCAAGCGGGAAGACATCTTTGGTAGAGGCTTATGTCTTGGTGTCTATCAGCTGGATAGTGATGATAAGAAAAACGGGATAGTTTTTAGAAGTAGGTTAGGAACTATCAGGGTATAAATGAAATAGATAGAATGGGTTTTATCTAGAGATACGAGAACGAAAAAAAATTGCGAAGCAGTAATCTAGATATTCAAATGACTTTTATTATTGCTATTCTAGTGATCATTTAAATAATGCAAAAGATTCACAACTCGTCATTAACGACAATAATATTTCACACGCCCTGCTAAATGGCGAGTAAAAGATAAATGATAAATTCGAAATCAATGTATTTGGAATCAAATAAGTAATTACCAAGGTTGGGAGAAGTCTGATCTGATCATCATTGTTATCTTTAGAAGGGAGGGAGGCTTTGCTTTTCAATGGGCCTCTATCAACTGACATTAATGCTATAATGTATCTTTAATTTCAATTTCATGTGAAATTTTTATTGTTGTTATAATTTATGATTTATATCTTATAAGAAAATTGCGTATGCCGGTTTTTAATTTCGGTTAACAAGGATATATTTTTTCTTACTACAATATAGGTGTTAAATCATGGATAAGGTTTTGGTTTTGAACAAGTTTGTTATGTTATAGAAGCCATTAAGACAAAGTTCTAAATTGCCAAACACAAAGTCACCAATCACAGTCACTAATTGTTCTAACATAACTTCTGAAGATGCCCCGTGGAGGGGTGAAACACGTGTTGAGTAATTTAACGGTGGCGGTTGTGTGATTCGCATTGTTTGCGCATGCGCATTTATCAGCGGGCTGGCGGGCGGTGCATTTGTTGCTCGACTGCCACTGTATATGCGGAAGTAGCTATATATTGGTCCTTTTCTTACTTAGGATGGACTTCCGCAAGGTAACGCCTGATTCCATTAAATATTAAAGTTCAAAATTGTTTTTCCAGAAACATAGTAGTCAATGGCCGAGCAATGTATCTAGAGGGAGATATCCGACCAGCGGTCAAACGTGTGAGACCTTTCAGAACGCTTTTATTAAATCTACCACCCAAGTCATTTGGCTTTTGGGTCCTAGCCAACACACGAGTTGATGCCTGCATTTACAAAGATGAACTTAAAAAAGAATTTGAGCTTTTTGAAGCTTTGCCGGTTGAAGAAGATAGTAAAGAAGCAATAGATGTTGTAAAAGCAAAACGGTCGATACGTAAGCGTGATGCAAATTCAAAGGAGTCAATTGAATTTTTAGATGAACATCATTCCAACACCGACTCCGAAGTGAAATCTGAACATAATTACTTACGAAAACAAATAGACAACTTAAATGAAGAATTGAAAAATTTTTATGACCTTGTGAATGAACGTTCTTATCATAGTAAAGACGAATTGCCATCCAGAACAAAACGCCAAACATTTGATGCGGAAAATGGAAAGAATCCAAATAAAAAAGGTTTCAGATCTAAATTGTATAAAAACGTACACGGAAAACGTTTTGATTTTAAACCAAGGCTTTTAGATAAGTTATTGCAGTTAAAAGATGAAAAACTATCTCAACTTGGCAAGTTCAGATTTAGAAAAACGTCTAAAAGATCTTGTCCAGATTGCTCCGAAGAATATATGGATGAGCGCGAAGAAAAAAGAAGAAAGCGCAGGAGTGCAGTAAGAGAACAAACTTTAAGTAGTTTAGAAGATGTAAAAAGAAGTAAAGTGAAGAAATACAAATCGTATAAAGAGAGTACAGATAATGAAATCGACGCGGGAGAAGATTATAGCTCAGTTGGACGTATATTTCAGAAGTTAAAAGGAACTATACGAAATTTTCCAGTAGAGATCGAAGAAGAGTTGATTAAAGCTGATGATAAAGATTTGAGTGACAATGAGATAAGTTTACACACGAAACTGTCTAACGATGAAGCCTTTATAGATATTCGTGATAAAACAAATCCTGGGCTTCTTAGGTCCACATTTGAAGACTTGGTCTCTCTGGTGGCAGATCTAAATAAGCACTTGAATAGATTTTGGAATACGTTTACTTTCTTGGAATAACAATCGTATAGGTTATTTAGATTAAGTTATAGATACAAGTTTCTTTATTTTTGACTGATTTATTGTAAATATATTTTAAGCATTAAAGTAATTTTGATTTCCATTCGTGGAATTTTATTCAAGTCGTGATTATTTCGGCTTTGTTTATAATTTGACTTTTGTTTACAACACACAGGTTTAGGATACTTACCAGTGGAGAGTCTTTTTATTTTCTGTAGATAATAAACTAGTAAAATTTTCTTTGGAAACATTTGGTTTAGTACTCGGTCAAGAATATTACTATTCGTTGACATGACGTTTAAAACGACCTTTATTGTAATGAGTGTTTTACTTGTTAAAGTGATTATAAGAAAAACTCGTCTGAGTTTTTTGTGGGCCCTTTTTAGATATGGGTGCGTTCGGAAACCTTGTGGCTTCAACGATGCCATTATAAATGAGTTAAATCTCAAGTCATCCGAATTCGTATCTACACTGAAGATCGTTCTGAATTCTCTTAGATGGTCGATAGTTTTATTAACGCTCAGTGCCTGAGCTGCTATATCGGCTCCTGCTAAACTGGCGAGAAGTGCCAAATTCGACATATAGGCTCCTGCTACTCTGGCTAGAAGTGCCAGAGGCAACATATAGGCTCCTGCTACACTGGCTAGAAGTGCCAGAGCCGATATATCGGCTCGTGTCTCGTAGAGCTTACCTATTCGCACTGCGGAAAAACTCTGTCTTAATGTAACACGTAATAAATGATCTAATTCCATTATGAGATATTTAAAAATATATAGTTTTTCATTTTAACTTTGTGAAAGACGACCAAATATGGAGGCACCGAAATCTAACATAAACACTGATGGTGGCCGCTCCAGCGACATACAAGCTGCGGCGTCATTTGCTGTGACTTTAAGTTCTTGACGAACCTTTTCTAGATATACTTCATAATAATTAGTCCATATTATTATAATGAAAAGATGACTTTTTGTATATGCAAATATGTTATGTAAGAGAGAACTCAACTTTTAATATATATATATGAAAATTTGTACCTTTGTTATTTATATAATTTTTAATGAGTAGAGAAAAAATAGTCAATGTTTTTTTTTTACTTCATCCAAAGTATAAAATTTTTTTGATCATGTATATATTGTTTCTCCTAAGGTTTTTATACGCATTTTTCCAGACACTAGAGTCTAGAACTGTGAAATTCAGCCGGTTATTCTTGAATAGGCATATCTCTTTCGCCCGGCACAAAAAGGTTAAAATGGCGTAAGACGGTACAATAATTTAATGACTCTGTGTTTGGCATTAATCGGTGTAACATAGCTCCTGAAGATGCCCCGTGGAGGGGTGAAACACGTGTTGAGTAATTTGGCGGTGGCGGTTGTGTAATTCGCATTGTTTGCCGCATGCGCGTTTATCAGGGCTGGCGGGCGTGCACTTTGTTGCACCACTACCGCTGCATGTGCGGAAGTGGCTAAATATTGGTCTTTTTCTTATTTAAGATGGAGTTCCGCAAAATTACGCCTGATTCCATTAAATAACTTAATATTTGGAGGGATATAAAGGGTTTTATAAATAAAACAAGAGGCTGGTGGTACAATGTAATTATTTATTATTTAACAACATGTTAGATGCTCCACTTTCATATTCACTAGATGCTCCCATGAAAATGGCGACATCCACACTTTGTACGTAACTATTGGGGACGAATAAACAAAGGTAACGACCGCGACAACACAGTTAAACGAATCTGCAGCGAAAGCCTACCTTACGTGACTACATGTGACGGCGTGGAAACCTAATTCGTATGGGATGAACCTCAGAAGTTCGGCAGTAATCACGGTCAGTGCCTGCGAACTGAAAGCCTATAGGACCGTCAACAACAAGGTTCCACACAAGCTCAATCTGATTTAAATACCTAAAAACATTTCAACAATAGACCCCTCCAATACTCACCCATAATCCTAAGTTAAAATAACCGGTTTAGTTATAACTTTAACAAGACAACGAACGTACGAACCAAGTTCGTATAGGAGTCGAAGTTTTATTTTTTAAATCGTTTTACACATCTCTTTAAACATTTAATTTTTTTTTATTATGGTAAACTTGCAAATTTTAACACTAGATGTCACTAATATTAAAAGCTAATGCATTCAAATGTAGTCCACGACGATTAAGATAAAAGAAATATCAAATCTGAAAAAATATTTAAAATTACTTGAGTCTAAGCTCGGTATGCAACTTTAGAACAACCTTTACCAACAAGTAGGAAACAAGAGATACAATTTCAACAAACGAAATTTAATACTTTCACACTTAATATGGAAAGATACTTGTTCTCAATGCGATAAGAAAACTTTTTAGTTGGGTTTATTATAAAGATCTTTCCACACTATGCATGAATATAAACGCGTTGGAGATCGATGATGCTGTGTGTTTAAAAGCTCTCGTGTGTGGTGCTTTAGTGTCGTTATCTCTGGTATTGTTTTGCAAATCTCACTGTTAATCAATTTTAAAACGGACCTCAGGGTCTATGGGACATTTAACTTGTAGAATAAGTCTGTTGATATTTACTTTTAGATCTATAAACATATCACTCAGACTCAATTTAATCAATAAATTAAATGTTTTTCTTCACCGTAAACATAACACCGCCGTGGCTACTATATTCATATATTCAAATCAAGAAATCTATTAAACTTTTGCAACAATTACTAACAGTTTATAACAAGGTCCAACTCCGTATTAACGTAACTCTTAACGGTAGACGACGAAGCTCCTTGAAGTGAATTATTTATATATGCCATAGTTTATTGTTTAATAAATTAATTGCGAATATATCCGCACGGTTCAATTTTGCGACTACCCGCGTCAAATGTAACCACTAGCGCCATCTATGATCGTCGTTCTAAATTACAGTATTCCGACATTAACATTGTCGATGTCTTGCTTACTACACATGGCCTGATGTAAACGCGAATAAAACTCCTGCCTTAATAAATACAATAACAATGAAATATACACCCCTAAGACGTGTCGAGATATTAAAAGAAGTGAAATACAGTCAGAGGATAAGAAACTACGGTACGGAGATGGTTTAAGATGGCGGTATATAAATAGATAATAATAGATAACAATATATTTCATTTACCCTGAGTACGAAAGTCATAAGATTAATTCAATTTAAACTGATTTTGCTTTTATAGAAATTCTATGTTTTGGTCGCGATAATTTGAAAATCCTTAGTAATGCTACGGAATCAATATAAACAATCATTAACGGTTGCGTTTATACAAACAATTTATATAGTTATATATCTATGCTACGCACCTACCTTGTATAAACCTCTATAAATTCACAATATATATTTATATATATTTATATATATATGAAAAAAACAAATTGTATTAACGTGCGATTGTAACCACTAAGTGGAGTGATTGACGGTTTAGTTCGATGTTGCATTGCTCGGTTTGTATCGTGGAGGTGTAATGTATTAGGTGCAAGAGAAATAAAACGAACAGGGATAATTTGATATCACCCAAATTCCGTAGTTGCGCAAGAAGCTATCACATAACACCTAACAACGTTATATCCGCTAAACACTGAACACCGAAAGCATACATAGACAGGATTTACAAAGCGCGTAGGTTATATAAAGTTTAAAGTTAAACGCTAATCGAGAGAAAACGACACAAAGACACACACATTCAAGAGCCTCCCCACAGCACATGCACACACCGACAGTTAAGGATTAGGTTTAAAATTAGTGACAATTAGCGGAGTTTAACTGGATCCGTTTACTTTATACCTAGCCCTCGCTACGTACCAAAATAATTTTTCTAATCCACTAACACTACGTAATGAAAGTCAACAACGAAGATCAGAGATACACTACCTAGAGATTTGAAGATTAGTCGAAGCTAGGAAGGATTTAGATAAGACTTAAGATATACACGCTAACGTACGAGAGATGGTCACGGATGAGGAAGTATATTGGTCGTGCGCGAATCGTACAGGAACCGAAACGGGTCGCTTACATCTATTTATTGTTTATTTCGTACCACTACCAACCGCTACGAGCAACAGTTCAGCTAGAGACGCCATGACGGCGAAAGAGCTAACGAGAAATATATAGGTCCTACTCTAGACAAGTACATGGCGAAGATTCAAAATGCCTTAACGATATAAACATTGCAGAAGAAGAGTAGCGATAGACTGATCAGATCGCTTCAGGAGAAGCCATCCAGTCTATCAGCAAGGAAGAATTGATAGCTGATAAACTCCATATGAAGGATGCTATGAAAATATAGGATGTGCATAGACAGGCGAGAAAATATCTGAATCTTATCTGAAAATATACGTTCTGTGATATTTACATGGTTGTATATCGAATAGCGTTTCTGATATAGATCATAAGGGATACTTGCTAGGAAAACTAAACGAAGCTCGTAAAACTTAAGTTTAAAAAGCGGTGAGATAGGTGACCGAGAAACATTAGCCTGAAGGTGAAGATACATGATGTGCTGATTGGATGTTTCCGAAATTGACGTTATAAAGGTGAAAGTTGCGAGTGAGGTCGGTAAGATTATGGATGAGAGATATATTAATTTAGTTAAAGATTCAAAGTAGAAGATCGAAGCTAAAGTGAACAGTAGGGCGCGAGCGGGTCGACCGCGTCAGCGCGGAGCGAAACTTTTACTTTATTTATATATCACAGCTTTTGACGATAACAAATCTTTTGCATTTGCAGCTTACGTGGAGATAAATATTCGAACAATCGCCTTGCGAGCCCGAGGTCCGACATACCCGCGCAGTAATCGCTCGAAGATTTCGCTCGCACAAACATTAACTTTACCCCTAAGCATAAACATCGATGGAACGGCTGAGCGTCCACTACACTACGTCTTAACACGTTACTCTAAACGAACATCGATCTTACTTTAAAACATGCAGGAACAAAAGTGACTATCAAAAACTGGAGGTCGCCTCCCTCCCTAATCGTAACCGGTAAGATTATACCTATTTATATTTTCGATGTGGATATTAAGGCTAGGTCCGCTTCGGGTATACCTAAACGAAATTCACTAACACGATACCGAACACAGCGGAAGCGCATGCAAAAGATTTAGAGGCAAAAGTCGGAGAACTCGAAGTCGCAGGAGGAGAGACAGGTGAGACAGATAGAGATATAGATATAGAGATAGAGATAGAGCGAAGAGCGGAAGCCACACGTTTACCCTTACCGGTAAGACATCTAAATCGACAGATAAGCCGAGTGGAATTTGGATGAAAACAAATATTTCCGGCCGAATACATTGTTATTTCAATGTAAGTTGTCCCGAAGGTGAGAAGTAGACAGAGAGTGGACAGTCAGAGTGTGGCGAAAGCTTACATAAATCGCTTCCCTATTTTCTATTAATTACACAGCTCTATTTGCATTTAAATTTATTATTCTTTACACTTAAATAACAATATATCACAAGCATCAACATATTGAAGTGGGTTTCCACGTGGGTTTTGTCGAGCTCGATAAGGCTCTCCACAATTTCTCTATGAATGTATAAAAATATTATTGCTCATCGTGAAGCACCAACGCGCCGCTAGCAAACTACGTTCCGAACCAAATTTAAAATTCGAATCTCTCCTACGGTGTGAGGGGGTTTCCGAATGTTTCCTGTCCTTGGCGGGTGGGTTTGTGAAACGTCGTATCAATCAGCCGGAAAGCTACATCATGTATTCAGGTTAATATAACAAAAGGTTGCGACGCGGAGACGGTTTCGCGTGTTCACTGCATCACGCACTTGCTTTCTATTTGAGATTTCAGCTCGTTCACTTGCGTTTCGATCGTGTTCTTCAGTTCTGAAATTGAATAATATTGTATTATTAAATAATTAAAATACAACAAGAAATTTATATGAAAATTGTTCAACTTCCTTTTGTATTAGAAGGTCAATTTTAATAGATTTCATTGTTTTTTAAAATTCTTAGCCTATAATAAATATAACATATTTAAGGGTGATTATTTCATTTTTATTTATTACTTTTATATGTTAGTTATCATCACCAATTTCTCACCGCAAGACATAATCCTCACCCAAAAAGGAGTTAAAATCTGTCGCCTGATATCATTCTCCGATTCTCTAATATCTGGTAACAGTGAATCAAAGCACATATAAGATGGTGCAAAAGTAATGTCATATTGTGTGTGCTTTAATTTTTACAAATGGCGCCGCGGATCTTCTAAGCAAAACAGTGTTCCGAACAGGCGGTAGTTTACTACTTATGATGTTAAAATAATAAACGATTTAAAAGCGCGTGTAAATGCCTCCTTATATATATTTAATTACACCAAGTTAGTATCAGCAATTTGAGCCAGATATTAAAGTGGGGGACCACAAATTAGGCCATACGAACTTCTAAGTTAGTTAATTATATATAAATACTAGCTGATCCCGCAAACGTTGTATTGCAAAAAAAAATTGATATTTTAATTAATTTAAAAAATAAGGGTTGATCGTAGAGGGGTGAAAATTTATGGTTGTATGTATTCTTGTATGCTGTATCATAAAAAAATAAAAACAAAAAATTTCGTTTTTAATTAATAATTAAATTTTTAAAGTGTGAACAACCTTCATCACTTAGGGGTATAGAAAATAGATAGTAGCCGATTCTCAGACCTACTGAATACGCATATTAAATTTGGTAAAAATCAGTTAAGCCGTTTCAGAGGAGTTCAAGTTCGAACACCGTGACACGAGAATTTTATATATTAGATTAGTTGTAAAGGAAATATTTAATTATTATATTAAATGTCTACATACTAGTGAACTCGTCCTGATCTTCAAGCTCCGCTTCAGCAGCCAACTCCTCGGGTGTCTTCTTCTTCCTCATGAGAGGATTATCTGGCTCGGCCTGCTGCTGTTCCACCATTTCTTCCTTCTTAGGAATTTTGTACTGAAACCAAAAATTTTTAAAATTTATTAAAGGTTCTTTGATAAACACATCTTTGTCAAATCACGGGGTTCATTAGCTCTAATCTCTTTTTTTTATTAAAAACTATAAGGTTAGTTCATATACAAAAGATCTGTACTGCAACTGACATAATGGTCTAAAACGTATTTATACGTAGATTGTTAAAGAACTGTTTTTTTTTTAATAAAAATAAATGGAAGAGAATCCTATAGCAGCTGTTATCGCGCGTATAGGTTTAGAATGCATGGGAAAATGAATTAGCATATCGTCGTTTCAGCCCAAGGCACCCACTGTACTGTACACAATAAATGCGTAGTCTCTGTGTTTCGCACTAATCGGTGTAGCATAACTCCTGAAGATGCCCCGTGGAGGGATGAAACACATATTGAGTAGTTTATTAACTGTGGCAGTTGTGTAATTCGCATTGTTTGCCGCATACGCATTTATCAGCGGTCTTGCGGGCGGTGCACTTTGTTCCACGACTACCACTGCATGTGCGGAAGTGGCTAAATATTGCTCCTTTTCTACATGTAGTTTTACTTGTCACACTCGGAAGGTTTAGTCACAAAACTCGATTCTAATCTCTCTAGGCTTTTCCATTTTAAAATTGTTTTACTAATAAAGTTGAAAAGAGACTGAGCGGTTCTGGCTGTAATGATCTTGTACAAACCAAAAATTTTTAAGTAAAAAATAAAATAAAAATGTAAAATTGGAAATCACAAAATATTTTTCTTTCTATTAAGAATAATGTTGCAAAGTCAAGAGTGATATGTCCGGTGGGAAATTATTCTACTTGTTAAGACTGGCGGCGCCCGGCGTCGCGTTACCGTCTTTTTACCAGTGACATTAACAGACAGACATGTACTCTCCAAGACGTATGTAGTTTGCAAAAAGGATTTTATATTTAGAGTTGTGGCGAATAACCACATATTCAAGAAAATATTATTCAATATTTATAGCTCGCTCCGTGGCGTAACAGTAGTACTCTGATCAGAAGGTTGCGTCACTCTTGGTGAAATAATATAAACTTCTTACTACAATTGTTATTCATTTCTTGTTTTTGTATCACAGTTTATATGTTAGACGTTGTTGCATGACCACCTGAGTAAAGAAATTTATATTACAACTAGCTGATCCCGCAAACGATGTTTTGCAAAAAAATTAAAGTTTTTAATTAACAAATAAAAAATAAGGGTTAATCGTAGAGGGGTGAAAATTTATGGTTGTATGTATTCTTGTATGCTGTATCACAAAAAAAATAAAAACAAAAAATTTCGTTAAAAATATAAAAAATTTTTTTTAAGTGTGAACAACCTTTATCACTTAGGGGTATAGAAAATAGATAGTAGCCGATTCTCAGACCTACTGAATACGCATATTAAATTTGGTAAAAATCAGTCAAGCCGATTAGATGTACATATATGCTCTTTATGTAAGTTAATACAAAGACATTTTAATTTAAGGTATATACCTATTAATGACACAAAAATGATAAAAGGATTTTTTGTTTGAGGAATGTCCACACAAGAAAATATGAATATGCACCGCGTGTCCCATCATGAATGATAAACAGAAGACACCCTCATACATTCCGATCATAACCATGTAAAGTATACTTGAAATGATAGATTAAACCAAGTTATTGGCGTGAAAATGTAAATATACATTGTTATAATATCATTAATGAAGGTTATTTTCTTATTGAGCAGTGATAGCATAGATGTAGAGGATTGAGATTTGCGATGTTAGGTCGCGGGTTAGTTCCCCGGGATACAATGTTATTATTTATACTCTGTGCATTAATTATATAGGATTGCCACAGCTCATAAACAAGTTTGCAGAGAATGGACAGCAGCGCCCTCTACTTACCATTACACCACATAGCGATCGCCGAGTTACCTGCCAAGCGTGGCGATTATGGTATAATCTACCATAGATATATTTGGGGGAAGCCCCATGTGTTCTAGTGGGTGTCTATGGGCTTAAATGACGACGAAATGTATGTAGGTTCTTATTTATAAATTACAAATGAATAAACATTAGTTGCGTATGTAACACAATTTTTAATTTTAGTTTTTTGTACTATATATACAATTAAATATATCATTATTATCCACTACACTTGTTTAACGATACAAAGCAATCGACTACCAGCGACATCTATTGGCGCTATTCGAACTAACATATTATCGGAATATTTTATAGTTACATATTGTAAATATCAGATGAAAAAAAACATTATCTTTATTTAAGACTCGACTTCATTCAGCTACAAAATTTTTTATAGACAATATATATGATTTTAAACAAGGTTCCAAGTAAATTTATATCAAGTTTACGTTGTGAGATTAAAAAAAAATGTCAAATGACGTTTTTGTATCAAAGCTTACTACACTGTAAATGACTTTATACATGACAGCCTTCAGGCTTTGTAAACCTTTATATAATCGTGTAATTTTATGTTATTTAAAAGAGTATGTTACTATTACAGCTAATTCTTTTTTTTATTATATGGCCACCGCTATTGGGAGCCTCTCGTACCCCTGTTTTGTTTGGGACAGGGACTTTATTTACTATTTTTTTTTTCATGGTTTTATCTTTATTCTACACTCACTTTCATTTTTCTCAATTTCTTTTATTCTTTCCTTTTATCCTTCACAATATCTTGCAATTTTTTTTATTCTTTCATTCCGTCTTGCTTTCATCGCCTTCCTTTCCTCATCTTTTTTACTCTTAGGTGGCTAGGTACAATTTTATTTCTAATCTTTATTTTATTCTTACATTTCTATCATTATCTTTTGCTATTACAGATTTGTTTAGATTAGAATTTTTTCTTTTACATGTGTTTTATATGTGCATTTTGGTTAAAGTTTTCCTATTTGGTTTATTACAGCTAATTCGTTGTATGTTGAATAAAGAATCTTAGAGTTTGTATTTGAATTTGAATTTGAATTTATGCGAAAAGAAGTCACCGCGTGGGGCGTGGGAGATGTGGGAGATGTAATCTGCAATTGATTATTTGCAGCCTCCCTTTAATTTGAGCGTATTTTTTGGTCCCGCCGCCCCGGGGACCTCATTACGATGTCCCGTTAACAAGCTGCGTCCTCGACGTTATTTATATCGGAGATTTAAAACGTGATTCATTTTTCTTTCCCCTTCTTGTCATTATTGTTTATAATTAACTGAATATCTTGTACTTTTTATTAAACAAAGTCGCGGAAAATTCATTAGTGCTAGCGATCTATTTAATACTGTGATCAAAAAGTAAAGTGAATTTTTTAACCAAAAAAAAAAAATAATTGTAAATTCTTTATTTATTCTTCCAAATCAATTTCATCCTCTTTAAAGTAATCCCCGTTCGATAAAACGCTATTTTGACAATCGGAATAGTCTTTTACCGCTGTAACCTTCAAGATCTTCAAGTATTTCTTGAGTTTTTAACGTCTTAATATGTGTCCCAGCATTGGACTTTTGAGTTTGTTGAATAATCAGAAATCACACGGAGCCAACTCAAGCGAATACAGTGGTTTAATAAGTGATAAAATTGAAATGATTTCGATAATGATCAGTTTAAATCCTGTACATTATAGTGAAATTATTTGAGTAGTATTTATACGAAAAATTGTTTAAATTTAACGCAATATAATTCCGAGAGAGCCCAAAATACAATAACAATATTCGTTGTATCGTTCAGAAAAGGTACCGCGGTGACATCTCTTTGTTCAACTGTCGAAACTTGATTATAACAAGCCGTCAGAACCACATAGTAGCTACTGATTAATAGATACGGTTTATGTAATAATATATTAAAATATGCATGATCTACCTTGACAACATATTTTTGGAGTTGATAAAGAGTTCTTTTAGACATTAACTATATATTTTTAGTTTTGGATTACATGTTTAATTACTCACTTAATGTTTACACAAGTCGTGATAACATTTCAGGCGAGAGATATTCACAGATTCCTTAATAAGGTCAAGTTGACAGTCCGTGGAGTACACGCCAGAACCTTCCAATCTGCGCGCTGTGTGTACTGCACTGTGACTTCAACCAGCCACACAGTGGGTCACCTATTTTACTTTCGTTTTTGATATAATATGAAAGTAGTGTAAAAGTGTTTAAAATATAAATATTTGTAATTGCAATATGTGTTATTGAGATGCTTTATAAATGTATAAACAGATGACATTTGTAATACAAAATACTGCGTTAAAATGTGGTATTTGATTCGGGCTGTTGGGGTCGAAAAGTTCTCAAGCGACCAGGAGCCGATAGACGCTTGTAGGCCTCCCACTAAGTGGACCCATGACATAGTAAAGTTATCGAGAAGTTGCTGGATGCTGGTAGCGCACTTGCACACCTTGCAGTGGGCGTTTTTTTCACCTGCTGAAAATGGGAATACGATGAAAGTTTTCAGTATTACATAGATTCTCCGTGCGTGTGTACGGTCCTTTACTATCCGAAACCTGGTGGTGCTATCATAATGGTTTGTAACCACATCGATCCATCTTCCGCATCAGAGTCGCTGAAGCTAGTGGCAGGTTAGCCACTCTAAACATCTGCAACTCCGAAGACTCCGTTTCTCTTCTCCGGAGGGCCGTGCGCTGACGGGATCGTCTCCGAGATCTGTCCTCTGCTGAACACCTTCGGCCGCCTCTTTCTAGACCATGACGGTCTCACAGAAGAAGATCACGATACCATTCACTTCTATCTTAACTGTGTATAATTTCACTGTGGATTTATTATTATTTATTTCGTTGATTAAAACTGAGAGTTGCGGTCGCAGATCGCGGATTCGATTCTCGTGATAACAATTTATATATAATTCAAGGTTTTTGGATTAAATATATAGGATTGCTACTGCTTATAAACATCAGACACGAAACTCCAATATTCCATTAACAAGATATATCCTAAGAGCTTTTTAAGCTCACGTAGTTTAAAACAATAAGAGTTAAACCTACCTAAAAGTAAATTCTATGTAATTAAATAACTTATAATCCAACATACGATTCAGAGGGTTAAATATATTTAAGGCGGATTGTAAACTTTCGTTGTAAATAATATTATTTCAGAACTCTCTCTTAATGCTCATAATTTCAGATTAAATCCCATAATCCGACACGTAGCGCCAAATTCATTCTCGTAAATTGATAAGAAAAATTTCAAGTGGGTTAATTGAAATAATGGGGATATTCCATTTGCTAGAGCCAAGGCATGTCCGCACTTCGCGTTGATTCGAAAATCTTGTTTTCTTATTAAGGATATTTGAGTATTTTTCTCTTTATTATTGCAAGACTAATAAATATTTATGTTAATTTCGTAATTTATTGAAATATAATCACTATTATCAAGATAAATTTTTTTATATACAGGTGATTGATTTTATATAGCTACTTCAACACAATGACGCCTACTGCAAGAAATAGACCTTTCCTAAAGATATCTATAGGAGGATACATCATAATCGCCATTGGCAGGCAGGTTGGCGATTGCAGTGTGGTATTATGGTACGCAGAAGTTGCTGCTGCATATCCTCTGGAAACTTATTTGTGAGCAAAGGCGATACTAATAATGTAGCAAGTGTGAATTAAATATAAGATTGTATTCCGGGAATCAAACCTGCGAACTATGATCGCAAGTGTTGTAACTCTACCGCTGTGCTACCGTTGCTTAGTTAATATATATATATATATATATATATACTCAATTTTATTATATGTATTGTTATAATTTATCTTGTACATATCGCAGAAATAACTTCAATAGGGATAATTAGGAGTGACTTTGACAGTACTACTAAAACTATTTTAGTACTTATAACAAATAGAATCCAATACAACTTAGCTTTAACGTCTGGAAGGATTATAAGAGTCAAAAGGTTCGACGGAAAATTCTTTGTGAGTTGATGTGTTGTAATTAATAAAAAAATTACAATTATTTATCTTAAGTTAAATAAAACTATTTTAAACAAAAAAATTGTTTTTAAACATATGTCTATTCAACAATAATTAATTTTATTAATTATGACATTTTATGACGCAGTTATTTAGATATATATATATTTATAAAAAGATTTATTAATAAAGCTATTAATAATAAATTATATTTTCGATGGTACATGAAAATTCTTAATAGCAATAGTTCGGAAATTTTCCTAATTCTACGGAAAATAAATAATAATAAATAAAACATAAAATTTTCACTCTTCTATCTTCTCTCTTCGTGACGTGTAGAGATAGCATCAAAGAAGTCAACCTGACTCGATTAGGGAGTCGCGCGTTACACGGACTCCCTACTAGAGTCAATTTCACATCTATGAGCTTTATCATTCGCATCTTCTCTTGACTCTATGCTTTCTTCTTGCTCTTCTAATTACTTCTCTCTTCTTACACGTAGACATAGGCACAGGTTACATTGATATGACAATTGAAAAAAAAAATTAAATACTAAATATACAGAATATTTGGTTAAAAAAGTTACGGCTTTAAATATCTAAAATCTTTAAAAAATAAATAGTTTTAGAAATAATATTTAACATAATAACAATATAGTAAGAAAAAGCGTTGTTAAAATTCTGATTATTACATATTAAAATTAATTATTGTTTATTATCTGTTCGTGTAGACTTTGTACTGATAGAAGTCACTGACCTGCATAGCAATAGAAAAAATAATTAAAAGAACATATTTCAGATATGGTCTAGTAGTAGAGGACTAAGACTTGCTATTGCAGATCGTGGTTCGATTCTCGGGGTACAATCCATAATAATACACAGTTCATCAAACACATGGGGTCGCCACTGCTCACAAATAAGTTACCAAAGAGGGGCAATAGCATCCTCTGCGTAACATAATACCACACTGTGATTGACAACCCTACGAGCTGAAATTGTCGATTTTTCAGTTATAACCTTACATATGGTGGTTGGAAAACGGTGTAAATGCTTTGTAGCATTTTACTGATTAATAAGCTATATATTCAGCTCTGTAAAGATTTACACTTATGCAATCATCCCGTATATTTTTTATATAAAACTAAAAGTAAACATTCACTCCAACACCTTTGTAAATATCATACTAAGTAGCAGTTACATAGGGTGAGACACAAAAAAATCACTTGTATATATTATAAATAACATGTTGTTTTACGAATGTATTTCATTAAACATGGGAAGGAATTTAATGTTAAGGTGTAACTACAGATTTTCGAGAATATTCTACGAAATAATACTGAAAGTTATTAAAAATATGCTTCCAAGTTTAAACTATTAGAACCTTAAATAAGAAAAGGACCAATATTTAGCCACTTCCGCATATGCAGTAGTAGTCGTGCAACAAAGTGCACCGCCCGCCAGCCCGCGGATAAATGCGTATGCGGCAAACAATGCAAATCACACAACTGCCATTACTCAACACGTGTTTCACCCCTCCACGGGGCATCTTCAGGAGTTATGTTACACCGATTAGAGCCAAACACAGAGTATAGGATGGACTCCCGCAAGGTAACGCCTGATTCCATTAAATAATAGAACCTTCTCGAGTGTTTTGTTTTAATTTAATTCAGAGCGTGTTTTAGGTGAGTTACAGAAACTCTTAGGGTTTTCCTATAAAAAATCACAGTACAATAAATAAGGGCTTTATGATAGCTACTCAATGTCTGCGATGCTATTATTCGATAAGACTTTTCTTTTGGCGTTGGATGTGTGACTAGAAGCCTTGAAACTAAGTCATGAAGTCAAACTAATTGAGCTCTTGAAACATTGATTGCTAGAAGTTATTTAAACTTAATTGAACCTTATAATCTACCGTTTATAAAGCTTAAAGCTTTGTTAATTAGGCTTCGAAGGTTATATATCCGATACGATGATATAAAACATGCAACCCCTATACGAGAAAGGTTTAGTTTTCAAGTGACATTGATCGGTCAGCGACCCCTCGGCAGTTAATTAAAGGAACATCTACGGCACGTAGATAATTTGCAGAGGGTTGTTCGACCTCGTGCGATGCCGGAGCGATACCAAACTCAATTTAAATTTGAAGTGGAATTTCTAAGCGTAATGCACGGGTATATTCCACCATCCTTTGAAAAAACATCTTCCTATTTTTTAAAAAAAAAATTGTCTTTTGACACTACGAAAACTATGAGTACGTACTATTATTATCATCATGATCATTTCATCATCAGCTATAGATTTCGAATAGGACCAGTAGGAAGCGGCCTCATAGGCAAGCTTACAGTCAATCATAAGCCATGCTGAAGGCTGTTGAAGGCCTTCAGCATGGCTTATGATTTACATTTCTCTACGAAGTCGAATCAGAATTGATATTCGACTACGAAATTAAAAAAATAAGTTCCCGGTACCCTTGTGTTTAGAGGACTCCACTTTAATCCCGAGGTAGAGATGGACAGATAAGTAGAGGGAGCAAGCGTCGCCTCTCTGATGGGCGACGACAACCAGCGCCCTCTATTCATTGAGTATTATATTAAACGTGGTGCAGATCAAAAGAAATTGGAACATGCCTCAATCCTAGATCCAAAGAGTACGTACGACTGTGATAAAAATCATATAAAGAGCAATACAGGCGAATAAATAACTTTTAAATAAAGAATGGTTTTTAACTCTAATTGTAAATCTAGAAATAAAACGAGACCTAAAAATCTGAGATATGTAATATAGAATTGTGATCAGGGAATGTAGATGAGGGAAGAAAGTTGATGTGTGGAAGAAGATTTGCAAATGACGAAAGATTCACTTCTTCACGTGTTCTGAAGGATAAAAGTAAGACGGAAAAGACATTGTGAAGAATGTAACGTCCCAGCTCTACACATCGCAGGGGGAATGTGGTCCTCAATAACGGAAGTCAGTAAAAAAACCCAACATAGGTTAGTAGATTGACTAGTTGAAGTGCTAATGGAAATGTCGTATAGTAAGCAGAACAGATTGCCTCTGAGACCTGGAGGTTTTGGAATGGAGACCAGAGACCGGCCATCGCGACGAAGGATTTCCGTCTACAAGGTGGACAGACCTCCAGAAGACGCTGGATATATTATAGCAGAAGGTGGAAATCAAACTTGGATGCTATTTAATTCTTCAACTCGGCCGGTAGACGCAGAATGGGTTGACCCCCCACTAAGTAGACCGACATACTTAAAGTTACACTAAGTCACTAGATCCGGGTATCGCAAAACCAAGGCAAGTATTATCAGGTTTTTATCAGTATATATTTTTGGTATCAAAACTGTCTTTTTGTTAAGATATTTAATTAGATCCATAACAAAAAAGTAAGTGAATGCGTGCACCTACTATATTATCTACTCTTTGATAAAGATATAATTACACATGAAACGTTATCATTTTTCAGCGCTTCTCAACCTGCTCCTTGATTTATTCCTAAATATATGTTATAATATATTTCATTCAAATTTAAATGTTAATATATATTTATTAGACCATCGTGACGAAATCTTTGGGCGTTTATCAGCTGAAAAGTAAAAGAATGTCGCCTACAATAGCTTGAGATGTACCATATTATGGAAGCCTTTCATTATTTGTTAGCAATGAAATGATTATAAGGTTCTGGGATAAATGGTCTTGAAGTTGCAAGCGCAGCGAAGTACGTCCAACTTGGTCAGATGACTTTATCATATCATCGGAAGACGGTGGCTGGGAACGTTTCCCATCTGCCCATGTCCAATGGAAGGTAGAACACAAGGTAGAACTGTTCCAAAGCAATCAAAATAAAGTGAAAAAATAACATGAAAATATCACGTAAGCTAGCTTGTAACTATAGTAACGATGACTAATACTCACTACCTATTTTCAAGAAAAAGGTTAAGAACCATTTACTAGACCTATTTATCTATCTCTTAGTTCATTTCTTTTTCTTCTTGCTTCTTTCTGAGGCAAGTGCGATCGAACCAATACTGATCGATGTCAGTCAGATGTTTTTATTTATTATTGTATTATATTTATAATATGTATTAAACCTTTTTTATTATAAGTATATATGTTATATATGTATGTATATATGTTCATGTATATTTATGTTGATTTGTTTGTGAATATGTATTCTTTTGTACACGTGAACTACCCTTTATAAGTACTTTTATCTTTTCCTTACTATGGTTGTCTGTAAGAGATTGCCTTGTGTGATAAGACCGCCCATTGTACTTTTCTGTTTTGTAAAACTTATTAAACGTATCTTTTCGTATAAAGAATATTAAATAAATAAAATTAAATAAATAAATAACGATGTTGGTAAAAGATCAATTTGTTTTGCGGTGGCTGTATTCAGTTAGGGTCGAGCTTTACAAGCTCTCGTGCCGTGGTCGGTTGTCGCCTCAATTTCCGTTCGGATGAGTTTCTAACCAAGTTAGCCCCCTCCCCCCAACACAGCCTGCCCCTCGGCAATCTTTACGTAAATTGAACCCAATGTAATGATCGCCGGAATGATGAGGCTTTTGGATAAATTGTTGATTTATCTTTATTATGTGTCAAGAACTTAACTATAAAACGGTTTTGAGTGGAGGCATCTATTAATTTATGATCTAGAATTTATATAATCGAAGAATTATGCAGGGTTACTATTTATGTGTACGAAAGATTTAAACATGGGAATTTATAAGTTGTTGTATAGATACATCTCTGCTAGCATTTAAAAAGATAGTAAATGAGCACTTCCTTGGTCTCTAAAACAGGATATTGTGTTGCATTTGTTATTTATTCGCATTTATGTAATACCTTTTCCTCGTAAATATATGTATATATATACATATGTGTGTGTGTGTATAGTAATGTATGTATTTGTACGTATGTGCATCCAAAACTGCCCTCTCCTTCATGTGTCTGGTAAAGATCGCCTCGAGCGATAAGACCGCCTATTGTATCTCTATATAAATTGTTTCTTTTTTTAGTTATTATCTATGATGTACAATAAAGTGTTAATAAATAAATAAATAAAAAAATGTACACTTTATCCAAAAATCAAATGTATCGAAAATAATATACGTAATGATAATATAGTGCGACAAATCATTTTTAAAATTTTAATTTTGTAAATAATTTTCACCATCTGATCAAATAGACAATAGACGTGATTGTTTTGTCGCATTAAAATATACAAAATAAACTAGTTAACACGTTTCAAAGTGATCACTTATATGCAGGATGATCGGAAATATTTTTGTAGACAAATGAACCAATCATTCTATATAAAGCGCTAGAGCTTTATATAGAATGTAAAAAATAATGTGTCTAATTTGTCTGTCTGTACTCGATAGATTAAAAAATGATGCCTCCAGTAAACGAGGTATAGTCAAGTCCCTGGATACGGGTAGATTAAGACTGATGATGAGAGCGATGTTTGGGTGAATCATTTGCCTTGCATTTGACGTCTATATATGATGATGAAATCTTCTCGTGTCCTAAATTCTCAACATTAATTTATATAGAAACTCATTAGATAAAACGAATAAAAAAGTAACAAGAAATTTTACATTTAAAATACATTTCCGAACTGAAAAATCCTGTAGAAAAATATATTTAAAGATATCTCTACATGAGAATTTAACAGGAATTCTTCATTGAATATGAATATAGCTCCGACGGGAAAAATTTTATATGAATTTCTCGTGAAGGAATCCTTATAAGGAATGTCAAAGGCATTTATATAATGCAGTCGATTCGATTAACATACTTATATAGAAAGTTAAACAGATTGACATAATGTTTAGAAAAATACATTTCTAAGTATAGAAAAGGAGTTTTAGCAACATACTTAATTTGATTTATTTTAATATTTCTTATTTATATCCTTGTAAATAAGTTTGAGTATCAATATAAAAAAGGTTAATATAAATCGTTATTTCTTTAAATTTGTAATTGATAATGGTTAGTGGTAGAGAGCAGCTATCCTAGGTTTTGGAGTGCAGACCACAGAATGGCAAGAAGTCCACCCACAATAATGATTGCAGCCAGCTTTTAACAGGTTCTATTTGAAATTTCTGGAGGAGCTCTATTCCCAGCAGTGGAAGTCTTACAGCTAAAATGATAATGATGTTGAATGATTTACATATGTAGTGGGTCAATTAGGTTTTATTTGTTTACCCTTTAGGCTTCCTCCCTTTGTCCCTTTTTTGTCATGACTTACTTGTATTATACTATTTTTAAATTAAGACAATATTGTGAGATACGCATTTTTAATGTCTTATATTATACTTTCTTGTCACATTGTCGCAACACCAGTAATCGTGGCATTAGCATATGCCTTGAATGGTGCGTATATACCTGTTTATTTGATTTTAAAGCAAACTAATAAACACATCATAAGTGTGTTGTATTATATACGTAACTGTATTATAATACTGCGTGCATTATTGTTCGTACAAACTGATGCCAAAGATACAGGCCGCTAGCTGCTGATGCATTACGTGACCAGAGGTGATATGAAAAATAGATATCAAGACGCCATTATATATTGACATACACGATTAAGCTTCTTAGATTAGTCAGCAAGTAAGTTTAAATTTGTAATTTATTTTAAAACAATTTTAAGTTAATTGGTTTATTTTAGATCGATTCTATATTTAGATTTTTCGATATATTTACTTATAATGTCGTATGTAATTCGTTGAAGATCCTTATGTAAATAAAGACATAAATACTTTCTTATGGATTTAGGTATTTGTTTTTCTATAGAAATAACAAAAGTTGTTTACTAGTTGGGATCTATATAACTTTAGCTTGAAAAGTTTTAAAACGACTTCGCATAGTTCGCGAAAAAGAAAACATGTGTTTGTTGCAGTCGCATCGCAGACTAGAGCAGGTGTATAGTTACGTACATGCATAAATGAAATAAAAAGTATATAACACTCCCTTATTTTGTATTTTAAAATTATTACCAGTATCGTATTTATATATGAATCGGTTCATTAGCTATGGCGCTTTGATAAAAAGTGCCGAACGTTCCGCGGGGGAGTCCCGCCATCTGTTGAAGGAGAGTGGAAATAAAAATAAAAATTCCCCGAAGCTTCAAAGCGGGCGACACTGATGGAAGCCGACCGAGGTCGTAGAAGTGAAGGCGTGTATGTTCGGGGCGTTGGCGTGTGAAATGATGTACGCGAGTGCATGCTCCGGAAAATTACCAAGGGGACAGGGTGGAAGGTCTGAAGAAAAATTTACAATTCATATATATATATAAACACCAATATCACACTTTGCGTCGTGGTTACGCTCCAAAAAAACACGACGCAAATTAAAACGCCGTAAAGTGAATTAAGAATTTCTATAGCAAACCATGTAAAGATCGAAAATTTTGACATTTGCTTTTTAAATGAAACTTAACAATTTTTCATATGTATATTATATTATTAATCATGTAAATTAGTCAACAAACCAAGTTTCACATATAATAAGACATTATATAGTAAAATACTTTTAATCGTACATTTTAAAATAATAAAAGGAAGGCCTAAGACAGTTTGTGAAACTTTATTACTCGATATCAGATGATTTTAGACTAGTAAAGTCTGTTATTTAATCTGTCCTAATATTGTCTAAAAAATCGCGGAATTCAATAAGACAGTCAATTGTACTTCATGTGTTGTTATTGTAATGTTTCTAAAGTAAATAATAAATAAAAAAGTATCTACTTAATTGGTACTTTGAAAACAAATTGGCTTTTTAGTCCTATAGACGCCCTCTGCAAGGCATAGATCTTCCCTTAAGTTATGTATGAAGGGAAGTACCATAATCGCCACGTCTGGCATGCTGGTTGGCGATCGCAGTGTGGTATTAAGTAAGAAAGGGACTAATATATAGCTACTTCCACTATGTAGTTTGCTCGTAGTGGTCCGCGATGTAGTAGTGTAGTGTAGTTTCATAGCGGAAGTAGCTAGATAGTATAGTAAAAAAAAGCGTTTTAAAAATTAGGATTACTACATATTATAATAAATATTTGTCTGTCTGTCCTGTTTGTCCTTGCAGAATTTGTACTGCTAGAAGTTATTGTCCGGTTGGATTGAAATAGAATTTCAGTTCATTTTATGTTTGCAAGCAGAGATAATCATATATAATTAATGCACAAGTATGAATTATATATAAGAGTATATGTCAGGAATCGAACCCGAAATCTACAATCGCAAATGTCAGTCTATATCGCCGGGCTACCGTTGAACCGTGAACATATGTAGTCATAAGTCTGTTTTATTTCATCACATCGGAAAATATACTGTTGGTAATTAATATAGACTCAAAGAAAAAAAAAAAGAAAAAAAAACTGTTTTGCGAACGTTACTTTACGTGAGTAATGTATCGGAAACATTTACATGGTTCTCGACTACCTGCGATTTTTCTGTTAACCCTACTCGGCGACGAGCTGTTGGATCGTTTACCTAAATGCGTTGTAATAGAGTTTGTTTTCGTTCGACTGGATTTTACGGTTCGCAAGCAGGTCGTTCAAGCGACATTGATTTCTAAAGCAATGAACAAGTATTAGGTGAACTTGTTTCATATGGAGGCCGCAGCGTCGGGCTGATGTAGGTGGAAATTGGTTTGTTCAGATGATTAACTTCACACACATGTACACTGCCGCCTTACCAGCGTCTCGTCAAACTTACGTATACAGGGTGATTTCAAATACGTGTAAAAGCTGTGAACGTTTGATATTCACAGCAATAATCTACTAGCTTCTCAAATTGTCTTGAATATAGTCCGTTATTGGTCACTGTATTGATAAATATCTAGAAAAATAATCATATGTAAACAAATAATTATCAAGTAAAACAGTATACAGGGCGGTAATAAATAGATTTAAAAGCTATAAAGGGGTGAATATATAGTGAATTTGCAGTCAATTAATGTATTGTACAAGTATATACACATACACACTCTTACATATATAATAAAAGAGGTCCCCAAAAAGAATAGTTTAAAAATAGTTAAATTGATCAGGCCGTTTTCAAGATTTATAAAGAACTGGCTAGTTAAAAAAAAAAACATTTAAAAAACTTTTAAGTTAAACGGTTTTTTGATACCCATATTGTGGTGGTTGTGGAAAAATATGTACCTAGTCCGCCATATTGGAACGGCGTCCATCTTGAATTTTAAATTTTGACATAGTCATCGTGTTTTACTGGTGTAGCCTTTTCATTTGATACCCATATTGAGGCGGTTAAGGAAAAATATGTAATCTGCCATTTTGTATCGGCGACCATCTTAGATTTATAATGTTATTGATTTTATTATATTGTATTGTCATCTAAAATAAATGTGTGTACAAAATTTCAGATCAATCTGACAACGGGAAGGTGCTTAAATTTCAATTTCTAATTTTGACCCAAATAAACAAATTCCGTACGGGTCGAACTAAATAAAACCGTTTAATTAAGAATTATTTTGAAATTCGAAAATAGAACTGGTTACCAATCACATAATTACTGGAAAAAGTCCTCATAGATTAAAAAAAAAACCGGTTGAAAGCAGCCTGCATCCAAAGTCTCTCGATGACTTCAACAAGGTTTTACTTTGTGAATGGACGTCCTGAACTATACTCGCCGGTTCGTGGTCTCAAGTGTCCGAAGGCATCTGTTCTATGCGCTATGTAGCTTGAATATTGCTACTTCAATTTGCCAATCAAAGCCTAAACTATAAACTAATAAAATCTGAATAAACGAACTAAATACCTGGGGTGCAATGCTTCCGGCAACGACAGGAATTTGCACTAAAAAAAAAACGTTTCCGCCGGATATAAATCCAACTAGCGACGGTTGGAAAAAATGCAATAAAACTAATTGGATTTGAGCACGGGGCGGCGTGGACAGCGTGGGCAACGTGGGCAACGTGGGCAACGTGGGCAACGTGGGCAACGTGGGCAGCGTAGACAGCGCAGGTATAAATGCCGGGCACGAGTCGAGCAATGTAAATATTTACCGCTACGTTAATTGCCAGTTTTATTTATCTGTGGATTTTTACCAAAACGACTTTTTGTATTTTTTAAAAAAATAAAGTTTAGACCAAAAGGAAGCTTTTAAACTATCTCTTCTGCTATAAAAATTATGTGCTTTTTTTTGTTTCGGAAAGTATAATTTTAAGTCTTAGTCTTCTAAAACCAAAATTGATTTAAATATCGAATAGATAAAAATTTCAGAAAATTCCAATATCATATCATAGGTCTGCCCTGTAAATTTTCAATATGACTGGCTGTTTTTTCTTTTTTTATCATTAAGCTACCTGAAATTCTCTCTCTGAAATAATTTTTACAGTTACTTTTTATTTTGCAACTTATTTTCGTATTTACTACTTTTATGTTCATGTTTATCTGTGCTACGCGAGCTTGTATGTTTACTACTGCCTTATTTCTTTACCTAGATTTCTTATTATCAATTACTATTTATATATTGCTTATTATCTGCTTTTCCTTATCTTCTGGTTATTTATATTCCGTTTATTTATTTTCTACTATATTCTTTACATCTAAACATATTTACTAATTATATCTTTAATGTTATTAACAATATGTGTGCGTGCCATAAGGGGAACTTTAATCAGAACTTTTATTTAATCTCGGAGTTTTGGCCTGCCGCATTCACAAAGAGTTTCAGAGGAATATATTTATTTAAGATGATTTGAAATAGGTGTAAACATTTTTGATAACAAACACGCTGTACATTCACCGTTTTAAAACTTTTGAACTTATAACAAATCAAACAACAATGCTTTGATTACATTATTTGTGTTAAAAGTATTGTAATAAGTTTCAGATTACCAAGAGAACAAAGCGTAACAGTAATTGACTGAATTACGTCCTGAAGAAATTACTCCAAGATGAAAATTAGAGATCCTTTCTAAGGCAAGTTAGAAAAGTTTTAGGTTTAGGGACTTCCCCGCCGAAACTGCGAGTTAATTAGAAGTCAATTTATTGTATCCTCTACGCGCAGGCGAAGTTAACAAGAAATAAGAGAGACGATTGAGTGAACTTTAGAAATAAATTTCACTAAAATTCAAGTTGGAAACGAAAAGTTTTATGGTTATTTCACTCCAGCTGGAGAGAAAGTCTTCTTTAGTTTGTTCGTAATTGGAACTACTAGAGTACTATAGGGATCAGTAGCGCACCTAATGTGGTTGGTAATGGTCATTGGTGTCGGATATACTCGTCAGCCTGGTTTGGTTTGCCAGGCGCCACACGGACTAAGTGGTTTCGTGAACAAGGCTGCATGGTGGGTGATCACGCTGTTATAAGCGACCATTAGCGTGGACTTGCTGAGTTACCGCAGCTCGAGTATTTACTTCATCAGGCTATTGAAGCAATATGATAATAGTTACTTGTTTAGATATATGAGGATCGCCATATATACAATAGTACGTCAAACATTATTCGCTAGACCTGTCTCGCTCGCACAGTACCTATACGTAGAACTATGTGTGTTCACTCACCCACTAGTTGTGCTACGCAAAATTTATAGGCATAGCGGCAAAATAAATAAGTCTAATGACGCCCCCTGAAAACATCAGAGGGGGCCACCACCAAGAAGACCACATTCAAGATGGCCAGGACACGCCCGATCAAGAGGGCGCACCGAATAGCTACTGCCAAGAGACAGTAGCGAGAAGAAAACATCGAAGAAGAAAACGAAGACATCGTCATCATCATCATCACAGAAGAAATGAAGACGAAGACATTGACAAAGCCGACGCCGACTCCAACACCAACATCGAAGGAGGAAAGCTACAGCAACACAAGCAAGTCTCTCGCAGCGCACACACGCGCCGAGAGAGGGCAGTAGGATAGTATGTAAATATTAGCGGGTCGAAGACCCGCGAGCCCTGAGTCCGACGAAGTTGTGAAAGCCCGCAAGGCTAACAACATCATCATCATCAGAAACCAGCAAGTCTAATGAAGCAAGAGAAGTAAAAAGGCGTTAGAACAAGTCAGAAGAGAATCATAAACCAATTAGATTAGCAATATTGAATCGAGTGTTTCTTATACGTTCGACGAATTTTTACTCAGATATATTAGACTTTATAATTTTTGAAATCTGTACTATAAATAAGCATCAAATGAGATATACACTCATTTATTTAAAGCAATGATTTATATATAATGTAACTAGTAGATGCGGTAGAAATAGATCCTTACGAAAGTTTTCCTTTTTACCTTTTTGAAAGGAGATTGTTGATACTTGAATTCAAGTTCCATTACCGCAACATCGATTTAAGCTGTACAAGTAAACAGTTTAGGGCAGACAGTCGGGTCCACGACGTGAGTGTTTGTGTTCTAATTGTATTTATGTTTGTGTATTCACTCACGAGGGGTCTGAGTGCCGGACGGCTCTTAGCAGCACTGTCAAGAGTTCTACGTTTAATTTTGAAAATAGAATTCGAAGCAACTACGTTCATATATTGAAGAATAAAAACACCAATTTCTTTTGTAACATAATTTCAGCTGAAAGACGTTCACTGTTGGACATTATTACCTCCAGGTTGCCAAATAGGTTCTATTTGTCCATCTTGTGGGACAACGTATATGTATTGAAGTTAGATATAACGACACACGTATATGACAGCACTCCTAATATTACTTAATATGCCGGTTAGTTAATTATGATTCGTATTTGGATTTAGCTAATTTTATGGTGGAATAATAATAATAATCATTCACACCAGTAACTTGTTTCGATTTCTCTACTGACATAGTTTATATAAATTTTAATATTAAATTAATTCGACAGTCAATAAGAGAAAAAAATAATCGTTCAAATCGCATTTAGCTTGCGAGCCGCAGTTTTGTCATCCCTGAATATAGTGTTGGTGTACAATAAAGTGTAAATAAAAAATACAATCTTCATTATTTCAGGAATAGGACATCAACTACTAAATATAGGCCTGCAACTAATGTCTTCCAAAAACTCTACCTATCTTCTAACTTGTGGTCGGATGTCCTACGCTGCGCTTGTCGGTTCGTAGTCTCCACATAGAACCTTAAGGCTCCAGCGGTAATTTTTTAAGGCCGTTTTTGAAGACCTCTCATTGTATTAGTGTCTAGGGTGTGGGTCTTGTTCCTATTTATTGCTATCTGTACCACTTTTTTTTTCAATACCTAAAAAAATAGAGGGCGTAGATGTCGTTGCCAATCAGGGAGGCGAAGCTTGCTCCCTCTATCTTTCTTTCCACTTCAAAACTGGAATCAGAGCAGAGTACTCCAAACTGTCCACTGCTACTTCAATTTGCTAATTCGCTAATTTCCAGTCATCTACATATCCTCATTTCTGATTCTATCTCTTAGATAAATCATGATCCTTTCCAGCGGTAGAGGACAGACTTATGATCATATGCCGCGAGTTCGATTCCCGGGATACAATGTCATACAATTCACACTTTACGCATGTCTGTGGTCTCCACTCAAACGTTTAAGAACAACCAATGGATAAGTTACCTCTTCTATATAGTTCTAGAATTATTGGATCTACGATAACTTGATCAGATAAGTACGGAACAGTAAAGGGTCTGATAACATAATAGTGTGATATTTTAAGGAGTTGTATTTTAGCCTAGGCATATGTCTACTCTATTAAGAAAAAGGATATTACTAATGTATTCAGGCGTTACTTTGCGGAAGTCCATCCTAAGTAAGAAAAGGACTAATATATAGCTACTTTCGCTGTGTAGCAGTAGTCGTGCAATAAAGTGCGATTAGTGCTATTGACTCGGTGTTTGGCACTAATCGGTATAATATTCCTCCTGAGGATGCCCCGAGGAGGAGTGAAACACGTGTTAAGTGATTTAACGGTGGTAGTTGTGTAATTCGCATTTTTGCCGCATGTGCAAATTATCAGCGGGCTGGCGGGCGGTGTACTTTGCTGCACGACTACTGCTACATAGCGGAAGTAGCTACATATTAGTCATTTTCTTACTTAGGATATTAATACAAGTTTATAATGCAATTTTTGCTGAGGGAAGGAGACGAAAGTAAGGTGAGAAGAATATGTGAGGAATGAAAGAAGAAAGAATAATCTCTGTATAAATTATTATTGTTATAATATTCCTTTGTACCCAAGACAAGGGAAGTACGAGATTTCCCCAAAAATAGGAGCTATAAATGCCATATAGTACATATAGAATGTATTGAACGCACTGGATGCTCACAGAGTTTATGTCACGACAGGAGACAAGATCAGACGTGTTCGGACAAGTTTGAACAAGTTCACGTAACTTCCGATGTCGCGGAAAGTTTTAATTGTGGGGGAGCGTACAATAGCGATGTACTCATTAATTTGAAGTGTTAATGAGATTGCATTCCTTCATTTATTTTGCTCGTTATCTTGTATAAGGTTGTATTTATTGACTCCATATATCAGGCATTAGCGTTCGTGCCTTTATTTTTACAATAACAGATAATAATTCTTTTTTTCCTCAAGTTCCTGTATTTCAGTGATTTATAAGATAAGTTACTCAAATCTCTTCTTAAACTTTTTATTAACTTACATCTTAAACTATTTTAAACTAAATTTGGCTGAACCTATATATATGTGTATATAAAAATGAATGTTTGTCTGTATGTCTCTTATAGAATCATAAAATATGCATTTAATCATGTAATGATTTTTAGTAAAGTTGTTTTGCATGAACCCGCAAAGGTTTCTGAATATTTTTGACAGATGGCGCCACTGTTATTCCAATGAATTTCAAAGATGAATAGATCGCTAAATAGATAGATGGGTAAACATTTATTTAACGCCGCAACGACGCACACACATTCAAAACAATTACAAAAATAATTAAACAAATACAGAGAATGTTAATAAAACAGAATATAACAAAATAAATATTGATAATAAAGACAGATAATCAAAAAATATGTATTTTCAGTTTTGTGAAGTCATTTAATACAAAAGCGATATGAAGTTGAAATATAACAATTGGATGTAATTAACAGAGTAACTTAGATAAAAGTGCCTGCTTTCATCTTGCTCCATTGACTCTGATAAGTTATTAAGCACAACTAAGTGAAGTGGAAGCTCGTTATCAGCTTACGGCAGTAAACTTTATGACGAAATGTTAAAGGCTTTGTGTTTCTAATTTAAGCAGCGAATAACTTGAAAGATTTTCTTTAAGTTAAGTTGGTATACGATTCGGGTTAGCGGGCCATAGAAAGGACTTTCTTTTTTCTGCCGATAGACACCCTTTGCGAGATATAGACGTCTCAAAAATAATTTTATGGTGGAATATATCATAATCGCAATACTTGGCAGAAAGGTCGGCGGTAGCAGTGTTGTGTTATGGTAAGCAGAGGACGCTGCTGCCCATGCTCGGGAAATTTGTTTGTAAATAGCAATAGTCGAAATGAAGGAATATACAAGAAAGGGACTTATATATAGCTACTTCCGCTATGTAGCAGTAGTCGTGCAATAAAGTGCACCGTCCGCCAGCCCGCTTATAAATGCGTATGCGGCAAACAATGCGAATTACACAACTGCCACCGCTAAATTACTTAACACGTGTTTCACTCCTCCATGGGACATGCTCAAGAGTAATGTTACACCGATTAGTGCCAAACACCGAGTCACCAATACGGCAGTGGGCTGGCGGGCGATGCACTTTTTTGCACCACTACTGCTACATAGCGGAAGTAGCTATATTTTAGTTCTTTTCTTACTTCTACTATTAAAGGAATATATGATGCACTAAGTGTGAATTACCAGGGTGAATCAAAAAGTTCTTAGAAGTGCATATATATGAAACCTTTTTGGATCAAGTTCGATATTCAAATTAAAGAGTGTCTATCACACTATATTTATGCAGACTGTCACTTGTTTTTGTCAGTTCGTTCGCATGTAATAAATTTTTTTTGTGCAACGAGTTGCTAAAAAGTCAAAATTATGGATAAAAGTGAGTTACGTGCGGTGATAAAATATCTCAGTTTGAAAAAAATGTCTACTAAGGAAATTTTTTTGGACATTCAGCAGACATTAGGGGGTGATGCTGTACCTTATTCTACGGTTGCGTACTGGGTGGCTGAATTTAAAAGAGGTAGATCAAGCTGTAAAGATGACCCGCGTTCTGGGCGGCCTTCAACCTCCGTTACAAAAGAAAATGTCAAAAAGGTTGAGAATCTGGTTTTGGAAGACAGAAGAATGACTATAAAACATATAGCTGAGATCCTAAAGATATCTTTTGGTAGCGTTCAATCCATTTTAATTGATTCACTGGGGTTCAAAAAAGTGTCTGCAAGATGGGTGCCACGAATGTTAACCGACGAAAACAAAAAGCGACGTTTGGAAATTTCCAAGCTTAATCTCGAAATGTTCCAGCGTGATTCGGATAATTTTTGCCGTCGTCTTGTCACCATGGATGAAACGTAGGTCCACCATTTTGATCCTGAAACTAAAAGACAAAGCATGTCTTGGAAACGACCATCCTCTCCATCCATTAAGAAATTTCGAGTTGCTCCTACCGCTGGCAAAGTTATGGCCTCTGTGTTCTGGGATAGTGAAGGAATCCTTTTTATTGATTACATGCCAAAAGGCCAGACGATTACTGGACCCTATTATGCAAATTTAATCCCGAAAGTGCGTGAAGCGATTAAAGAAAAACGTCGTGGAAAACTGTCGTTGGGCGTGTTGTTCCTTCAAGATAACGCTCCTGCTCATCGATCGGAAGTTGCGCTCAACGCAATCCGCTGTGCTGGCTTCAATCTTCTTGACCACCCACCATATTCTCCGGACTTAGCCCCAAGTGATTTTCACTTATTTCCAAAATTAAAAGAGGAAATTCGTGGAACAAAATTTCACGATAATGACGCGGTTATAGCTGCCGTAGAGGACTATTTCGAGAGTCAAGAAAATAATTTTTTTTCACAAGGAATAAGGAAGTTAGAAACGCGTTATTCTAAATGCATTGCATTGGAGGGAGATTATGTAGAAAAATAAAATATTATTATTTAAATCTTTGCATGTTTTAATATTGATTCCAAGAATTTTTTGATTCACCCTCGTATATAAGATTATCCGAAGAATAGAAACCGAAACATACGATCGGAAGTCTCTACCGCTGGACTAATACTGGAAAGGACCATGCTTGGGATTTCTCTACGAGATAGAATTAGAAGTGAGGATATGCACAGTTTGGCAGCAAGTTGAAGTGCTAGTGCGCAGTTTGGCAGACATCGCTCTGATTCTGAATGAGAAGAAAAATAGAGGGAGTAAGCATCGCCAAGATAATGGACGACGATAATAAAAAATGTGGTACAAGTTATAATAAATAGGAACAAGACCCAACCCTAGACATTAACACAACGAAACGTCCTCAAAGACGGGGGCCTTAAAAATGGCCGCTGAGGTCTTCAGGTTCTGGAATAGAGACTGGCAAGCGAGGCTTAGAACTGCTCACAAGTTGGACATATGACTTAGGTAGGATTATTGGAAAACGTTAGTTGCAGGCCTATATTTAGTGAATGTCCTATTGTTAAAATGATGATGACTTTTATTTATTTATTCACACTTTATTGTAAACCAACTCTTTATACACAAAAGAATAAAAAGTAAATGTAAAAAATGTAACATAGATAATAACTAAAAAAAAGGAAATAATTTTTATAAAAGTACAAGAGGCGGTCTTATAGCTCGAGGCGATCTCTGCCAGAAAACTTTTACTTTGACTTGACAGACTTTTACATAAATATAGTAGAACCGACCTCTCCTACATGTCTCTCATGTATGGTATATACCTCATCTAAAGGTTGTATGGTAGAGATCGCCTTGAGCGATAAGATCGCTTCTTGTTCCTCTGTATGAATTGTTTCTTTCTTTTTAATTATTATCTGTGGTGTACCCAAAAGCGTAAATAAATAAAAAGAATCAATAGAACGAACAGGATGATCATGATGATGAGCCAGAACGGGACAGGATCCTCAGCGGAGACGTAAACGACCAGAGAGTCCAAAATAAGTCCTTAGCGTGAAGTCAAGCATGACGAGATGTTTAGTTTTATGTAGAACTGTTATTATATTTACCATTTTCTTTTTTAACGCCATTTTTAAGTTAAAACATTAAATAAAAAGTCTAAAAGTTATGAAAAGTAAGGTAATTGCGATACATATGTATGAAGGAGCCAAGTTATGCAAATTGTACTTAGAAAACTTTCAGCGCACCGCAACTTTAAATGAGCGTATTAGCAAGTTTTTTTTTTAATCTTGCTTTTATGGCTCTTACCTAACCTATTTCCTGATTAGTAGATCTCAGCAAAGTAACCGAAGGAACTTTTTCAATTGCTCTTTTTGACACACAGGTTAATCATATTCATGATCATTTATTTCTATGTCCTCAAGATGGGGCAGAGGACATCCACAATACATCGCCATCCCGAGCGGTCTTGAGCCCCGCGCTTTACTTCGCTCCACGTCATTCCAACTGCCTTCACTTCTTCGTTCTTCTTCTTTCTTCTTCGATCGTCCGCCGCCAGGTTTGCTTTGGGTAGCAACATCTTCGCTTTCCTCGAGGAATTCATTCTAGAGCTTGCCTCGGTATGTGATCAGGGTCCCTTCGGAGCGTGTGGCCTATACAGTTCGACTTGCGGCGTTTGATCTGCTGTTCGATCGGCATCTCACCGCAGCGTTTCCAGAGATCTACGTTGGAGGCTTCCTCAGGCAAGCATATACCGAGAATACGTCTAAGACAGTTGTTAACGAAGACTCACAGGTTAAAATGTTTATGAAATTTTAAGTTCTAATTGTTCTAAGTAAGAAAAGGACCAATATTTAGCCACTTCTGCACATCCAGTGGTAGTCGTGCAATAAAATGCACCGCCCGCCAGCCCGCTGATAAATGCGTATGCGGCAAACAATGCGAATCACACAACCGCCACCGCCAAATCACTCAACACGTGTTTCACCCCTCCATGGGGCATCTTCAGGAGTTATAATAACTTTTCTTACTTAGGATGGACTTGCGTGAGGTAACGCCTGATGCCATTAAAAACTCTAATTGTTCTTTTATTTTCTATACTTTGGTTGCCTGTAAGAAATTGCGTAGTATGATAAAACCGCCAATAGTTTTTTATTTAACTTTAATATACTATATATTTTCTGACGTGCATAATAAAGAGTATTTAATAAATAAAATAAACAATTGAAAAGTTATTAAAATATTTTAAACGTATTTTTTTTTTACTTTTACTAATAAATGATTATTGTAAATGGTAGTTTAAGTAAAGTAAGCCATGAAAAGCTAAGTTTCGCTTAAATGACTAGAATTTTTATTTACATGTTTAGACTAGGGATGAAGATCCAAGGGGTGCTTATAATTTTTTTAACCATACAGTTAATGGTAAATAAAGTTAGAAAATGAATTAAATGTAGACAGAGCCTAAATCAAATTGTAACTCGCGTAGCAATATTGACTTTAATTTCAGAATAGAAATATAGATGGCGTTGAAATCAAAAATTGAATTTCTGCCGTCTCCAGCCGACAACTTCTGGAGAAGTTACGTACAGCCTTTGAGGCGGCCATTTGACGCGCAAATGCCATTAGCAGGCGGCGGGGCGCTCTAACAGCGTCGCCGATGTAACTGCAAAGTGCTAATTTACCCTGATGGAGGTTTTAATTTATTAAGGGGTGACTCGGACCCCGTGCTCTGATAAGGAGGGCTTGAGGTGGAGAGGGATGCACCTATTTCATTATTTTATAGGTAACAGGTTCCAAGAAGGCTGTATCGGCCAATAAGCACGTAACGTTGTATGGATTTTAGTGTTAATAAATATTTCCGTATATCAAGCAGACGAATGTAAATTTGGTGCTAAGTAAAAAAAGGACCAATATTTAGCCACTTCCGCACATGCAGTGGTAGTCGTGCAATGAAATGCACCGCCCGCCAGCCCGCTGATAAATGCGTATGCGGCAAACAATGCGAATCACACAATCGCCACTGCTAAATTACTTAACACGTGTTTCACCCCTCTACGGGGCATCTTCAGGAGTTATATTACACCGATTAGTGCCAAACACAGTCAACACACTTCCACGAGGTAACGCCTGATTCCATTAAAAATTTGGTGCTATACTAAATTTTTGTATTTAAAAATTCTAAGTTAATATTATCTTAGAAGGCTAGAGCCTCTTTTAATGATAGCGTTGATAAAGTTGTTTGCGGAACTTCCCCTTTTTTCTTTTCTCATGTGTAAATCGTACATAAGGCACTCTACTTGTGGGAGCAATGAAACCGTTATATCGAGTTTTTAGTTTCCCCTATTGGCCCTTCTTTTCAGGGGTACCTCATTCTCCTATTTTAAATCTATGACAGTGGCTTTTGTTTAGAATAATTTTTCAGTTATTTTTTTTATTAGCGTTCTTTTCTCTCATATTCCACAAGTTTTTTTACTATATATTACATTCTGCATGTTTTATTGCATACTATTTTCTTTTCTACCTTCTAAAACTCTACCATTTTGATGCCGTCTCTAACAGGTTCTATTAAAAACATATTGGGTGGCTTATGTAATGCAGTGCAGTTTCTAACAGTGATTGTCCACTAGAATTATTTTATAGTTATCACTAGAATCATGAGAAGAATCTAAATAGAGTTCAATTTGATAGAAACAAGTGTCAAATTAAGCTCTCAAAGAAGGCGTGATTCTATCTAAAGTTATTTTCTCTATAAAAGTATTTTTAGTACACCTCATTCGTGCTATTACATAAGTTGTAAGGTCTAAGCATAATAATTTAAAGGCTTTTAAGTCAGGCTGTAAGCGTGGAAAATGTTAATTGAATAGAAATAAATTGACTATTTACTACAAATTGAACTCAAAGTTGCATTCCAGTTTGGGCGGTTCCTTGGGGTATCCGGTGTATTGAAGCGACTTGCATACCCGCCAGCCTTTAAAAGGAGGAGATAGGGGAGATCGGAGGAGTCAAAGAAGGGGTTGGGGAAGGAGATGAGTCCCTTGATCTTAAATTACAGGCCGCTGTGATTTTCTTGTTCAAATTAATTTTTCTTATATCTATGCTGTATATTTGTGCTCAAATCACGTGTTGAATTATTTATGAATTTTTATATACAGGATGATTGAAGATAGATCTCAGTATGATGAATCGTTTAATGTATAGTACACACTATCTAAAAATCTATGATTTAGATAAACACATAGTATATAACTTAAGTAAAGACAAACATTATCATTAATCCTGTTTAAATTACTATATATTAAAATTATTATGGTTTACTATCTGTCCTTACAGAGTTTGTATGCTGGAAGTTACTGGCATGTCATATTGCATTAAAAATAAATTAATCCTACATATTTACGAGTCATCACTGTATAAAGGGTGATTGTAAATAGGTGTAAAAGCTTTAAAACTTTTTGCTATTAATGCATCTATATATTCACAATTAAACCTTTTACATTTGTAACCAATCATCCTGTATAATGTACTTGGAATAAAAAGATCCAAAGCTTTTCTCTTCTAAGCTATGTGTTAAAGGTCGCGAACTTCAAAGCTCTTTGAACAGCTCATTAGTAACCATACAAAGAGCTTTCAGTGAGAAGTAAAGAATCCTTTTTGCGTCTCAAGCCCCTACCAGGCCAGAATTGAACCAGTGCACTCTAGCATTTAGGTCACAGCAAAACGCCATAAAGAGAGCACCTCTCAACTAGCTTCTTGTGTTTGCAGGCCACTTCTAATCTAGGCTAAGTTCTAATTAAACAGGCTAACAGCTCCTCAAAAGTTTTGTACCTTCGTCATTGAGCTTTCGTAATTTCCTTGCATTTTTATCACAAAAAAATGTTAAAAACGCATCCACTAACTTTTATCAAGCATATAAGATTACAGAAGTTATGGAATTGTCTATATACATCATATATATATATATATATAATAAGTTAAAGGTATAAAAGCTTTTAAAAAGAAAATATATAGCTCGCCCCAATGCAGGCCATAGATATAGGCCACAAAGATATCTATAGAAGATATACCGTAATCTTCACGCAAGGAAGGCTGGTTTTAATTCGCAGTATGGTATTATGGTACGCAGAGGATGCTGGTGCCTATCTTCTGGAAGCTTGTGAGAAATGGTATAGCTATATAATTAATGAACAAAGTTTGATTATATAAGATTGTATCACGGGTAATAATAATCTATGGACGTCAACTGCAAGGCATTGGCGTTTTTTTTTTTGAAATGGTCTGGCCCACGCCCGGTTTACAGAAGCACGAGGGGTCCTCCTTGAGCTTGAACCTGTGAAGGTACTCAGAGAATCCCCCGTGACCCGTGAAGAGCTGGGCCAAGACCGTATCCATCTCGACACTGCGGAGCACGCGGTAGGCTGAAATGGCGTCCGGGAAAAATGTCCTCGTCACTGAAGTCGTCGTTCCTTCCATATACCTCCTAAAGGCATTGGCGTTATCAATAGCCTCCATGATCGGCCTTGCACTGCCACCATCCAGTGATATCCTTAACTATGCCGTCAGTCCATCTAGTGGGAGGTCAACCCATACCACAGGATTATGCATACCACTGTAGATCTATGTGAGCACCACAACATCGGTCTTCGTGGCGATTTTAGGGCGGTTTATACCTTGCAGTGAGCATCTATCAACTGAAAAGAAGTAGAGAGAAGTCGAAGAAGATTTTATCGAAGACTTAGAAGAATTATAAATGGTTGTAGAACAGTACATTTGTTATATGAACACATACAAACGCATTACAACAGCGACATACAATTTGTGATGACGAGGAAATTCAATCCCCCTGGATTAGATCACGGTACAATTTACATAAAGTGTAGGCGACGTGCGGGCGCCAAACTAAACTATATTGCTCCATTACGGTGCCTTGTTTAGGCGAATAGTGGATTTGAATGCAATGACGTCATCAACGTTTGTATTATATGTACGGAGTTTTTCAATAGATTTGTTTTTTTAAATTAAAATAAAACTAGTACCTGTATGTTACTAGTTTTTGATTAGTTATACATGTAAAAGGTCTAAAATTTCCTGTATAAAGAGATCGCTCTGAAATCGTCATCGTTGTCATAGTCTCAGCCTATATATATAGCTACTTCCGCTATGTGGCAATAGTCGTGCTACATAGTGGAAGTAGCTATATATTAGTACTTTTCTTACTTAGGATGGACTTCCGCAAAGTAACGCCTAAATCCATTATATATATACCATAGAGCTATATATATATATATACCCCACACACACATAGAAATAAATATATATATATATATATATACATATATATATGTGTATATATATATATATTCGCAGAGAACGCTGCGGCCAATAATTTGGAAATTTGCTGATGAGAATTTGAATGAATTTGCAGGGGCAATCTTATATAATAATGCACAAAGTGTGAAGTATAGGCTTTTATTCCGGGATGGAATCCGCGATCGTGATGTAAATAAACATATTTAAAGAAAAATCTGATGAGACATGTAAAAGAAAATTTAAAAAAGAATATAAAAATATGCGATATAATAAGAAAGTGGCGAAGTATAGAAGGCATGTAAATAAAAGCAATAACAATGTAAGAAAATGTGAAGGAAGAAAGAAAATAGACGGTTACATATTGTGACGGAAGAAAGCGGGAAAAATAAATAAAACTATACTTGAAAATTGCGCGAAATCAAAATCTTCATCCCAAAACGTGGAGGCCATAAAAAAGTAGCATTTCATACTCTTAAACTGCTATATATCAAATATAAAACTATTATTCATCTGGGTAATTATGTATTTGACATAGTAATTTTATATTACCTTTGAAATCCCTACAAAATGTCCTCGCACTAGTAAATCTGGTATTGTGAAGATAATTCTTGCGATAAAAATTATCACCACCATTTCAACGACAGGATGTCCATTGTTGGATATAGGCCTCTCCTATAGATTACCAATAGGACCGGTTAGAAGTATGTTTTTTTTTATTTTTAATTTACTATTTTCGAACAGAATAAGAATTAAGTGAAGTCAATGTAAATTATTAAATAATATTATTAAGAGACTAGACTCAAACAATTCTTAGCATGCATCGTGTTTAAACGATTTTACACAATACTTAAAAATGTATGCCACGCCATCTGTCGACCGCACAACGGAATATCAGCAATGAACACATTCCAAATTTAAAGAAATCATTCTTTTTTGATTTACCGTCGCAGTACCGATCTATTCGTCCCAACGGGGATTCCCGCTAATCCCGGTAAATCCCCTTAGCGTTGCGAAAATTAAAATTAACCTAAGAAACGTAAATGTAATTTTTTTTAATTAGAGTATTGCCACACTGGCTGGAAATATGTAGCAAAAAGTATAATTTAGTTGTTTCATTTAAAGAATTATTAAAAACTAAACTAAAACTAACTAAAATACATTCATGTCAGTCGAAAGACGTTTACTGCAAACCATAGCTCCGCTCCAAAGACCACAATGATCGGTCTTCGCAAAAGGATCGTAAAGGCGAGACCAAGGTTTTATGTGTATTTACTATATGTTTATTATAGGTTAAATGAATAGAAATAATTAAATGATACTAAATTAGTTCGAAACAAGAAAATAAAACAAATTAAAGTACTCATATGCTGTCAATTGATGCATAGTATGTTATTTCAGCCTATAGACATTCACTGCAAAGTATAGGTATTCCCCGAAGATATCTATGGGGAGATATACCATATTCACCACGCCAGTGTGGTATTATGGTACAGACAGGACACTGCTGCCCATTCTCTGGAAACTTGTTTGTGAGCAGTGGCGATTCTATATAATTAATGCACAAAGTTTGAATTATATAAAATTATGTCTCGAAAATCGAACCCACGACACTATCGCAAGTATCACTCCGTACCGCTGGAATACCACTGCTCATGCATGGTAAACTATATCCAAAAAGCAGTAGTTTTAAAAATAATAAATAAGGTAGATGTTTTTTTATTATTGTATTATATTTATAATATGTATTAAAACTTTTTTATTATAAGTATATATGTTATATACGTATGTATGTATGTTTATGTATATTTATGTTCATTTGTTTGTGAATATGTATTCTTTTGTACACGTGAACTACCCTTTATAGGTACTTTTATCTTTTCCTTACTATGGTTGTCTGTAAGAGATTGCCTTGTGTGATAAGACCGCCCATTGTACTTTTCTGTATATTATTGTAAAACTTATTAAATGTATGTTATCGTGTACAATAAAAAATATTAAATTAAATTAAAAAAATTAAGGTACATATTAAGTAGTCAAAAAAACCTTTTTAATAATTGCATCTTAAATGTTATTATTGTTCACAATACGTACCTGCATACTTTGTACTATCAGAAGTAATTAGACTTTCTTTTTAATAGAAAATATAAATTAGAAATTGATGTAAAAGCTCTGAAGGTTTTTTCTTGCAAATGAGTCGTTCCTATATCCGTTTAAAATTTTTAAACCTACATTTAATCATCCTGTATAGAGAGATAGACCTATTTTATAAAAAGAACTCAAGTGAGTTAAATATAAAGTTAAATTCTTTCCTTTCTGATAAATAAGACTGCAGACATTTGCGTAAAACACAGTACTGCGTCAAAAATCGAAAAGTAGGCCAACGCAATGCTGTCCTTTATTTCATACACGTAAAATAATAATATACAGGATGTTCCAAATAGGATATGAAGAGATGACGGTGATATAGTTTTATAGAAAATTATTATTTATTATATATATACCATTCGACACTATAAATACACAATGGTGGAAAATGTGTTAAGTAGTAAATTGAAATGTTAATTAAATCAAAAGTATTAGTAATATAATAAAAATAAATCTAATATATAAAATTCTCGTGTCACGGTGTTCGAACTTGAACTCCTCTGAAACGGCTTGACCGATTTTTACCAAATTTTATATGCGTATTTAGTAGGTCTGAGAATCGGCTAATATCTATTTTTCATACCCCCTAAATGATAAGGGTTGTTCACCCTTAAATTATTTTTTTATTTTTTTGACGAAATTTTTTGTTTTTATTTTTTTATGATACAACATACAAAAATACATACAATCCTAAATTTTCACCCCTCTATAATCAACCCTTATTTTTAAATTGAAAATTAAAAATATTTTTTTTGCAAAACAACGTTTGCGGGATCAGCTAGTAAAAATATAAATATGTGATATTCTGGAGGGGTAAAGGAAGAGAGGCGATGTATAGAGGTAAAATAAAGTATGGAAAACAATGACTGAAAAGGTGGCGGACAACAGAAAGATGTATAAAAGATATTGAGAAGGACAAAAGAAGAGTGTAAAAGAAGAATGATGTTTCTGTTCACTCACGCAAATAAGTAGTAAGAGAAGTCCGAAAAAACGGGGCCACTATAAAAATACGTTATGTTTTTTATATATTGCCGGTTCTATTTTTAAGCAATAGAAATTATATCTAGAAAATCTCTATGTTTCTCTATCTCAATGTTTATTAATACATTTATTGTCAGATTTTTTTTACTTTGGATCATTTATAAATATCACTTGTATAAGTTAAAATAATGTTAAAAGAGTCTAATTTTATAGAAACTGGAATCCGGTGAAATAGAGCTTCCATAGGATTCCAAATGCGTCTTATTTGAAAATAGTCCACAGCAAACGGATGGGTTTCTAATTAATTTCATTTTATTTATAGTTCGCACAATCTTATAGCAGACAAATTCAATGCATAGTTACGTAACTTTAGGAAAACTAAGACTAGATCTTGTAGCGGCATAATCTAAACATATTCAAAATAAATATATAATACAATAAAAGTACATATATATATATAGTATTTTAATTTTAATTAAAACCAAAATTAATAATCAGATGTTAATAAAAAAATATTAAAATTAACTACCCAGCTAGTGTATCACTGTATTAATATCGCGTCTGCGGTACGAACGTAAGCCGCCACGGAGAGCACTTCACTTATTTTTAATTAAAATTCTTAATCCACCCTTCGAAATACCCTCGCGTCGCGGCGGCGGTGGAATTGAAGGCAGAATGAGAACTCGTGTAGGTGAGAGGTACCCGGGGGAGGAATCTCCTCTCTCTTTGACGGGATAAGAGGGTTGAATCAACGATTATTTTTCGTCTCACCGCAAGGAAATCCTTGTGTCATATCACACACACTCGAGTACCTCTTTTGTTTTAACGGTTTCATTTAGTACATTAGCATTTCATTTATGAACTTCGAGAGAAAATTAAATGATATATCATGAATACTGCCTCTCTAGTATCTCTAACTATCTCTCTGCTTGTCTATTTATATGCCTATTACCTTAATGTAACCTAATATAAAAACTTTGTGTAACTCCAGAACTTTATCAATATTCCATTCATATGCAATAGTGGTAGCCTCGCGGTAGAGAACTGTCTCTTGCGATCGCAGGTTTAATTCCTGCGATACAATCTTATATAACTCACACTTTGTGTATTAATTACATAGGATTATCACTGCTCAGGAAGAAGTTTCCAGAAGATGAAAGGCAGTGTTCTCTACGTATCATAATACTACACTACAATCGCCATTTCGCCTGCCTAACGTGGCGATTATGGTATATCCTTAATATTTATTTACTTTATTGGAGATAGACAGTAACAAAAAGCAGTAAGAAAGTACAAACTTAGAAGCATAGAAATATAAAATTAGTTACAGTTGTTACCTTATAACTATCTCATTGAGAACATGTAATGATAGTCAAACAATGAAAAAACAAATAAAAATAAAAACATTACTAAACAAGTATCAGAGACTATGGTTTATACATTTATATTATGTTTGTTTATATATTTATATTATAGTTTAAATTGCATTGTATGTACTCAATAATTTGGAACGAAATTGTTTTTTTAATAGATATCTTTATTGGAGGCATATGGTTTCAGTGGGTGTTTATGGGCTGAAACAGCTACGATATTTAAGATATAGGATTGGTAATATTTATCAGAGCTGTAAAAACGTAAATTGTAAAGTGAATTTTAATTTTCACGTCAATACTCTTTCTTAGACTCATTTTTCTCATTTCATAGAAAACAAGCCTCTCTATAGTCATTTTTCTTTATGTTGTGGAAAAATCATGGCTTACTGTGATAGCTTGCTATGGCCCTCAAAGGATATTTATAAAATATGGAAAAAATCTCGTAAAACTGACAAAAATAAAGTAATTACAAAAAATCTGTTTGACTAACATTAACATTATAATGGTATCGTTAATATCACTAAATTATTTAAATAAATATTTTTTCAAAGAACAATGATTTTAAATAATCAAAAATTTTCACTTTGACTTTTCCACGAAACACATTTTCGAGGAGCGGAGAGGGAATATAAAAAAAGGATTACTAATTTTAGAGCATGTTAAAAGTGACCCACAAAGAAAGTGACTAAAAAGGCATAAGCAAAAGCATTTTAAATTTTGTAATTCAATTATTATTAAAAGTTTTTGTTTGATAGAGACATTGGTATATATAATATATATGTATTCAAGCCCACAGTGGTAACATAACTATGAAACAGAAAAACAAACATATATCTATATATATATATACAGGCTTTGTTAAGCGCTTTCGAAGTCGTCTTTAATATACTGCCATTTCGAAAATAATCTGACATGAAACTCGAGGGTTCTTAACTTTTAGCGTCAATTTTACAAATTATTCATGTTAAAAAATATGACGTATTGAATACAGTATTCGCAGCCTCGCTGCACGGTCAATGATGCTCGTAGCAGTCAAAACCATCGAGCGGGAATAGTCATTCAATTAAGGCAGGTTCACACAGCGCTCGGACCGCTCGCCACTCGAGTGGCCAAATTAGCCGTCGGCCGGGAGGGCGCTTGAGCCGGCCCTCGTGCACCTGCCTCGTGTCAGCCCTCACAATCACCTGTCTGCTCCATTGTCTACCAACCGGCTAGTGCTATGCACGGATTAAACCGAATTTAAAATCTATTCATATAATTTTCCACTCTACATTGATTTACACATCACTCGTGTATGATAAGATGCCAGAGGAAAGTATAAACAAATTTAGTTCTTCCATAAAGGCATATACGTTGCCCGCATTGTCTTATATAGGTTATATCTTTTATATAAAATTCATTTGTAATTTTTAATGTGCAAAAAAACATTCTAAGTGTGTTTTTATAAGGTATAAAATACGAGGTTACCATATCGGAAAAAAATCACTTTTTAATGAACTACCCGTCAACCCTTTGCAGGTAGAGATTCATAAAATCCTTTCTTAGCTGACATAACGTTAGTAAAAGGAATATTTTTCTTAAAGTTTAGATCTCTAAGCCTTATATTCCCAGAGATATCGTGATGAGTCACTATGTTGAATTATCTAAATATAGTTTGAGCTTTAATGTCTGACGGTGTCAATAGATGGCGCTAGTAGTCTATAACCTCGTATTGCACTTAGTGCAGGAAATCGTACAAATGCATTTGGTTGAAGACTTAATTGTTAATAATTTGAAAAAAGAATAGAGCCTTGCAATGTATATTATGTGTAAGAGTACGTAATGTTGAATATAAATGAAGCGTATACATCGACGCGTAACCGCACTGCAAACAAACTAACCAGTAGCCGAGCAGCAATGGATTGTGTAAATATCACGCGGTTTACACTGTCAGGTAATGCGGAACGCGGTTTAGTAAATTCAGATTAATTATGAGCGTTAATCACAGTAAACAAAGGGGACCAGAGTGCAACGACCCCGAGATGCAAAGTTTAACGGAAATGGTAGATGTATGGGTCCTAAACAAAAATTTAAACTTTTGCGGCCCACCTTCAGGTAAAAATCTAAATATAAATATTTTTCATTTAAACAAGCGGTTACAAGTACTTTCGAATCAATCAACATAAAATGTCGACATTGTTGTATTTACAGAAAGCTACTATCGACGTGACACAAAAGCGTTGCGTTATTTTGTCTCGAAAGCTGCGACGCAGCGTTTTTGCGCTGCAAGTTTTATGCGTTTGCTTCTTTCTACATGTGCGCTTCTTCCTATGCTACACCTTTTTATTATGCTACATATTCTAATTTATTATTTACCACATCACTGCTTGAAACCATCGTAAGGGAGATTCGTACGAAGAGAACTATTAAAACCGATATTTGTCTAAATGAGAGTATTTTATTTGACAAGTCAAAATAAGTCCTGCATTTCACGTAAATTCTAGCAAGAATTGCTTTGTAGTCAAACGATTGATTCCACGCATTAACATCACTATAGTATTTTTGGATAGAATAATAAAACGTCTTTGGTAGCTGATCAGAAATTATTTCTAGAATTTTATTGTACCTACGTATACCTTATATCATAAATGATTTGTTTAATTTGATTTAAATTATGTAAAAAGTTAAAAAAAGTAAAACATTGTTTACTTAGCTTTTTTTCTTAGTTAGCTTTTAAGTTTGACATTCCTTATTTACAACGATGAATGGCCTTCTGTATATATTTAATTTGAATCACATATATAAATATTACACGAATGTAAAAGGCAGCTTTATTGTTGTCACTGTCGCTTAGGTAAATATCGAACTATACACCTATGAATGATAGATAGATAGATATATTTTATCTTTAAAGTCAGTTAGATGTTTTATTTATCATTGTATTTATAATAATGTATTTTACTTTATTTGTTATAAGTATATGTGAATAAATGTATGCTATATATGTATGTTTTGTCTATGTGTACACGTTGACTGCCCGCTATTTATCAATCTACTGTTTCCATAATATGGTTGTCTGTGAGAAATTGCCTCGTGTGATAAGACCGCCCATTACACGTTTTTCTTCACTATTATACAATTTTGTTTATATTTTATAGCGTGTATAATAAAGACGACGTATATAACGTTGACTAAGGAACGTATTACGTTTTCAATTCACGTTTGTGGTTCGAGAGCATGTTGCTCTACCGTTCTCTACACAGCTGCTACGCAAGTTGGTATGACCTACCTTATCCCGGATCTCTTGGCGCATTTTCTCCCTCTCCTCCTCCATCTTGCGATGCTTCTCCTTGCGTCGCTCCTCGGCCTCGCGGATGGCCTCCTGCCGTTCACGTTCGGCTTCTTCCTCTTTTTCCTTATCATCGCTGTCGTCTCCGTCACCACCAACCGCACCTGATGAAACACATTACATATTATTTACTGATAATTTATTTAATCTTTACTTTGTCTCATATGATAAATAAAACTTTATTGTTCGCAAATGTTATATCGTTTGGTTCTTGTTTCATATATTGAGATACAAGTTTAAATAATTTAAAAATTGTCCATGAATGCCTAACAATATCCTGATAATAAGTACCATTAGTCTTTATTATACAGAGTGCTTAGTTATAGGTGTAAAAGAATGTAATGCTGATTTGCAGTAAATAAATGAGTGGTTGTTAAGCCCTTTACAATAATCAATGATTTCAGAAATATACAACGAAATAACATAAGTAAGAAAAGGACCAATATATAGCTATTTCCGCCATGCAGAAGTAGCTATATATTGGTCCTTTTCTTACTTAGGATGGATTTCCGCAAAATAACGCCTAAATCCATTAGATACAACGAAATAACATATTTTAGATCTCACCCATTCACCTCTGTAAATCTTTCACACCTATAAAAAATCAGCCCTGTATATTCAACTGCGGAAACTAGTTCTTTGATTATTGCATCACGGGCTGTCACGTCCATAGTTCCGTCTAAACCGCATCGCAAATTGTAGAAAGCACCGGGAACTATTAAATTCGGTTTTCCCGTTCGAGTGTAAAAGGCTTTTTGTCGATTTTTCCTGGAAAAATAACGGGTTATTAACTCCGAACAGTGTTCGTTTTGAATAAAAATGTGCATTTTTTAAAAAAAAATTGCACGATCGGTGGAAAAACTTTTGGACCGGAAAAACTCGTTCGGAAATGTAAACGAGGCTCAGATGTGTCAATCGGTTTGCGATTAGAAGGAAATTGTACGGAATTGAATTACAATAGATTCGTTTTTCATTTATATCTCTGTTCCGGAAAGTTCTCTTTTGATATTCTATTACTAATACAGTGCGATCAGTTAATTAAAATGGAAAGTTCCTTAGAAAAGGTTTATACAGGAGCCATTTTGTTTTTATCAGACTTATTTCCAAAAAGAATTGACAATTAGTTTTGGGAGTTATCTCTTAATGTTATCGATCGACAGATATAAAAAACTATTGAAAACAAAATCCAAATAAATTTTTATTTATTTAAAAAATACTTTTAATTATCATGTAAACCAGCCAGATACAAATAGTACACCTGAAGAGGTTTTATTATCTATTTATGCTTACTATTTAAAAAAAAAAGAATGATTAATAGTATCGTTGGCAGTGTTATAACAAAAGAAATTTCTTCAAGACAACCTTCGAATGTTGAAGTATGGAATATGTACAGGATCTGATCTATTTGGTTTCGCTTTTAAGACCAATATTTTCTCCCTTTTTTGTTGCATGCTCCATCTTAGCCTTTCTAAAATTCTTATGCCACCCCTATGTAAAATATATAATTTTTATATTAAAGCAAAGGCCTTAAACTCATGTCGAGGACACTTTTGAATTGCCACCTTAATAATTAAATTGCCCAACTGTGGGGCGTGAGACCATCGTTGGGAAACACTGCTTCAGACGGTATCCATTGCATATAATGCTTAGTTCATTATGCACACTCCGACGTATTATTTTTAGCTTTTTATCATGGAAAATGTATTCAGATGTTTCGATATGTATGAATCCAGGTCGAGTAGTGTTTTTCAAAGGGATCTTTGACGCCTTCGTTTGTGAGTTCAAGCGACGGTTTCAGAAAATTTTTACTGATTTTTTTAAAACGAAATATTGACATTTTTCTTCGCTTTTTTCACGACTTAAATTCAACTTGATGTTGTCATAAAAATAGTTTGTAAATTTCATTAACATAAGAATTACAATAAAAGTTTTTGTTTAATAAAATACTCTAGACTACGCATGGCCTCTCAAATGATAAAGAGATACCATTAACTTTTGAACAATTACATTTAAATTTTTACATCATTAGGTAAATCAAAGAAGTTTTTTGTTTGATAATAACAAAAATTAAATTTAGCTCTAGTACAATGCCACCGTTCAAATTAAAATACATGGTCACGAAGATTTTAAACGCGACCAGATAAGATAGGTGCATACAACAAATATTATTTACAAGTTTAATTTTGTAAAAAGTCACAAATATATAAAGGTATATTATAAAATAAATATAGTATATATTACAAAGTTTTTTTTAATTAATTGCGTGATAATTACAATGCATTTTACGGTAGTAACATATGAAAAGATCGTATATGTTAAAACATACGTAGCAATTTAGATTTTTATTCGTTTAGAATTAAAATGTGTTTTTTATCTCACAAAGCCACATTTGGCGACACAATAGCTTCGTCGTTAACGTGGAAATTAGATAACATGTTCGCGTGAAACCGCTTCGGGCCGGTTTAAACCGGTTCAAACCGGATCCATCCGGACGAGTGGGCGTATCAACATGGCGGCGCGCCATTCAAAAATCCATTACACGTCAATCTGCGCATTTTCAACGGATTCCCGACCTCCATCCTATTTGCTTTTAAATTTGGTTAGATTATTTCCCATTTGCACGAACACCGGTGACCGCGGTTCGGTAAATAGAGGCATTCAACTCTGCCTTCCACACGCTACTGTACAAAACATTTTAATACTATGTATATTGTTTACTTCAGAAATTATATTTGAAATGTTAAGCATATGTATTTAAGAGAAAATTTTAAAGATACTACAATATAGACTTCTCTTTTCGTTAACATATAATATCTTTTCACATACATATTGATAAGTGGCAGTAGGCGGGAGACATAACTTGCAAGATAAGGTAAGTATTATTTGTTCAAATTTCTTTACGAGATCGAATTAAGAGACCCATGGACATATGGAAGTGATATAGCCCAGTGGATGGACAAGTTGAAACGGCAGGCTACATGCATGAACATATGACCGCTGGGCCTGAAGGTTCTGTAATGGAGACAGCAGACAGGATAGACTCCAGGTGGACAGAAGACCTAGGTTCAAACACCGGACTGTTTAGGGGCCCTTTGCCTACAAGTTATATTTTTATTAACTATAGGTAAAGCGTTTGACCTCTCTCTCGCCTAACGTTAAGTAATGACGAGATCTACAGTGATATATGACTTCCTAGAAGAAACCTATTTACTTTTGACACGAAGATACAGTACAGTTATCTGGAAAAACAGACGCTGGTAGGTTGTTCCGTACCTTGGTTGTTAAAACTATAAAAGTAGTATCAAAACCTTTAACGTTGAAGGCATTTCAATGGAAGAAAAGAGATGGGGATAGGGGAATTGATTCATGTAGCCCATACGCCCATTCTCACTATATTATGTGTAAGTCTTATATAGACAGCTCGTTTCACTCTTGTATAGATGTCACAGAACACATGAAACTGCCTTCAATTTGAAAGGAATCGAGTAGTGTCTAAATATAAGGTCAAGAAAGAGATGGCATTTGTATTTTTTATATCTGTGTATTAAGTTTTTGAGTAAATTTTTATTAACAGTTTTTTTCTTACTAACCTTATGTAATTTTATATAAATCTTAATTTATTTGTCATAATTATTTATGCGTGGAGTATATAAGTCTAATATAGCATTTAGCATGATGCTATTTAAGCTTGTTGTATTTAATTAATTTATTTCTCATTGATTTAAGCTATATGTTGTATAAAATTAGCATAGCTTTCTGCGTTATTTACTTGTGTTCTATTTATTTAATACAATCTTAACCAGCGCCATCTGATAATTCGGCCACGACGTGCCTTAATTCCGCCCGGAAACCTTTGAATCTTGGATTCTTTCTATGGCTCCGTTTTCGAGGCATCTGGTTCTCTGCCATGTGTGAGCAGGGATCTTCCTTACAATTATAATTTTTTTTACGTAATTTTTTATTTTCATTATACATATTCTTACATCGTCAATGCTAATCATTCGTTCTTCTTTCTCCACTTTCATGATTTTTCATTCTTTTTTCATACATACATCGCCTAACTTTGATCGCTTTTTCTCTTGGATTCTACATTTATACTCATTCATTTTATTATGTAATTTCTTTTGGTTTGTACACTAAAGAGACGTTGTGGTTATGGTAAAATGAATAGCTTAAATTCTTCCGATGTTCTTTGCAGAATTATCTAGATCTACAGGATGATACATAGATGTAGATGTAAAGGCTTTAAAGGGGTGAATGTACAGCCTTTTTGCTGTATATTAATGCCTATTAATATAACAATAAATAACGTAATAATAGTATAGTGTATATTAATTAATATCTGTTTATGCAAACTATGTACTGTAAGAAGTTATTATCCTATAGTATTACAACATTAAAAATAAACTTTAGTTTGATTATATTATACAGGATAATTAGAAACTGGTGCAATTGCTTTAAACGAGTTTTTGCTGATAAATGACCTAAGCATTTACCATATTAAGCTTTAATACCATTAACCAATCATACAGTATACGTGTGAAGTGGATAAGTAGGGAAGGTTGACAGGGAATTGTGAGTAGAGCCTTAAAACGAGCCTTATGTAAGATTAAATATCCAAGAAGACGAATGTAAATATCTGTTGAATAATAACAACATTTTATAGTTAAAACAAAAACTGTCGTAGGAAGGCGTTATCTGTTCCCTGTAGGATGTTAAGGTTTTCTTTTTACTAGATAATATAAGTTTCTACGTTCGATAGCAACCTCTCTAGAGACATTTCTTGGCGGCGGACTTATCTAGAACGTTTGTGGCTGATGTCAGTTAGTAGTTTCGCTATTTACTTTTGTTACTTAGTTTTCTGCAGTGTATTTAAAAGAACATCCTATTTTTAATAAGTTTGGTTTAAACAAGATGGTGCTACAACTCATACAGCTTAAGAAACCACGGCGCGTGTTCGTGAGAATTTGATAAGTCGTTTTGGTGGCTACCCAGGTCGCCCGATATATGGGTATAATATATACCATACCATACCCATATTTAAAGAAAATACATCAAATATTATATAAAACAACTGATATTTGTTGTATAAACTGGTAGTATTATGGACTGCTAAACTTCTTACTAAGTTTATTATTGATAAATATTTTGGCGCAACATGTCGAGGAGGTTTTAAAAAAATGCATCATTGATTTTGTATATTTGCATAAAATTATACAAATAAAAAAAACCGTGATCGCTGGGAATTAGATCTAGAGGGTTATTTTTCAACGTTACTTGTGCGATGTTCCATCTTAGCCTTTCTAAAATTACTCTTCCCTATGTAACATATATCTAAGTGTTAAACTCGTATCGAGTCCAATTTCAAATTATTCTTAATATTCAAAATACTCTCGTGTGGGACGTGGGCCATACGTTGGGAAACACTGGTCTACAGACTACAAGTCGTATATTTTCAATATTTTATTAATTCGTAAATATGTGAATTTAAATGTGCGATTGAAATTTAATTCGGTAAAAATATTTTAGGTATTCAAATTGAATATTGAAATCTGCGGATACGATTAAAAAGAAGAGTAAGGGGTAAAACCAACTTGTATTCAAAATTGCGGGGTCTAGATTAAATCCAGCGCGCTGCGATTGTCAATTGAAATCATTACGCCGACCTCCTCGATGGCGGCGCCATTAAGAAAAAGGCGGTCGCGTTTCCAGATATTAATAATGGAACTCTGTCGCTGACAGTTCGATAATTTTCAATAAATCTCTCGCCCCACAGCCTCCCCCATAACACCCCTCTCTATTCCACATCGTCTTAATTTCTTTCACATTTTTTTTACGAATCGCCTTTCTTTAATTAAAAATCTAGCTATCTTTTATTATATTATATGTACATATTTATTATATATGTAAATGGTTATAGATGTAAAAGCCTTATGTATAATATATTTGCTAAGTAAGAAAAGGACCAATATTTAGCCACTTCCGCATATGCAGTGGTAGTCGTGCAATAAAGTGCACCGCCCGCCAGCCCGCTGATAAATGCGTATGCGGCAGACAATGCGAATCACACAACCGCCACCGCCAAATTACTCAACACGTGTTTCACCCCTCCACGGGGCATCTTCAAGAGTTATGTTACACCGATTAGTGCCAAACACAGAGTCAAAGCAATTTGCACGACTACCACTGCACGTGCGGAAGTGGCTAAATATTGGTCCTTTTCTTACTTAGGATGGACTTCCGCGAGGTAACGCCTGATTCCATTAAATAATATGTTTGCTTCCAGCAATTTTTTGGTACACCCTTTTTGATCTGTAGCAGCTCAGTGGTGGAGTGTTGAGATTGGGTTCGATTCCCTTCATAAAATCTTATGTAACTCACATTTTGTACATTAGTTATATAAGATTTCGACTACTTATAAAACAAGTTTCCGGAGAGTGGGAAGCAACTTCATCTGCGTACCATAATACCACACTTCGATCGCCAAACCGCTTGCCAAGTGTGGCTATTATGGTATATCCCTTCATAGCTATCTTTGTGGGTAGTCATATGCTTTACAGTGAACGTATATAGGTACTTCATCTTATGCCTATTTATATGACTTTTTGTCTACATCTTGAAGACTTGAGTCAAAAATTAATAGATAAGAAATCAAATTGACCTACATTCGGATCATTCAATTTAAATCATAAAGGATTCAAAACACGCTTTTATCTAAGAAGCATTATTTCTACAGATCTTAAACAATCAATCCAGTGTAAAACAATAAATTGTCATTAGTATATCAGATATAGAACGCCAATAATGGACGTGGGCTTCATGCATAATTTCTAATAAAATCGGTACGTACCGACCTAGAAATAGCTTCTTTAAAAAGATCATAAGTCCTGAAGTCTTATTTTAACTTGCCAATACGCTGTTCTTATTATTCCTAATTCAATTTCATAGCATTGCCCCAAAAATGGATACTTTACAATTAATATTTTAAGCCCAGCAATCTTTTAATTTAAATCTTTCAATTCCTTTTCCGGGCTGCTTTATAAAACTTAGCAAAATTTCACGCTATCCATTCTGTGATTATTTAAAATTCAAAAAAGAGTTATTAATTTCCTGCCTTTCCGTAAATACGATGTTAAATCAACATTATTTCAATCCGGTCATGAATATTCAATAGAATTTCGAAATTGGGGACATCACTGTCTCCAATAACGGACACCAGCCACGTCACGCTGTATGTATAGATTTTACAAGGCTTTTATGTCCATTTTCATTAAAGTCATTTTCATATTGTGGATATTATATTAATGCATTATTTGTAACAGGAGGCGGTAATATTGGACCACACGATTAAGATATAATTTTGTGACAATAATTAACTCGCCTCCTAGTTTCTTTGAGGCCTATACCTTGCAGTGGGCATATAGACTGAAACAACAATGCATTAGTGAAAGATGTGTTTATGAAGAAAAACAAAAGAATTTTAACTTAAATATTTATAGTCATACCAGGAGAATACTTGAAATGAACGATTGGATGGTTGTATTTTAACAAGAGTTTTCATAGCTTGTTTCAGAAGTAAAATGTAGGCATTGCAATATCAGCAAAAACGATTTAAGGCTATAAATTTGTTGAAACACTCGATATTACATAAATATATTTTTTTCCAATAGTCGCAGAAACGATTTTAACGAAACGTTTCCGTGTTTAATTCTTTTACTTAAAAACTTTCGACTGGTCTAAGCAAAATGAAAGTGCGAGATACTCGGATCCGAGTGGGCGGCACCAAGCTAGTTGCTAGTATGAAATATGTAAACTAATCTGTTAGGTTTGCGTTTATAAAATCCTGTGTTAGTTAAAACTAAAATTATAACAAAAATGTTAGTTCACCTTTAAAAATGCAGTGATTGTCCGTTGAACTAACAATGCTCCGTACTCCCTGATTGAATCGATACATTAGCATTTACGTTTGCAATGTAGGTCACTGTGAACCTGTATGTTATTATATGTAAAATATAATATAATAGCAATTATAGTTCACCCGCGTCAATAATGCTAATCATCACTGTCCGTAGATAAAATAATTTTTTTATAAGAAAATATAGAAAGATAGTTACCAGTTGATCTGTTGCAGCGGTTTTAATAGACAGACAATGTTGATTCGTGAAATTCTTAACGCAAAAAAAACTATAGATATATAAACATTACATAGAATCGTTGGAATTATTAATTATAAAAAATGTAAATCAACGTGTATTTATTACTTGTGATCTATATTCCGGGTATTCCGTGGAATATACCATTACACGTCTGATTCATATGACACAATCATGGTGTACTCTTCCGGTTCAGATATAGTTTCTAATAATATAATAATGTTAAAAAAAGAGATTAAATAGGCACAAGAGAGTAATCATCACTAGATATCGTCGAGTAATCTTATGTAAACACGCTCGCTGCGTCAACATTTCCTAAGAACTATATATTTTATGCGTCGTCAACAAAAGTCGAGGGGTCTTTTCGATCTCATAAGGCAATGAACTTATTAATATTATTGTCATTTTATATTTATTTTAGTATTATTCCAAATTATATTATATATTGTAATACAAAATGTGAACTATAATTATAAAAAGCTTTTAAAAATCCGATTAGTGTGATGAATTGATTTCAAATGATTTGATAAGAAAATAGTTTATTATAAAGCTTGTGGCTCAATTAGGCTAACTTATTAAACATGAATATAACTTAATGATGCTTAAACTAATAAAGATGTAACTAATGATTAGATTATCTCGTTTTCATCACCAATGGGTAACTTGGATCCGATTGGATGGATTGATTTACTTCGACACATTAAAAAGCTAACCTAGATTGGTGATAACTGTAAAAAATTTACAGAAATAAAATTGTAAGTTACTGAAAGTAACCTTCCTTCAGAATTAGCTTGTTAAATAATAAAACCTGCTACGAATATCATATTGCAGGCTCGTCCATCAAAGCCGTGACACCTGTCATTCATAATTAAACCTTTTGGTGTCTGAGTAAGAGCGATATTCGATTAGCACTCGACGCCGGGGAACTAATAAGGCTTCCACGGACCTAATTGAATTGCTAACCTAGGCGGGGTTGAGACCTAACTTTCATGTCAACCACCAGTCAGACTGATTCAATTAGGGCGCCGCACAAAACGTTCACTCGAAACCGAGTTCAAGATGCGCTTGAAAACTTTCCCCAAAGCTCTGCGACGAAACAAAACTTATTTATTATTACTGTGAAACATATTAATAACTTTAAATCAAACCGATGCAGTCTATAAGGATATTATGCTGTAATAAAATTATTAACGTCATTGCAAAATCCTTTCAAATATATATCTTTGGTACATCAGTCATTTAATAATAATAATAATTTATTTATTTATCAGGAGGAACTGAAGTAGACATCGCTTCGAGAATCTTCAAGGAAAAGACAGCCTTTGCAAGACTAAGTACTATATGGCAATCACGGAAACTGACTAGGAGAGCTAAGCTCAAAATATTCCGGTCCAATGTGAAAACCGTGTTGATATATAAATGCGAGATGTGAAAGGTCACCAAAGATATCTCGCGACGGCTCCAAGTCTTCGTTAACAACTGTTTTCGACGTATTCCCGGTATGTATATACCTGCAATATCAGCATTGGCCTGAGAAAGTCTAAAAGGTAGATCTCTGTGAGTTGCCTATCGACCAGCAGATCAAACACCGCAAGTGGAACTGAATAGGCCACACGCTTTGAAGGGACCCTGATCACATACCGAGGCAAGGCCTAAAATGGAATCCTCAAGGAAAGCAATCAATGCGAAACACAGAGTGCATTCTGGGCACTCTGTGTTTGGCACTAATCGGTGTAACATAACTTCTGAAGATGCCCCGTGGAGAGGTGAAACAAGTGTTGAGTGATTTGGTGGTGGCAGTTGTGTGATTCGCATTATTTGCCGCATACGCATTTATCAGCTGGCTGGCGGGCGGTGCACTTTGTAGCACGACTACCACTGCATATGCGGAAGTGGCTAAACATTGGTCCTTTTCTTACTTATGTAACTTCATATTTACAGCATCACATATTTTTTAATGATAAATACAGATGATATTAAAAATCACGTATCGAACCCATATTACATTAATCAATGTTAGTAATAAAATGGGTTGATTTAAAATGATGACGATAGCATTTCATAACGCGTCCGAAAGTAAGTTAACAATGTCCGGATCCCCTGCCAAGTGCCGCGTTAATAATTTTTTATAGCTGTTACTTACGGAACCCTCTGATATACTGTCGGATGTACAATAGTGCTTTTGTGAAATTATTATCCAACGAATAGAGTACGTGCCGCGCTTAAAGCTCGCTTTTATTTACTCAGAATCTAATTTTTTTTGTATCATATTCGCTCAGCTTAACAACGCGATATTGACTGCGGCATTTAGAGTGTATATATTCGTACAAAACAATTTACTTGACCTCACATTATTCGTTATAAATAATTTATACATCAGATTCTTGTGTGTACGGAAAAAGAAACATATTGTCAAAAAGTAAGTCGTTACAAAGAAATTTTTAATTAATTCTTTTTTATATAAAATTGGATTTTTCTGAAATTATTTATGATGTTTACAGGTGGATAATAATCATTATTATTGCATAGGGGACGCTCACAGCTGGACAAAGGTTTCCCTGACACTTTTGACCACAGTATCCGGTGTCTTTAGATGAGATTAACAAGATCGTATAGGTACCTAGTGTGTATACATCCTACGCTCCGCTTTTCAGTCCTTGGTCTCCCTCCAGAACCTTAAGGCTTTGGTTGTCATATGTTTTGCGCGCTATGTAATCATACCACTGCATCTTCAACTGTCTTATTCATTTACTACATCATATATCTTAAGGTAACGTCAAGTGGAATTTAAGTCAAGATAAATTGCATCAAAATATAAATGTACTGCTTTATTAGTTCGTGGTGTCCACTTTAGAATTTAAAGCCTCTAGCGGCTACTTGTTCTGCGCGCTGTAGCCTGCCCACTGCTATCGATATGAATCGATATTGTCTCAGAAGAATGTAATGCCCTGGAGGCTTTTACAGCTTCTTAGAAACAGAGTTCACGGAACGGAAGGGTTCGTGAACTGTTTAAAATTTAAAATAAGCCATAGTATTTCATTCCTACACGAGTTTTATTTATTTACTTACACTATGAAGAAGAAATACAAAATATGAATGAAGAAAAAAAGAAAAGAGTTATGAAGGAGAGGGCAGTTTAGGGTTTATGTACATAGAAATACATACATTACTGTAGACACATACTCGAGAATACTCATATATATATATATATATATGTATGTATATATATGTATGTATATATATATATATGTATATATATATATGTTTATATATATACATATATATATATATATATATACATATGTTTATAAACATTTTATCTACTGGCTTTGCATCTCACATGTTTGTGTACTGGTAGAGTGGTTGTTGATTTAATTGTTCGATTAGACATCGTAAGATTCCGAGCATAGTCCTTTCTAGGACCTATTCAGTATCCGTGACCTTATGAATAATACGTAGTTGAAATGATATCATCATAGTTCAGTTTTCCAGTTTCAATAATTCTCTTAGTTAAAGCATAGTTAATCAATATTAACTTCAATTGAACTTAATTATGATGCTCTCGTTTAAGCCCATAGACGCCCACTGCTGGGCATAGGCCTCGCTCAAAGATATATGGGGGTATATACCATAATCAATACGCTTGGCAGGCGAGTTTTAGATCTCAGTGTGGTATTATGGTACGTAGAGAATGCTGTCAATATTTAATGATAAATGCACAAAATGTAATTTATCTGTATAGTATCACGGGAATCTACTTCTAGGCTACAACTGTTGTAACCAGCTTGGCTGGACTGACTTACATCAAGACAACCATAAGGCTAAAGATTTGAAAATAAATGTACCTAGCCACCTAAGAGTAAAAAAGATGAGGAAAGGAAAGCGATGAAAGCAAGAAGGAATGAAAGAACGAAAATTGGAAGATATTGTAAAGGATAAAAGGAAAGAATAAAAGAAATTTAGAAGTATGAAAGTGAGTGTCGAGATAAAACTCTGAAAAATTATATGTAAATAAAGTCCCAAACTAGATAGGGGGTACGAGAGGCTCCCAATAGCGGGGGCCATAGAAAAAAAAAACCAAAAGGCTTTCGATCGATGCAAGTACTACGAGGGAATCTGAGTGCTACGAGTTCGTAGACATAAGACGGCACGTCTTGTGAGCCGGGTAATTTCATTAGCTACGGCGCCATTCTGTCGGCACAACACATCGGACAATTTCTAGCTAAAAAATATGTAAGAATAAAAAGGAATTTCATTTCTTTTGTTAGTATATTTAGTTCTCCCTTTGAGTGTTTTAGTAAATTTGATAAAATTAAACTAAAATTAAATTTAATTACAATTCGTATTTTATTGGTCTTTAAACCAGACATTAAACTAAGCTTAATCAAGTTAAAACTTAATGGTAACTTAATTCAGTAATACAGATTCTAAGATAAATAAATCAGTATTGTCTTCTCTTACTGTCTCATTCTATACTATATATCTTAATGTAAACATTACCTTTTCTTAAGTACTTATATGTTATATATTTTAACTGCATATATATAATATATAGGGTGATTGGTTATAGATATAAAAACTTTATGGGAGTTGAATATAAAGCTTATTTGTCAGTAAAAAGCCTACATATATTTTCAACTGTATAAAGTGATCTTTCTGAAACTACATTAGAATGCGATTTCGAATAACTTATATCAGTAAAAGATCTGCAGGGATATGTAGTAAACAAGAATTAGTTATATATATAATGTAGCAATACTAATTTTGAAAATGCTATTTATTTCGTTATATTACGTTATTTATTACTTAATAAGTTATTGATTGTTCGGATAGTGTATATATGTGTATATACATTATTTGACAGCATATGAGCTATAAATTCACTCCTTTAAAGCTTTTACATACTGTTCAGTTAGAACGAATATATAATACATATCGTTATAATGCTATAATTATAACAGAGCTATTTATAGCATGTTATTAAGCGACGTAAAGGCCTCTAATTAAAGGGCGAATATATCCAACAAAATCATGGTTGATAGAAAACTCGGCCGGTGTTAACGGGGGTCTTCATAAATTGTAACGACCACGGCCGCCCCCTATTTTCACCCCTAACGCCCCCTCCGTAAACAAAGTCGTAAAACTTATTCGCCCTTACGCTCATTACCTTGTCAATATTCATAAGAATGGTTTAATGTTCCGCAATATTTGCTCGGGTAATAATATAATCTATTTTGGGATGTTTGGTATTGCGTAGCGTGTTGGTCGAGATACTTCGTGTGTTTGATGAGTGATCAATGTTGATATAGAGATTGTCTATAATATATATCATAAGACATTAAAAGTTATGTTTATACAATTTTCATTTAGTAAAAAAAAACTTACATCTTACAATTACATTTTGAATCGACGAAATACACTTTAAATAACTTCACTGTATTTTATAATGGGAGATATAACATATACTCGCCGCAAGGTGTTGGGCGACCAATGAGGCATCTAGGCGCCCTCTGTTAGACAACTGACGAGTTATTCTGCGGTATAACTATGTACTTGGCAAAGTAACCCCTTTGGAATAAACATATGGTTTTAAATACCTCCAAAAATATGTGGTACAGAAGACAAAGTGAAAGTACCGATCTTACCAAGAGTCATGCTAAATTCCGCATAGAGATTGGTGCCCTAGGTTGTCCAGGATATGAAATTGATTACCAGCCATGAGAAAGAACACGACCAGGCGTCCTATATAAACAAAGCTACTAGAAGATCTAAACTCCTGCTTCAGGTCACTGGAGGTAATTTATTAGGGCATGATCATGATAAGAGTGTAAAATTGTGAAAAATTTACTGTGGTCACTAGTAAACGTAGAATAAAGAAGAAACTAATACAGTAGATAATATAATTAAATTGAGATTGGGTACATACATGTCCTTTTATTTAAACTTTGTGATCACGTCCTTAAATTTTATTATTAGTGTTTAAAGAAATTCATTTCTAAGTAACATTAAATTAAAGACAATACATTATGGTCATTTATATTCCGATGTTATTCATCTTTTTTAAGCTTGATTATAATTTGTAAGGCTGTGGCATTAACTAAATCACAAAGTTAATATATTTACAATCCATTTAAACAAAGTGACGTAATAATATAATTGATTTTTTTGATTATGCAGAGACAGATATTTATTTTAATATGCAGCAGTCGAAGCCTTGTTAACACTTCTTCTTGTATTCATTTTATTAATATTTCTTTTTAGAATTTTTATTTATTGTATTTATCATATATATCTGTCACTATTTTTCTTATAAGATTTTTAATTATGGCACATAAATAATATGTTACTAACAATGTATTACGAGGCAATCAATACATGTATCTAATCATCCTTTATAATAGTAAAAATAATGTTAGAAAGGATCGCAACTATTGTACAATAATCGTAATATCAGTTGTCATATTTCCGGCCGATTTTCCTCAACTTCCGCCATATGATAATAGCGTCGACCGACCGTCGAGCTTCCCGGAGCGTGGTTAAGTGACGTTTCTAATTCTGACGACGACATTAAAAGCTTTACGTGCAATTCCTTAGCACGGGCGAGCTTTTGAATAATCGACGGAAATGACGACGAGTGTTAAACTTTTGCAGGCCTGCTTATTTTATGAGCTTTTTTTATGGCCCTGGGATGTTAAACTCGAATCTACGATTTATATATATACATTTTTAGACAGTTATATTGCAATTTATAAATAATTTTATCGTTTTGCATCCTGTGTTTGGCACTAATCGGTGTAACCTAATTCCTGAAGATGCCCCGTGGTAGGGTGAAACACGTGTTGAGTGATTTGACGGTGGCAGTTGTGTGATTCACATTATTTGCCGCATGCGCATATATCAGTGGGCTTGCGGGCGATGTACTTTGTTGCACGACTACCACTGCATGTGCGGAAGTGGCTAGATATTGGTCCATTTCTTACTTAATTTTATATGTTACAGATTTTACTTCTATTCTATCAATGATTAATTTGTTGTCCTTATAGAACACATATTCAAGGCTTAGAAGTTAGGTATTTTATTGGATTTGAAAATTGACGCTATGAAAACATATATTTTCTCTCAGTGACATGTGAATTACATATTATTGTTGCCGTAGCTACACAAATACTCTACACAGTATGTGTAATGGCGAAATTACATGTAAGACTGGTGTGAGTATTAGATAATAAAGAAAAATAGATTAAATAAAAATAAGGATTCGGGTATTCATGACTAAAATTAATTTAAATACATTCATATATATAAAAATGCATCGTCATCCCTTTCTTCTCAGTGGACAAATTCTCACTACAAGATATATGCTTCCCCCAAATATTGTCATGATGACGCGATGACAATCATTTTCAACAACCTTGACTATGTCATCAGCTTATCTGGTTAGAAGTTCTATCGTTAATTAAGGAAACCCACAGCCTTCGGTTGCTTTAAACGAGCAATTCTTCATGCTATGTCGTAGTTATTCAGCAGATCTCCGTATATCTGTTTTGATCTCGCAGCGAAGCCCCAAGCATAGCCTTCTTCACAGCTTTCTGGGTGACCATGAGCTTTCATATAGCACTCATTCTAAATGATTTTTTAACACTCTTTTAAGTTTTTTATCATGACCCGTCGAGCCTTTTTAATGCCGCGTTGATTAACAATTATTGAAATTTTATCGGGAAAAATATTTCAATTCTTTTTTCATTCACACAATTTCCGGTTATTGAGTTTGGGTGAAAACAAAAACAAACAAACAAATCGTGATGAGTTGAAATGAATACAATTGGAAGATAAAAATGTAAACGTTGTTTGTTAGAGAATAAAAGAAACAATGATTATTTATACATATATATTTATATATATATATTTATATATATATATATATTTATATATATATATTTATATATATATATTTATATATATATATATATAAATATATATGTATATGTGTTAGCGAAACGCGAGGTTTGCGAAAAACATCGTACATAATGCTCTAGAGTTTCTATCGGTAACAATCATGGCATAAAATTCATTGATCTCTGGCAACATTTGCAGTAATATCAGATATTGCTGCAAAAGTATTTTTATAGTTCGTTTATTTTTAAAAGTAGAAAAAAATCCTTTCTTTTATCTATATTTATACTGATTTAATTTAGTGCAATAAAACGTATTTAATGATGCCTTCAAAGTAAAAAGTATTCGCCAGACGCTTCAATTTTTATATGAAGCCCTATTCATATATCAAGCCGGTATAAATAACAAATAAAATCAAATAAATTACAACCTTCACTATAGTATATATTTAGTTATAAATTTATGTTCATTCTTCTTTTATTATCTGTACTTGTATCTTTATTTATTTACCTTTTCCTAAACTTCTTTTAGTATTCTGACGCTGTATTAAGTCCTACGAATTTTATTTTACAAGGCTGTGCTTAGTCTATAGTGTAATGTTAACTACTGTTTCTACTACTACTGCATTGTTTTAAATTATGATTATATAAGGTAAAATAAAATTTATTTCTTGTTAATTAGATTTCAATATTCAATATGTCGTTTTCTTCGTAGCACATTCGTAGCGTCGTAGCACATTCGTAGCGTCGTAGCTCCTAGTAGGTTAAGTCGGTGTGGTATCGATTGTTCTAATAATAGACGCCTGCATATACTTATCTCTATGGTAAGTCACGGCCTCGTGTTCTGCGCTTTCGATATAGAGCCGCCTTGCAATTTTGTATTCACGCAGGAGGGGAGACTTGAATTCAATTAAAATTTTAAATAAGTTAAATTCGTGATATATGCACGAGCATTTCCTTTTTTATGGTGTATTTAAATTTATGATACGGGTAGTACAAATATAACTTTTATATATATGTATATTTATATATGCAGTCATTACAAAACTATAGTTTGGACACTCGTTGTAATAATCAGATTTTAGTCATACCAATTTCTTGAACCTTTTCTAAACATTTAGTGGGTGACTGCTGTATTGATGATTCCTGCCTTTATGAATATATATATATATATATATATATATATATATACATATACTTTGATTGGTTACAGGTGTAAACCTTAATTTCCAAGGACTTGTATAAAGTGATTACTCTGAAATGTATTACCTACATTTATTTTTTTCAATTAAATATGGTAGTACAAAGTCTGCAGGGATAGATAGTAAACAATAATGGATTATAATATTTATTAATAAAAATTTTGAAAATAATTTGTCTTACTATATTATGACATTATTTATTATTTCTGAAATTATTTCTAATATTTATTTAAGTCATAGAAAGGTTTTTATGAAGTGTAACAATACAATAACTGCGAAGTATTCAGTAATAATTACATTTTTTTAAATTAAAAATGTCAAACATTTGACGTTAATAAAGAGGTTTTATTTATATATATTTTCTCTTAAGCTATGACAGGCCAATTACTTTTGACACAACAAAGTTTGTAAAAGCAGCCAGTAACACAATAAGAAATGAATGTAACGATTGAAAAAAAAAATGTTATAATTTAATTGTAACGAAGCCATGTTGGACTTTGTAAAAACAAAGTAAGCTAATATTTTAATCTGTTTATGCTGTACAACATGTTTAGAACTGGTAAGAAAGAATCTTTTGCTCTAAGCGTGATTTTAAAAGATGACTGAATGAAGTTCTAATTTTAAATTCTGATGCCATTCGTCGTCATAAACGACTAAGTCTTGGATCCCTACGTCATCGCAGTAATTAAATAATAAGTGTAATATTTATTATGTATACATAACACATAGTATTAAAAAAATCTTTTTTTTTAATACCATATACACACGATTTATTTTTTATTTATTCTCTCTCAGCCAAGTATGATTTATGAATAAACGTATGTACACATATGTGTATATGTTTGTATGTATATGTTAACTATCTACTACGAAGATGGACAACTTCTTCTATTTCCATATAATGGTTGTCTGTAAGAAATTGCCTCGTGTGATAAGACCGCCCATTGTAACTTTTTCTATACTGTTATGCAACTATGTATATATTTTCTTGCGTTTGCATAAAGAGTATAAAATAAATAAGTATTTGTTTATTGGTTATTTCTGTGCCACCTTGGGTTGACTGGTAGAGAATGGCAATAAGGTAGTCCATCATTACACAAGTTTTGAAGGAAAAGTCGAATAAAAACTAATAAATAAACAAAACTCATCGTTAGATTCAAAAGTTTGTACAAGTGCGGCGACTAAGTTGGGAGGTTACATGGGAGGTGCGGTGCAACAACTTATATAATTAAAAGCTCGGATCGCGGCGTCGCAGGCTACGCGGCGTCGTCTCCATTTGACGCGGCTCCAGAAAGTTCCATTTCATGCGTAGACTGCCTAAATGTAACCACGAAGTTCAGAACGATTGTATACTCGACTAACTGAAGTACTAAGTTGAAATTAACTTGAGTTGTTATTTAAACTTAAGTGAATTCACATAAAAAATCTTTGATAAATTTTTAAATAAAATAAAATTATTAATTTTATAACCAAACATTTTAGTTATTTAATGGAATCAGACGTTATCTCGCGGAAGTCCATCCTAAGTGAGAAAAGGACTAATATTTAGCCACTTCCGCACATGCAGTGGTAGTCGTGCTATAAACATTTTAGTGTTTATTTATTAATATGTATTATATAAAAGTACTTATTTTTAATAACATTTTTACTCATATGTAAACATAAAGAGTTTAACATATATAAAGATGTATATATCTTACATTACGCACAAAAAAAGGGTCAAATAAAGACGATATTTGAAATTATATGTACTGCCTTTGGGCGGCAAATGCTCATTCAAATGATCCTGACGAAAGAATAGCGTTGTCGCAGTGTGTTATTTAGCGCTTAGCAGCCTATGCTAATATAGCGCCTTATAGGTTGTCAGATTTTTGTATGTAGAGAACGATGCTGCCCATTCTCTGAGAACTTATTTATCTGTATTGGCAATCCTATACAATTCACAAAGTGTGGATTGTTTTTATTTATTTTATTTATTTATTTAATATTCTTTATTGTACACGATAAAATACATTTAATAAGTGTTACAATAATACACAGAAAAGTACAATGGTCGGTCTTATCACACAAGGCAATCTCTTATAGACAACCATAGTAAGGAAAAGATAAAAGTACTTATAGAGGGTAGTTCACGTGTACAAAAAAATACATATTCACAAACAAATGAACATAAATATATATAAACATGCATAGACATACATGCTTAAACATACATACATACGTATATAACATATATACTTATAATAAAAAAGGTTTAATACATATTATAAATATAATACAATAATAAATGAAAACATCTAACTGACTTCGATCAGTATTAGTTCGATCGCACTTGTCTCAGAAAGAAGCAAGAAGAAAAAGAAATGAACTAAGAGATAGATAATTATAGGTCTAGTTAATGGTTCCTAACCTTTTTCTTGAAAATAGGTAGTGAGTTAGCACGTCTTATATAAAGTGTGAATTGTGTAAGATTGTATCCCCTGAGTCGAATCCGCGATTTACAATCGCAAGGGTCAATCCTCTACAGCTGGGATATCACTCGCACACTTATCTAACTTTGTAATATTTTTACATTAAATAAAATATAAATTAATAATCAATTTTAAAGTCTATTTCAATTAACTGAAATACATATAAGTTATGGTTATGTAATAGAATGATAGGAGAGAAAGTCGTTGTTATTGCTCTCAATCCGTCGAGTCCCGTGGGGCGCGGGGCAATTTTTCAATTTTTTTTAATTAACTCAAGGCTCCGCCCGCCCTGAGTGGTCTAGCAAGACGTTCCGAGACGCCATTTTCATTAAACTTTTCACTTACAAATTTATCAAACTTTAATAATATTTTTATTAAGCCTGAATTTAAACTTAAATAAGGCTTGATGATTCGCAAGCACCAAAAGTCGGTAGACTGCTATAGACTACTAATTTTTGCCAATAAGAAGCTTGTCTTAGCAGTCAGTTTAGTAAACCTCGTCATCTTTGATTCAGTCAGAATTATCTGCAGAAAGACTTCAGTATGTAATATTGAAGAGTTGATGTAATCATCAACATCATGTTGGTTGTCAAGATGATGTATATGTTAAGGCTGAGATATGAATTTTGACAAATGAAAACTGGTACGACATTATAATATATTTACTGTAATACTATCGATACCGCAGTAACCTCCTGAGCTTCTACGTATCGTTAGTACGTCGCTGTAGCGGTGCTGGAACTATTCCCTCCCCCCCTCATCGCATTTTCTTAAGGCGCGGTAAATTCGTTTTGGTAGCAGTAAAGTACTATGTGTAATTGGACGAAATAGAAAAATAATGATCGATAGTTGACTCATTATCACTATTTCAGCCACAGGATGTCCACTGCTGGAAATATAGGTTCCATATTTAAAATAGGATCAGTTGGAAGCGGTAATGTATATTCATATATTATGATAGAAGTATAGAGCCTTAATATGTTATGCAATAATAATCGAACAAAGCAAACATATCTACAGTAACATATCATCAAACATTACAGATAATAATTCCGTCGTTTTCCGAGTGCGTTGTGTAATTTTTCCGGAGGTTTCCACGGGAAATAATGGAGCGCCATATTTCACGGGCGGTCCGGGGGAATTATTAACGCTGGCAACACTGATAACGTCACGGACTGCGGTCGAGGGCGCTAGTATCGCAGTGCTACGGCGGAGCTGACGTGTATTTATGGGCATATGTTTCATGCGGTCAGACGGCGCGAGTAAACAGCTGATGTGGCCCCCGCGGTCTGTCACTTGGGTTAATGGCACGTGTTTTGACGATACCGGAATTGTTGAGTGTGCATGGGATACTATGGGATATGGCAGTTGTTCATTGAACTTATCATTGCATAGCTACGTGATGTATATTCGATGCTATGGGTAACACAACATTAGCGTAATTTCACAATATTTTTTTATGTCCATCATCTTTCGTTCTTCACAATATCTGTTACTTTTTACATTATTTGAATTTCAGTATTTAATGGAATCAGGCGTTACCTCGCGGGAGTCCATCCTAAGTAAGAAAAGGACCAATATTTAGCCACTTCCGCACATGCAGCGGTAGTCGTGCAATGAAATGCACCACCCGCCAGCCCGCTGATAAATGCTAAATGTTACACCGATTAGTGCCAAACACCTGCGTTTGGCATTAATCGGTGTAATATAACTCCTGAAGATGCCCCGTGGAGGGGTGAAACACGTGTTGAGTAATTTGGTGGTGGCGGTTGTGTGATTCGCATTGTTTGCCGCATACGCATTTATCAGCGGGCTGGCGGGCTGTGCATTTCATTGCACGACTACCGCAGCATGTGCGCAAGTGGCTAAATATTGGTCCTTTTCTTATTTGAATTTCAGTGTTCCTCTTACATCTATCCTACATTACCAAGATATCAAAGTTTTGTTTTAACTATCTCATTACTTTGGTATCACAGACTTAATTAATAGTATATGACTTGCTTCCACATATCGTTTATATTTTGTTATTTTTAGTAAACACTATATTAATTACATATTATATTTAAGTTTTTATATATGAATCATAGTATTAAGGTTTTATTACTACGTATTGCACTCAGTCTCGTTGTTACATAGCTTTTCTTTCTCCCATCTCTCTCACAGACAGACAGAAAATCATCTAAATACGGAACTGTCAACAGGTGTGTTTCTTTAAACTTAGAACAATTGATTTCCTATGAAATGTATGATGGCTTTTGGCTAAGCTTTTATAATATGATAATTTAATGACAAAGGTACTGTTCAACTGAAAACTGTTGTCTACAAAAGGGTTTCTAATAGTGTGTCTCCTATAAATATTACAAGCTTATCTTTGTCTCAAAAGTTAAATTTATGTGCATCACTTTTTGATTATATTAATAAATATTTCTATAGACTATTTTATGTTTTATTCCGGTACAACCTAGCCTAGCTATGGTCAGGGTTGTGTACTCCTATAATAGGCAAACATATTTCTTTGTACTTTGTTATGTGAAACTAATATAAACTTATAATGTACTACATAGATAAGATACGCGTCGGCTATACCTTGTCCAAAGTATATCTTTAAGAAACGTTTAACTTAGAGATTCAAAGCGGAAAATCAGCTTCACTGGTTTCTCGAGCGGTAGATGAGACGAGATTCAATTTGTAACCATCTTTATTTGTCCGCGGCCGACTTAAAAAGTAATTGGAGCCGCCCCGGTCGCTGGTGGGCGGGCGGACTAATGAAACGGCGCAGTACATCGCTACGACGAGTTTTTTTTTTAATTTAAGAGTCTGAGTGAGTCCGAACTTTTGCCACATGTGACCGTTGTAGTGCACGAACATCTACAGCACTTCTCCTGTAATTAATCTTAGCTCTACGCTATTATATTTAATAAATTGATGTAAAAAGCCTTATTATTCGATAAAATTAATGACAGAAAGTCCTTGTAAGGTGTTTTAGTGTATTACTATTTGATTACATTACATTAATAACAGAAAGTCCTTTCATGTGGTTTTAGTATACTTATTAAAAAAATCTCTACTCAAACTACATTTTTTCAATATATAAAAAAAAATCTATAAGTATGTGTATATATCGATATAAAGATCTTTACACTTTTGTTAAGTTAACTGGTAATCCGCTCGCTCTGACTCGAGTTTAAGTTAGAATTTAATTTCTCACGTGTTCACCTTGTCCGTTACGACTAAATTGGTAAAACGTAATTTCTTTATAAAGCCAATCCAGGTTTTTAATATATTGTCTGTTATTTATATACTTAAATATATGTTAAATGAATTTAATAAAAATGTGTATAAAAATATAACGTTAGTTTGGTAAGTTGCTTTTTTAAATAATAATTTTAATATGTTGTATAAAAATCAAAATTCATATGTGATAATTAATAATTGTAAAGATAATATATCCTTACCAAGTTAAAAGTTAAATTTGTTTTAATTTTCTATTGCAAAAACTCTCTTATTCATTTATAATAAAGAGAACCAGAATTTATATAACACCGCAGAACATTATTGGACTATCATTAACAAAATTCAAAACGCATATTAAAAGTTAATTATCGGAAAAGGCTTATTATTCAATAAACGAATATTTAAATGACAAGAATCTTTAGCAATGATGTCGCCTAATTGTTTTGTTTTCATTAAGGCTATATCTAATAAAGTGTATTGTATAAACCTGTTTTGTTAAAAAAATTATAAACTAGCGGTTGTGGTTGGTTGTATAAATAAAGTTATTTATATAATTCGTTAACATAGTTTTAACATTTAGTATAAATATAGTTTCAGGAATTTAAGACTGCTCTTTGCAGTAGAGTTTTACTTTTAACACCAAAAGAAAGTATTTAAAGTGACAATGATGTTAGACAATTTAAGATATGTGCTTTGCTTATTAGCAAGGAAGTGTTAGATTTCTTGGGCATTACTTTAAGTAAATCCCTCTCGGACGTCATTGCAATTACAAAACTCAGACAATTAGCGGACGTTAATACGAATCTACTCGTATATTTTAGTTATTTTAATAGCTTTCTCTCTTAAGGTATTTTATTGTCGGTCAGTTACTGATAATAATTGTGTATTTATTTTACAGGGAAGTGCTATATAAGATATTTATAATTTAAAAACTACAGGTACCCTTAAGATGTTTTGTAAAGACCTTGTTATTTTGATAGCTTCAAAATACATTCTTAATTACATATTATTTATGCGATATAATAAAATATATATATAAATATAAATAGCCACAGATAGATAGTAAATACAATTAATTAAAAATAAACGACAATCCTATTAGTGACGTCCATTCACCTTACAGCTGAATGCCCTACGCCATGCGCGCCTGCCCGTGGTCTTTACTCTAGAATCTTAAAATATTTAAAGCGATGAAATTGATCATCACATCAGGTGATAGACATGCACTGCAAGGCACAGGTGTCTGCCGAAGACTGCAATGATGACCGGTCTTCGCATCCAGCTACTCCCTGCATCCTTATCAATGCGGGAGCATATTCACGGCACCTCACGGCACTCGGCCTTTCATCCCCAACAGCCATTACACGTACAGTTCCTTGAATTACATCGGTATAATTACATAACTTGAAATTTTAAACTTATTTTTTACATAAGTTGTAATATTTCAGAAGGTATCAGAGCTAAAAGCTACATATCATCCCAGGGCGAAAGTTTACCCGGTGCAAACATTCAGCGTCCGTCTTAATCCGGGAACCGGTCCCTCCGGACTAATTCCGCGCATCAATCTCTTACGATGTAAGTAAAGGAAGCTCGTAAAAAGCGAGCTTTAGGTAATAAAGCGAGTTTTGATGTTGAGAAATGACAGTTCTCTTTATGGAGAATAATTGCAGACGCCTACGGGTAAACGATTTCCTTTTTAATATGTTTTTAGAGTTTACCACAGATGCGACTTTCTCCGGAAACGTCGCCTGCTTTTGTAAATTATTATCTTTTGGAAAATGTACAGTCTAATTTTCTGAAAAAAGCCTTAAAGATTTACAACTATTTCCTGTTTCTTATTCTTCTTTTCAGCCGATGGAGGACCACTACAAAGCAGGGCACCCAAAGATCGCTAAGATGATCGAATCCGCGCTGCTCGCATCTAGCAACCCGACCCGACCACTTTAACTATATCGTCGATCGATAGTGGTGGGCCTACCAACGCTGGGTCTACCGGCCCATGGCCGACACTCAGAAACCTGATTGGAAATTGGAAACTATTTTCCTTATTCAACTTTATAATACGACCTTACATCTCAATACTAAACTGTGGTCTACGAGAATAATTTTATATCAAGCCATTACTTAGTTGGTATTAAAATACATTACCTAAACTAAAGTCATACACAAAAAACAGTTTGTTTAAACAGAAAAACAGGGTAATAGGTTTTAGCTTTTACAACTGTGTTAATTCAACTTGTATTATAGTGTTCACTTTCAAATATGATAATTTTTTTTATTTTTATATTAAATTCCGCAGACCAATAACTTCTGGTGGTTTAAACTCGGCAGAGACAAATAAATATTATTTAATTTTAATTTGTAATAATAATTTGGTATACGCTTTTTATATATGTTATCGTAAGGTTATATATTAAGATGTTATTATTATCATCATCACATCAGGAGATAGAAGCCAACTGAAAGGCACAGGTCTCCAAAGACCATTACAATCATTAGTATTTTTTACTGTAATATCATTTCGTTATTTTTGAAACCATTGATTTTTGGATACGGTATACTAAACATATCTCTATAAATTTATCCGTTCAAATTTTTGATATCAATAATCAATCACCCTGTTTATCAATGCTATAACCCTATTAAATTAAACAGTATTGTAAGTAATTATAGCTGATACGTAGATAGAGTAAAATAAGTGGTCTACGAACAGGCTAAGTGTGCTACGCGAGCTACGAGAGCTACGCGAAAAATTATAGCACATTTAAAAATGGAACGCTCTTATTAAAACTTATAAATTAAACGTTCGAAACTCATTGAAAAGTGTACTCCACAAGTTTGTATACAAGTTTAATTGCGGCCTGTTTCCACGTGCGCCGCGGCGGAGAGACACGCCTCATGCAGTTTATTTCTGATTTAGTTTTAGTTCACTAAGCTTTGTTTGCTAAAACTTTTCTTTTATATAAATATTATTTTACCGCTTAAAATGTAAGTAATAATCTACGTATATTATACTATAATCGAAAAGTAAGGTAAGTTTGTTTATAAAATGTGAATTCTTTATTCATTTTTCCCATTCGGATAAAACGCACTTTTGCTAACGCTTTTTCAGTTCTCAAAACTACTGGAATAATCTGTTTTTGGTATAGCCTTCAAGAACCTTTTTGATTCGATTCTTATCTTCTAGATCGTGTCAAAACGGCCCCGTATTGACCTTCTGAGTGTTTGCTGAATACTCAAAATCTCACGGAGCCGAACCTGATGAATACGGTGGTTGAAGGTTATCAGTCGAGTCTTTTGGCCAAAAAGTCACAAAAAAAAACAATACAGTATAACATCGACCTATTGAGTCTTGACACGTTTAATACACAAAAACATCCTACAAAATGATTTTGGTTGAGCTAAATGATATTTCAAATAGACGCTTGGAAAATATCAAAATCTTGTGTAAGTTTGGTAAGTTGTTTTTTTAAACAGTAGTTCAATATGTTATATATAATAAAAATACTAAAATTCATGTACAATCATTGTAAAGACATTGAATTCTTATAAAATCATAGTTTATATGTATATAAACTTTCGATTGCAAACAATCTCTTATTCATTTATATTAAACGTAATCAGATTTTTTACCATTAACAAAATTATTAACACATATTAAATGAAAAAAGTTTATTATTCAATAAACCAAAATTTATATGATAAGAATCCTTGACAGTGTTGTCGCTTGATTATTTAGGCTATATTTCATTTAGGCTATAACTGATAAAAGTATGTGTATAAATCTGTATTGTTAAATTTTATTAATATTATAGATGTGTTATGGAGTTTTTTCCAGCTTCTTCTTTACAACCATAACATTTTGCGAAAAGAATAGCCAAAAGTAAAATAATAGATGATAACAAGTTGACGATCAAAAAAGTTCCAGTGTTAAATAAACTAATTTTATCTCTTTTATCTTTGGTCTTATATATTTATTTTCTAACTATTAATAGAGACAAACCCTTCACACAGTTGTTATCTAGAAAATATTATCAAAACCCGGCTACAAAGCCTACCCACGTACACGTACACGTGAAAGTGCCCATGTCTCACGTACAAGCCTCCCACAAAACGATTTATCCCAGTTCGCACACAAATTCAGAAGGTTAATGTACAAAATTGTAATACGTGTTAAAACTTTGGTATACGTCAGTGGAATTTAAATACGTTAATTTATTGCTACGGAACCGCTACGAATTACACGGATGAGTTTATTTATATATTTATATCAAATCTATTTACATAATATTCTTTTAAGTAATTAAATATATCCTAGGAGGTATTAAAGAATATTAAATAAATAAGACATGGTAGACCTCAATAGAAGAATGTAAAACGACCCGTTTGATAGAAAAAAAGTAAATTTTTTATAATTTTTATTTTAACTTACACGATGTTTTAATACCAAATACAAACAGTCAACTTTAACGCTTTTCTAGCGCAAGACATACCGTATAGTATTCTTGAACAATTTCTTTGAAATATACACGAGGTTTCAGCTCATAGATGCCCACGGCAAGACATAAGCTTTCCTCAAAGATATCTATGGGAGGATCATAATCGCCATAATCGCCACGCTTGGCAGGCGGGCTGCAATTACGTTATGGTATGCAGAGGATGCTGCTGTTCTCCTCTGTAATCCTCTGGAAATTTGCTTGTGAGCTGAGGAAATCCTTTGCAATTACTTCACAGAGTGTGATTTATTAGATTGTATTCTTGGAATCAAACCCGTGACTTACGATTGCATCTACCACTACTATGTATATTATGTGGTGCATATATAATATATATATGAAAAATTTTAATTTTAAAATTTTTCTTAACGTCTCCTTTATATATGTTGTTGATTGCTTAAAAAAAAACTTTCAAAGGTATATCGACGAAATTTTAATATACTCTGCTCAAAGATTTGATGTCTGAAAGCAACATTGATAAGTGCCAATGGAAGCCTTAAATTTCGTACGTGGGTTGTCAGCGGCTAACATCGTACCAGGACCTTCTCCCTACAACGCGATGGCTCCGGCAGCCGCACGGCATTAAATGAACATAGACCTTAAGTTTCTGGAGTGAAAACAACAGCTCGACAAACGCAGCGAAGGACGTTCAGCTATAAGTTGGATAGGTGACATTTTTGGAGTCGTAAAAAATGCTAGATGCAAGTTTATTTTCTCTGGTCTTATTGTAGACATCTGGACTAAAACGGTGATGGCTCTAAATTTTTATTCTTCTTGATATTGCTAATTACAATAATCACTTCATTTCGGATTCGATTTCGCTGTGAAATTGAGAAATAAATGAATAAATAAATATGTAATACAATAATACAGGTCACATGCTATCGACCTATGTAGCTCCAGGAACACTAGATTTCGCGTGACCATGCCAACTGGTTTATAAAGAGGATATAAAAACAATAAAGGTTATTTTCGTATGATCGTACCCCCATTTCCGTTGTACAGGGGGAAGTCGAACACGCGATGTTGCTATGCGGTGAACTTTCATGTGTGCGTTGCCGTAATTCTATTTAGTATGTATGTGTGCAGGTTTTATTATTTATGCGCGCTGATTGATGTGATAACGCTGAAAATATAAGCGTAACCGAGTGAAGCCTTACAAGATTTTTTACGTAAGCCTTTTATGCTTGTAACAATGAAAGGAATGTAGTTATTTTATTACCAGACGTGTTGCCTAGGAGATACTATGAATTCTTTACGAGATGTAATCAGGCATTAGGAAATTCATATACGGACGAAAATATAGCCAAACGAATCAGTAAGTTAAATTGGTCACATAACAGGCTTCAAGGGTCTAGAGTGAAGAATATAGCCTGGAGAGTGCTCGATCCACCAACAAGAACAGGTTAGGACTCTATAGAAAAAACCGATAGTGAAGGTTGCTGAGTGTGTAGACACTGCTATAGCGTATTTTTATGTGCAAAAAAAACATGGAAAAACAAGAAACCTTGGGCTAAAATGATGATGATAAACCAGGCAATACATCTTGTTTAGTAAAGTATCAAAACGAGCAGGGCCTAATAAGTATCAAGAATTCTGGCAACGCAAGAGAGGTCATCGCGGCGATTTTTCGGAGGCTTTGCAGTGAACGTCTATCAGCTGATTCGTAAAAAGACTTGCATAGTCGTACAAATATATGTTCATAGTTAAGCATCTTTTACTTTTAAATATAAATACTAAAAATTGAATTTAAATATTAAAAATCGCTGACGCTCATAACATGGGCCGCGTTATTTAAAACGGATGTAGGCAGTTCGTGACCCAAATATTGATTTTTGCCGGCAATAAACTCGTACATGGGGCCGGAAGCGAATTGCTTTCATAAGGATTACACCACACGCGCCACTTTTGTGCTTGAAATAGCATTAATTAACTTCTGCTATAAATTATAGCATGTTAATATTGTTTATAATATCATCATGATCTAAAAAGCATCGATGATTATGGTAAGTTTAGGTTTTTAGTGTAAATCTTTTTATATATCTAACAATTAAAATATTATATGAATATAGCTGGTAATCAATTTATATAGTATTTTATATACCGTGACCAAGAGTAACGTGAAATTTTCATTTATAAGTCCTGGGCATTAGGAAGACAGGTATTTTTTTTTCCTCGATTGGTAGGACTGTCTATAGCATTTGGTAAGCATCTGTTTATGTTATCTATATGTATATGTATATAAATAATATCATTTGGCACAGCCATTTTTTAATGCGTCAAGTCTTAATTAGTGCCAAAATCACTGTGCAATCATCTAATTTATCATCTAACATATTGGCCCTTCATTTTATAGGTTTATAACTCATTTTTATTTCGTGGCTAGCTACTGTTACTCTACCTTATATCGTAGCAGTGCTTTCAGTGCACTAAGACTTCGTAGAACCCACTGCTACGAAGTTGAGAAGTTAATTTACTACGTTTATTACAGCCTCGAGCTACGCGAGCATTTAAACCCGTAGCGCGACAGTCTAGACGATTTATAACTTATTTAAGTGTATTAGAAAGTATATTTATCCATTACGTCGTACTCGAAGTAGAGATGGTGTTGATTGCGATGGTTATGAAGTAGATTTTAGAAGAAGTAATATTGGTTATGGTTGTCGTAGTAGTATAAATTTAGTAGGCAGTAATAACGATGGTGGTAGTTGGTAGAAGTTGAGATGATGTAAAGATAAGATAAAAGATAAAATTAATTTATTCATCAGTAAGAAAACGACCAACGTGTAGCTACTTCCGCACATGCAGTTGTAGTCGTGCAATAAATGTGCGTGTGCGGATTGAGCTATATATTGGTCCTTTTCTTACTCAGGATGGACTTCCGCAAAATAACGCCTGAATGCATTAAATATCTTTTATTATTGAAAAGAAGAAATATTGGTAGAAGTGATTATAAAATTACCACTACTAACTATGACCGTCATCAGTCATTATTAGCGTATCTGTTTACCCTTTTAACAATATCTAATGGTGAACTTAATGCTTTATGTGTATTCTCTACCAGTAAACTCTACATTACCTATTAGTAATAAAGATAATAATTTTAAGGTAAAAAAATTGTGTTATTATTTTTTAATTACCATTATAAAGATTTAATGGAATTAGGCGTTACCTTGCGGAAGTCCATCCTACGTAAGAAAAGGACCAATATTTAGCCACTTCCGCCCGCCAGCCCGCTGATAAATACGTAAGCGGCAAACAATGCGAATTACATAACTACCACCCTTAAATCACTCAACACGTGTTTCAGCTCTCCATGAGGCATCTTCAGGAGTTATGTTACACCGATAAGTGCAGTGCTCTGTGTTTGGCACTACTACGCACGGGCTGGCTAAATATTGGTCCTTTTCTTAATTATTAAGATTACCGTTATCGCAGTACATTTCGACTTCGAATTACATTTTATTTTGGTCATGTTTTTATTTAACTGAAGCATTTTACCTATGTTTCGACTGATCTGGAGCGATGACGAGGTCTACGATGCTATATGCTTGTCTAGAACAAACCTATTCACTCTTGTCTTGAAGACTCCTAAGTTATAGTTGTCTGGAAGCAATAACGCCTACAGGTTGTTCTGCACCTAGGCTGTTCGCACTATCAAAGTATTGACAAAACGCTTAGTATGGTTGGAAAGAATTTCAACCGTGTACAAATATCGTATAATTATAACTAAGTTAAATTAAGTAATTTTCAAAATAAACACTGGCTTAATACAGTCTTGTACATATATTTATAAATGTAGTATATAGTACTTCGAAGGTTAAGGATATTATTAAAATAATGTTAAATATAATAATTACATTAGAGGGTGTAAGAATTAATTAAATATAATTAATTCCCAGGGCGACGGATAAGGCTATACCTTTTTTAATCGGATTGGACCGAAAATTGTAATTAATTTATTCCGTTTAACCAAAGTAGATAAATATGGTATTTATATTAATTAATATAATATATATTTAAATTCAAAGCTTGGAACATTGGCGAAAATTTGTTTTCACGTGCAGTGGTTGTCGTGCAACAAAGTGCACCGCCCGCCAGCCCGCTGATAAATACGTATGCGGCAAACAATGCGAATTACACAATCGCCACCGTCAAATCACTCAAAGCGTGTTTTACCCCTCCATGAGACATCTTCAGGAGTTATGTTACATCGATTAGTGCCAAACGCAGAGTCCAGACAGACAGAGTGACTGCGGGGCGGTGCACTTTATTGCACGACTACTACTGCATGTGCGGAAGTGGCTAAATATTGGTTCTATTCTTACGTCGAATGAACTTCCTCAAGATAACGCCTGGTTCCATTAAAATTGGTTTTATTTGTTTATTGGTATTCTACATACTGCATTAGAGAGTGTGCAGCGGAATTACACAGAATATTTCAATCTGAAGCTCATAAATGCCCACTGAAAGGCATAGGTCTTTCTTAAAGATAGCTATAGAAGGATATATCATAATTGCACAGGAAACCATTTCCCATCTTCTGAATACCTTTTTGTGAGCAATGGCAATCGTAGGTAATGCACAGAGTGTGAATTATATAACATTGAATTCCAGGAGTGGAATCCGCGACCTAGGATCGCAAGTCTCAGTTGTCAACCGCTGAGCTATACTGCTCACATGAGATAGTGTATAGCATTACAGTGTGAAGAAATCAACAACAAAAAATCTCCGAAACTTTATATAATGGTTAAAATACTAAGCATTACGTAAGAATTATTCTCGTATAGGCTATTATGTTAAAAAGCTTGAGACGAGAGCTTTTTACAGTCCATAACCCGTCTATTTATTTACGCAATAACACTGTTAATCAAATTCAAACGCCTAACGACACAGCCTCGCAATTTTATTATACAACAATTGTCTACGCAGCTTAATTGAAAGCCAATTTGATTGGCTGCCACTAACTCGTGTTTATTGTTGGCTGTAAATCAGATTGCATCGGAAGCTAATAGTTTAGTGGGCGGGCGTAGCGGCAGATTTGCATGTGGAAATGCAGATCATAAACAACGTGGTTACGGCGTAGACACTGTTCGCATAGTGGTGCTATTTATTTATTTATTTAAATTTTCTTAAGTTAAAAACATACGACTACATTTTTAACAAGATTTTATTTTTAATCAAGTATATATGCATCTTCGTTTTAATACTAGACTACAAAGAGTAGAGAGTACTTTTAAGTATTAAAAATCAGTTGGCTTTTCAATAAAATATGTCGTCAGAAACGACATTACTTTCCTGTCCATCTAATATATATCTAAATGAATTTTGAATTATATGCGCTCAAAACAAAATTTGATTTTTCCATTTATATGTAGTTTATGGTCGCCATAATCAAGTAACTTACTTATATTCGTCTAAATTCAACAATTAGTTTATAACAATCAGTTATATAAATGTACAGTGATAGCCCAGGGGTAAGGAGTGAAACTCGCGATTGCGGGTAGCGGGTTGGATTTCCTTCCGGTTCCGGTCCCCCTAATACATCAAGACTCGGAAGGAAATTAAATTTTACGAACTAGGCAAAATAATATGTATAAACAGGTCATCATCATTATAATCATATTAGCTGATAGACGTCCCCTGTGAGGGATAGATCTACACCAAAGATGGTGATGTTGGTGAAAGTCATGGTTACCGATCTTGTGCTGCTCATATCCAGTGACTTCTCATGACCTTAACTATGTCAACGGGTTTCCTGGTGGTGGAACTACTGATATTGCGTCTACTAGTTTTACATCGAGAGGCTTTCGGCCACATAAGCCTTTGAAGTCATCAATACTAAAGTTGCCTGTTCAGCGAAAGGTACATAAATGCATAATGCCCACCGTAACCGAGTGTACTTTAGATTATAGTTGTATATATAGGTTAAGGTTAGTTTTAGGTTTAGTTATATGTATAGGTTAGTTATTTAAGGTAGGTAACCATGATGGGAATCAAGAAGTGAGCTTGCTAACAACTGTAGTACCATATCGGGATAATATGAGAGCGTAACACAACTATCACCGTTAAATCACTCAACACGTGTTTCACTCCTTCCTCAGGAGTAATGTTACACCGACCAGTGCCAAACACCGAGTCCACCAGTCCAGTTGACACATTGTTTGCCGCACGCGCATTTATTAGCGGGCTAGTAGGCGGTGCACATCTTTGCACGACTACTGCTGCATAGCGGAAGTAGCTATATATTAGTCCCTTTCTTACTTAGAATGGAATTCCGTAAGTTAAAGCCTGGATCTATTAGATATAAAGGTTTTAATGTTGAACAAACTAATTTTATCTTTTATCTTATCCCGCTGAGAAGTGTATTAAACACGATAAAAGAAAAAGAAACAAATTTTATAAGGTTACACGCGTATAATTGTCGGCATGACCACGTTGTTGACTTGATTTTTAAAACAATAAAGTTGAGTGTACATATGAAAACCTTTTTGTTAGATCTCGGTTATTGTATTACACGTTCTAAGAATGAATAATAAAAATGAATTATTAAAAGAGGGTACATTGAAAAATATACTTTGACATTTTAAGCGCCGATGCTCCAAAATTGCCGAATTATAATTTGAGAAAAAAATATAAAAAGAACAGGCCTCTGGCGTCAATTCGAAAGCGGCCACAATTCACGGTTCGCTTAACCCGAGTCGGAGGAGGTCGCCCGGGAGTTTGACTCGCTGTCAATCAAAACGACGGAATTAAAAAAAAGAATGAGATAAAACGAGAAAATCATTTATTCGTGTAACCTTTTTTCTTCAATAAAGAAATTATTTGTAGAAGTTTTTTTATACTTAAGAATACATCATTTATTGATATTCTTAATAATTAAATATATTAAATAGTAAGATATATAAACTGCTATAAAAATTCAGCGTCTTCGCTACTTAAAAAAATAATAACTCAAAGCTAAGGTTTGAATGATTAGCAAGCTGTAAGCAAGCTTAACTTATATTATTGTATATGTAGATACATATGTCAATAATATAGTGGTCGTATATATGTAAGATTTCAATTTATTTTACCGTTTTTTTCTCATTTTCTAAATTAACTAATTATATATATTTTAAATTTAATTGTTAAATATTTTAGTTATTATCCATTATTTTAATAAAATTTGCTTTCATATGTCTTTTTATTGATATATTGATGTACAATAGTGTTAATAAATAAATAAATAATGCCAGTCGGCACTTGATAAAGTGAGATTTGAGCTCTACTCTGATACGTAACTTAGATGGACTCCAGCAGGCTGTGTGTTTAATATCGCTCGCTATAATATTTTAATCCCCGCCCGCCCCGCGTCTAAAAGCAAAGCTGTGTAGTGTTTGGTCAGCTCACACAGTCACTCCACTCCGTCCCTCTCTGAGCTTTATTTTAAGAACGGGACAGACATGTTCGTGTAATGGGTGATACAGCTTTTGTGAGAGCTTTTTTTCGCTCGGTCGTTAAAAAGTTTGCGTCGACTCGAGACGGTCGGCTTTGTTCGCAGTTCGGAAGAATGAAGTCTGTGTTTTTTAAGAGCAAAAGTATATTGGATCATATTGCCGGCGCTTAAAGCTTGCGCGCGTTCGTCTGGCGTCTTGTTTGTTGGACTCGGTTTATTTGAACTGGGACTACATTCGCGGAGAGCTTTTAAAATAATGACTGCGAATGCATTCTGCATCTCGAAAGTTTAAGAAGCATAATTTGTATTTGTACTTTAGCTGCGGCTTCTAGGGCAATAAGTCTTAATTTTTAAGACTCAAAGAATAAACTAATATCATCTCTAAGTTTGTCACGTGGTCTTACGAATGTTATTCAGAGTTCGTAGTATTACATACAATGCATGAAAAACCTCAAAATACCATGGTAAACCATAACTATGAATAACTTATTTACGCATATATTACTCAGAGAGTCGTGAGGAGGAAGAAAGAGAGGGAGAGGGAGAAAATAGGAAATAGAAGGAGAGAGAGAGTTTACAAAATAGGTAACTATATAACACTTCATTAATTTTCAACAATTTCGCAACATAATAAGGCGGTTACTCCAACAATAATATAATCAAAAAGTATGGTGAATTTGTTTTCAAAATATGAATTCTTTATTTATTATTCAAAGCAAATTTCACCTCCTTCAAAGTAATCGACGTCCGATGAAACTCACTTTTTCCGAAACTTTTTTCAATTTTCGAAACAGTCGGAATAGATTTCTTCTTACATAGCCTTCAAGATCTTTTTCGATTCGGTTTTTATTTCCTTTATCATATAAAAACGGCCTCCTCGCATTAGCCTTTAAAGTTTGCTTTTGAATAGCTAGAAGTCAGGCGAAGTTACATCGAATAAAGTGTTTGCGGAACGATATGAGTCGAGTTTTTAGCAAAAAAGTCGCGAAGAACCAATGTAATATTACATCGCCGCGTTTGGGAGACAAAACATCCTTCGAAATGATATTCTTACTTTTAGTAAATGTTATAGACTGTCCTACCAACTTAAGAAAAAAAATTATCTGCCTTTTTAATACCCGGGAGTTCGAAATGACAATTTTACCTTACATTTTGATCAATGTAGTTGTGTAGATTGAGCTTAAATTTTGAGAGTAAATTATTTTTATATGGGAAAGTCGATGTCTCTACTACATCAACTTCAGACGATTTGATAACAAAAGATCGTGATTCTGTATGACTGTCTACAAATGGGCAAATTGGTTCCATATGGCTACCATTTCTGATATAGAACATTCACTGTTGAACATAGCGCTCTCCCACAGTTTTCAAATATGATCTTTTCCATGCGTGAATAAATCATCTTTCAAATACTGAAAAAGTCATAAGTCTACCTTATGTTTATACGCCCTACGTTACGCTTCCCGATCTGCTTTCACTTACAAACCTGAAGGCTTCAATGGCCATCTATTGTATAGCTTACCTACTGTCATTTTTAACTTCTAATTATTGGTGGCATAAACCTTATAGCTTTTCGTTTCAGGATTTACTAATTGATCTTCTCGATTCTTCTTTCTTTCTTGAGAATCTTTTGTTTTATTAGTTTGCATGATAGAGCTAGAATTCCACATCCAAACCCTTTGCTAACTTTTAGAATATTTTGCAGGAATGTTTGATTAATAAACCTATTTAAAGTGCTATAAATTTAGTCGTTTTTTTTTAAACAATAACAGAAAAACATCGAAAATTATACCAACATGTGTACAATTATTAACGCATGACCGGTGTTTAAAAAAGTGTACCCTAACATTTGTGAATATTGACAGTAAAATGACTCGGTACAAGTTGGACACTTCGGTAAGCTCTTTAGACTTGTCTCTTTAAAAGTCCTGAAAGTTGAGTCAAGTTAAGATGAAGTTTTAATGTCCAGATGTTCTCTAATTTCTTTGTACTAGAAGCTTGAAAGGTTTTTTTGTCACTCCTAAATCCTGTTTCACAGATCGGAAGAGACCATTACATGTAGTTTTAATATTTGGATACTGTACTGTACTTTTACATGGGATTTTTTAGTTTTATTATTATTAGATTTTCCAAAGTAGTACCATGATCTATATGTAAGTCTAGAGGTGAATTAAAATGTGGGTTTCGTTTTCTTTGTCTTTTCAGCGGACAAACGCCACGCCAAGGAATATGTATATATTTATAATTTATTATATATTTAGTTATTAATTTTTATCTTGGATATCTTTATTCTATTGTTAAAATAGTATGAATATAACTTAAGAGGTCCAGCATCAAACAAACAACGAGTTTACAGTCAATAAATGAACTTATTTAAACTTTTATGTTATACAAGCATTTTTGAGAGGGCTTACACTTTTTAAGTCAAATGCCTGACCCATGTCAAAATAATCACCTCAAAATATAATTTATGCATATTTTTTAAAGAATTTCTTTAGATTTTATGAATCAAGGATTAGTTAGGTCAAGTTATTAAGATTACGAATAATGAATATTTCATGACTTCCACTGCTGGACATAGATCCTCATACAATGGAAGACAGGGAAACAACAGGGAAGTGGCATGCATCTAGCTTTCTTTAATACTTTAACAAGGAAATGTCCTTATAAATTTCCTGAACCACATCTACTCGTGGTCCCTGCTCCAGAACCGTAAGGTTCTATTTTAACTTTTTGATCTACTGGGCAATGTCGGTATGTCCGTCTACGAATTTACTTATTCCTGGTGTGATCTCTTAGAGCAAAAACCCGGGTATAGCCGGTTAAGCGAGTTTTTAATTGGAGTACTTATGTGAATTTTCATTTTTTTTAATTCACTTAACGAGAAAGTATGTGTTTTGTGTAGAGTATTTTCTGGGTAAAAGAGTAAGTAGTGGGTTTAATTGTAATTTAAAATGTCAAGGAAAGAAAGAACATTATTGTATTTACGGTACAATATTTGAAATAAAATTCTTAAGGCTAAATAAAATTTTAGAGCGCCGCACACTATTTATTTTCAGCTGCGAGTGCTTTTGTAAATATAATATATTTTGGTTACAGTTTGCTGAGGTCGCGCGGACGCGGGGACGGAGCAAGCGGACGCTTTAGAAAAACATGTCGCATTACACCGGATACAGTTTGAATAAATTATAAGACTATATACAGTCTGCTGTCGTGCTTTAGAAATAAAGAACATGATTATTTGAGAAGATAAAAATTTACACAATTAAAACAGTGAAGTTTTCGTTTCCGAGAAATTTTTTTTATACATCTACCGACATCTGATCGGAAATGAGGCAAACCGTAGATCAGAACACAAAGTAACCAGTGTACGCAATAACTGGCTGTCTTGTATTCGCAAAACAAAGATATGAGTGTGAAGTGAATCTGAAGGAACGCGTGGAAATTGCCACCATCGCCTCCATAGTAGCAAATAAAGAACGCCGAAAATTATCAAGGATGTTGTAAATAAAAATAAAGATGAAATTAAAAAAATTAAAGTCAGGTATAAAAATGAAAAAATGTAAATAAAAAATAATAAAACAGGTAGAAGAATTTTGAAATTGTAAATTAATTAAAATCGATGTATGTGATGCGAATGTAGTGAAGGAAGAAAGGCGATGAATGTAAGGGTAGTGAATGAAAATCTATTAAATGAAAGAGGATATAGCAATAGCAAATATAAAGGACAAGAGACGGGATTGAAAATAAAATAATAACAATAAAAAAATATTGCTGAATAAAGTCCCTGTTCCGAACGCGATAGGGGGAACGAAAATCCCGCAATAACGTGAGTTTTAAATAAAAAACAAAATAGCGTTTACGTGGCAGTGGATAGTCACGAAGAAGAAGTACGAAAGAATTATTTCTGGAACCTCAAGGTTTAGGAGAGTAAACCACAGACGATCTTGTTACTTTTAACGGGCCCTATTTTTGGAGCCCATTTTTGAGGTCGTCTCTTTCTTCCCACGTCTTGGTTGGATAGGAACAATTTTTATTTAATTATTTATTCACATATATTTTTTATTTGCTTACTCTTCTTACGTCCATCTTAACTTCTCCCATTTTTTTTCGTTACGTTATCTTTCACTCTTTTACCTTTCTCAACTCGCCTCTTTTCCTATACCACTCCTCCTGTACTGTTTACAATTTTTCAACTTATTTCTCTATTACTTATTTGAGATAGCTATAGTATAGTATTTATCATGCAGTAAAAATGAAAACAAGAAAACTCTCGTCTGAATTTATTGCCAGCTCCTCCCAGATCTAAATGCGTTTAGATTATATATTATAAAAAATGTTATAAAATTGGTTTCTTTTGGTGTTCTTAAGAGGTACAAACAAGATTCTAAGTTTATAATAATATTTGCAACTGAATAGGTAAGTCAACAGGAGTAGATCTAATAATAAAATAACAAATCCGTAGCAAAGTTCTACGTCGTAGCTTTATGCACAGTTTCAATAGAGCACTAAAATGCTTAGTCCTCTACGAAACGATGCCACTTAACATGTTATATAATGTAACTTGAACGGGTCGAATAACTTCAGGAAGGACAATGTCTTCAAAGAATACCTTAAATGCCTCTCTAAACTAGTAGAGTAATAACTTGTAACGTTACTTGGAAACATATTTGCGTTTATATGTTGTGGAATACAAGAACGAAGATATATATAAACATAGGAAAGACAATAATGAATGCAGTAAATAGTGAAAATTTAAGGAGAACGGATGGGTCTTCTGTGCAATGAAAAAAAGTTCTTTGAAGCCTTCGTTTTCTATTTTGGCTGCCAATAAAGTTTATGCTTTACTATTTAGTGCATTATTAGTGGTATGTTATGCTGAAATAATGAAACTAACTCAAGTAAAACCGTTTAATTAAAGTTACCACTTATATTAGGTGGACCGGGAAGTAGGTCGCTTACTTAAGTTAAATTCACATGATAACATTTTTACCAAGTTTTTATTTCTGATCAACAATATATTTATCTTTGTTATCAAAAACCTTTTGCCATCTAGTATACAAATAAATACCGGAACGGTAAAAATCAATCTGTTTTTTCTGTAAAATATGTCGACAGAAACGACATTACTTTCCGATCCCCCCGATACATCGATTTACATTACTATACTTTTTTTGACATCATCACATCTGCCGTAAGATGTCTACTGCCGGATATAGGTCTGCTCTAGAGATTTGTAATAGAGCCAGTCGAAAGCAGCCTGTATCGAGGTCTTTCAACAACCTTAACAAGCACGTCTGTATAACTTGTTGGTAAAGACATCGCTGCGTTGGACGATGCTTTATCTGCACTGCGTAGTCTTTACAACTTGGTTACTCACAATATATTTATAGATTATATAAATTAAATAACAAACCAATAAACGGTTAAAGGGCTGCATTATTTGATAGCAACGATAACACGTCAGCGAAGTGTGACCACACTGTGTGATGTTATCTTTTATGTAATTAGTTTATCAGTTGGCGTGGCGCCAGTGCGAGTAAGTTCCGCCCGGGAATTGGCCTCCCGGTGTGAGTAATTAGATAATGTCGGGATGCACGGAATTATCGCTGCTACGTGGAGAATAGAGTGGTCAAATACTACTACGTCGTAGTTTGTTAAACGAAAATTGTTAGTCTCTTGCGGAATATTTTTATTAGATTATTATGGAATATTAGACCCCCACTAGGGAGACCGATAACTTAGTCTATTCCATGCAATAGACGTTTGAGGGTTGAAAAGAAGAATAATATGGCATATATGTTTACTAAATATAAGTCAATTTAAAATTTGTTTAGGTAGTAAAAGAAGTAGGAGGGAATCTAAACGCTAAAGCCTTTCAAGAAGGCGTATTTAAACGCGTATCGTCAGCCACAAACAACTTTTCCAGTCTCTCTATACAATGCAATGGAATCACTGCAAAAATATTGAACTACGTACACTATATTTTTTTTAATATTTCGGAACTAAAAAACATCGATACGGTGTAAAATAAAAATTTAATGTGACTATTTACGTAAGTATACATGTTTATTAAATAAAATAGTTAATTATTATATTAGAAAAAGGTTAATATTAATGCATTCAGAGAAAATCAGTTTAAAAATATTTCGAGTAACTTCCGACATTTTATTACTGCAACTTGGTAGAATTTCAGTCAACGATACTTCATAATTTGGGTTAACGGTGGTGTAATCATTAAGGCGAAAAGGTAGTTTTATCATAATGAGGCGCTGGCCGAACGACGGAAGCAACGATAATATGCACTAACATAACCATTTTATTTTACGAACACGCGTAAACACAACCTGATAACTAAGTGAGAGCCTTAGTGTAAGAAAGGAGATTTATTAATGACTTAAATTTATATTATTTACAATTGGAACTGTAGCGCGCGGTGCGGTAGCTTCTTGTTCTTCGGTAGCTTCTTGTGCTTCGGTAGTTCGTCGGTTGTATCTTGTTCGTCGATCGCTTCTTGTTCGTCGGTTGCTTCTTGATCTTCAGTTGCTTCTTCCTGCGTTGACCGCACCTCCGCTAGCCCTTATAATGAGCGCGGAGACTCTCAACAGCGCGATGCAGATTTTCGTTGCGTCTACTGTGGCGCCATCTGTCATGTATCTGTTTCACTGCCGCCGCCGCCATGCGATTGACGGTCACGTGGGTAAGAGCTTGGCGTTTGAGTGGCGCGCGATATGCACGCCACAGAACCTTTACTGATTTTCAAAATAAAGGAACCAGTTATCTTTGAATTTGTTACTGCTTGCAATCGTTATAAAAGGAGGATTTGAAAATAGACGTAAAAGATGAAAACTGATGCAATTTTGAAATTAATATAGTAGGTATAGACTCCGTAAGTTAGTACATCGAAGGGATAACGTATACAGATCGTAGCAGTTAAGTATAACTCATTCTACGCCGTAGCCATTACTGTTAAGGTACCAAAAAAGTTCTAGCCTGCGTTGTTGTGTGTAAGGTATGGTTTAAGTTATCATTAATTAAATTTCTCTCCGACTAACACGTGTTTCTAATGATGATTTAAGGTATTGAACCTTGTTCTCTAACTTAGGACTTTACTGCCCTACAGTTACTATACGAGTCATAAAAAATGCTACACTCGCGATTTCTCTAAGAGATTGAACGAGAAGAAATGAGAAGAACCTTTAATAAAAAGAAATAACTAATAAAGCTCAGTAGATTGACGACTTGAAGTGAAGGATGGCGACAAAACGTCAAGGAAAATACAGACATTAGAACTTGAAGGTCCTGGTGTAGATATCACGGATAGGCAAATATAACGAATGAATTCACCAGTAAAATAGATAGACCGTGTTAAAGAAAGTAGATGCTAAATACAGGCCAGAGAGATGTACTCGTATATCAAGCAGAAACGGTGACGATGAATTAAATAGAGAATAAATGTAGCGCGAAAACGTAACCATCTTACGGCCAATTAAATCATTTAATAAGATTAAAGTAAGTGTCATTTAATACTGAAATATTTCAGTGAATTAGTTCGCCTACGAATTCATTTGTCGACTGTCTAATTTCACTAAGAACGTCTACGTAACGTAGCGCTTTATCTCGAATTAGGCTAAATTTGTAACAGACGCAACCCGCCTACGGGAGTTGTCTGGAAGTGAGTTGAAATTGATACGGCCTACGGAGATAACTAAGTATTATTTAGCTCGAATTAGGTAATATTTTAGATATCCCTTTGACTATTAAATAAAGGCTTCATTCGCTAGACTATCTATTCTAGACTATATATTCTATCATTCGATAGAAGACCTTTTGATTAACATAATTTTAAAACTTAGATATATTTTCTTTAACTAGTAATTAAAAAGACATTCTAGGTGTTAAATAGATTAACTTAGTATATCTTAAAGTTCGAGCCTTGAAAACAACGAGTGCAAATGTTACCGGTTTTTGTAGTCTTCACATATAATTACAGTAATAGTGGACAGGCCACATTGCGAGAAGAAGAAATGGCTGCTAGAGTCTGAAATTTCAGGAACAGAGACCATGGATTAGTAAGCGCAGAGCTCCGCTAACAAGTTGGAAAGACGGCTTTGTTATGGTCGTCCAAAAACTTTTAATGCAGGATGCTTCCAACCGGTCGTGTTATACATCTATGGGATGGGTCGTTGTTTCAGCCTATAGACACACGCTGCAAGGCAGAGGTCTATCTAGAAGATATCTGTGTTTTATTATCAAACATAAACAATTGACTTCTTTAAAGTTTTAATACCTATAATCAACTTGTACATGACACTTAAATCAACTTGACATATGACACAAATCAAATCAAAATTTGTACGTTAAAAATACAAAAGGATGATTTATATTGAGATGTCATTGATTGAAACTGTAAAAAATATTTTTACTAATATTATACATGAATAGTTTATTTATACATGGGATTCGGGTAATAGACATTCGTCGTAGTATTTAAGAGAGCACGTGCCCTTCGAGTCTACGACGTAGCCGCTGCGCTACGCCACCGGCAGCCCTTCTGGAACGCTGCCAACCGGATAGCCTTGGAAAACTCGGTCAAACGCATAACGGGAGAACTATGATTCTTGAATAATAAATTTAGAATTTATTTAAGCTAATCGCGTATAAATCAACCGAAGTCACCGCGAGTGGCAGCGGCAGTAACAATTCATTCTTTTTGGCATTGTTACGTTCTTCTTTTTGGCATACAAATCTCTTATTTGGGAAAGATAGAGTACGCTGTAATATAGCTGACATATTTAAACTATCAAAAAGTTTTCTAAAACAATCCATAAATAAGATTAAAGTATATATGTAATAACAATATATTTTCCTTATAGTCCTTTAATGTAAGAAAATATAATATGTGGTCTTAGCGAAAAAAGAATATATAATTTTTTTAAAATACTCTTTCTACCATCCTGTTTTCGGGATAAGGTCACCTTCCTGCTTTCACCTTCTCTCTCTCTCTCATTCTTTGCAATTTCTCTCTTAACTCCCTCTTTCATCTTTCATATGAATTTTTCGTCTTTAAATGATAGTGATAATAAACTCTAGTTGAAAATATTTTAAATTTTAAAATTCAGTACAGTGGCGTTTCAAAATTCAGTACGATTATTAAGCTAGCGTATTAATTAATTATAATCGCTATAATTGTTATTTGTAGTAGTTTGTAGTAGATCGAATCAGAAACGGGGATTTTCGCAAGAACCAAGGTCACTGACATAGCTCGAAGAATTTCTCGTGCGAAGTGGCAATGGATGCGCATTTCTATTACAATCGACAGTCTTTGGGGTTAAAAAGTTCTTGAGTAGTGATCTTCTGCCAATAGACGTGACGTGAGTAGGCTCTCTGTAAGGTGAATCAACAAAATAGTCAAGATCATGGAAAGTTGCTAGACGTGAGTAGCAGAAAACTGATCATCGACTGATCTTTAGTGGAGGTGGGGGGTTGACATTATGATAATGATGAATCCCTCTGTTCATCTACCTACTTAATACAATAGAAAAAAAGCTTTCCTATTAAACGTACTTTAATTAAACAGAGAATATCTATTGAATATATTTTATATTTTGTAATTAAAAGTATTGCGTCGTAAAAATAGAAGGTTCTTGAGGCTCTCAGCTCCTCGAATACTATAAAATTAACAACCTTAATCTATTAAGTAAGCACATGGTTTTCTGCCCGAAAGCTATGAGGCGTTAACATAATTAAATAATAACAACTTAAAACAATATTTGAGAAGAAAACACGATCCGAGCGAACTTCGAACGGCGCGCGAATGAACTTAAATTGCTTTCGAAACACTCTGGCCATAAGTTATGTTCTCACTTTTAGATACAGGGAGTTTAATATTGAAATAAATTAATTATTGTAATGCAAATGCGATAAAATGATACATAGTGTTCACGATTTTCGAACTTGTTTAAAATAATAAAATTTTGATTTTAAAATTCAATATACAAATTTCTAAATTTTAATTCAGGCCGTGAATAATGGGATCGAGTGCCAGTGGGCAGGTTGAATGGCGTGCAAAACCGACGACCGCAGCAGCCTTAAGTTTCTGGAGTGGTGATGTAAGGAGTTGTAAGGAGTCTGCCGACAAGGTAGATGGTAGCTTTCTTGGTCTTATATCATCTTATACATCTTACGGCTGAACTAACTTTGATAATGATGATACATACAACACAAATAAAGTTCATTCTTTTCATTAAATACCTCTGTTTAAATATGAAAAAGGTAAATTTATATGAAATAAAAGCCTTCACATACATTTCATTATATAACACTGCAGAGTTTAATTTGCAAGAGTCCATTGTGTAGGAATGCAATATAGATTATCATACGCAAAGCGCCGATGATTAATTAAACTTTATTTTATATACATGTACTTGTATGTTAATGCGGATATTATTAAAACTTTTATTCATCATATTTAAAATAAAATTAAATAAATACAAAAGAATTCCATAAAACATTTTAAGTCTTTTTAAATGTATATTTTGATTTTTTTAGCTTTCTTGTTCCTGTTTACTGGCCACCAACTCGCCTTACAAGCGTGGTCGAAGAGAAAGCAAGCATTAGGTAATTAGTCATTCACTCTAAACCTGAAGAGACCTGAGTTATAATTGTCGGGAAATATGAAAACCGGCAGATCAAAACTCAGGCTGTTTGGATCAGAAATATGAAATCGAGTTTGTACGCCTCCAAGGAAATTCCATAGTGTAGTCGTGGTAGTGAGCGACTTCCTATTCATCCTGTAGTAAAATGGTGATGGTGAGAAATAACGTGAATCGAAGTGTGAGGAATTTGATTTTTTGATATAGTTGATATTATAATACATACATCAAATATTGTTTAATTTCATTTAAATGAGCAACTGTTGAGTTTCTGGCAGGCTCTAAGCAGCTCAAAGTTCCGACTCGGTGGTAGCTTACTACTTATAATGTTAAAATAATCGACGAATCAAAAGTGCTTGTGTACCTACTCGAATAAATATATTTGGAATTCGAAGATATTTAAATTATTAATAACATATAAATGTGTATCAATTAAATAATTGTTGCAAATAGATGGTCCTGGCAGAGTAATCCTTCCTGCACCACTTTTGAAATTTTCCTGTTCTATTTTTGAAATATTCCTATTGTATTTTGAAAGTTTTCTTTTCTATTTTTGAAATTTTTCTACTCTGTTTTCGAAATTTTCCTTTTCTATTTTTCAATTGGCCTTATTCTGTTTGAGAAATTTTCCTACTTCATTTTTTTTATTATTTTCCCTATTCTCTGAAAACACTTGTAATTTTGGTTATGTATATAGATCAGAAAAAACTTGGTGTAAAGTAGATAAATAGACTCGACCAGGAACAGATATGCAACGAGGTTGGCATTGTACGTCAACTTATAATATAAGGCCTACATTATGTATTTTTAATGATGTGTTAATGGTAGCACTAAATATCACGTAAATAGACTTTATAATGCAGTGCTTACTCTAAATGTTATTGAATTTCTAAAACTCACGTCAGGAACAGGCGAAACCCAATAGATTAATTTAAAAACTAGCTGTACACATTTCGTAGTACAACCGCAGGTAATAGCTTTACCAGAAATAATTTTGCGGTTAACTATTAGATTTTACTGCAATGTTATTAATTCTATTTATTTTTAGATGTGAATTTCTTCCTGAACACGGCAAAAAAAACTGCGACTGTAGACTGTTTCCTTTTACATAACCGGATTTTTGTAACAGAATGTTAAATTTTGACCCATTTTCATTATGTATACGCCTTTTTTTTTAAAATTCCGACTTTAAATTCAACCTTACAGATTTTTCACATGGCTTAGTTTTCTTTCATATATTTCAATAAATGTTGTATTAAATGTATATCTTATAGATACTATATCTTACAAATACTTTCATCGGTTTAAAATAATTAAATTAACAAAAACATCTTAAAATGGATCGTATTTATCTTAAAAAGTAACTGAGTTATTATAAAGAAGGATATATTTTAATTTATTAATTTTATTTAAGGCAAGTTTTGTGATAAAATCTACATAAACGATTGTATAATAAATTATTGCTGAATTTAGTGCTACGGTGCAGCTACTCTACGAATCTACTAAAATTTATTGAAAATCGATAATTGTAAATGTAAGGAAGGTAAGTAATTGAACTTGAGGTAAAATGATTGTGGAAAATTCCTAGAATAGAAAATATTTTGAAGAAATGAATAATTTACGTTGAGAGTTCTGAATAAAATATCATCTAACTTGGAAGAAATTGAAAAAAAGCTTGCGCGGAAGTTAAAAGTATTGACAGAAAACTAACAAAGTAAATTGGAAACACATCCAGTTTTATATTGCGTGTCGTGCCTTAACATTAAAAAGAAAAAGTAGAGTTTGAAAATGTTAGGAAAATAAAATAAGATTTGGGATTAAAAAAGAAATAGTTGTGTCTGTAACAAAATCAATCCTTAAAGTTTTGTAATAAAAAAGTTCGTTGGCTTTCTAAACCACGAAGCGCAGCCTGAGGAAATTAATCTGAAAGAGTGTAAGCGGTGTAAATAATGAACAACTCACCCAGAAAGTTCATCTCGCCGCCCTGCGTAGCACTCCCGTACAATAAAATATCCCTACAACCTAACTAACAAGTCTCCATAACAAAGTCCGATATAAAAAATATAATTTTGTTTTAATTGAGCACCAATTTTTGCTACTACGTTAGAGAGTACATGATACGTATCGTTGCGGCTTGAGGAGTGAGGGCAGTCGGGGTTTATTACATGGTTGTCGCGGGACCGCCGACCGTCGCGAGCGGCAGACGGCTAATGCTGCGAAGCTCGCTCCGCGCCCCTATTTAAGCCCTGCCGGCTACGCTCTACCTCACGCACACTGCGCCACGTCCTATCGCCACACGCCCTCTCACTCACACACGCTCGATATTAAGTGGGTGCACAAGGGAAATGGGGACGCCATTGTCAACCTTAAATGGAAAAGGAAAAGTTGATTCGCGTCAATTTTCTCCTCTTTAATGACGATAATTGTCGATATTGGTGGAACTTTGAAATTTCAAAAAAAAAGCTCAACGGGGGACCGCTTGATGTAGTGGCCATTATTAAAAATTGGAAATTCCAACGTGGAGAGGCGAAAATGCGTAATTTATTGCGGAAAAAACCGAGTGAAACCATTCGATCTACAATACAATGAAGCTTCGATAAATAAAGAGTAAGTAAGAAAAATTACAGACATACTTCACTCCCTTTTAACGCACACTTTGATATCGCCGGACCGTTTTGCGCATGTGTGATGTAAGAACAAAGAGGTTGCCGCCGGGGGGCGTGGTCGTGCCCCTGTGTGAGTGTGTTAAATCTTTTATAGGTCGATGCATTAAGTAATTTACTATTATACCTTGCATTTGACAGAGCTTTTCGTAATATACGTTTTGCGAGCCAATGGAACTACTTCCGGAATGATTTCCCCTTCGTGTGATTCTGAAATGAACTTTCTAAACTACTCAAATAACTTTACTGAGACTAACTGAAGGTTACTTAAAAGATATTTTAAGATAGGCGCTTAACTTCGTTTTATATTAAAGTTTTATTAAGCATTTTTCGATAACTTTCACTAATATTTCATTTTACGCAGCATTGGATGCGGTTTATTGAATTATCTACACCAAGACACACAGAAAGAAAATAAATCAGATGCGACAAGCAAAAGTAAAGATATATGCAGTAACAGACGTGAAGCTTTACTAGTCTTTTGAAAGTATATAGAGATTGTGCAATAAAAAAATTATCAATAGAATGACTATAAAGAAATATAATAGAGAAATTTACTTTAGCGAGTGTGGTCAATAAGTTTTCGGATCGATAATTATAACTAAAAAGGTTTTTTGCATGAAATTATTGTCTTTCCAAAAATTCGCTTAAATTAGTTACAATAATGTCAGAGTTTATGTAATTGGGAAAATACAAAGTTCTTTAAGCCCAAAAACGGTGCTAAACATAATTGATGTAAGTATCCACTGATGGTAGTACTATTAAAGTTTCGATGTAACAAATTAAATTTTTTTCCTTATTTATACTTAATCAATATATTTTGCGTCATAAAAAAGTATTATTTTCGTCTTATAAATATTTATCTTACAATAATTTAATTATTACTAGAAGTATTACGATTTTTTTTTGATAAAATATATAAACTTTTTTCATCTTTTACATTTCCTTTTAAAACTTTGGAACATGTCTGCAATTATATAACTATGCAATATAAGAATTTTTCTCTTCGATTTTTTGCACACTTTTCCAAGGAACTTATCTAACATTTAAGAAGGGGTAGAGCGTTAATATATAATAAAAAAACTAGACACACCAGGTGATTACAAGAAATTGAGGCTTCATTTAATACGTAACTTTTTTGTAGGTAACTGCATAATCTTTTACATTGAACTCCTTGATTACACAAAGATATTCAGTAATAAAATTTTAAAATAATGTCAAACAAATTTTGGTAAAAAATACTGTGTTACATTAACATAGTTTGAGAATAAATTGGTCTTAAAACTGGATTAATATTATAATGTAAAAGAGATTTAATACTTGTCTTTATTTTAGAAAAGTATCAGATCAGACTGCGTTTAAAGCTATAATTGTCTTATTTTAAGTTGACGAATGTTATTACAGGTATATTTTATGCTGGTTTCTATTATTGACTCTTTTCGCATTTTTTTTCTCTTAAATTTTGCAAATAATTAATGTTACTGATCCAAACGAAATGATATTTTTTATTAGAAAAAAAAAAAGTTTCTTGAATGGTGCCACGAGACATGGTTACGTGGGAAGGTACCTCAATACCCGAACTAACAATTCTACAATTACCATAGTGGATCGACGAAGATCCGGGCAGCGCATGACAGGTCATTGTTGCAATCTTTGGAGATGAGTTATTCCCAGCATAGGACGTTAATCGGCTGATAAGATTATTGTGATGAATGAGCCAAAGTATAAGTTAATATGAATAAATAGTTATTATATTTATTAGGTCTTGTAATTATTGAATTGTATTATGATATTCTATAAAACTCAGTTAATTAAAGGTTTAGCAGCCGTAGTTACACGAAATAATAATGTTTGTTCATTGAACATGTAACAAAGTTATATTTAACTTCTCTTCATAAAAGAACAAGCGGGTTACCAATTCCGTAGAGATGTTTGCCAAGTGTCCTCCCCTAGTTCGCACCTCAAAGCTTTGTTTTAGTTTAGTCAGGTGTAATTTAGAGTTGCGGAACACGCTACGCGGCTTGCGGCCGTGGGCGGGCGGGGTGTGCTACGAACTCTCTGAATTTTCACAACAAGAGCTCTTCAAGGGATTCATTCACATGCGTTATATATATTTAATTAAATTATTTAACATTTATCTTTTATCATGAAAATTAGGTGAAAAGCACACAGAAGCTTTTTCTAAGATTTTTCTCAACAATGGAAGGCTCACTATTCCTGATATTAATATGATAGATGAAAATTATATATCATTTCCAGTCTCTGTTCTTATAACACCATATTTGTAAGTGTATCAAAAATATACCGATAGAATTTGTGATAGGCTCTTCGTATATGATAGATTAATTACTGGTAGCTTCGTATTTTAAATAAAGGAAGCTAATAGTGAAGTCTATTAAAACTAAACATACCATTATGGGTCAAATGAACCATTTTGAACTTTTGCATTGATGTAAAAATGCAATGAACATTGGAACGAAAATTCTTATGTTTTGTGTTTGTAATTAAATTGTCAATATAATATTTTGTTTAATAATAAATTTAATTTTTATATGCTTATTAACAACTATATTTCATACAACCAGGAAAAAATTCGGCCAATTCGATCCGCTATGAAATAGGTACCTACTCAGTATTATGACTAGCGTTAAATAATCTGATTACACCGTAAATTACTTTTAAATGATTACAGGTAGTAGAATTTATTTCTTCTAACAACTGTGTAGAGTATTTGTAAAAGTTGTTAAAAAAATAAAAACCATTAATTTTGTAGTGATCATTTCATGTGAATGCGCGTTTAGAATCACAACGCCTTATTTTTTTTATTTTTTCGTACCCTTCCATTAACCTACATTAATAATTACTATAAATTATCCCGGCAGGATAGTAATATGAATAAAAATAAAAATATATTTTCAATTCACACAATACTTCGAAGTTATACAGTTCTTGTCTTAAATATTTTAAAGACTAACATATGTTAGCAGTTTTTCACTTATTCTTATATCAAGTTTTTATCAATAATGCACTGTATAAAGATTAAAATAACCTTTATTATATTTATTTAACATAATATGTATACATTTTTTGATATAATAGTATCGCGAAGGGCTTTTTCAAGTTTGTCTGAATACTAGAGCTAGTAGCAAAGCCATAACTGAATTTACTAATATGTAACTTAAACATATATATAAAAAGTTTATATGTTGTAGTAAGTTACTTATACTATTTTTTTATTACAACATATAATACAATGATATAAGATTTACGAACTTAATCAATTAACAATCAGACATTAAATGTTAATTTATTTTTAAATCATTTTATAACATGTTCTTCTTTTCGCCGATGAACGCCCACTGAAAAGCATAAGACTTCCTCATAGATCGCCACGATGACTGATTCTGCGCTATGCAGACAGCGACTTTCTACCTTCCTATGTTAACGTGTATGTAGCAAGAGATGATCACCACCACAATGCCTAACTACGTCTTTTCAGCAATAAGTCAAAACAAAACCCTATAGCAGGAAGTGTGGCGAGGGATGGGAGGTAATGCGACGTAATGTGGGTGAATGCTGTATGTTGAATGTATCCTGAATAATAAAATTTGTAAGCGATGAAAGATGGAATGTGAAAGTAGGAGGGTGTATATCCTTGTCCTCTTGAAAACAAAATAGGCGAAAGAGTATTTAAAAAGAAACTACGTCTTTTGATTAAGTAATTTTATAAGTGGTTAAGTTAATTAATAACATTGGAATGTGGCGTTGGAAACTATCTTTTGAAATTCACAGATATACATGTATGTGTACATGTATGAAAGCAAATTAAAAAATTTTACAGATATCATGCATGCATGTGTAGGCAGTTTATTTCGCGGAAATTCGCGACCTCTTGAGTCGAAAACAGAGAGAGTATTCACAGAGCGATAATTTTCTATACAATTGGGTTATCGGAATACCGCTCTCAAGGCTCACACTTGTGCCATTCATTTAAACGTAATGTAAGACGTTTAATATAATATTCAAATGAATTGTACTGTCTAACGATATGAGATAGTTGAGAGGCTGCGCGCGTGATGCCGCGGCAGGAATCCTAATGCGCCCGCCCTCGCCGCCCGCCCTGCAGCCGTCGGGCGAGAAAATTGTTTGCATTGCACGCCTAGACGCCACAGCGAGCTTTTGCACTACTACGATTCAATTCACAGTCGATAATATGTTACGATAGGCCTTATAAGAATGCTTAAGGTTAGTATGCTCCAACTATGCTTGGAGCTTCGCTTTGTGTGATCAGACAAAGGCTTTTTACGTCGAAAGGTTCTAGATTGACGAATGTTATAATCAAGGTCGCGGGTAATCTAGGCGATTTTTGAAGGATGGAGAGGACCTATGCCATGGACTTTGTACTACCACATGTTATTGACTTATCGCATGACTGTCTTAATTAATGTATAAAATTTCAAAGTGATCATTTTATATAGGGTAGTTATAAATAGGTGCAAAAGTTTTAAAACGTATGCGCTATGCAATGTATAAAAGAGAAAGTTTATATTAAGGTTAAAAATACCAGGCCAGCACAATAGTAAGCAAAATTTTCAGCTGATTACGGTACGGCTGTGCATACTGTTATATGAAAATCAGGTCACTGTGTTTGAGCTCGTTACTATAATGTATAAAATTGTAAAACTAGCCGTGTTCACCGGACAGAACTAAAATAATGTGTTTTAGGCCATATTTTCGTAAGACAGTTAATAGACTTGCAAGGTTTTTTTCTTCCTGTCAACCGTTAGATGCCCACTGTCGATGTCAACAACCATGACGTAGGTTCAACAGTATGGTCAATCCTCCGGCAATCGATGACATGTCTTGTTCGTTCAATGCGTTTACATAAGACCAATATTAAATGTCTAATTAAAAACGCGCTAAATAGCTATCAGCATTTAAAAAAGAAAAGAGCATATCCTTGAACTTCAAAATAAGATACTATTTAATATTATTTCTGTAGAACATTTTCCACGTAAACATATATATGTATATATATAAATATAAATATATATATATATATATATATATGCATGTACATTCTTAACTGCCTACTCCTTCATATCTTTCATCTCAATCCAAAGTTGTGTTTGGTAAAGACCGCCTCGTGTACCTCTAAATGAATTCTTTCTTTTTTATTTATTATCTATGGTGTACAAAAAAGTGTAAATAAATAAGTAAGTATTTTAGTTTTGAGGCGTTCATTTTTCAAACTTTTGCTAGACTCATTTTGACGTATTAAGTGTATAAATTTAACGTATATGGATTTAATTAATTTGAATAGAATCAATGACAGTCTTCAAAATTTTATTTCGTGTTTTGATTAAAGTGATATACCCGAAATATTGATGAAATTCTAGTATTTTTTTTTGTTTTCCGTCGTCATATTCAGAGACATGTAGGACATACAATACGCTGTCGTCAGTGATGTATAGAATATTTTGGAATTCGGTCGCCGTAAATATAGCACGACAGCGCCCGAGCGTTGAATCATAATATTTGTGGACATGTCTCTGGTGTTTTTTTATTTCTCAAACTGAATTTTTTGCGGAGCTATATATATATATATATATATATGTGGCGCCATCTGTCATCACATCGTATATATATATACGATGCGTATATATATATATATATAAAGATATAGCCTATATGAGTTGATTTGAAATCAAAACCTGAAATGTAGGGCGACATTTATTGTCGCCCATTGCATAAATTTAAACAAGGTATGTTCAATTAATATTAACATATATTGCTATAAAATACTGTAACCATCTGTGGGATTCCATATAGAGACGACCCAAAAGGGGGATTGGAAACGATGCTTTGGTGAGCGCTAAGCTTTGCTAGTTTATAGGTGTTCTATAGACTTCTCTTTGGAGATTGTGCAGTGAAATTACACTAAATAATTCTCCCATCTCCTTTCTTATATCTGATAACAAGACGCATGGATTCACCACATCCGTACACGATTGAAATTCTCCTTACCGCTAACTATTTTGCTAATACTTTTACAGTGCGGACAGCCAAGAAGTAGGACAACCTACCGGCTTCATTTTTTTCAGGACAACTATAACTTAGGAGTCTTCCAGACAAGAGTGAATAAGTATCTTCTAGACAAGAATGAAGCATCGTAGACCTCGTTATAGCTTAACATCAAGCGAAACAGATGTCAAATTCTTGGCCTATAAAGGATAAAAAAATCAATAATTTAATACTAAATTAACTTTTTAACATGATAATAAAAGACAATAGAACGATGCTGTATCTTCTTTTCAACCTATCGACGCCCACTGCAAGGCATACGGCATCCCCCAGAGATCGCTATTATGACCGGTAGTAAAGATCACGGTCGGTAAGAAAAGATTCTTACCGACCGTGATCTTAACTATGTCATCGCTTTACCTAGAGAGGACCTGACCACGCTGTGTCTATCGGCATGACGTCGTTACTCAAGAACCTTTCAGATTCAACGGTCATCGACTGCACGAGTCCACTTCGTACACTGCCACTTCATATGTCGATATTGGTTCTTACATTTTTAACACGTTCACTGCGGCTTGAGGCCGATTCAGCCTCATGGTAGACTTTGCACTGGTGCGGCGCGTAAAACTCGTGTTTTCTCTCTAGTGCGGCGGCTGTTTACACTCAACCGAAACATGAGGCAGAAAAGGCCTCAACCGCACTACTAGGAAGTTCAGCTTGAGGCTGATTCGACCTCAGCCGCACCAGCTGAAAGTTCTTCAAAATTGGGCCCGCAGTGAACGTGTTAAACATCAAAAGATGGATTTTTTATGTATAAATTCTTTATTTAATTTGCTTTAGTAAAAAAATCTAGTTGAAATATAAGTTAACTATTTTTTAGTTGAATTCGTAATAATAAATTATACATAAAAACAAACTGTTTCAAGACGAATGAAGGCATAAAGTCGAGCGTTTTTAGAGTGTACTAAATGTCCGTAAAAATTAAGTTATACAACCCGGTAGTATAAATTGAAAAGCTTGAAGTAATAACAGCAGTTTATGAAAACGTTCCTAAGCCGCTGGCTGCCCGTTATGTGTAACATAAAACTTTACAGCGGGCGACACAAGTAGACCGCCAGCCATCGACTTATAAAACACAAGAGGAACATTTACTTAAAAACTAGAGCCTAATAATTCGAGTAGTGGAAACCAAGCATTACCGTAAAAATAAAAGTGGAAACCTCTCACGCCGCCCGTATACTATTCCCGCAAATTGTCGCTTCAACGAACCTGACATACGTCTATTTCTTTCCTTCTAGTTTAATACGGAGACACCCCGTCCCTTTTAGCTCGGCGCCGATGTAAAGGCTCAAGTGATTTCAACAAAGGGCCGGATTAGGGAACGCGTGATGGTAATGTTAAAGATACGGCCAGTTTCGGAATTTAGAGCTTTACGAAGCTTCTTTTAACGTTTATAAAGTTTTCAAAGCCTTATAACCAACCTTTATAATATCCGGCCGGTTATTTATGAGTTGTACGGAAGGAAATAATCCAACAAGACTTATTACACTAAATAATTGCCTTTATATGTAAAATCTTTAAAGATTTTAAACTTAAGTTATTACATGTAATAGTAAGTAACATAATGATAATACAATAATAAGAAGCGTTTTAAAATTCAAATTACAACATACTAAAATCAATTATTGTTTGCTATCAGAAGTTATTAGATGTATTTCAATTGGAAACTTAAATAAATGTTAAAAATTTCACAATAATCAATATACGGGATAATTATAAATAGGTGTAAAAGTGCTAAAAAAATTTACTGAACCTTGGAAATATCCACCTAGCTTTTAAACCTAATCAATCACGCTGTATAAAGCTAACTTTTTTAGAAATTTCGACCAAGGTAATGCCTAGTTATAGACAGCCTTCGTATCATTTAACATCTAGATATTGTCCATTCATATATCGGCTACTTAAAAGAAAGATTACTTTTAATTTTATTTAAAACAATATTCATAATTTGCGGTAATTTTTATGGTAATTTAAACGGTACCTTATTCCGATGACATAAAGGTTTAAATTACATGATGCTCCATTACCTGTAACAAAACAGTGAATTAATTAGAAATTTTAATATAATGAATAACTCACAAAAGTACTACGTCGTAGAAGCAGCTACGACAGTATTTTATAGATCAATACCTGTATTTCAGCACTAGAGTCAGACGTTGTTATGGCATCGTTAAAATATATTAAAATACTAACTGTAACATGTAAATGTGAATAAAAAGAAAATTGGAAAATATCAAACGTAAATATAAAACAGAGAGAGGCACGGACGCTAATGTCTGTAGAGAATAGATCCTTATAATAAAAAACCACTAGAAGCCTTCTCGCTATTGTACACACGGAAAGCCATTTACATAAAGTATTTTCATTTGTAAATATGATATTTCTTAGGATTTTAATATAGATTTTATATCGTTGTCTGTATATTATTATTATTTAATGGAATCAAGCGTTACTTCGCGGAAGTCCATCCTGAGTAAGAAAAGGACCAATATTTAGCCACTTCCGCACATGCAGTGGTAGTCGTGCAATGAAATGCACCGCCCGCCAGCCCGCTGATAAATGCGCATGCGGCAAGCAATGCGAATCACACAACCGCCACCACCAAATCACTCAACACGTGTTTCACCCCTCCACGGGGCATCTTCAGGAGCTATGTTATACCGATTAGTGCCAAACCCAGAGTCTATTATTATTAAACAGTTCCCTAAAATAAATTAAAGTCTTCTGTCTGCATGTTTTGCATACTAATATCGTTAAATTATATCTATAATCTAATAATGCAATTAATAATTATAATAACCTAATTATCTTCATATTAATTGATAGAGGCTCAATGCAAGGTATAAGCCTCCAAAAATTGCCCCAGTATGTCTATTGGCCCGTGGTCGCCACTCGGGAACCTTTCTACCCTAACGACCGCACCCAAATGATTGTTGTATGTTCCTCGGTGACTGCCACTTTAGACGTTCGATTCTTCGACCTAAGTCAGTTACTTCGGTTCATCTACGGATGTCCTCATTCCATTGCTTACTTAATGATCTCGAGTTTTGTTATGAGTCTAAAATACCAGGTATTTTTCACATTAAACAATTGATTACAATTCGGATTAATCTTTATTTTAAAATTTTGGCTTTGTTTAGTTTGTACGTAACGTAAATATATATATCAGGAAATATAAAATAAAGTTTGATGTAAAATTTATTATTCATTCCCGAAAAATTTGAAATGACTACCTTTTTCATAACTTAATACAAATAGTTTTTCTTGTCGAACTATTATGTGAAAAAAACATCTGTCAACGAAATGTACTTGAAGAACGTGTGGTTGAGGTTAAAGAATTTGTAACAACTTATATACTTTCCTTGAAACTGATTCTTTGAATTTCATAAATAAATTATAACCAATGTCTGATGTGCTCAATTCTTACTTTGTATCAATTCGTAATATCAAAGTTATGATAAAAGTAAATTAAGTTTATTCAATAAAAATATGGTAGTGTTTATGTGTAATATTTTAAGTTGGATCTTAAAAAATGGTCATGATCAACCATCTCATCATTCCATACCATATATATATATATATATAGTTATATATATTATATTACAATAATTACGTGAAAAAGGTTGGTGGTTGGTTACTATATAGCGATATAAATAACAAATGCTGCACAATATTATTTTTAGAGGCCAAGAAAAAGTCTTTTTAACATATTTTTAAATACTGACACCGATTTAGCGCATCTTATTGGTTCTGGTAGCTCATTCCGTAACCTGATAGCCACAAAAGATTTCTCCATAAACATTGTAGAATGAGCAAGCATAGTCAATTTCAAGTTCTCCGATGATGTAAACAACTTATACGAGTCATGTAAGAAAAGAAATTTAGATTTAAGATAAGAGGGAGTAAGTTTAAATACTATAGAGAAGGGAAAAAATGAGCTTATTACGAAATTTTATAATATTTTAATACATTGATTGTTTAGTGTGTTAAATTCCTGAATAAATTGTTGACTGGCTTTTTATTAATATATGTTACATCCTATCCATCAAAAATTGTTAAGATTTTAGTTTTAAACAAGTAACTGTTGATTCGGTATTAGCTTACAACCTACAATGTTAAAATAATTAACAATTAAAAATTGTAAATGTCTACTTGAATAAACATATTTTGAATTCGATGTTAGTTGTGTTTTGTTTTCTAATCCATAGCTATCGGTTAAAAGGCTGGCCCCGCCGACCATTTAAGTGCAAATTAAAGGACATCGTGGAAGGAGTCGGCCGGGAGGTCCACGGGGCGAGCTGCGGCCGCATAAAGCGAGGCCACTCCGTTGATTTCATTTACAATTCATTTGATATACTTAGCGGAGGGCATTTGATAGACTCTAGGGTTGGCGGCGTTCTAACATATTGTTTCTTTGTTCGCAACTTCAAACTCACTTTCATCTTACAAAGACAGATATGTACACTTAAATTTTCTGAACACAATATACGTATTTAGTCGAAGTATGATGTGTTTGAATATACAGGGCGTTTTAAAGTAGTAAATATATTGCTAATTTATCAACAAAAACCTTTGAAGTATTTACACATATCTCCAAAAATTCTGTACGACGTGATCACTCTGAAATGTAATACAATATTTTTTTTCAATTAGAATGCGATAGAGCTAGACTTTCGGCAGTCAGAATTATGTCTTATAATAAACAATAATTTATTTTATTATGCTATAATTAAAATTTTAAAAACGCTTTTTTCTTAATACAATATCTTAATATAATTGAAACCAAATAAGTTATATACACACTCCTTTAAAAGTTGTATAGTTATGAATTTTTCAGAACTTTACATATATATAGTGTATAAATATATACATATATATATATATATATATATATATATATATATATATATATATATATTCAAAAAATAACCACTACTTGTCTTAATATATACATACTACGGCTGTCTGTAAAAAATGTCTCTCTCCGACAATTTTACTTTTTATGTTTCCGCCATATAACAACCATCTAGTCTATATTTTTATTTCTACTTTTACATGAAAAAAGTATGTATGTTTGTGTTCGTTTGTTTGTAAATATGTATTTTTTGTACACGTAAACTACCCATTATTAGTACTTTTACCTTTTCTGTACTATGGTTGTCTGTAAGAGATTGCCTTGTGTGATAAGACTGCCCACACGTAACGTGTCCAATAAAGAATATTAAATAAATAAAAAAATTAAATAATAATATCGAATTGCCAGTATTCACAAACAAGTTTCCATAGGATTTGCGGCAAGGTCTTCTGCGTACCATAATATCACACTGCGATCGCCAACTCGCGTGCCTAGTGTAGTGATTATGGGATATCCCTCCTAGATATCTTTGTGGCAAGCCTATTCTTTACATTGGGTGTGTATAGGCTAAACATATTTCTGCCAGATTTGATTCAATCTAGAAGAATCTGATAAGCATCTTGATAATTACTATTTAAACGACAATTTTACATTTGCTTTTTTTTTTAAATAGCATTTAATTATAGCTGAGCTATTTTGCTAATGCTATTTTTATAGATAAGCACCGAGTATCTCAATTGAAATTTAAATTAGTTCTAGAACAATTTAAATAGCGTATGCGTTGAAAATTTTAGTATATCATATAGCATATCTCAGAGTGCAATGTGCTCTCAAAGATTCACATTCAAGATGCGTAGTTCACGCTGCAAAAGTTCGCGCCGTGTTTATATTGACAGCGCTCTGTGTAATTTGAATACATATTGAGTTGAAAAGGGATACTTTCAAATTGTTTAAATTATCATAATTTTTTCATTAATATGCGTACCAAACATTATTATTTATTTATATATTAAATATTATATATATATTTATAGTTTAATATATAAATAAATAATAATGTAAATAATTTTACACCATAAACAACAGATAAGGGAAAAAAGAAACAATTCATACGGTACAAGAGGTGATCTTATCGCTCGAGGATATCTCTACCAAACAACCTTTGGATGGCGATGAGAGACATGAAGAAGGGAGCAGTTTAGGGTGTACATGTATATATATATATATATATATATATATATATATATATATATATATATATATTAGATACGGGTGATTGAAAATATTTGAAAAAGCTTTAAAGTTTTTAGTGACTTATGGACTATTCATTCTCTCCCTTTATAGTTTTTACACCAATTATTAATCAATTTTATACTATTTAACTCGAAAGAGATTATTCCAAACGTGTTTAAAAAAAAGTTTTTTAAAAATATAGAGTTAATAGTAAAGCTTTTTGATATACAACAATATAACCTGTATTTTCTGATGCGTAAATAAATAATGTTGATGCGTTTTCAACATGGAAATAGTCGTCGTACTATTGGCAATGAAAAACATACATTTTCATGATTGATGTTTAACGAAAGCCTTCACGATTTAGCGACATTGCAAATGTACGCTGCACTGGAAATTGTACTTTTTCCCGTTAGAGCCTTCTAAAAGGTATTAGAAAATATGATATATAAAAAAGATGAATGATTGGTAAAGTCTTTCTCAAATTATAGCGTGACCAAGGAAGATATTGATCTTTTCATATATATAGATATACATAAATACACAGGAGTGATTAGTTAAACATGTAAAAATCAAATAGGGTGAAAATATAGCACGATTTGTTATCAAAAAGTTTTAAAGTTCTCTTTATACCTATGATTGGAAATAGGTGTAAAATATTTCCAATCATAGGTATAAAGAGATAACTCTGAAATATATTTAAATAATTTATTTTCGCTATTGAAATGCGACAGGCTGATAAATTCTGACGATATAAACTCCACACACATATAAGAAACAAAACATTTTTTTATTGTATACAGTAATTTTTTTATCAACGGCTAAGACAAATATCGGTAAACGTGCACCCTTATACAGGATGTGTGACCTCCACAATTCATTATTAGTGATATTGATATATTTTCGTGCTCTCTTGTATCTTTTAAAAGTCAATTTCGTTTGAAATTATTGAGTACACACAATACAATTTAAACCTCATTGGAACGTGACGGCTTGTTGTGAGTCGTAATTATTGCGGTGTGATATGCAGAATGCGCTGGGTCTTTGATCCCTGTTTAGAAATGTTTTTATTAGTTTTGTCATTGTTTGACTATAAATCATTAAATTTTATTAGTGTGATAGTTAAAAGGTAACAATTGTAAATAATTATATATTTTTAAGTTTTTAAGTTTGTACTTTTTTATTGCCTTATTGTTACTGTTAAAAACTGAAATTATAATTTAAACCCTACATGGCTACATAAAGATTCACAAAATAAAACAACCCGGAGAAGAATTCATGGAGAAGTTTGAGAAGAAAGAAAGAGAGAATAAGAAATAAAAGAGAAGTGAAGTCGAAGAAGAAAAATCAAAATTTCGTAAACTCTTTTTCTTACCATATTTTCATTGCGTTATTTATTATTTCTAATATCATTGATTTTTATACAGGGTGTTCTATATATAAATTGACAGCAAATGAACTTTACATTCACCTTTTTAAAGCTCTGTATAACTAGTTAAATTACAAGTATGTTAATTTATATATTTTAGTGGCCAATGCCAATAACATTCCACATGCATTGTAATTGCTAGTTGTAATTCTTTAATATCCTCTTTGAAATAGTTTTGAAATAGATTGTACCAACAAAAATCTTTTAATAACCTTTTTTAATTCTTAACTATGTTACTTTTTAAAAGTTTTTTCACACCATAGTTGCCCCCCTACAAAGCCTCCCCTAAAGATATCTATGAGGAGATCTAAGCATACCAAGTACATCGTAAAACATCAACGTTTCAACCCATGAACGCTTACTGCAAGGCATAGATCTCTCCCAGAGGTATCTATGGGGATATATATCATAATCGCCACGCTCGGCAGGCAAGTTGGCGATCGTTGTGTGGTATTATCGTAGAGGGCGCTGCTGTCGATCCCCTGGATACTTATTTGTGTGTGTCAATCCTATATAAATAGTGCACAAAGTATGAATTATGTAAGATTGTATCTCCAGAATCGAACCCGCTACTTCAAGTTCTGTATCGCTATCCTACAACTACATTAATATTTAGAAGTGATGTTACAATATTCTGTAGTTGATTTAAGTTTTATTTATAAAAGCATTTTTGAACGTATGTACCGAACTTTACGTTGCGACTGAAGATCGTACAGTTAACAGCCATAAGGTACACTCAGACTAGGAGTAAATATTTGCGGACATAATTGTCCCGTACGGAATTGAATCTGGGACATTCAATTCGCACTTACATGTATGGTTTAAAAAAAGTTTCTCGTAGCATTTTTTCGTATTTTTTTCTTGTCTCTATCTTAAAACTCTCTATCTCCTATATTGGAGTCTACAATGCGAGGCTGTAGGATTTTAAGAGATCAGAGAGAGCCTACATCTTCCGACTTAAATTGAAATTGAAATTATCTTTATTCTAGTAGCCATTTACGTGCCCTTTTGACACGACGATTATTTTAACATTATAAGCAGTAAGTTACCATCGGCTCAACACTAATCTGCTACAAGCCGGCTAAAAACTCAACAGTTACTCTTTAAAATGAAATTTATCATTTCACGTGTTCATTATAATATCAATCACGTAAATGAATCAATAAACCTTGTTCCACACGTTTCGATCAAGTAGAAACTCTTGAAAGCTATAATGAGATATATTTAATAATATACTTTTAATTTTAGATTTAAAATCAAGATGCTTAAACAAAACTTTATTATATATGCGTACACCCAGACCCGGAGAGGATTTTAATTTTTTGAACACGAAATTTAGACGTTACGAGTTTATTTTTATTTCTGTCACTAACTTTCATATAACATCTTGAATTATGGCGCATAAATAATATGTTATTAAAATTGTATGACGACTTTTGTACATAAGAGCAGTTTTTCAAACGTGGGCCCACGTCCCACAGATGGACAATCTGAAAGTGGACTCGACACGAGTTTAACCCTTTTGCCTTAATATAAAAATTATGTATGTTAAACAGGAGGTAAGAATTTTAGAAAGGCTTAGGCGGGAATACAAAAGGTTGAAAAAGTGGAGTAATTCAATCCAGAACTCATAATAGATGAACTAATTTCACAGGGGTATTTAATGGAATCAGGCGTTACCTCGCGGAAGTCCATTCTAAGTAAGAAAAGGACCAATATTTAGCCACTTCCGCACATGCAGTGGTAGTCGTGCAACAAAGTGCACCGCCCGCCAGCCCGCTGATAAATGGGTATGCGACGAACAATGCGAATCACACAACCGCCACCGCCAAATTACTCAACATGTGTTTCACCCATCTTCAGGAGTTGTTACACCGATTAGTGCCAAACACAGAGTGCTCTCTTCTCAGGGGTAGTTTTCAATGTAATCAGTTTAAAATTTACAACAGGTGAAGCACTTTTTGTGTCTTCAAGAAAACACTTTATAGAATTTTACTGTTTTTGGATTAAAAAAAAATGCAAAAAGTTGTGCGCGCCAACCCTGGGCTCCTATAGATATAAGGTTACGGGGTGCAAGTGGTCCGGGGTAAATATGTTTTCTTACCCCGGCCCCCCGTCAGTTCCCTTCGACTTGTGTACACGACGTGCGAGCTCCTAATGGTTTGTTTGCTTCGGTAATTAGAATAATCCACTCTTTTTTTTTAATTTTCCCCCGGGGCTATGTTTGCGAGATGAAATCGTTTTGGGCCAATTAATTTTTGCAAAAGTTCAGGTTAACAGTAATGTAAAGAGATAAACCTTATCTTTATAACTTGGTAAACTGTACATTGTTATGACGTAGTTACCACACCGATGATTTTAAAAAAATGATCATAATATTGAGTTGATTTTGACTTAGTTTTAAATGGTTTACGTAAGTATTTTATGCACTGCAAGAAGTGCAAGTAATCACTCTGAATTACTATTCATTCACAAGGCTCAGGGGCTAAAGATCGAGGTGGACAACATTGCTTGTCGAACAACAGACACCCTCTGGCTGTATAACAGTGTCTGTGCGGTGGTAGCGATATCACGTCACACATGTGCTTGTATTGTACAGACAAGACTCAAGATGCGATCGCAAGGTTAATCGATGTAGCGAATACGGTAAGAACATCTGCGAATTCAATAGTTAGTTGGCGAATTATTTTATATTGTAAATTTACACCTATATATATGTAAAATTTTAGGTATATATTATAGTTTTACATTGTACAAATGACGTGAATACTTACTGGCATCTTCGCTTGCCTTTTTTGGTCATAGATACAGATGTTTTAATTTACTTCATAAATATTAAAACAATGTATTTGCAAATTAGCATACTACCATTTTGTTGATGATAGACCTTGATAAATCATTATTTTTTAGTTTGTTTGCTTTTACATTGATGGTCATTAAAAAAATCAACGAAAACTAAGAAGTTGATATATGTTTATCGGTTTTGATAGACTTTTAAACAGAGAAATATTCTAATATACTTTTTGAATTTGGAATGTGTAAATTAAAATATAATTTCGTAATTTTTACATTAAAAATAGCGGCAAGGAACAGCTCTACCAATAGAGCTGTTCTTGAGTTTTGCAGTTATCAATATCTTTGATGATTAATTTATATTTATGCAAAATATATTTGATAAAAGGCAAAGAAATTCGACGTGATTGTGAATGACTTTCAAACAAATCCTTTTCCGAATGGGAATCTTTGAAAAGGCGGACACCGCGGGGTCGGCCGCCTTCGCTCGTCTGCCAGCGAATTAACAGGCGTTCAATCCCCAAGTCAATTCTCTATTGCCAAGAGTAGGCTTCTCAGGTCACTTACGAGTATAATAGACAGGCTTTCAATCTCAAATGGGTTGTTAATTTGCTGATAATTGAATAGTTTATCGTAATTGGAAATGTTGATCTCTAGTTTTTGTAACTACATATTAGGATCATTATAATTTTGATATTTATATTTGTATCCGTAATTGATTAAAGATTTCTGCTATAATTGTCAACAAAACAGAGAACTGTATAAAGCGTTATTTTGACTACAATTCGTAGTATATAGGGTGATTGTTTATAAGTGTGAAAGCTGGAAATTAATTAATGTATCGCTCATTTGTCGTCAATTACTTCACTAATTTTTTTCAAAAATAATGAATAGTGTTATTCGCATTGTAGGATGTCCACAAGCAATTTGGACGATACGACCGTGTTAAGGTCTTTTTGGAAATCTAAAGGTAGTTTTACACATACTATGCTATGCCCGCGACTTCATCTGCGTGAAATTTATGAAAAATAACATTATGTTTATTTTGTCCTTTTTTTTAATTTTTTTTCTAAAATAAAATTTTATGCAAGTATGTACATATTTTCTAGCGTGTACAATAAACATATTACATAAATAAATAATTTTTAAATAAAAAAAGATTTTAACTTCTGTTACTGATAGTGTTACCACACGTCTTGATTATTAGAGACAGTACCAAAAAGCAAATAAATTTTATCATTCGAGGTTTTATATCTACGTTAATTATTGACGTAAATAACGTCTATTAAGGGAGGCAGCGAAAACCGTTCCCAGCTGTCTATGCAATCAATTAATGTGAATGGAGAAGTGTTGGATCTTATCTCTACTGCCCGTGGGTAATGAGGAACAAGAAGCTTTTTATTGAAACGACCTATAAAAATTAGAAATTATTTATTTCAATTAAGGTCCGTTAATATGCTTTAGGTTTGTTGTTTAAGTATCAACTTTTCTTGCAGCTTTAAGTTGAAGTTACGTTCTTGCTTGGGCTTGATTTCGGTTGAAGTTGGTGCTGTTAGCCGGAGGCTTTCACAACTTCATCGGAACTGAGTTCACGGAGCGAAAGGGTCTGTTAACTAAAAAATAAAACAGAAGCTGGATATACGCATTCCAGTTGTGCGATGAAGTTCACTAGTAGTAAACCGCTCTACCTGAGTAGAGCTGTGTAGAGTTTGTTGTGTATGCGCCTTGGGACGGCAGCGTGGACTATAGGCGAGTCAAGGATGGATCTGGATTCAACCTGGGTCCCACCACGCTGTTTGCAGTTAGAGAGCGAGCGGTGGCCCCCTAAAAACGAGTGTTGTGGTGTGGTAAGTAGAGTTTTGTGATACTACGTACGTTGCACAAAATACTTTGAGTAACACCTAAAGTAGCAACGGGACACCGTGTTGATAAACGTTGGCCCAATTGATCACAGGTTGATCTTTGGGACACCTTCATGATATTATTTCTATAAGTGTTTAAATACCCTTGTAATTCTTACAATATAGCATTCCGTATGGAACACTCACGTGAATTACTTCAAAATTCAGTGGTTAATTTTATTTAGGATAGACAACGTGTTAATTGTAAATTTAACTTAAATATTAAAAAAGCTATACAAGGAATGCAGTCGTAAAGGCTTGTAATAGCTACATTACGTTATTGTCAGCGGCGCATCGAAAAGGGGAATTCCACAGAAATATATTTCTTTGTATACATCTTGTCTACATCTTTGTATACATCTTGACTTGTGTTTAGCCGTCGATTTTTAAAGGTTTAACATTTTTTTTATAGTTTTAAATCGGCATAAATAGGGGATAAGCTTGTTGAACACACACATTTCTACTTTAGATTTTGTGTTGCCTACCTTCAAAGTCTACTATGCCTTATGATGAATCCTACAGATTAGTAAATGATCATTATATTTGTGTAATCATGCTCATTCTTGATAACGATAATAATGATTCACTAGAATAGGTTAAAGATATCCCCTGCCTGTAAAGGGCAACTAAAAGGACTCTGGCTTCGCGGGCTTCGAGAGCGGATGCCTTCGTGGTCTGTTTAATGTAAACCCAAGGAGGAGGACAACAACACGAAGTGGTCTTGTGTTGGTGCGGTACAGCAAGGATGCCGGTAGAGGTACAGTTTCCATTCTGTATTTTGGCATAATACTTAGGTATAACTGCCAGTTACCTAGGAGATCTAGCGGTCTCTCCAAAGGTATTGACCTTCGAATTCTAGCGGGTAGGAAACCCACATAAACCTGCCCTTCCTCCAAAGGGCAGGGTATCTTCTTTCCATCAAAATACTTACTCAACGACCGATTCCAAAAAAAATAGGTTCTCTTTGGAATTTAATAAAAGCATTTTTTTAATTACGCCTTTCAAACCTTCTCTAAAGCGATCTTTTATATTAAAAAATACCGTTTTGTGTAAATCTGAAAATAAATTGAATTGTAATATTACACCTAGGTGCTGCTTTTTTCTAACATATTCGTTCACTATGTACTTATATCTAACTTATTATGTATGCACAATCGATTGAAGTAGGTTATACATGTATTTTAAAGAGAATTCTATTCTAAAAGGTTTATCTTTTGTAGGATATATTTGCTGTTCAACTATGATGTTTTAGAAAAAACGAGTTTAAGTCCGGCTGGCGTTAGGGCGGGGGCACACGGAGCGCTCGTGTCGTCGCCACAAAGCCGCGGAGACAAAGCGCCCGCTGCATGTGACACGCGACTACTATCTTGACAAGGGAATGTAAGAAACGGATTCAAATTTGGAAAATGTTGAATATTTAAATTCTCAAATTTAACGTTAAAATTATTTATTTCTTTTTACATGTTTTAAATACATGTAAACTAAATTAATAATTCTGATTTCTTATATACATTACATATTTAAATTTGTAAAGCTTTAAGTTTTATAATCTCATCATCTAGGTCACCAACGTAGCGCGTAGCTCATCTGAAGTGGGGCATATCACTAGTGCAACCGAAAGCTGTTGGTAACGAAAGATTTTCGTGTGGATACTACGAGGTGGAACGAAGACATAGTTAATACGGGCAGCGCAAGACTGGTCATTGGATGATCAGACAGATGACAAAGATGTTTAGAAAACATTTGTTTTAATTTAAAAAAATTACTAAAATTTTTATTTTGATGAAAAAAAATTCAAAAATAAAATACCACCTAAAAGTAGCCTAAATCACTCATCGTTACGTCAGCTATGTACCAGTATAAGTCCCGTCAAGATAGTTAAAGCCATTTCAGAGATAAGCCGAAACCAACAAACATACAGACAGATAAAAAAAACATGTTTATTTTTTATATATATATATATTCATATCCGTTCAGTAAACAGCGGTTATTTTAATATTATAAACAGACACACTAATATACATACACACACGCACTAATCGGTGTAGCGTAGCTCCTGAAGGTGCCCCGTGGAGGGGTGAAACACCTGTTGAGTGGTTTGGCGGTGGCGGTTGTGTGATTCGCATTGTTTGCCGCATACGCATTTATCAGCGGGATGGCGGGCGGGGCATTTCATTGCACGACTACCACTGCATGTGCGGAAGTGGCTAAATATTGGTCCTTTCTTACTTAGGATGGACTTCCGCGAGGTAGCGCCTGATTCCATTAAATATTTTATTTATTTGCCTAAATTATAATATTGTGTAACTGCATTTGTTTATATATTATCTGTCTGTCATAAAGATAATATAACGTTTATCTCTTGTAATCTACCTTTGAATTATATGTAATAAGTATGCAGTCCCACATGACTTGTTTCAATATTTATACACAATAGTGTGCAATAAACTATAAAACCTTTCAGAATATTTCGATATTCGATACATTATTTTAAAATTGGAATTCCAGAACAAACAAAATCCGAAATATGAAAACTGAACTAACCCGATAGAGTATCGGCATTTTTCATTGCAAACTTTTTTATATCGCGATCGGAAAATTTATAGGTTAGCCCAGTTCCGCGGGCGCTCGACTAGATCCGTAGCCAGTAAATCACTCCGTGATTTAGTTTGCAAATGTCCTTTGTTGCTTCCTATCGATTGTACAGATACTGTTTTGTATTATTATTAAAATTGCAGTATACATATATATATATATATATATCACTTCGCTGCGAAATCGAATCATAGAAGAGGAAATTCGAAAAAGAACCATGATAACCGTAGCTCAAAGAACTGCTCGCAACCGACAGCCTTTGGGCTCGAAAGGCTTAAAAGGTCATCCTCTAGACAGACCGTCGATCTAGCTCCCGAGCAGCGAAACCTCAAATCGTTGCGATCTTTGTAGGAAGCCTATGTCTTTTAGCGAACGTCTAGCAAATTTATTTTTGTACAAAGGTCCTAGTAACTCTTTTAAAGTAGCGCAACCAATTATGAAGGCCGTTTAGCTCTTAAATTTCTTCGGTGAATGCACCATAGAATGATTAACCTCAACGGCGGATCTAAACCGTAGCTGTCATTCGATAAAACCTGCTCAAAATTTCGACACAAAGGCGCCCATTAGGGCAGAACCTTTCATGGCCGTTTGCTATTTCCTGCCTAATATCACTTTTACCACTTTGAAAAGTTTTAGCGCTGGGAGAATTAGTGTAAGTAACTCCAACGACGCTTCTATCTATTATGATCAGTCTATCAGCTAACACAATGCTTTATTACGTGTGTTTCTAGTGAGCTTTGCCTAAAGAAATATATGAAATAATTTAGATTAATATACATATAAATACCATCAAGCGATGTTAGATTTTAGAAAAACTTTACGTGTTATGAAAAAAATAAATAAAGAAGATTTACTGTACAACATTGATATTTAACTTTTTTATGTCCGGTCGTTACCGCTTGTAACTATAGTTAAAGATAGAATTTAGATGAATAAAATACACATAAATGAAAAAAAAGTACATAAATAGGAATCCAATGAATAACACTTTGCGTATGTATACACTTAGTGTAATAGCTGAAGGTGTTTCCGCTATCAGCCCCGTGGCATTTACCATAGGCTGTCAATTTTTCGCTCGGCCAAGGGGCGTTCAATCCGTCTGTCGGACCCTGACTTGATTTATATCCATGCCGGTGAAACAAATCCTATTATCTAATATAATTTGATGCAATTTTAGATAAAGTATTTGTTTTCATGATAAAATCCTTTTTTTTATCCTTTTATCTTTGCTGTGTGGTTATAATGATAGAAGGTCAATGTATTTTTTTAATTGGCTTCATTTTTTGATGCCTTCGCTCTTCCTATCATATTTGGGACAGAGATGCTACGATAGGTAATTGATTTTTTTATTAGTTTTACACAATTTACAATTTCTTCTTTATTTCGTTTCATCCTTGTAAATGTCCTTTTTCATACATCTTCTTCCTTTCCTCATCACTTCTAGATCACCGTTTGTTTTTATTTACAGTATCTCAGTTTTTCATTTGAAATTTTTGACTATTTCCTTTACTAATAAGCACTGTTAGTATAATTACTTGTTTATATATTTAGATATCTTATTTGTTTATGTACTATATCTTAGTTAAATTTTTTCTTAGCACCTTACTCAACCCCTTTTTATTTCTGAGTCTTATTTAGGCATATATTATCCTCAGGTCATTGTATTACACTTCTAACAATCTCCCAAATATTTGTCTATCCAAAGCACTTCGCTGCCGCTGATTCAGGGACAATTCTAGAGCCTTCGCCTGATCTTAATACCTTGTGGGCAACAAGTCCAGAAAAGAGTGAAAGAGACAAGATAAGTTTTGGAGAGCGTGCAGCGGAGTTACATTATATAATTCCCCAATCTTCTTTCAACCATTGAACAACAAGACGCACGGATTCACGACATCTGTACACGGTTGTAGTTCCTTCCAACCGCATCAAGTATTTTGCTAATACTTTTATAATGCGAACAGCGAGGAGTGAACCAACCTACCAGCATCATTGTTTCCAGACAATTATGACTTAGGAGCCTTCAAGACAAGAGTAAAATCGATCTTCAAGGCAAGCATGTAGCATCATAGAATTCGTCATCGCTTAACATCAGACGAGACAGAGGTCAAATGCTTAGCCTATAAAATAAGTCGAGTGCTCCATAGCGCAGTCTTTCTTTCGCGTAATAATTCCAACTTGTCATATTAAGAATGTATAGAGTAAACCTATTACCAGCAGTAAACCTCCTATGGTTGAAATTATGATAATGACAAAAATATTTTAGGTAATGAATAGAATCGGGCACGAGGAATTCTCTGAGTACCTTTTCAAGCTGTAGTTTAGGGAGACTCCTTCGTGTACCTGCGACTCAAACGTGGACTAGACCATGGTGCACGTGCTCACCAGCTAATCAATCTTTGGGTTACTAATGGATTGCCAGCCACGGTTAGCAGAGAAAATAGAGGAGATAATGGACTTCTGTAAGAAGGTTATAAGAACAATAATAAACGGTGATAAATAATAATTACGAATAAAAGTGATAATAAATATTAATCTGTGGTAAAATTTAAAAATAGTGATAAATTTAATCTGTGATATAGCCAGTAAAAAAAGAATAAGAAATAAGAAAAAAAAAACAGTAAAATGAATAATTTAGAATGTAGAATTCAGAATAAGAGAAGGCGATGTATGTATGGAAAAGAATGAAAAGGAATAAAAGATAGAGAAGAAGAAGTAAACAACGTAGAACGAATGATGGACATTAACGATGTAAGAAGAGAATGTAAATAAAAGGCTACGTAAAAAAATTATAAATGTAAAAAAGGTTCCTGCTCGCAAATGGTAGAGAAATAGGAAAGGCCCTAAGAACGTAGCGATAAGACAAGAGAATTTCAATTTGTTATGTATTATTTGTATCTCTTTATATTGCCTGTAAGACACACACTATTACTCTCATACTGTATGTCTCTGAGTTAGAATTTATGCACGAATTCATCTACAATCTTCTTTAGAAAACCATAACATCATGCTGATATATCTGATTAAACCTTCAACTAATTGTGAAATGTAAATTATACCTTATCTCTCTGCTTTTAGCTTTCAAATTCAAACGTATAGTTAATCATTTTGATTTATGTCGAGTCACGCCAAGTACATTATCTTCAGGGATCGTTAGGCGTATATTAAATATGTACCTAAAGGTAGGTTATATTACAGTGTATATATCTATTCATTTATTTCAATATTTTACTTCTATTATGATATATATTTTATGATCTACCATAGGTTTTCATGACTTATTTTGTTTATTACAAAATAAAGTAAGCAAGTAAGTAATTTTTCAAGATGTATTTTGATATACAAGGTGTTGTTGTGAATGTTTTAAAGGAGTAAATGTATGTATAGCATTTTTGGTAGCAAAAAGCTTTAAAGTTTTTACACCTATTTTCATTGTTATATATCACATTGATTTATTTTTTCTACCGCAATGTGGCAGACGTATAATTACTGGCAGTATAAACTCTGCAGGAGAAAATGGTATGCAATAATTAATTTCAATGTGTTGTTATTGGAAATTTTAAATTTTTTTTTACTGTATTGTCATTACGTAATTTCTACTTCTTTTTAGCCGGAATACGACCATTGCATGGCATATGCCTCCGTCAAAAGATCGCCACGATGACCGGTCATGCGCTGCCTGCAGCCAATTACTACCCACAGCCTTAATTATGTCGTCGATCCATCTAATGGGACACTTACCCACGCTGGAACCTTCAGTTTGTGTTCTCCATTCGGGAAATTTTGGCTCCAAGGGCCTTTGGTAACACGAGCGACATGCCCCGCTCATTGTCACGAAGAGCAATTCTTCTAGAGTTTTTCTGGGGATACCCTCATTTCTGATCTTGCCAGCGAAACTCTAGGAGCTTTCTCCATTGCTCGCTGGATGGTCTTGAGATGATAAGACTCACCGTAAGTGACCACGTTTCGGATTCGTAAGTTATAAGCAAAACATGCTGGTAAAAAACCTTTGTCTTCAGGCATTACTGTATTTAATCGTTTCAGCTCACAGGCGCTCATTGCAAAGCACAGGTCTCTTCAAAAGATATCTATGGAGGGATGTACCATAATCGCCACGCTTAACAGGATATTTGGTGGTCACAGTGTGATATTATGGTGCACAGAGTACGCTGCTGATCATCCTCTGGGAACTTGTTTATGGGCAGTGGCAATCCTGTATAATCAATGCACAAAGTGTGAATTATATAAGATTGTATTCCGGGAATCAAACCCGCGACCGACGATCGGAAATCTTAGTCTTCTATCGCTGGACTACCGCTATTGCGGTAGTTATTAAACCTGCAAGCATTCATTTTTTAAGGGTCTACTGTAGCCCCCCCTCCCGGTGTAACATAAGTCGTGAAGATGCCCCGTGGAGGGGTGAAACACGTGTTGAGAGATTTGACGGTGGCAGTTGTGTAATTCGCATTATTCGCATTAGACCTATAAACAATCATCCTGTATATAATCTTGTGCTATTGCTTAAGAATTTCAATAAACATTAGAAAAATAGCGAAAGATGTAAGACAAAGTCAAATTTTAAAAAAATGCATGTTTCCTTATTGGTATAGTAAAAATTCTATAGTGGTAGTATATAAAATAGACAACTTTTACGAGATGACTATAGGATGTTCATAAGCACACGATAATATATTTTATTACGTGCCTGATTAGAGTCATTATTGTGATGAATGGGGAGAGCATCGATCTTACGAGAGCGGTGACTACACCGCCAAATATTTAACGTTGAATACTTTAGTTATATCTTTTATAAATACATATTAGAATCGTTACTTCCACTTATGTTTCAACAAACGTAATAGTTGAAATGTTTTTGCGATATAAACGTTTGATTTAAATGTTTTTATTTTAAAACGGTGTTCCTTTTTCAAAATTAATTTTCTATATTCTTCTTTTTATTTTCCGGCGATAGACGCCCACTGCAAGATGTAGGCTTTTCTCAAATATTACATCCAGCGACTTCGCGATTTATACATATACACTCTATCAGATATAGCCTAAATGAAATCAAAACAATCAGGCGACATCACTGCCAATGATTCTTATCATTTAAATATTTCTTTATTGAATAATAAGCCTTTTCCGTTAATTTACTTTTATAATGCGTTTTAAATTTTGTAAATCGTCGTCCAATAAACGTTTTGCGGAATTTTATTTAAAAGTCTAATTCCGTTTCCGTCAAAACTTTGGTACTGTATTTCACGGTGCCTTATAAATATACTATGGATCTTACTATGAATACCTTATATTGGAATGTAATACGAGTATTTATTGAAAGCGTGAATCGATGCCACAAATTAGAGCCTTACACCTGGTCATTGAACAGCCTCCCGATCCAGTAGAATATCTTATGTAGCGGTTCAAGGTAAAGCTCCTGAGAGAGATCTAAAGCCTGGCAATGACAGCTTTAATGTTCCACAATCAATTACACTAAGGTTTATTAAGGTTTATACACAATTACATAGTGTTAGAGATTTATAACTTTATAAAGGATAGTTGGAAATAGATATAAAGTCTTTTTGACTTTTTGTTAACTTATAAAATCACTTTTTAAAACGCCATATAGATAATAAGTTATTTAAACATAATTAAAAAGTTGCTATTGAAATTTTAAATAAGAAAATACGTAATATATCTGAAAGTATGTGACTTGATAAGGCTCATTAATTTTACATTATACATGGGTTACATAATAACGGCGTAGCTAGCTCTACGCGTCCCTGTTCGTAGCGGGAGAGCTACGCCGTAGCACTCAATCAAACGGACAGCCAGATCTGGTTCATCAATTGCTACGCCGTAAGTGCGTTCGAGTGCCTTTGAGGGTATGCCCGGGTCGCGCCAATTACAGAAAACGAAATCGTGATATTAATTTTCTTTGTATTAATAGACAACGAGTAACATCCTACATTCAACCTCTTATATAGCTAATATATATTTATTTATCTAATAACTGCACTACTTTTACAAGTCATTGTCTTCGTTATAGCCCATAACGCTCACTGTAAAACATAGGCCTCCGTTAAAAATATCTATGGGGGATAAACTATAATCGCCACGCTTGGCAGGCGGGTTGGCAATCGCTATATGGTTTATGGTATGCAGAGGTCGCTGCTGCAAATCCTTGGGATACTTTGTTTGTGAGCAGTGACAATCCTATATAATTAATGCACAGTGTGAGTTATATAAGATTGTATCTCAGGATTCGAACCCGTGACCTACGATCTCCTCAGGCCTCTACCAATAAGCAAACCTTGCTAAATTTGCCACCTAATTATTAACTATTTTTATTTAAAAATTCTGACATGTTTTTTTTTTCAACAAGTGTGGTACATTCGATATTAAAAAAAAAACTGATTCTTATGTAACATATAACGTTCTTATATATTTGAATGCGATAGGTCAATGACTTGAGGCTATACAACGCCTGCAGGCGAATGAGTAGTGATTTGAATTTAGAAAACGATTTTTCTTAGTATAGTAATTTATTTATTATTTCTAAATTCAATTGATTTATGAATAATATATTATACATTATTTGATAGTATATTAGCTATATATTAAATTCTCCAAGGCTTTTGCATGACTTTTTTCGATTACCCGGTATATTAAATAAAATAAATATGATTTAAGGATAATAAATTAAGAAAAAAAAATCGACAGCGCGTGTAAATCGCTCGGGGCATTTAATAATGGCGGTCGAATGCCGGAAATTGTCACGGCGCCATCTCGGCGGCGACCGGAAGCGGCCTTCGAGGACACCTCCGAGGGTATTTCGGCCATTAACTCTGAATTCAATGTAAAGTCGAAACCAATCGACCGGCGGCCTGTCTCTTAGCGAAGGCAATCGTGAAAGATTTATTTTCAGTTTACACTCAGTTTGTATTACGAAGTAAAGACACTTGATAAAGTTTATATTGAATATCGGACCATAACTAATAATTCTTACTCTACTGGCTGTGATTTTATAGGCATATATATCAATGGTTTCTAATAATAAGCACTGTCATTGTTACTATATATTAAAATTGATTTTAGTTCTATCTATTCCTGAACACTTTATACTACCAGAAGTTCAGCCTATCGATATATAGGATGCTCAATTATATTGGTATAATTATTATCAAGTTAGGATCAACAATAATCATTTCTATCGATACATCATTAGTAGAATGTATACAAGAGCCTAATCTGTTAAAAAAGTAGATTCAGATTAAGCTTTTCTATAACGGAATCCTTCAACTTAAACCTGCGAAGGCTTCAAACGCTTTTTCTGAAAAATAATACAACTAAACTTAGACGATTTTTAGCAGTCACTTTCAGAATATCATTAATACAGTTTCAGAGAAATTTTAGTCCTATGCTTCTTGTTCGAAAGAATCACACTGTACTATAATTAAAATTAAAACATTTATTACATGTTGGCAGTGGTAGACCGGCGGTAAGGATTACGACTGATTTTTTTAGTCGCGGGTTCGATTCCAGATGGCAAATCTTATATATTTCACACTTTTGTGCATTAATTGTATAGGATTGGCACTGCTCGCAAACAAGGTTCCAGAGGATGGACAGCAGCGTCCTCTGAGTACCATAATACCACACTATGATCGCCAAACTGCTTGCCAAGCTTATTCATTATGATATATCACACCATAGAAATCTTTTGGGGAGGCATATGCCTTACAGTGGAAATCTATGGTCTGAAATGATGATAGAAAAGTTTATTTCAAAATTGTACGGATATATGTAAATAAAATACTATAAAATTTTTTTAAAGCCTATTAAAAGGTTTTGTCTTTATTTTTGATACCGAGCTGGTGTACATTCTGTATTTCGTATAGTACTTAATATTCTTATTATTTTTCATGTTTATTTTAAGTATGCGCGGTAAAGAAAGGATTGAGATTACGAAAAAATCTCTGAAATTTGCTGAAGGATTTAGGACTAACAGGATCGAACGTCAACTTTTTTCTAAAACGGCCTTCAAAGCAACTTTTTTTATTATTTATTCTTTCTTTTCTTAAAGTCGGATTCACAATCGATGTTTCACTTCAGACGCTATATTTTTCAAGCTATGTCAGTGACTTGTGTGGATCTCCTCATTAATCATAAACAACCAAAGTTGCATTAGTCACTCTTTTGTAGACGCAAAGGAGTTATTTATTTATTTATATATTAGAAAAGATACAAATAAAGTTTTACATATTTATAGTTATATTTTAGCTATCGTATGTATATATATGTTGTAATATAAATCTTTTACTCATCTAATCCTTTTACACGAACGCAACCCGCGCCCCTAATCAGTATACTGACCCCGCGATATATCTAAACGAGGAACCAAAGCGTATCATCCATATTAATCCAACGCAGGAACAGCGGGCGTTAGGTCTCATACATATGGAGCGGGCATTGGCGATGCAGCGAGCGGCTGCTTACCGCTCCGTGTGGCGCGGCCCTATGATTGATTGGTTTCATCTGCCCCACGCCAACAACCACGACGCCGCGCTCGTTCAAGCACTGTCTCGTCGTGACCCAGTTTCGATGTTTTATATTTTGAACCTTCAAATTGTCTTTAAAATATTTCAATGACTTTATTGCTACGTTCATATTTTAATTTAAAATATTTTAGCACAACACATAAAAGTTTAATTTTTTTTTAATTATGAACACAACAATAAATTCGGATTGTATGAAATTTGTTAGCACAGTATTATTATTACGTTGAACGTCATAATAGAAATCGATTATTTCTAAATAGGTTATATACGTTACCTCTTATTAAACTCTTTAAGACATAGGTAACACCCTTGAGCCAAGGTTCACTGAAAAATCATTTTTACAAGCCATAGGTTGCAACTATCACACAAAAGGTACATGGAAGTGAGTCACGAGGCTCTGTTGCTCAACTGGACAGCGTGGTTTTTAACTCTGATAATACTTTTGGTCCTTTTGTTACAAGCTAAACCTAGACGATAAAAGTTCTTAATATTTATTATAGACACATAGATAGCCGCATTTTATTTACTTTAGAACTTAAATTTAAATTATATAAAATGTTCTATAAATAAAAAAATATTGATTTTGACTTATTTCGAATAGATTAGTGCGCTAAGCTCATCGATATGTAATAATCGATATTGTTTTACAATAATCGATACTGTAAAACATCGTCATTACAAACGATTATAAGCTACTCTAAGGCATATACATAAGATATCTATGGCTGAAACGAAGATACTCCTTTTATAAGTCGTCATCTACATTTCAGACCGTAGACGCCCACTGCAAGGCATTAGGCTCCCCCAAAGATATCTATGGTGGTATATACCATAATCACCACGTATGACAGATGGCTTGGTGAGTTCAATGTGGTATTATGACACGCAGAACGCTGCTGCCAATCCTCTGAAAACTTTTTGTGACCAATGGCATTCCTAAATTATTAATGCACAAAGTTAATGATATAATATTGTATCCTGCAGGAATTGAACTCGCGACCTACGATCGCAAGTGTTAGTACTCTACCGCTTAGGTACTGCTACTCCGGGAGTCATTATTGATTATATATCTGTTATAGCGATTGTTTGAAAAGTATAAAATTTAATCAGAAATAATGTCAACTGCCAACTCACTGAAAACTTGTTTATGAGTAGTGGCAATCCTATCTTATCGATCCTATGCATAAAGTGTGGATTATATAAGAATGTATGTTGTTGGAATCGAACCTGAGAACTATGTTCGCAAGTCACAGTCCAATACTGCTAGGCTATTATTGTTTATAAAACATACGTGTGAAATAATTTTAATTCAAGCTAACTAACCTGTAGATTAATATTTTGTCATAAGTCATTTATTTGATAAATGTAAACCGCATTAAAAAAAACAACAATCCATTAAAAATAAACTAAAAAAGAAACTTGCTAACAAAACGTTCCTGCGGATGATACCCGGGGCTACGGCTAACCGGAGTGTTTGGGAACTTTTAATAACCGTTCTTTTGAACTTTAAATTTCACGGTTGTCTTCGGAAATGTTAATTTTAAATATCTTTTATTTAAATTATTCCCAGAGGTTGTTACTGGTTTGATACTCGAAATTATTTCGATGGTTGATTCTTAGATTTAAAGGAGGACACAGTTTCAAACAAGAATATTCAACAAAATTTATTATTTGATTACATCACGTAGACATGCTACGCCGTAGATGATCTACAACGAATTGAAATAAACATAATATTACTTACAATATATATACACATGTTTAATTAAAATGCTGTTAAAATATATTATGTATTGTATTGTCTTGTATATTAAGATATAGCGAGATCTACAATAGTACAGACATGTCTAGAAGAAACCTATTCACTCCTGTCTTGAAGGTTTCCAAAGTATATCTAGCTGGAAACAACGACTCTAGTAGGCTGTTCAATTCTTTGATATGTCGCACTATAAAAGTAGTAGTATTCTTAGCGCAGGTTGAAGGAATTTTAACCATGTATATATATTGTGAATCCGTGCATCTTTTTGTCCGATGGAAGAAAAGAGATGGTGGAATTAATACATGTAACTCCGGCGCAAAGCCTCCAGAATGCAGTCTATAGAACACCTATAAACTGTCAACTTTTGCCGAAACTCCAAGTTCCGAAGCTTAGCACTTACCAAAGGATCATTACCAAAACTTCTATTGTCTCATCTTTCTATGGAGTATCAAGTTTCGAGCTGTTATATACATGTATGGAATTGATTTTGGAGCAGTTCCAAAACACAGTTTTGAACTTGATAAAATAGTTTTAGTTCATTATTTTTTCTTTATAATTCGCCTGCGTTTTTTTGTTTTTTAATTTCTTTAATACTAGTGTAATAAATTATTTTGTTCTACCTTTGATTTTAATCTCTATTCTATGGCTATGGTATTATTTAGCCTCAACAAGAGATTGTTACTCTTATATAAATGTTTTACATGTATAAATTGTAGGCAAGTGATTAAAATATTACAATAAATATATAAAATAAACTTCTTAAACATAAAATAATAATTTAAAATGATTACTTTATTGGTGCAAAAAAGTTTAAAGTAAACTCTTAGCGATCTATGAATACGTGTCGATCTGACTTGCAACTCTATATGTAATTAAACTATTCATATACAAGAAACGGTAAATGTGTAATTCATTTATCAGCAGAAATCTTTAAATTTTCATATCTTTTTCTCTTGTCTGTATAAAGCGATTAGTCTGAAATATGTTATATCAATAATTTTTTTACTTTTTTTTATTTTTGTGGCAATAAGCTAGGTACACAGCTGGTGACCACGAAGCAGTAGATACGGCGTGGGAAGGAACTTACTGGATACGGGTAGCGCATGACCAGTCGTCAAGTCGATCCTCACGGAGGCTTATGCATTTCCATAAGCCTACATCCGCAACAAAGAAGGTGAAGAAAAATTTGTTTTGGATAAGATAAATCAGTAACCTCTCGTAGTCTAATCCAGTCCCATTCAAAGGGAGAATATAAATTACTGTTATATATTTCAGAATAAACAATTTAAACAGGCTAATCAGAAATAGGTTTAAAATTTTTAACGCTAACAAATGTGCTATACATTCACGGTAATAAGGCTTTTATACTTTATCTTTATTATCTTTGAAACTACTTAAAAAACAAAAATTCCAAGCCAACTGTTAATATTTTCGACAGGGACTTAGATGTTTACCGAACGAACTTTTAGGTCTCCAAGTATCGCGTTAAAAACTTATACACAAAGGCAAGGCTAAGAGAAAAAAAATCACAAAGATTCTTTGATCCATTTATACGACTTAAATAAATTCAAGATGATACCAAAATACTTCAAAGCGAAACAGTTGACGAAAATTCCCTGAAACTCTCTTGCAAAATTTGTCAACTTGACGGACATAGCTACCAATATAACAACACAAAGAAATCGAATACATCTTCATTTCCACCCATAGACTGTACTGTCTCCACTATAAGTCATAGGCTATGCCCAAAGAATCCATAGGGAATATACCATAATCGCTACACTTGGTAGGCGGTTTAGTCGCATTCTGATATTATGGTACGTAAAGGAAGCTGCTTCCCCTTCTCTGGAATCGTGTTAGCAAGCAGTTAAGAGGAATTAATAGCAGCCATTAAGAGGAATCGAAGCCGCGACCTTCGATCGCGAGTTTCATTTCTTACTGCTGAGATAACACAGCTCCAAATATACGTAAAAAAAGAAAATTCATGTCACGTAGTGTTCATTGTTCCACACTCCAGAATGTCGTTAAAAATAAAATACTCTTTACTATGAAAGATATTAGATGTTTTTATCTGAACTACACTACTTCCCAAATAGGATTTACATTATTAGTAGGTTCAAGAGGGCAGGGCAAGGATGTCGTTCTCCTGAAACCTTTCTAGGAGGCAGTGAAGCTAGAAAATACTCTTGGGAGCTATTACTATGGTCACATTCTTCTATATTTTGGATCCGGATTGTGGACCAACGATCTTCTTGATCGTTTGGGCGGGCACTTCATGGCGTTACTTGGCGCTTACGGAGAAAGATAGACAGCACTATGAAGAGACTTGGGGTAAAGTGAGTGACATACCTAGTTTTAGAATAAATAACGTCACTCAACTGCGAATGAATGCGCGCCATAAAGAGGCAAAGATGGTTGGGTAATTTGAGAAGGTTTACCATGACCACGGCTTCTACACTAGGAACACATGAATTAAGAAAATACATATTACAAGAATTAATCCTTTTATTTAATTAAACACTTTTACAAGTATTAATCCTTCTTAATGTATTTCTCTATTGAATGACCTGGTGCATCAGCCCTGGAGGAAGATTTCAGCGCCATAAAGAATAGAAATAGAAAGCTTAGCGATGGGCGGATTGTGTGAATGGCCTCACGCGAATTTGATCTATTCGTACGAAAGAGGGAAGATGGCGGATTATTGTAAGGAGGTTTCCCCGACTGTCATACAAGAAACACTAGAGAGTTGAAAAGAAGATAAATGTACTATTTCAACAAGTACCAGTTCTTAGTACGCAGTCTAAGTAAAGATGGCTCAGCTAACATCGCATAAGTGAAAATATAATCCACAAGTGCGCCGCCCGCCCTACGGTCGACTGGGCGACAATTTCCCGCCCCCTTCAATTCTTCCGCGCTCATTGCCGCACTCGGGGCACTATTAGGAAAATTCTGACTTATTGCTCGACTACAGCTGCGCTCGTGTCATTCGGCGTTGGCGCATGGTATGAGCGGAGCGATTTCTAGACTTAAGAAAAATATTTTTTAATTTTTATTTAATACTACAATTAAATATACTTTCAAAAATCTAATAATACAAAGTAACAAAAAGAAAATTACTGCGTTAAATTTTATGTCAATGTGAAATACCTCTTAGTATTAATACATTTTCCGTAGTAGTATTGAAGGCAGTTAGCTAAAACCTTTTTAGAGTAATTATATAAGGATTATCTAAGGAGTCTTGGCTCGAGATCAGCTTCTATCTGAGAGATCTAAGAGTCCTTAGATTGATATATTATTGAATTGCGCAAAGAGCACCAAGGCGCAACTGGCAAGACTTAACAAGAGTTCTAAACTAGTCTTATAAACTCCTTCAACACTTTAATTTTATTTGGAAAATTGTATTTTCTTATACGAATATTTTTTATGACTCCCGCTATTAAGGTCTTCTCATACTTCTTCTGTCTTGGGTAAACAGGGAAAACAATAATAAAATATTCACTAAATTTTCTTATTTCCATATTCGGCTTCCTTCTATCTAAATGTCATCCATTCATACCTCTTTTGTTCGTCACAATTTCTTTGTTTTCCATATCATTTTTTATATTCCGTTCATACGTCGACTCATTTCTTATACGAATTTCAGAGATGAAGAAGTCCGTGGAAAAATCAAAGTCATATAAGAAAAACATCATCACGTAGCTCGAAGAATCGCTAGTTTGAAGTTACACGAGCCTTTAGACGCAGCAGAAGTCGCTGTATACGGTTAGAGTAAAGCCGTTCATTATGGCGTTCTTTGAAGAGGTCCACTGCCTTACAGTGGCCATCGGCTGATATGATGGTGATGTAGACGATGTTAATGTCGCGAGCAATATTAACTAAGGAATACCATCATCATCATTTTAGCCGTATAACCTCCTCTACTGAATATAGAGTTCGTCAAAAGATATCCAATAAGACCTATAGGAAACAGCCTGAATCTAGCGTTTTGTGTTTCGTAATTTTTAGAAAGACACTTTAGTAACATGTAAATAAATATAATATTGAATATTGGTAAAAGAAAATCTATTACCAAAATTATCAAAGCTAGTCAAAAGTTAATAGCCCGCTACAGCTTATGCATTGTACCCGTCGTCTTCGCCGCGTAATGCATTGAGAAAGGGTGGGTCGCGAGCGCGTGATGCCGCGGCAAATCCTCCGACGTGTTCCGCCGACACTTTATTATAAAAATCGCTCCCCGCCTTCTCTCCTTTGCGGGCGGGCGCCGCTCTATTGTCTACAGTTACTTCAAAGGTGCAGAACGAACTTAGTTAACAACATCAAAGGCAGGTTATAAATATATATAGTATATCGATTCGCTTGCACCAGTGCGGATCCGATATATATAGCTCCCAATATATGTTCTTACCTTCTATACATTGTAATATTTATACGCAAAACTTTAAACACAAAAATACGGGCCAATATTTTTTATTTCGTTTTCACCTATAATAAAGTTCAAGAAGATATCTAAGACCTTCCTTTTCTTAGCTTTAAATCTATAATTAAAAGTATATTTTAATACATCTTATCACAGCGTTAAGAGGTTTTAGATGACGTGTAGAATTGTTTGTTTATTCATTTGCAGTGTTAATATTATAACGAACAAAAATCAAAATGCTTTTTATTCTAATACGCTGTTACAAGCACTTTCGAACCATCAATCAACATAAAATGTCGACATTGTTGTCTCTACAAAAAGCTACCACCGGTTCAGAAGGCAGCTCTGCTGAGAGCCGGCAGGAAATTCAACAGTTGCTCTTTACAAATATAGTTATACTAATAAATCCATGACACACTCAGTATAGCATTATTAAATCGAAAATAAAATATCTGTAATTTTCATTTATAAAGAGGTACTGTTGAGTATTTGGCCGGCCCTTCTCGGCAGGTCATGATCACATGCCTACTTGAATAAAGATATTTCAAATTAGTTTGAGTTTCAAATAAAATCGCTTATTATTGTTATATAACAAAACTTTAATAAGTTACACATATTGTTTAAATATTATTTTGCATATTTAACTGGTAGCGTTCCGGGATACTGGCCACTACGGCTATAATATTTTTAAATTGAATCATTGTCGCGTTCGAAATTCGAACGCGATTTGAATTCGGACGCCATTAGTGATGTGAGCGCTGCCGATGCGTGTTTTTTTTTTCTTTTTAATTCCAATTTGTATCGATAGTGGTTTTTTTGAACAAATTTCCTTTTCACTATTATCAAGCGCAGACAGTTGGGAGAGGTTTGCCGCTATTGTGCGGATTTTTCTTCTCCCAGCTGCGAGACACTACAGCATTTTATCAATATTATCAATATAGCTAATATAACTTATAATATAAACAATACATTTTGGACGTTTTACTCATTTATACTTTGATTGGTACACTATTTTATTTCAAGTCGCTGCACAAGCGCTACAAGCCGTTAAATGCCTTGAGGCTTAGAACAATGTGCCAAGCCAACTTATCAAAAGATTCTGCCGTAGATTTTTTCTTGGAGGTCCGGTAAGTTGAACGGAGGTATATTAAGGTTTTGACCGTATGGTCACGTAGTTACGTCTATTAGATTCGAATCGAGAGTAGTGTCTGAGTAAGTGTAACCACTTAATAGTTGTGTAAGATGGAAAGGTGTCTTGATGGATGTGAACAGTTTGTTTACGTCGGAGATTTTCGAAAGGATTTCTATGGTGTGTCAACCCTAAGCCGAGCTCTCGTATCTAGCCTGCCTGTGCGTTAGGTCCTGAATTGGAAATACTCTTTGCACTTATATGAATACAGCATCTGGATCAATCTTGGCTGCCATTTTTTTTCCCACTTGCTCAGATGGTAAATTACTTACACCCGCTAAACGCGTATATTGGTGACCCCGACGTGATATAAATACCTTATGATTATTATTTAACATGTTTTGTAATATTAAGAATGATTCTCTGACTCCATAAACAAAAACCTTCGAAGTCCATGTGGACCTCGGAGTATATTACAACCATCCATCATAGTCCCGGGGGATGAATATAGGGGTACACTTTATTAATTACCCTTATAATTAATCATCGTGCCCGGTTCCAAGTCGAAGGTTGGACCATAATTTACTTGGGTCTACACGCCCTTGATTTCGCATTAAATTCATACCTACTGCGTTGATATTGAGAGAGAGTTGATATTGAATTTAGGTCATATTAGATAGTGTATATGACTGCTATAATTCTAATCATTTAATTTAAATAGATTCTAATATCAAATATATATACAGGATGATTGGTTAGATAAAGATTAAGATAAAATTAATTTTTTCAACATCGGAAAATTAACCAGCCTATTGCCAAATTATTATTATTTTTTATAATTTATTTTTGACTCTAGTCTGCTTCACAAGGTGTGGGGAAGAAGCAGTAACAACACAACTTTTAATAAAGTTTTACAATACAGATTTATACATATACACTTTATCAGATATAGCCTAAATGAAATCGAAATAATCAGGCGACATCACTGCCAAGGATTCTCGTCGTTTAAATATTCCGTTATTGAATAATAAGCTTTTCCGTCAATTTATTTTTAATATGCATTTTTGATTTTGTTACTGGCAGTACAATAATGTTTTGAAGGAGTTTTTATTAGAAAACAAGTATATTTACAGATTATAGCTCTTTTAGGTACAAAGCTTCATAATAATAGATCAGAACAGATATTATAAAATCACAACCACAAAAGAATGAACCATGCGAAGCGGGAAGGGTATAGCTAGATAACATACAGGATGATGGTTAGGTTTAATAGCTTTATAGCATTGCTTGCGATATCTATGAATAATACTGAATTTGAACTATACGCACGTAACTTTAGTTTTAATAAAAGCGAATAACAACATAATAACAACATAATACACTTACAAGTTTCATGAACACACAATATTATTACGAAATATTACAAAAATTTGTTTATATAGCTCAAACCCTTTTGTAATATTAAGCAAAAACCTCCGAAGCTAAAAGTTCCATAGAGCTGCCTTTCATGATCGACGTAGAGATCTCGCGGAATCGTAGCAGACCAAATTCAATTAGTTGGGGCGTCTCGCTATAAAATCAGCTATAAAGTTAACATTTAAAGCACTTCCTTAAATAAAATGTTTATTGTAAGTGAATCAGACGCGAAGGCGAAGTCTACTGGCCATGCTGCGTTTGAAACGACACGTGGCTTTAGGCAAGTTACTGGAGATTAATTTTTAACATTATTAAATATTATTTATGAAAATAAAGGAAGTCTAAGATGATTGTCTATTAGGACACGATGACTTGAGGCATAGAAATGTGGTCTACCACTTAGTCTTATTAGCAAGATCATAGTTGCCCGGTCCGTTGAGAGGAAAATGAACGGGATTTCTTTAGAAATGAGATCCGTATACGAATGAAAGTAGCCGATTTAGCGGATTTATTTGAAGTGGCAGTACAGGGGCATAGCTGCTTGGGCCTTGAGGTTCAGGGGTGGAGTCCCCGTTGGCAAACGCACTGGACGTTCGACCATGAGATTGGCATATATCTTTTCTTAAAGTTCTCGAAGAAAGCTGGACTTTGGCAGTTTCCTATCGACTGTATTAAAAAGCTATGGATAAGCTTATTTCCAATAGCGAACGTCTTATGACTTAATTGATGATATTACAATAATTACACAATAGATTCCCCTGTTCGATGCGCCGCTGACGATGTCGTATTGATTACAGTAGTAGTAGTAGTAGTAATTATACTGCAAGAGTAATTCATTCCCGATCTATATTATTACCTAATTTGTTTGATTTAGGCTATATCTGATAAAGTGTATACGTATATATCCTTGTTAAACTTTACTAAAAGATGTGTTTTGTTTTAGAGTTTTTTCCTGCTTCTTCTTCACAACTATAACACCTCGCAAAGCAAAGTATAATCAAAAATAAAGTAGATTTAAAAAAATAGATAATAATTTGACGATAGATAAGAGTTCTATTAAGTTCCTATGTTGAATAAACGTATTTATCTATATTAATTCTGAACATTGAGTATAATAAATAATTGGTGAAATACGTATACTAACCAATATGGATTAGTACTGGCTCAAGCAACTGGTTCGAAGTGAACGCAGCATGAGCCGCCGCGTAATACGATTAGTCGTTCGCCGGTCGTCTTAAGGAGTCTGATTTGCGTTATCAAAGAGCGCATAATCGCATTGGACCCCTGTTTTGTGGGAGAAAGAAATCTCAAAGCCTCACGCGTCCGCCAAAGGGTTGGCGTCTGTTGATACAATTAATGTTATTAGAGATATAAAATGATACGACTCAATTTATATTCAAACTCACTTCCCCTAGTGGGGAGCCATCAAAAGGCTGCAGGACTATAATGTACCGTAGGGTAAATAATTCTCGAATGGTTTCGGATTGTCTGTTTCTTATTATTTTTCTTTTCAGTCGATGGACACCCACGACAAGGCCTTATTCGAAGGTCACCATTATGACCGGCCCTAATCCAGTAACTTCCTGCGAACTTCACTATGTCGTTGGTCTATTTAAGAACCTTTCGACCTCAACTGCTGCCACTTCAGACAAACAATTCTTCGAGCCATGTCGCTGATCTCGGTGATCTTGTTAGCTTATATTTAAGATTTTTTTATGTGTTTTTGTATTGTACTACATTTTACTAACTATGTACATTATCTCATGAAGAACTAACCATAGAGTTGATCCCAGGAATTCAGGTCTTGTCACGTACATATCATAACTAACGGCTAAGAAATCTGATCTCTCTTTCTGGGCTTCTTTGCCAAGCTCATAATCTCTCCATAAACCAGAGAAAAGGCCCAGGATTTCTTTTTCTGCTAGATCAAGTAAGAAAATAAATCCGTAGATTAAAGTAACCACTCTAGACAGATGACCTTGATAAAGTCATTGGAAGACGCTGAATGCAGGTCATGAACCTACGGAAACCTTGTTTATTAAAGAATGCCATTATTGAAAAACACAGCTTTGTTCTTCTTTCATATTGGATTCTTCTGGAATTCCTCCAGTGACCTACATAAGTGACCAAAATACATGACCCCATTTGGATAATAAGAATAAATAAAAGAGATAATGTAAAGAAATTTGTTCTAGAAATTTCTCTTTGATATATACTATTTGATTTATATGTTGCTACAATTTTTTTCTATTAAGCCTTAAACATCAAAGTCATATGAGGATCTTCCTTTTTATACCATCTTTAGTTACCTAAACTACACATTTATTTGATTAAAGCTTTGTGTTTAAACAGATAATATTAATTAATAATTTACTTGATAAATTAACCTAATATTTATTAATAATTTACTTATTAATAATAATTGTAAAGTGGTTAGTAATAAAATGAGTTTCTATATGTGTGTATATATGTAAAAGCTTTAGAGGAGTGAATGTATAGTCAATTTGCTATCAAACATTGTATGGTACACCCTGTACAAAAGACAATGGTTTCAAAATTTTTTTATCGTTCCCTGCATACTTTGTACTATCATAAGTTATTAGCTTGTCGCAATTCAGTGTAAAAAATGAAATTAATGTAATTTATTTCAAAAATGAATATTTTGCTCAATCCGTATATTATTCTGAAAATAGGTTTAAAATTTTGAAAGCCTTTTGCTAACAAATGATTTATACATTCGTCCCTTTCCAACTATCCTTATAAAAATTTATTTGTCATACTAAATATACGTAAATTTAATTCAGAAAAAAAAAAGACAAATAGAGAACGAGAAAATCTCCATACAAGGCTCGGTAAACTTTGATTTCGCAGTCGATTAAAAAACCGCTCGCAATCAATAGACGAGAGGCACTCGAGGCTTCCGCGGTCCACATTCCGCGCCGATAATTTGGCGCGTATCCGGTCTGCAGACAAGATGGCGGCGGCAATTTCCGCTCGGCGCGCACTTTGCTAGAGGCCTGCGTTTGACGGCGGGAGCGCTGCCTCTTTGGTCTGATAATTGGCCTCTTGCGCCGGGACATTCACATCTCGGTGAGCGTGCCGCCTTTGTTCGCCTCCGGAATGGACCTTTAGGCTTGCCGCGTGACATTTCAACTGTGTTAAGCGTGAGAAACAATAGAGTTTAGATTAAATGTTGGTCACACACTGCCGAGTGATAATTTGATAACCCGAACTTTGAGCACTCGCGTATATTGCTGGTTGTTCCTTGTTGCTAATTTTGTTAAGACAAAAACCCTTTTGCTGGTGGGTTTTCCTAAAATCTGTTATCAGTTGATCTCAATTCTGAATAATAGTTTTATTTGGTTAACTCTGCACCTACCATTTTTTGAGTTTTGATTGTCATCAAAAATTTGATGGCAATCAAAACAAAAAATACGATGTTGTTTTGATTTATTAATAACTTTTTTTACAATATAAATTATTATAAGACAGTAAAAATATTTTTTTACGCAAATAAAATTCAATTTTTCATTCTCTTCTCTCAATATAACATTTCTGAAAAGCTTTTAATTTACAAACTTCGTACACATGTTATCAATGGGGTTAGTAAACAAGGCAAAGTGGTTGTCAACTGTTCCTTTAAGCTCTGGTTTTGCGATAATCAGTTGAAGCGTTCACACACGAGGGTCCGCTTAGCGAAGGCTGTTTAAAAGATACAAAGCGATGGCGGGCGAATGTCGCTACATAAAGAGGCGGCCAGGCGCGATATCGACGCGAAACAGCTCTCCGGGAAGTTCGGCGGCGGCTCATGCAAACTAAACGTTATGGCCGCTAGACCAGCTCGAGGAAACTTAATATGAATCTGTTAGATTCCGTCGCATAACTCATAAATAACTATATTTATTATTTATTTAGAAAAGCACACTAAAATCAGATACATCTTATCAACACGTCACCCGAAAAACCGATTTAAAAATTCATTTTTACACGTATCAAAATTAATTATTGTTAACTATCCCTGTAGATTTTGTACTGCTGGAATTAATCGTCCTGTCAATTTTTAATAGAAAATATGAACTTATGTTACATATTTCAAAATGATTATTTTATACATTATCATATCTCGGCCGATAGACGCTTACTAAAAGATAGCGATCTTTCCTAAAAATCGCCACCATGTCGCTGTATTCAGTTGGTGCCGAGATCTGAGAAAATTTACGGTAGATGTGATGCCGTGTATTGTTGAGGAAAGATGTGTACATGCTTTCAGCGACCTTCCATGACATTGACCATGTCATCATCCACCTAGTGGGGTTACATTTATACTTTATAGGCAAAGCCTTCGATCTTTTCTGTCCTGATATTAAGTGAACAGAAGGCCTATGCTACATGCTTACCCAGAAGAAACCTATTCACTCTTGTCTTGAAGATTTCGCTGTTTTTTTATTAATTCTAATTTGTATCGCTAGTGTTATTTTTTAACAAAATTTTTTTTCGCTTTTACTAAACGCAGACACTTTATTTTACCCTTTTCACTGAGGGACTTAGCGTTAAGATCATTTAACATTCCACTAATTTAAACTTTTAAGAAAATAGTAATTTAGACTTCATTTGTTTTAACATATTTTGCAATTTTATGATAAAAATCTGGTAACATATACGCGATCCTCAGTCGACTCCGTACATACCCTATTTTGTGAAGTAGAATATACAACACCTACAATCAATTTAATGCAGACGTATCCTTTCTTTCTTGGATGGGAAATCCTACATGAGATACCTCTCCGCTGCGGGGGCAACGAAAAGGTAATGTCGGACTCCTACCAACTAAAGAGGTCTTCTTAAAACTACGGGAACGCTTTCGTATACTACCGTAGTTTCAACGGCGGTGGCCTAGTGCCTCAACTCTTCACTTGCGACAGATCACCTCGAATCTGTTGCCAAGCATATTTTAAGGAGGTTGAAGAAAGGCGCGGTATAACACCCTCCGACGTCCAGGTCTCCGTTGCGGATGAGGAGCTCATCTTTCTTTCTTTTTCTCTCTCTCTCCGTAGCCTCCTTCTGCAACTTTTTCGCAGAAGGTTATATCAGCGCTCTATGTTCCAGCGTCCATCCATCAAGCCTGGTAACAATAATTTGCAGATGCATCCTAGTTGGAAATTTTTCATGGTTTCAGACTATGGACGCCCACTGCAAGGTATAGGCCTCCCCCTAAGATATCTATGGAGGGGATATATGATCAAAATTAACCTATTAACTTCATCATCTGTTTCTACAGATTTTGTATCACTAGAAATTATTGGCTTATCACATTCCTATAGGAAATAGAAAACATATGTTTATACTACTTTGCAAAAAAACATATTCAGAGGGATTATTTTATACTGAGTGATTGTAAATAGGTGTTTTTATTAACAAATGTGCTATACATTCCTGCATACGGGTACTGTAAGTACAATCATTAATTATTAAGTAAACACGCAGACATATTTTTACATAAACACTCCGTATACGCTTTCATAATATTGTATAGTCTGTGTTGTTTATTATCTTTTAATTCTACTGTAATAATTTAATTTGGATTGATAACAATGTCTACTTAGTAAATGACAGTGTTTCATTAAGGTTCTATTTTAATGAAGGTTGTATAAGCATTCAGAATAAACAATAATTACTGTAGCCGTCATTTCAGTTTACAAACGCATACTGCAGAGCATAGGCATTCTCCATAGATATCTTAAGGGAGATATAATATATTCACCACGTGTCAGGTGGATTGGCGATTGCAGTATGGTGTTAGGTAATCCTGCTTCCAATACTCAGGAAACTTATTTGTGAGCAGTGGCAATCCCATTAAAATTAATGCACAGAGTGTGAATTATATAACATTGTTCCCGTGAATCGAATCCGCGACTTACTATCGTAATACTCAGTTCTTTATCGCTGAGCATCTCACGCTACATATACTGTCGGTAGTCATTTTGTTTAAAACGGACAACTGTTGAGTTTTCAGCCGGCTGTTGTCAACAGATCATTGGCCAATGATAACTTACTGCTTATAATTTTAAAATAACCGACGATTCATAAGTGCGTATAAATGCCTACTCGAATAAAGATATTTTAAATTTAAGTAAGATCCTTATTCAGGTAAGTAGCCCTTTTATAATTTGTTAAAACCCGGAGTCTTTAATACCTTTGTGTAAAAATAAGAAGCTTTTAAAATTGAAAATATTTTTAAAATTTAATTTTTAACAATACTATCACCTGGGAGATAGTTTTGAGAACATTCTGAGTAAAACAAAGAAGTTTCCAAACAAAATGGTTATTAACGAAAAAGCAATAAAACACTTCCAATGGTTGTAAAGTTAATCCCCAGTGTGAATGCATTGCTTTTGTCTAAACAAAGGCGGGCTCAGGTCGTGGAAGCTGTTAAAAACGACAGCTTTTGTTAACATTATCTGTGGTCCTCGGAAACGCCCGCCGCGTCCACAGACTATAATTAACATAGACAGATATATTTTCTTATTTATTTAAACACTTCTTGTATAATCTATATATAATAAACTTTTTGTCAAAGGCATTTTATACCAATTAACCGTTTGGTCGGTACAAAGATAAATTAATGAATGTAAGGGAAATAAGTAAATATCACAAAAGAAAAAGAATAGAATAATAAAAGTGAGAAGGAACATAACAAAGATAAAAAGACATTTAAATAAACTAATGTCAACTATTATAATATTATAGAAATCTATTTATATACCAAAAATGTTCGCCTGTATGTCCTTTATAGGAACCTAAAATATGTGTTTTATCATGTGATGATCTTTAGCAAAGTTGTTGCGCATGATCTTACAAAGGTTTCTAAGTTAGTATGAAAATTTTTTAACAGATGGCGCCACTGTCATCCCAATGAATTTCATATATTGCCGTGACAGTTTACGATAATTTGAATTGAAACGAAAACAGCTAACGAATGATAACGTTTAGAGTTGTGAGTGGCAAAAGAATTTACTTAAATTGTGAAATTCATGTCTAGTTCAAATAATTAAAATTAAAACAAAAAAAAAAGAAAAATAAAAGTTGTTTTTGTTGAATTTCACATGGATGAAGTCGCAGCGCACGGCTAGTATAAGACAAAATACATATTTAAATATCTTGATAAACGATTTATAAAATATAACAAAAAATGTTATCCAATTATCGTGATTATTCCGTCAGCTTGTCAAGCGACAGCTGTCGAACCTTCGCTTTGTTTTGCAATTACAGAAAATTATTTGCGAATCAAAATTTTAAGATTTTATTATAAAAAAAATTCGGACGTAAATGTGTATCATTTTGTATAAAAAGTATATTATTAATTTTTGTTTTTAACCATATTAAAAATTACATTTAAGTACTAATTCCTAAAGATCGTTTATTATTTACATAAAATACACATTATTTTTACCGTTTCTTCTATATTAATGTGGAATCATTTCCTGTGTAATGTTTTTTGATGAACCTTAAAAAAAATAATAACACAGAAGTCTATATTTACTATACGAATTACAGATAACGTGGCGGGTCATTGTAAAAAACCACAGAATCAACCCATGTTCATCTTTAAGCAATGACACGTACTTTAGAACATAAAACGTAACATAAAAGGATGCAAAAATTATTCAATCAACATAGGATAAATCACTTGTCTTATTGACTTAAAGACAAGTCTATATCTAATCGTATAATAAATGAAAAGTATATAGAAACTCACAGGTAATATATATAATTTAAAAAGTTATTTCGTCTTTTCTGCCTTCAGATCTCTACTACAAGGTCTTCTCTTAAGGTATCTATGGAAGATATACCATAATTGCCATACTTGGCAAGCGGGCTTGCGGATGGGCGGCGGATCTGGGCTTTAGCTGGAGCCGAAGACTGCAGTGGAATTAGAACAGCTTGGACTTGTAAATACTCGCGGAGTCGGAGGAGTCTGTTGCAAATGTTATATAGAGAGAAGTTGATTTTAAAGACGCGAGGGTAGTAAGGTTCCAGCGCCTTTTTATATGGGTGGAAAAGGGCATATATTTTTGAAGATGGTGCTGTAAAAACCTTACTCTCATAGCAATAAACTATAGTGAATTCGTGAAGGTTTTAGTCGGTGCAAAAACATCGTGGCTTTTCGTTACACCAGCAAGGGCGGGCATGTAAAGGCATTTACCCTGTTAATGTATGAACGCGTCTTTCTAATTTACTGTGATCTTATTGGTCAATGCAATACAGGCCTGCGAGTCATACGTTTTTAAAACTAAATTATTTGCATCCAGAAAAACTTACGAAGTCTGTTATAGTTATTGTAATTTATGAAATGCTGTTAAATAAATAAACTAGTTAATATTTTGTAGTGTTAAGATATACAGGGGGTAGAAATAGTACATATGATGACGTCAATGGCACAGCCGTTTCAATCGACTTGAACGACATCGCATTGAATAAGAAACGATATCGAGAAAGTATCCCAATACTTCCGGCAGCGTCCCTCGTATCCGATATCCGACGATATCCGTCGCGATATAAAAATTTATACGCAGCCAATCCTAAGGTCGTAAAGCGGGCTTACGGTGGATATAGCGCGTATAATTCACAGTTTGCGAGCGGATAATAACGTATACGACGGGATACGAAGCGGATATGCTGATTTACAGCGCCCGCTTGTCCGCGCCGCGCGGGAGAGCCTCCGAAACAACCTGTATGTGTCGTGTATGAATTTGAATGTAGTATAAAGTGTCGCAAAGTACTCTAACAGTTTTTTATATACAAACGCTATTTTTGTTGGTCTGTCACAAAAACAATTTACTATAGTATAAAGTACAAGTGAAGTATGAACTTTGTATATTTGTTTCCAAAAACAGTGGGCGCCTGTGGGCTGAATCGACGTCCAGATGTTTGTTCTATAATAACATCGATATACATATTTCATACAAAAAAGAAGAAACAAAAATTTATTCATTTATTTATTCATTTACTAATATTTATATATAATATAAAGGTTGAGGTTCTGGACTGGAGACCACTAATGGGCAAGCGCAGTGGGACGTCCACTAGATAGACTGACGACCTTGTTAAATAAAAAAAGGACCAATATTTAGCCACTTTCGCACATGCAGTGGTAGTCGTGCAACAAAGTGCACCACCCGCCAGCCCGCTGATAAAAGCGTATGCGGCAAACAATGCGAATCACACAACTGCCACCGCCAAATCACTCAACACGTGTTTCACCCCTCCACGGGGCATCTTCAGGAGTTATGTTACACCGATTAGTGTTTGCAAATATATGTGAATACAGCGTCTCAATTAATCATAGCTATAATTTTCTTTTGCAACATGCTCTGATGGTAACTTTCCTACGTATGTTTTTCTGTTAACCTATCTCTCTTAGATACGCGAAAGATAAAAATAAAGCCAGCTATACACGCGATCAAATATGTGCAATTATGCGTCAGGGGCTGGCGGCGTGACGGTGTGATAGCCATAGCAACGGCACGTACTGCGCTCGTTACGGATGTGCCTCGATACCCCGCCTCGATATCGATGACGTCGGTCGTCAACGCTATTTGCTTGCGAAATTATTTGTTCTATTCTTATGTAGGAATTTTTCTTTAAAAGTTAAAGTCGCAGAGGTGTAAAAAAGGTTGTATAATAATAAAACGTACAGCAGCAAGAATAAAGTAAAATCTGAAAATTGTACATTGAGAAATAACAAAGTATAAAATTATATTTCAAATGAAAATAAATTGATTAAACCAGATAGATAATTGGTTCTCATTGAGTCAAACGACGACATATTTACGGTCGCAGGAAATCGCTGAATGGTCATCGTGGTGACCTTTGGGGCAGTTCTATGCCTTGCAATGAGCGCCCATCGGCTGAGAAGGAACAGAAGAACGTAAATAAGAAGTTGGTAAACAACCAAAGACTGAAACAAAATTGTACTGCTATATATGGGTAACATACTGGGATGTTTTAGGAGCGGTAGATATAAAAAGAAGATACAAGAAGAAGAAAGATATTATAAAGAATAATGATGACGTTTATATCGATATATTTTACCGGCGAAACCGATAGATTTTTACTTCTCCGACATTGAAAATTTGTATACTAGATGGCGAAAGGTTGTTGATAACGAAAGTCAATATATTGTTGATAAAAATAAAAACTTATTAAAAATGTAGTCGTGTGAATTTAAGTTAAGAAAGCGACGTATATATTATACTAACTAATGGAATATCTTTTCTCTGTAACGGCAAACAGATGTTACCTATTTCAAACGAATGACTTCCGAGAAAAAAGTTTTTTTTTTTTGCAAAAAAGGTAAAGTTTTACCTTTTGTATTGTTTTGCCTTTTCAATCACTTCTACGTATTGTCTTATAATTATTTAAGCTTCTTATTTATGATTCATTTATTGTTTGTCATTTTAGTTCCGTGAAATTTCTATAATAAGCTCGACCGTGTACACGACGCATATATACATATACATATATATATACATATATATATATATATATATATATATATATATATATATATATATATATGTATATATATAAGTTTTGGAAAAGTTAAACTCTCGACACGTGAATGGACTCGATGTGTGTCTTGTTTATCGTCTCTGCACAGTCGCTGTCCATCTCAGCTTAAAGTTTAGTGCTTAGAGATTACTTTGAAACTTATTAAGTTTCAATCGTACAACTTATAGACTGATAATTTCTTAAGTTATTAAACATAAAAAAGCACATAACGCAGCCAGAGATAATAACCTTTTACAAAACTACAGGAAGCGTCTGCCACAACAATGATTCACGACGCAGTTTTGAACTCAAAAATGTGAGGCCTTTTATTCATAAACCTCAACCTCTTTGAATCATTTACTGTAATCATTTGTGTAATTAAAAAAAAAAATCAAAAATTTTCTAATATCTAATAATGTATTCAACCCATTTCAAATATTCTGCCAATTGACGCTACATTTACTATACCGGACTTATTGCTGTATACAACGTTAAAGTATACGGTACAAATAAACTTTACTGTTCTCTGAGAAACAAATATTCATAAAGCCTAAAAAATTACTAGTTCTATGACACCTAGAGAAAGGTATAAATAAATTATTTTTTATTTCTACCGCCGTTCTTATATCTTATTGTTTCAGGCTATATAAATCCACTACAAAAAAATTGAACACCAAAAGGAACCTTACCGGGATATATTGTAATCACCACGCTTGGCAAGCAAGTTGGCGATGTTCAACATGCGATGGATTATTTCTTATCTGTCTCTCTTTTCTCTTCTATGATGTCAAGTTGAGACTACCACCTGTCGAGTGGAATGCTAATAACTTGAGACGAATACGCAAAAGAAACTTAGTATTAAACGCCCAATGCACTATGGTATGTATAAGTAATTTTCCTTACAAATGAATTGAAATACTAACTTCCTGTATGATCATAATAAAAAGTATTTCAAAATGATCACCATATTAATCTATTTAATGTCTGTTGCTTTCTTACTTAGGATGGACTTCCACAAAATAACGTCTGAATCTATTAGATATTTAGGATGTATCATATATTAATTGATAGCAAATGAAGTATACATTCACCTATCTCCAATTAACCTGTATATTTATTTAATTCTTTTTGACTAAAAGCCGTTTCTCCCACAGAATACCCCTTTTGCGATGTTACCTATACTTCCTATATGTATATGTAGATATTATCTTGACAATAATTAAGCCGATAGACGGTTGATTAATGGAGACGAGACAGAATCAACATTTTAATTATGAATAATTTGTGACTATTTTATTCTATTGTTGCATATTTTTGAGATATAGCTTTATACGTGATGTTTGTAAATATGAGTATAAGCCTTAATGATTTTCGCTGACACATGAGCTAAACATTCACCCCTTTAAAACTAAAACCAATCAACATGTATTAGTCTAGAAATATACGTCGATTTAGAGTTTCTAAAGAACTGAACTCTGTTCGTAGACGCGCTGGAATGCTCCCCCGGCGCGCGACCCCCGGCACGCTTCATTTGACCTCGATATTACTCGGAATATCTTGTACGTTCTCATTTGAAACCAGACCTTCTTATACAGGGTGATTGATTAAAGATGTAAAAGATTTAAAACAGCAGAAGTGTAGATCACATGCTATTAATAAATATAAGTAACGGTGCGACAATGCACTAAGAAACACCTTTTTTTTAATTCATATTACATAATATTAAAATTAATTATTGCAGAAGTTATTGTCAATTTCCCAGTTTGTTTAACTCAAATGATTTTCTAGTGGTGATCACGAGCCACTGGCGGAGGCCTATGGCCATCACTGGGCGTCTATCGACTGAAAATAAGAATGTACTAGTAGAAATAATAAATAAACATCACATAGATCGCAATGATACTTTATACAGGATGATTGAAAATAGGTATAAAATCTTGAAAGCTTCTGGTTGAAAAATAAGCTATACATACTCCTTTAAAGCTTTGACATCAGTCGCTAATCAACCTGTATACAGAACTACAATTGATAAAGCGATAGTCTAAAGAACAATAGACAAAGAAATTAATACGTTTGATTTAACAGTCAACATATGTACGAATGTACATGTAAATTATATATTATAAAATTTATACATTTGTCTGAATATGTAATTCAGTAACATATAAACATATTCTATCCATTGTAATACGTAGTCAATATATCTATTTAATATAGAGCAGTAGTAGTATAGCGCCAGAGGACGGCGACTTGCGATCATAGGTCGCGAGTTTGAATCCAGAGATATAATCTGTCATATATAATCCACACTTTGTGAATTAATTATACAAAGGATTGCAACAGATCACAAGCTTCCAGAGGATGAGCAGCAGCATCCTCTGTGTACTATAATACTACACTGATCACAAAGATCCCTACCAACCGTAGCAATTATGATATGATTTACAGTCGTCTATAGGCTTTCTCTATACATGTCTAATAGTCTTACTGAAGTTATGAATCTTTATTTCTAGTGTAACATTATGTACATCGCATATTCAAAGGCTTTACAAGATTATAAAAGTGTACAGGGTTACCTGTAAAGGAATTATCAATTTTATGTAGGTAAAATAAAATATTATAATCATAATTCTAAGCCCCAAGTCCACAGCTGGATAAAGGCTCTCTAATAGAATCAGTTTCTGGTGACCTTAACAAGTGATTTTATCCAACTCATAGGCGGACAGTTTGGTGTGGAACAGGGATGTTACAATTTCGGGTAATATGTATATGTGTATTTCAGATATATATATTTTTTAACATCTATCTTCTTTCTTCCTTCACAGTATCTTTCATATTCTTCTGTCTTTTATCCTTCATAAGCATTATTGTCATTCCATCGCCTATCAAATCTTCTTATCCATTCCTAAAATATCACAGATTATTTATCACATTATGGTTTTAGTGTTTTATGTTTTGACTTTTGTTATATTCTACAAGTCTTTATTATTATTCATCTTTAGTCATTTTAAGTCTTACACAACCCTTTATTAATATTATTAGTGTTGATTTAATTTATATTTCTCTCTGTCTAGTATGATAGCAAAATGTCGGATAAAAATATCCATTGACAGAAATGGACAACACTATAGGCGGGCGGGCGGGCGCGCTAGTCACGCGCCGTGTCGAACATTTATCGAGATATCGATAACCGGAGCACGTCCTTAAAGTGGAGTTCCTTAAAGGCAGTGAAATTCCTCGCATTGCGGCCCGGCCCGCTCTCCTATATTTGTCGTGGCATCGCACCGCATATTAAAAGCTGCCGGATTCTTTTCCCGCTCGGCGGCGCGCTTTAGAACAATGAGCCGCGCGGAATGCGCGCCCTCTGCCCGGAACTGGGTTATAATTTGCCGTGAAGATATTCCAAAATGGACGAACTTAAAACTTGATATCGATTCTATCAAATATTGACTACATTGAACTTTTTTTTTATGACCCCCGCTATTGGGGGCCTCTCGTACCCCTATTTGTGGTGGGATAGGGACTTTATTAGCATTTATTTTATTCACTTAATTATTTTATTTTCATTCTCTTCTCTTTCATTCTGTTCTTTTATACCACAATTCTGCTTTCTTTCCCTTTTGCTCTGTTTTACCATTCTTTCATCCTCTTTTCATTTTACATTTTCTTAATTTCTAGTTTTGTTGTATCACATTTTTATCTTTATCTTTGTCACAGTTTAATATTATTTATTTTTACATATGTTTTTTGTTTTTGTTTTTGTTTGTTGATGCCTAACTTTTATCTTTTTTCTATTGCATATTGTATAATTCTTTTGCAATAACTGAGGAATTCTCTCCATTGAACTTAAAAATGTACGCTTATTTAAGCACAGATAAATGCTTCTGTATACAAAGCGATTAGTTGAATGTTTGTGAAAGCTTTGAAACGGTTAATATATAGCTAAATATGTTATATTACATAATTATTTCAATTGGAACGCTTCAGCCAAGTTACTTATGTCAGTACAAAGATCGCGGTAACAGATAATAAACATTAAATAATTTTAACATATGGCAATCCGAATTTTGAAAATACTTTTTTTAGCAGACAATGAGCTATAATATTCAACTCTATGGAGTTTTTACATCAACAACCAATCACTTTAAGTAACCGACATAGCGGGATACGTTGTTTTGTTTTTTTTTTTAATAGTCCCTCTTTTTAAGGCCCTGTTCTTTCCCCTGCCATGTGTGGAGGCAAGGATGTTACATTTCGGGTAAGTAAGTTTTATAGGTTTTTAAATTTTTTATTTCCATACACCTTCACAACAACTTTTACGTCTTCTTTTTATTTTTCATATATTCAATTTTTCCTCATTTGCATTACAAAAATGCATTCAAATGTCTGCCATGGCCTTAAAATTTTGAGGAGGTATCCAGGGCACAACTAAGAAGATTCTTTCAAGATTGACTTTGTCATGTTAAAGCCTTTGATATACACTGTATTAAGGCCGCTTTCAATAGTTATTTTTAAAACCTATGAGATCAGGAGACCACTGTATAGCAGTATTTCCTACCGCTGAGATGATGGTATTTATTTACTTTTTCTGTCTTAACGTTGGAAAAATTAAATTATTACCATAACTTATGTATTAAACTTCTAAATGAAAGTACACCTATCCCCCGATTTACACGGTAGATACGTTCCTCAGAAAAACGTGTAAAACGAAAATCTTGCAGAAAATAAATAATTTTGCTCTTTAACAGCATTGATTTTTTTCAATATTTTTAGGTGTACACAGAAATAAAAATAAAATGCATTGACAAGTTAAAATATTTAATATATTACGGAAACACTATTTTTTTATATTTAATTACAATATATTAATCAGAAGAACAAAAATAAAAGCAAAGGTGTTTTATTATCCCTTTATCACTGTCAGAAATTACTCTCATTCTATTTTCGGAATCAAAGGTTCGAATTCATTTTCATCACTCGAAGTTATTTGTGCCGATTCGATGTTTGAAGCAGAAATATTTACAATATGAGAGATGGTAATAAAATCTATTTAATTTTTTGTGAGATCTTTGTAAACTTCTTCATATTGAACCAAGTCTGCACATAAGCTCGGGATTCCCTGTGAAATGTGTACACAGCACACGTGTTCAATCACAGTAGCATTTAGTAGAGTGCGATAAAAACCTAAAAACACTTATTTCTAAATCCGTGTAAAAGCGAAAATGTGTAAAACAAGTACTGTGTAAATCGGGGGATAGGTGTATTTTGTTATGTATCTATTTTTATTAAATATTTGTATCATTTTCAACGACATCTATATAGATACCATAATCACCATCCTCGGCGGGCGATTTAATTTTTTTTGGCTTTATTTTTGGGGCATCTCGTATCACCCCTATCAAAGATGGACAGGTACAATATTTTGTAAATAATTATTATATTACCCTCACTCTTCTTTTATCCACCTAAATATCTTCCACTAGTTTTTCTTTTTCTCCATTTCATTTCTTTTATTTCTCTTCATACTTTATTAACTTTTATGGCATTATAGTACGCAGAAGATGCTGCTGCCTATTCTCTGAAAACTCTTTATACAGTAGCAATCCTATATAAATAATGCACAAAGTGTTAATTATATAATATTGTATCCCGGGAATCAAACCCATGACTTGCGACCGCAAGTTTCAATCCTCTACCACTGGGCCAACACTACTCGCCAATATTCGCATATTATATAATATCTTATTATTAATAAATATTATATATTATTAGTAAATCATACAATAGTAGCTGCATTTTTATTCTTATACATTAAATAAATCCATTTCTTTCGTATAACTCGACACCGTATTATTAAGATACAAATCTCTTATGAAATAGGTCTAAGAGCTATCTAAGGTTTAATGTTAATCATTTTTAATAGATGCAAAATCATTATACATTAGAGAAATATATTTGTATTACAGAAGTTCTGAAATAACCTATTTATATATTCCATTTTTAAAAATTTACAGGCAAAGGGTAGACGTAATGATTTTAGCATTTTCTTCTAGTCGCAAAACCATGACATACTCATATAGTCGTCATTGCTTCAGCCCGTATACATATACCATACAGAAAATTTCTATGGGGGACATAGTATAATCGCCACACTTGACTAGCGGATTGGCGATCGCAGAGTGGTATTATGGTACGCAGAGGACGCCGCTGCCTATCCTCTGGAACCTTACTTATGAGCAAAGGCATTCCTATGTAATTAACGCCTCTGTGCATTATAAGATTGTGTTCCGGGAATCAAACACGCGTCTCACGATCTTAAGTCTAAGTACTCTACCGCTGAGCTACCACTGCTATATACGTAATATTAATATATAAATATAATTGCGTATTTAGCCATTATTATTAACACAGTTTTTTAGTTTCATGTCTTAGTTTAATCTTTGGAAATCTGAGTTTTATTTGTAAAAAATCAGAAAATGCGATATGACTTCCAATTGTACATCTTTATTTTCATTTCTATATAATGTTTATATGATGTGACAGTTAAATGAATAAAAAGAATGAGTGCGGTCATATTATTTACAAAAAGACTTTCAAATATACGATAAATAGATCAAGCATCGATAATCATTCATGTCACATCACTAAAATTAAGTAAAGACACGTGACAGCCGTTTATCCGTTCGAAAACGGAATTACAATAATTTTATCTCAACATCCGGATCTAATTTCCGAACACACGACGAATTGTACCCGGATAAGCGTTATGCTATTTATACACCGGATATATGCTCACATTGAACTTGACTCAATTTAGTGCCACGTTTTCGAGACTTCAATGAAGTGTTTGCCGCGTAAATATAATCATATTGTATATCTATTCGCAGTAATAGTGACTCATAGTTGTAACTCACTTGTAATTACTATGTTAATTACGTTCATTAAAATAATCACAAAAAAACCTGATTTTTGAACGGATATTTGCAGATTACGTAGGTTTATGTAGGCAGGGCGTAGAAGGCACCTATCCTAAGACCTCTTTTAAGATAGTGAAGCACGAAGGCTACTGGTGGAGCCTAAACTCTGGCCGGGTACCATCATTTTACTGGATTGAACGCCCCATAGAGTGTCTACGTTCAAGGGTCCCCAGGAGAGGACCTCTGTTTGTGTCGTCACTCGTCGAATATACTCGTTTAGTATTACTGATTGGTTATTATTGATAGGCTAATATCACTACCATAATTTGGGAAAGAGTTAGCGGTGAAAAAAGAAGTGGCGGAATTAACTCCAGCAACGGTTTTATCTGAAACGATCGAAGTTTAGCAACTGCTGTGATATACGAACAGACCTTGATTCTGACGAGACCAATAGGTTTTCGAACGACCGTGGCGCTTGTTAGTTGTCCGTTTCATTCATCGACAAAATTCGACAACTCTTTTTATAGCCTCTTCACTTTTACTTCTTCGTCAGCGCATGGGGGAAATGGTGATTATTTAAACATTTTAAGCAATAAGCTACCACCGGCTTGGTACGCTGATCTGCAAAGAACCGGCCAGAAACACAACAGTTGCTCTTTTTTAAAGAAATTTATCAATTATGCATGTGTAACATGTAAATGGATCAACAAACCAAGTACCACATATTTCATTCAATTTAAAACTCTTAAAAATTGTTATAAGATTTTTTTAATAATATACTTTGATTTTGTATTTATAACTAAGAATAAAAATGACCAAGATATCTTGTAAAACTTTGTTATATTTACGAACACCAAGACACATAAAAAATATATTATTTGACATGTATTGCAAATCAACCATTAGAATACCAAGTTGTTTAAAAATCTCTGAGGGAATCTACAGCTTATAAGTTGTAAATCGCCAGTACAGCTTTCTATAAAATAAATAAGAAATTAAAAATAAAATTCGGTAGCATTGTCTCATAATAAAATACCGCAAGAGAGTACGCTGTTAAAATAACTAAAATATAAGAGTCGTGCCACATTAGCAGGGGCGGCTTAACCTATAGTGCAGGGTGTGCAATGCACACGGGCGTCGCCGTCTCAACTAAGAGCATCGTCTTGGACCATCATGGTACAACAATGATATGACAGAAGCAGCCAGCCAGCGAAGTGCTGGAAGTAGCACAACAAGTAAGGCGGTAACTAATACCATACCCTAGGCTATATCTACTTATAAAATAGCTTGTTGGAATATGAAAAAACTTTTTTGTTACGACGGCAAAGTTAATAGTTACAGCCGAGGGGGGGGGGAGCTAGGGGGCGCCAGGGTTTCATTGCACACGGGCGCTACACTAGCCAGAGCCGCCCCTGCGTATTAAGGACCCTTAATTGTCTTTGGTTTTTAATTGCAAAGGCGGCAGAGCTGAGTTTACATGCTAATATTGAAACATGAGGATTTTGGGAGCAATACGCTATTCTGAAAAATAATTTTTCCGCTTCCGATTTAGGTTTTACTTAAGTTCTGAGGAAACTTAAATATATTTCAGATGAAGCATTTCACCATAAAAGAGCTGAATTTGGTGCTAATTTAACAAATTAGGTACACATGTGTTTACTACAAATGATTCGAAATAGGTAATATGTAGAAATTAAATTTAAGCTATTTTCTTCAGGCATTATAGTGTATATCATGTTGTATTGTACATTTTAATATGTATGCAGTATGATTAATAACAGATGTAAAAGCTTGAAAGCTTTGTGCCGATAAACCTGTTATGCATGCAACATTCAACGTTAAGAGGCATCTATAGCTATAAGGAATCAACCTGTGTAATATAAATTAATTAAGTGCACTAGTAGTACAAATGCGTTAAAAACAGAAGTAGTGGTTTTAGACCTCAAATGCGCGCTGCATGGCATAGGTCTTAAAAGATATCTATGGGAGTAATATCATAATCACCACGCTTGGCAGGCGGGTTGGCGATCGCTGCAACCCATCCTCGGGAAACCTTGCTCGTTGGCATTGGCAATCCTATATAATTAATATATAATGAGAATCGAATCCGTGACCTAACATTTCAAGTCCCAGTTCTTTACCTATTTCGCTAAATATGTTGCCAAGCGCGTTATATTTATTCTTTTGTCTTTGTCAAGGACAGAGGAAGATTTTTCTAGAATTAAAGGGTGGAATGAATTGAGAGAAATATAGTTATAACACTTTTCTTCTTCCATATAAATCACAGAGTATTTTAAATATTTATATAACTGTCAAAGATTTGACGGGGATTTATCTTATCTCATCTATGGAATCATTGATTATATGTGTTAAAAGTTTTAAAGCTCATGTATTTACAATCACCGCGTAGTCCAAAGATCACTTTGAAATATGTCACATATTTTTTTTTATTACAATGGGATTGGCCACTAATATGTGACTATACAAAGACTGCACGGACAGATAGTTAACATTAATTTAAATATATATAGTATTATCATTACGTTATTTATTATTTCTAAAACCATTAATTATTATATAAGGTGTAACATACATTAATAGACAGCAAAAGATATAAATATACACTATTTTAAAGTTTTTCCAATTCTTTTGTTTGATTACATATATATGCATATAAGACAATTACACATATTGTTATATATATGTACCGACTCATCACGATATCTCTGAAAAAATAAGGCTTTTAAGTTTGAATTTTGGTAGGAATATTTCTTTTGCGTTATGGCAGTCAGCTAAAAAGGTATTTTATGAAATTTCAAAGATTCAAGTAGGTGTTTAGGGTCAGCTTATTTGACCATAAAAATGTATGTTAGAATAAAAAAAGTAATTATATCTTATATCATTAAGAACTACAAAAACAATGTAATTACTAATGGTAGAAGCAATTTTAATGACATTATTATTAAACTATTACATTGTAGAAAAAAAGAAACATGTTTTTAAATGTAATTCTAGTTTATTTTAAGATATTAAAACAATAAATAATTTCAATTTGAAAGAGGTTTTATATACTTTTTTGTTAGCGTGTGATATAGGTCAATGACTTTTGTAATACGTCTGACTAAGCAGATAATTGAATATCAAAAAAAAAATAACTGGCAGCCAACATTAGTACATTTATTATTTTATTAAATATAATTGTAATGTATCTGTGCAAGTTTCAAATATTTTGTTTTTAAATTAACTAATTTATGAAACACTATTTTGACATTTTTAGTGGCTCTCTGTGTTCCAACATAACTCCTGAAGATGCCCCGTGGAGGGGTGAAACACGTGGTAAGTGATTTGACGGTAGCAGTTGTATAATTTGCATTGTTTACCGCATGCGCAATTATCAGCGGGCTAGCGGGCGGTGCACTTTATTGCACGACTACCACTGTATGTGCGGAAGTGGCTAAATATTGGTCCTTTTCTTACTTAGGATGGACTTCCGCAAGGTAACGCCTGATTCCATTAAATATTTTTAGTATGACTTGAAAGTAATAATTATTAACCTTCCGATTTTGATTAATTATCATCCTTCCATCTTTAAGACTTGTAGTAATTTTCACTGATTCGGCAATCTACCTAGTGGGGGGCGTATCGACGCCGCGTCTATCGGTTGCTAAATAATAACCACGCGGTCTCATCGACCATCGGTTCAAGTGTTGCCAAGTACCACTTCAAACGCTCCATTCGAACTCAGTCGACCTCAGTTCATCTGCTGATTTTCTCATTTCTGATTTGATCTCGAATCTAAACCCCGAGTATAGCCTTCTTACAAGGCCTATCGTAAACGACCAAGTCTAATAGCCACAACTCATCACCGTGGAAACAAACTAATCAAAGACCATGTGTATAAATAAAGAAGAATTTTTTTTAAATAAAAATGTTTATTTTTATTGTCTATGATATCCCGGTAAGTAAAACACATTGTCTGTAATTATCTTAACATGGATCATTCGTGTCTTTTTTGATTGTTTAAGTAATTTACTATTGTTTTATCAGTTTTATTCGTTTATTAACATTTAGATATGATCTAACATGATTATATATTAAACATATTTTATTTTCTACAATTTTATTCGAAAAGTTTAAAATTTTACATCAAGTTTTGCTGTTAATATAATACCTTTTAAAGTAAGTAGACAAATAATTGGTAATTATATTTCAAAATAGAAAGTGACATAAAATTTTAGTTAACATGCGATAAATATTTCTTGTTTGCATTTTTCAAGTTAGTACTTAAATTGAGTCGCTTCGCTAATTGTTCTCAAAACAAATGCTTCCACAACATATAAATTACACCAATCAACTAATGGTTCAACTCGGGTAAATTTCTTCGCGGAACTTGAAATTCTAATGACTTAATTCGCTGTCCCTTTCTTTTAAGAGGACAAAAGAGAAAAAAAAATACTGGTACTTTTTATTGCAGTACAGATGTCATTGTTTTGACATTGTTAAAAATATACATGATATATTTTCCCTTACCGCGATTATAATAAAGGGTATAATGGCGTGAGTATTGCCAGGTATATTTCATAGTTTTAACAATTATAATTATTGGAAGGTATTTTTGAAAATTTTAAGTTTGCCAGTTGTGCGTGGGCAGCGGGAGAGGTAATTCACATCTCCCGCAAAAGACCAGCCCCTGGCGTGACCGTCCGTGATTTCTACACCTCGAAGATCTTTATTTCTAAACTCTTTCGGGATGAAGATGTCGATGGAGGAAATGATGAGGAGGGCAGACGACTTCAACTTCAACGACAGCGGCTTCGAACTCGTAAGTACTTACTACATTATATTAATTAGATATACCGATTAAAGAGACAGTACGATATGCCGTATATACGTACAAGTTGTCTTACTTAAGGTGAAAATATTTATAATTAACTTTACATAAAGAAAAGTGATAGTGAAACATCTATTTTACAATTTATGACATATGAAGAACCTCTTATTGTCAAATTTTTTCCATCAGCGCACAATCAAAAATTATTGTAGCTCCATTTTAATCACACGATTATTTCCAAGACTTCCTTGAAGTAATGTTCCAAATTGCAGTAAAGGTATTACTAGAAGCTAAAGGAGCGACAGCTTATGCATAGTCTTAATAATCCTTACACCTGATGGCTTCAGGAAATGTCCGGCCCGCGAGTTTCGCTAGCATAAAATAGGTCTTAAATTAGGCACCCGCGGAATATTGGTATCCCACTTTGGCAGAGTCAACCAGGTCAAAAAATGAAATTACTACTTAAATACGTATATTACAAACGAGATAGATACTCTGAGAAGATCCCACTTAGTAACAAAAACTAGGTTTAGTCTAAATGAACCCTAAAGAACTGTGCCGAAAAAAATACCGTCTTACAATTGTGATCTTAAACTTTGTTCTTAATTTTAATTAAAAAAGTATAGACGAAAAAAAATTACAATTATTCATTTACAATTGGAATTAAATTAACAATATTTTTGTGAATTTAATATATACATTTATATGTAACACGTTATATAATTATCAACAAAATTAACGTTTATTTTAAAGCAAATTTTAATTTGTAGGGTAGTTTAAATGTTCTATAAAAATCATTTTTTTCAAATCAAAATTTTTGTTGAGTATTAAAACCAGTATGTTATTAAAAAAAACATTAATTACTTTCAAAATAACATACTAACGTTAAATAGTCTGATAACAGAAAAAATAGCTGACACTATATAGCTTAAATACAAACTACTGCTGTCAAGAGATATACATTAGTTTTAAATTAAAATAAAAAATGGTGATCACAGTACATTGAAGGAAAACTACCTCCATTTTTAAAAAGATCTTTCATTTAATTGTTAAAATCTATCTAAACAAAACCAATAATTATAATATTGTGCATTCAAAAAACTGTTAAAAACATGTGTCAACATGATTTTGGCGCGAAAATGAGATATCCAATATGACAAGCTGTTATAATGTTTTATGCTATACTGTTTCCAATGTTTCATTATTAATTTGTTTAGTAAAATTTCTACACCATTGTCATAATCCATTACATGCTCTATATATTATACAATCATATACATATATGTAGTACATATTTACGTGGAAAAGGCATTATATAAATATTAATAATAATTCGACACAATATCCTGTTTTAGTGGCCATGAAAGTGCTCTTTTACCATTTATATGTGAATATTTATATATATCTATCTACCTATATATGTATATATATATATAAATACATGTAAATAAAGTAGTATCTAAGTAAAGGTTAAAAAAAGAGTGACATGGGAAATTGTAAATTATAATTAAATATTAAAGTTCTTCACTCTGTATTCCTTTAATTCATATTTTTACAAATAAATAATTATATAAACTCAAATATTTATTAGTGCAGTACTTATTTGCGAAATGATTGACAGCTAGATATTTATTTCCACACCCCCAACGTAATTCGAATATTGGGAGTAAACATTGTTATTATTCTAAAATTGCAATGATAAAGCACAAACTATACAGGGTGATTGGTTAAAGGTGTGAAGACTTTGAATAGCTGCATTGTTCAGTTACTGTAAACTATCGTATCTAACATCTAAAACAAAAATATATAATATAAATAATAATAATTAACGAAAAGATAATAAAGTAAAAAAAGGTGTTCAGATTCTAATTATTGAATGGTAATTTTAATTCTTATCTGTTCCTGAAGATGTTGCATTCCAGTAGTAAAAAAACCATTACAAAATGTTTTTTTTTTTTGCTAAAGATTGGAAGCAGGTGAAAAAGTTTTTTGCTTGCAAATGATCCATACATTTAATCCATAGTATACAGTATATAGCAGACATAAAGCTATGAATAGTAACAGAAAATGAACCAGAGGACATACAAATTGTAGAAATAAATAACGTGGAGTCAAAATCATGATAAGTCGTAGTAAGGTGGTTGTGTTAAGAAAATAAAAGCTACCTATTCTAGCCAGATTTCTATGATGATTGATTAATACTAAAACGTAAAGGAATTTTTTTTGTGAAAAAGGAGAATAGCTGTTTATAACATGGATCAGAAGTATTGAATAATGAAATTTCCTACGTAGCGACATCTGTTGGATTAGAAAAAAAGATTAGAAAAGGGGTTTTCATTTTCTATTCCTTGCCGATAGATGGTAATGCCCGTAGTCTTTGTAAAGAATATTAAAAGATTCAAACGAATGCCTTGAACTGTAATTAACTATTTATGTATCTATTGATATGAGTATTTTTAATTTATTGGTTCATATCTTTATATTTAGTTTTTTTTCTTTATACTTAATTCTTGAAATTATTTTACATGTATATTTATGATACACGATTTTGATCTTATATTTGTAATTAATTTATCTCTGCACCTCCCAGAGGGATAACGGCCAGAGAAAGCCTTCAACATTATGTTCGCATTTAAGTAAATTTTAAAATATGCTAAATAATAATTTACAAATTTATTCATTTCAGGAGCTAAATCTGCAGTTGATGCGACGGGAACTCGTCAGCATGATAGACGAGGTCGTGCAAAAGGACTGCAATGTCTGTAATCGCCTCAAGTGCTGCTGCGAGGAGCCCACCCCGACACCCGACGAACCTTCGACGAGCGGTGGCTCCAGCCTAACCAGCACCAACTCAGCCAGCATCGACTTCTCCACCCTAGCACCATCAGCTAAAACATTACCAAAACCTATATGGGAAACTACTCCTACAAAACGCTCCAAGCGTGAAGAGGATCTCGATAAAGATGTAGAATCCTGGGTACGGGCATCCACACCCAGCGCCCAGCCAAATCTGCCGGAGGTGAAGAGAACCGATACCCGCGATGGGGCGTTCTCTTGGGTCTCTTACAATTCAGTTTGGACCGATCACAAGCCTTCGACTTCGACAGCCGCTAATTACTCCATGGAAATGAAGGTGTTGAAAATCCTACACGATATGAAACCAAAAAAGCCTACTTTCCATTGGGATGACATTAAACTTGATGAACTTTCTTTCCGACAAAACAATACCTTCAATATCTCTGGTAATAAATCTGATTTGATTCCGGCTGGCTCTAGAACTGCCACGGATCTGAACTGTACCAATTGTATTGTAGACCATGGAAATAGTTCTTATATTGGCTGGTTCGGTGGGAAACCCTCTTTAGATGCAAATGTCGGTAGGAATGCGGTGGATGCGTTTTTCCGCAACTTTAGAAAATCCACAATGCCAACAGCGCAAAATAACACGCCGTTTGTATTGAGCCAACTCGCGTACGCTTTCAAGACAACTCCGAAGAAATCTTCCTATTACACCCATTTTTAATTACAACGGTATGATTCTTAACTTCGTTGCAACTCTTCACTCTTCTATTGATACTTTCGAAATTTTTATTGCAACGGCACGAACGGGAGGAACAACGATAGGTCAAACACTTTTTATTACAATTGAAGAAACCTAGAGATTTCTTTTAACTCCCTTTAACCTATTTGTTAGAAAAATTTCCCGAAGTTCTCAAAGCTAAAGGACCATGTCATTAATTAAAGCTGCCATTATAAAATCTGAAGACAGTAAATGTTTTTGCATCCAGTCCAAAGTCAACTACTTCATCCAAACATTACAAAACCAGAAATCCGAACAACATGAGGTTATCAAAGTGATGATAAATGAAGGCATATTGACTTAAACTCGCCTATAGGGATTAACCTTTCGAATCAATTGTTGTGGAAATTTAGTTTAGACTAGTGTTTAGATGTTTTTTGAATCGATATGATATATAGGTGTTTGTAAACTTTGTCTCTAGTAATATGGCAATATCGAAGTTCTGTCCCGTTCGCTCTTAGAAATACGTCGTATTTGGATCTGTTTTGTTTTTAAGTTACACTCGAATCGTTTTTGAAGATTCTTTTTGCATGGTACAAAATTTAAGTCTAATAGTAGAAAACATGTACCGAGATACAAGCATTCAGTGACATGTCAGTCATTGCAAAATCGTATCACCGAGTAACAGTTAAAATAATTTACAAAAAGAAATTGTCGTTTTAGGAATTCCTAGTTATTTACTAAGATTTTGTGATGTTTCCTATGTAAAACTATAATAGGGTCTCACCGCATATAAAGTTGTTTATATTATATTCGAAAACAGTTTTTTCCAACTCATGTTAATTTTTTACAAGTCTTCTTTAAAACGATTGTTATTCGTCATACAAAAATTATTTTGAGTGTACATTATCGATAAGCTAAAGTTTCGGAAAGAGTTACTTTAGGTTTATTTTATGTTCACAAATTGTATTTTCTCAATAATGGTTTCCGGTCATGTTACATATTGAAATAATCTTATCGTTCTATGTAAACACGTAGTGATAAATTTTATAGACAGGACCAAAGTTCTAGAAGAGTTGCAACAGGAAGTACAAGATCTTACAATATATTGAGCCTACAGCAAGTCGGGCAATTGTCTTAGATTTATTACGTGTCTGTAATAACGCACTAGTTGCTTATATTCCATGCATAATTTTGTTAAGGATAACTAAGAAACTTGTCCTCTTCGGTGGAGGGAAAAAAAACTCAGCAGGGAGATAATAATTGCTATAAGGGATGAATTTCAAAGGACAAAATTTTTTTTGAACATTAAATAATGGCTTAAATTGATATCTATTGATATATTATATATATATGTGTGATATAAAGATGAAAAATGCAATAAAAAAATTTAAAAAATATAAAACGATTAATAAAAAATATTAGAAGTAGTTTAATAAAACTAGATGGCGGTCGTGTCGCGCGGTATTGAAGCAGTCCAAAAGACTAAGGAAAGCAACTTCTTACAATTTGACTTTTATATATAATATTAGAAAAGCAAAGAGATGAGAGGAATGATACCACTAACAACTTACTAATTTCTGTCTAAAAATGACGAACTGTTTATAAAGGTCTTTGGGTTTTTTACGACTCTTGGTCAGTTCCATCTCCAACATTAGATATGGCGCTTAGAACCTACTCGTAAATTTCAGGTAGAATGAAACGCTGAAGGCACTAACAATTCGATCCGCCGCGCGAACTTATAAAGCCTCTTTCAGGCAGCACCGCCAAATAAGATTAACTGATATCGAAATGTTATTTTTTATAACAACAATGTTTGTTTAATCATGTTTTATTAATTCACTTTTTGTTTATAAATCTGTGCGTAATTGAGAATAATGTAATCCATAATGATAAAATAATAATTTACAATTGAATATGTACTTGTTTGATTTATGACTTCATTTACATTGGATCAGCAAACCCTCTGGAAATAATAAATACTAGTGTTTCAACAACATGTTATATAAACACCAAATTTAAATACATATATAATTATGTAAATTGAGATATAATAAAATAAATAAAAACCATGCAGTATCTAAGTTTCAATTACATAAAATTAAATCCTACCTATGTTTGATCGTACGCATTTATAGCAGTTCACCAAAAGATTTTTGATCTTCCTTTTCATAAACATAAATTTAAAGTATCTTATTTAAAAAATCTTATTTTACCATTTATGAGTTTTTAGTTGATCGGGAAGTGTAGAATTTGTGAAATGTGGCGCAAAAGTAATGTCATAATGTAAAAGTATCTTAATTTTTACAAATGATACCAAATGTCATTTCTTCGACAATAATAATGTATATGTATATATATAAGCTGTTAATAAATAATGGAGTAAATCTATATATCTACATCTAAATAAGATATGTTCACATATAGCCACAACTTATGGGCCAACTGTAACAAATATTAAAAATCACTTAAAAAAACTGTTGATTTTCTAAGCGGCTCTTAACGGATCAGAATTCCGAGAGCAAGTCATTTGCTCACTGACTTAACTCTTGTTTTTAAAAGGTTAATAATATTTGACTATTCATAAAGTTGTAAATTCCACTCTAGTAAGATATTTTGGTAATTTGGTACACTTGCTCTAACGCCATCTAGTGCAATGATGGGACACCAAGTCTACAAGTCTTATCTTTAAAAAAAGGTGATAAAGATTATAATAAAAATTAATTTTAAGTAATTAAACACTTTTGTATTGATAACAATAGTACTTGAATAGAAGTTACAACTCTTTTAAGAATAATAGACACTTTATAAATTTTCTCCACATAAATTAAGACACGGTGTACTAAAATAAATCATATGAAATAGGTGATAGAAGTATCAATAAAGGTCTTGTCTCTAACATCAATTTCTTCATAACTACCATTAGATGAAGTTATTAATGAAGTAAAAATAATGTGAACAGTCATCACGTGATAAAAGGTTTGAAATCCGATGTACGTACATATTAAAACACTAAGCTAAGAGTCCTTTTATCCGATTTTGAAGTTGTAATTTGTTTTGGTTCCTTTGCGGATCTCCTCATTTTTGATTCGATTCTTACAGTCCTTACAATATATATATCATTAAAATGAGTACTTAATTTTATAAATACGTGTATTATACAGGTTGATTGGTAATCATTGTAAAAGCTCTCAAATTCTCTCTTAGTTGTCAACAAAAATCATTCTGCCAATCTGAAAAATGTGAACCTGAAGGATTGTACTTTAATCAGTCATCTATATACATATATATATATATATAAAGCGCTTTGTAATTCCATGGAATGTCCACCAAAGCGAGTGCGAATGTGAAAGAGTTCGGCAACCTTCTAATCAGATGAAGTCATCTAACTTCACTACTTTAAATCCCACCTTACGCCCACGGAATCTTTAAATGTCATATGACATTACCCAAATGGGTAGCAAGGACAGTTCGGTCATAAAAAAAAGTTATATGACATGCATTATTTTATTTTCGATACAACACAAAAAACTTTACACCGTTTTTGCTATAAGCGAAGTAAAAAAAAAATTATCATTACATTTAATTTGTTCAACCATAGATTATAGAGATAATAAAATAAGGTAGGTAAAGCAAATTAATAATGTAAATAGGAGGTAGTTGAGAATTATATGAAGAACGGCAGTTAGGCGGCGGGGCGATCGAACACGCGCCGCAATTGCAATTACAAAATCGTCACCATCACGCCTCGCCGCCGTTAATGATAAACATCATTGCGGCCGGACAGTGTCATTGCTCTGGGCTTCAGTATCGACAATCGGTAAGTGGATTATTAATTAGTGCGCACGAAACGGGAAATGATTTTCGAAAATTTTACTTCCATTTGTACTTCTGAAATAATGTTATCGTGTCGTTTAAAGGATTATGAATGTATTTCTAACAAAGTGTTATAAGCCATTCGGGAAATATGGCATGTAAATGAAATTATCTCTACGTAATATTGAGATCAATGAGCAGGAAAAAGCGTGGGTAGATCATCTACCTCACCACCGACATATTTAAAGTCGCGCGAAGTAGCTGTTTGTTGGCAGCGCTAACTTGTAGTGGGCATATATCGACTGAAAAGAAGAATATGCAAAAAGAAAAAAATAAACGAAACATAGTTCATAGTGATCATAAGAAATGTTTGGATATAAGTGAAAAATCTTTAAAGATTTAGACTGGAAAAGAGGTATAAATACTGCTTTTATATCTATAATCAATCATTCTGTGTATATAACTGATAAAGCGGTAGTCCGAAAAATAACAGACAAAGAAATTAATACGCATGCTATAACACTATATATACGAACGTCAATTTCATCACCGCGGTGATCTTTGAAGGAGGCCTTTGATATACAGTAGGCTTCTATCGGCTGGTATGTTTGCATATATATATTGATTTATTGCACTGCAAGTTTTTCGTTATACAATCTATATTGACCACCTTTATTTACTAAAAGGCATACGTCTAGCGATTTTGACAATCTTTTACAAATTCTCTTCATCTTGTGGGTGAACAACTATGCTGCGCTTACCAATTCGTAGTTTCTAATGCAGAACTTTAAGGATCCATGGCCATCTTTGTTAAGTATTAACCAATACCGCGATTGAATTTATCGAGTTAGGGTTGATAGCTATAATGATTCTTGGGGTATCACAAAATTTATTTCACCATATCACGTCTCCCCACAAGTAGATGAAATCTTTTAGTTCGTCGATAGACAATTAATGCCGCTTCCAAACAGCCTTATTGAAATTCTATGGTTAGGTTTTTGTCCAGGTGTGGACGTTTCACAGCTAGAATGATATTGTTGGTAAATGACAGCACAAGCCAGCTAAGTTAGGATCCTTTGCGCAGATTACTTAATACCCGTCTAAGCGATCTTTGAATTTTGCAACTTAAAGTAATATTAGCCGAGGATTTCTAGGGAGTTCTCTAGCTTAGTTGCATAAACGAGGTTACAGCTAAGTGTCTTCCGTGCTACATCTGTAACTTGAAAGTTTTTACACCTGTTCCTAATCACCATGTGTAAATTGATCACTGAAATATATTTCATTCGCGGAAGATGGGCTAATATCTTCTGGCAATAAAAAATTTGCAGGGATTGCAATGATTAATTTTGATTTGTTGTAATACGAATTTTAAAAACGCTTTTTTTTACTATACCATCATTAAGTTATTTATGTTTTGTAAAATCTTTGATTTTTGGATAGGGTGTAATGTACATTATAAATTTTAGGTACACAATGAATGAAGAGTCGTCTGTCCTGGACGTGATCGAGGACAAGTACCACGGGCTGCTGGAACCTGTCACCATCTCGTACAGCAACGTGACGGTGCGGCGCGCCTTCATCGTTTGGATGTACTGCGGACAGACCAACAAGTTCCAGGAGGTCTGCAACTACTATCACCACCTTGAGGCTTTGGTAGGACACGTTTACACTATTACTTCTTGAAGTTACTGTTGTTCAACATAACATGGAAAGGAGCACATCAAAGATTAAATTACAAGTAGGTATATTTGAATATTGATAAAGAAAATTAAAATAAGAAATTATTTAGAAATTAAAAAACCATTGATTTGGATTTAAGACAGGCAGACAGGCCACAGAGAGGCCTATTCCTTTTTCCGTTTTATTTTTTCTTCCTATAGTATTTTATCTTATATCATTATCATTGCTAAATATAATCCTTTTTTATAGACTTTTAGTAAGACTATTTGAAAGTAGCCTGAATACAGCGCCTTCTCATAGGAAGGCATTGCTTACACAAGGTTATCGACAAAAGTTTTACCCAGAATGAACACCTCTCGGCACTTGTCGTTCACCTACCCGCACATCTTCTTGGGAATTCTGTCGTGTTTCAACACCATCATCATTTCAGCATCTACTATTGAAAATAGACTGCCTTCAAAGGTTGTATCGATGACCGGTCTTTCGCTGCATCCAGCGACTTCCAGTCTTGACTATATCTTCGGTCTACCTAGTATGGACCTACCCGTACCACGTCTACCAGCCCGTGGTTACTACACGACAACTTATGGGTCTTAACGGTCGACATAATACGTTTTTAAGATCATGCTTCTGCATTGTATCGTTTATGAGCGTGTTTTTTAACTTGAGAAAAATACGTCATTATTTTATTTACCTATCTTATTTATTTTAATTTATAATCGACATACACGTCTACCCTAAAACGGCAAATATCTTGTACTCCTGATTTTTAGTTTTTAGTTCCTATTTACTATATCATCATTGTTTTAAGTGAATCTTTTTAATGTCATTATTATGCGCGCTATCTATTATTCTAATAGATGACTAGCTTGATGGTGCAGATTGTTTATGTTTCTTTGTTTCACTTATCTCTATCTAATTATTTTATATGTTTACAACTACCACCATTGGTCAATATTGACCAATGGACCATTGGTCAATTTGACATAATAAATATGTAAAAAATTAGTCATTTGCGATGCGGCTTTATCTTAGTAACTTGGTAACTTCAGATTGATTTTAATATTTTTGTAACTCCAGGAGGAGCAGATGTCGGAAGAAAATCGAGCCTCGAGCCGTCTCATGGAATACGAGCTCTTCGCCAACCAGCCGCCCACTTCCGCGTATCTGATCCGCCACTTCCCCAAACTGTACTCCGAGTCGCAGCTGTTCCAGCAGAACGTCGGAAAAATTATACCCAAACCCGACGACACCAGTGTCATGAAACTCCAGGAGCTGACAACGTTCGACCACGCTAACGGAGCCTCCAAAACAGAGATACTAGAAGCCAGCTTGATGATAAGAGACTATTGTAAGAGAACCGGGAAGACGCTAGATGGCTTCCTGAGGGAGTTTAAAGAGCATACGGAGATATGCGGGTTGCCGAACACAGTCGGCAATGTGTCGCTGTATATCAAAAGGAAGATGGTTCAGACTGAGATACAGCTGGTAGCGAGTTATGCCACTGCCTTAGAATCACAGGAGAACAAGGATACCCTGGATAACACGTGCCAACCAGCGCTGGCAAGCGGCGCTCGGGTCAACCCCGTGATTCTAAGGAAGGGCACTTCGCTACGTTCAGACAGCTTAGATAACTTCGCGACTAAAAATAAAACAAGCAAAACAGCCATGTCCGACATATCAAACGTAACACCAGCTAGGGACTTCCTCAGCAAATATGAAAATATCGATGAAATTTTGCAACCGAAAATATACTCTCCGGGTGATAATGATTACTTGTTTGAAACCTTGCGGTGTGACGTCACCGATGTCCCGAAGGAAAGCGTTCGAAAATTTTCAGATACAAATTTCATGAGAGAAGATAGCGTGAATTTGAGAAACTTATAATGCGGTTTGAAATGACGATTTAACATTATTTATATTACGATTTAAATTTATCTAACCTGCTGACGATTAGAAAAGACTCTAATAAAATAAGATGTGCAATATTTTGACGAAAGAAATGTATTTTTTCTTTATATGAATAACTAACCAAAACATAAAATATTGTAAGTAAGAGTTCGATGACATAAGGAATTTTCAGTTAAATTCACTATTGTAATTAAAAAATTATACGGTACGATTTCGTAAACAATTTATATGACATATAGTAATGTAATATTTATAAGATTTCTAAAGAAATAACATATTTCCGAAACATAAAATATTGTAAATAAGATTTCGATGACAAGGGATTTTCAGTTAAATTCACTATTGTAATTTAAAAAATTATACGGTACGATTTCTAAACCATTTATATGACATATACTGATGTTATATTCATAAGATTTGTAAAAAAATAACGTATTACCAAAACATAAAATGTGGTAAATATATAAAGTTGACGTAAGTATTCTTACTTAAATTTACTTCTGTGAATAATAAATGACGCTGACTGTATAATTATTAATACATTAAACACGTAATAAAACATGAAAAAAGATATTTTATTTTAATTTCTAGTACTCTGAATTTCAGTAGCCAAATAACATCTTTTGCAAAGTATTTAATGCCAATCAACTTCTATTTGATTGCAGCTTCATAACACTTCGCAAAAATAAATTGTTAGTATTAAAAGAGAAATGTAACTCAAAATATCTGAATGTCCAAATATCTCATGACGATGCTATGCTGTTAGTTGAACATGAAAATATTGTCCGAAACTGTGTAGTGTTGGAAAAATATTAATCACAAAAACAATTTTAGTCAGTGATGTCAACAGCGCAAAAAATATGATTATTATAATAAAAACACGCCATGAATTTTTGCTCCGACGAACTACCCAAAAAATAAATTAGAACGGTACATCACAGACATCGGACATTTGTGACTACCCGAATAGGTAAATAAAATGTAATAAATGACATTCATCTAATAATAAAATACTCAAGTTTTTGAGATATAAAAACTGGCAAATCACTATTTTTTCTAACATTATTGGGACATAAAAATAGCTGGTGGTAATGGTATACCGTAGCTGTTAAAACTTCATCTTCTTCCATTATATAGTGTTTTAAAATAGTATTTAAAAAAAAAGTATAATTTATTTTTGTTTTAAACTTTTTAAGGATTAGTAGTAACAATAGGAAACCCTAAATAGATTTCAATATTGTGAAGATAAATATTATCAAATGAAACTGTACATCAACTATGTTAAATTTAGAAGGTTAATTAATATTATAAATAAAATTATGATGAAATAAACAACATTAATATAAAAATAAATTGTGAAAATACTAAATTTAATTTAGTTTTACAAACATTTGTTTATTTAAGTATCGATTGCAATATTAAACGAATAACAAATTATCGATAAAGTAAATACTGTTCGATACGTTCACATCCCTATCACTCGTGAGTGCGTCGTCTCCTGACTAGCGCAGTCCGCGCACACGCGTCGTACGGAGCGGCGCGACAAGATGGCCGCCGCGAGCGCTTATTCAACGCCCGTCAACACCGTGGACAGGACTAACCTCATCCTGCTCATAAGGAATAACATCCTTAATAACTCCTCCGACTTGCTGCCAGATCCTGATATGGTATGTATTGATGTCTTACTTTGCATCTTAACGTGACCTCTGGATGTGTCCTTGATAAAGGGTCTTACTGTTCAGGGCTAAAGGATGATTTGATGTTGCTTCATTCATACTGTTAAGGTAAGAAATTATTCTTTGTGTTGTTTACATATGTATGGTTTAGTTAAATATATAATTCTGTTTGTTAAATGTATATTTTAGTGTTTATAGCAGATGTTTTGGTCAACTCCAGCAAATATATCCTAGCATGTTACCTTCAGTTCTAAATATCCCTAGCCGGAGTCTACCTTTAGAGGCTGTAAGATATTTCTGCGGTAGCCAAGAACTATAAATGCCAAAGATATCTAATATATATTGTATATATAATTCATTTCGTAATTATTGATTTATTATCTGTACTAAAACTATTATGCAAATATATTTAAATGTTCGTACGTGATTATGATTTACTGTTTGCAAATAATATAATTGAATATATCGTTTTGAACACCATTATTGGTTTTGAACTAGAGTTAGATAAGTAAATTAATTAATAGTGCTAAATAGTTTGATTGCTGCAATTTGTACAAGTTAATGTTATTGTAATGCGTATACAATAGACTCAACTCATGGGAATGATTTAGACCTTTGTGTACTCTTTATCAAATAATAATTAAAAATTATAATTGTGACTTGTGTAATTAAAATTTAATACTAACATGTTGATTGAATAAATATTATACCTATCTATTTTGTTTGAATTTTAACTTACAAAATGTAATGATTTCTTAATTTACTCTTTTGTATACATAAATGGAATATTAAGAAATCACGTCATTGGCATGATAATAAGATACAAATGCCGGTCTTTGTTCTTTTAGCAATTTTTATTCTTTCGGACAACCATTGGATTGGATTCATTCATCGTTTTTTTTTTTTAATCTGAGATTTTACTGCTGCCCAAATGAAATTTGCAGATGTCTTTGGTTAGAGGAGCTTAAGATCTTATCAATAATTTTTAACAATAGTCTGTCGAGACAGATGTTTTTTTTTTATCATTTTATTTAATTACTATTTGCTGTTGTTTAAAAGGTAAGTTATGAATTTGTTAACCATAGGTAGTTGTGTTTTGGAATACATAATGATTTTCGTGATATGACAGTGAGGGCGTATGGATCAATTGTCGAACTTCTGGGAAGCGCTGCTATCAACACAGCTTTAAACTCTTTGTTCATTTATTCAAAGAGCGTTCGTGCAGTTACGGTGTAAAGGATTATATTGCGTGCACTCGAGTTCAATGAACTTCTACTTTTAAACTTTGAATACGTAATGGATAATTTCTACATTGTTTTTGAGATTAGTAGTTGCTCTTATTGTTTTCTATATTAAACTATTACACATGAATTAATTTATAATAATTCAATTGTAATATTTTTTTAGTCAAAGGCTCCCGTTTTTGGGTGGCCTCTCGTTCCCCCTGCTTTGTGTGGGACAGGGACGCCACATTTTGGGCAAAATATTTTTATCAGTTGTAATAGTTGTAAAAAGGGTGAATAAATAAATATTGAAACTACGTATTTAAGAATTCATTTTGAAGTTCGATTAGATTATTAGCAACTAAGATGCGGTAATGTCTAACGAGTTCTTTTTCTCTCAGCTGCGAGTCACTGCCTTATATTATTATATACAATTCTTTTTAACAGTAAATTGAGATAAAGTTATATATATGTACAATATTATTGTAAAGTTAGTTTGTTAGTAGAGATAAAAATAAAGACATTAATAAATTAACAATATATAGAAACTTCATTTTCGTGTAAGGTTTATTCCTAGTAAAGCCTTCGAGCATACTATAAAAGGTTTATCATAAGCACTGCTTTAAATCGAAGAAATAAATGCTAATGGAGATACATTGACAATGACAAAAAAATATACACCTTCACAGCTGACTTTGTGTGGTCAGGTAGTCAGGTTCCGGAATGTGTATTGGCGCAACAGGTAGATAAGTATGGTTGTTACGGTACCTTGTGCCGGACAAAAGAAAGCCTTCGAAACTAGGATTGGACTCCTCTATGAATGTTACAAAAAGTGATAGACGAAAGCGAAGGTAGTAACGGAATGTAATTATTTTTAAAATTTTAATACTCTTTATTGTTTATGCTAGAAAATATATGCATAGTTGTATAATAGTAAAGAAAATCGTACAATGGGCGATCTTATCAAACGAAGCAATTTCGTACAAACAACCATAGTATGAAAAGAGTATATGTATATAATATATATTCGTAATAAAAAAAACATGAAACTGACTTAGATTGCAGTTACCTCAGAAATAATAAAGAAACAGAAAGAAAAGTCAGTTAAAAGATAAATAATAGTTGCTCTAGTATATATTACTTTAACTATTTTCATAAAAATAGGTGGTGAGTTGGCACGTCTCATATTCAAGAATATACAATGATTAAAAATGTATTAAACGTAAGTATTCAATTAAAATATTTATTCAGTGTTATTGGAGGATCATTTAGTCTAGATTAGTTTAGATCTGCATACGCTTAGGAATTGTACAAATAGAAAATATAAACTTTACTAATAAACATAATAATATGCGTCGAAGTTGACAGGACGGCATACCTGCCTGGTCTAAATATGTATCCTCTGTTACCTCTCTTTCACAGGGGTCCCAAACACATGTTAGTTAAGTTTTATCTAACAAAAAATACGACTTAGTTCCTTTAGCTTTCGCCTTGTAAGTTGTATTAAATGTATTAATGAACTTATGTATTGAATTTTAATAGTTTTATGTTATTCCGTATTGTTAATAAATACTAATGGTTTTATAAAAAAAAATATATTTGCCACTAATTAAGACGTAAAATCGTAAATATAAAAATGTGACTTTTTTTGTTTAAAATTCAGTTACTCTGTCAAAGTTAAATAGCTATATTTAAAAAAATGTAATGAAAATTTATAAAGAAATTAGTGTGATATTTGAATTGCGGTTCGAAAATATTTTTTAAATGAATAAAACAAAAGACATGTTTTACGTTTAATTTTATACGTACACATATTTTCGTATGTGCAAGTGGATGCAAGAGGCCCACGTACTGCTCTGGACAACCTACGGTTAAAATGATGATAAAGCAGCCGTCAGAAATGATCACAGTCAACACTGTATTTACTTTCATAGAGGCATTACTAATTGATCACCGAAACTCAGCGTATCTTTATTTCTATATTGATTGTATTTTTTCCTCTTCCACAGATGGATACAGAGTCTCCTATCCGCAAGCCGAAGAACCTGCAGCCGGTCATCAAGAAGCTGTTCCACTCTCCCATCTCCGACTTCAGCCCCAAGAGAGGTACCTTCTCCCGGGACCGAGCGGACAGGGGTAAAGGCGCTCGGAAAAGAAAGCTGATACCAGATTCGGAAGAAAAAATTACAAAAGTATACGTGAAAGAGTGCGAAGGGGAGAGTTATAGTGCGGAACCGGTAGAGGGAATGAGAAAGAGAATGCTGATAAGTCTATTCCACAACAAGGAGTACTCCATGGAATGCGGGGATTGATGTAAGTCGCATTTGGCGCTCTACTGGGCCGGGTCTACTAACACTTGTTTGTCCACCGGCCTAATCACGCCCCTACTAATTGATTTTTAATTGTAAAGTCGAGTTCACAGTTACCACTCGAATGAAATAACTGTGGCGGTTATATTGTCTTCCTTTAGTCGATAAGAAGCCTATAGTAATATGTTTGTCTTCCAAGCGAATTTATTTTTACATATTTGTATGTTACTATAGCATCTCAAGTTAATCCCACCTACGGTAGAAGCTTTATCAATATATAATTAATCTTAGTTCTCGTCCGTCTGAATGTGTCATGTGATATTAATTAGGATAATTATTGTGAATTAATTTTTATTGATTTAAATAACTTTTAAATATAATGAAATACAATATTTTTTTATTCTTTGAATTTATTATTAAAAAACCCGAAAAACTTGTAGGAGGTAAGTCATATTATCCTGAACGGGGGCAGAAAGGTAAAGTACTCGGCGATTAATATTGCACATCGTTCTTTGGAAAGAGACAACCGGCTAATATCTGCTTCGTAAAGCGTTATCTCTGTCGCACGAAATATAACAACTGACAAAACGTCACATAGGTAGTGTGGGACGGAGATAATGCTCTACGGAGCCGAATTTAGCCGATTGTCTTTCCAAAGGTCGATGTGCCGTATTTATCGCCGCGTACTGTAATATGCTTCTATACTTTTACCAACAAGCTGTTTTTGATGTTAACCCTTTCAGGACCATAAGGTTACGGTACCTTATTTAATCAATTTAGCTAAATGTAATGAATTAATAGGCATCCTAAAAACATAATTTATACTAAAAAATCAAAAAAGTTTTACATTTTTTTTTGGAAATTTATGGGACAAATATGTCCCAATGGTCGCTAAGGGTTACTTTCTACTTAAACATTTAAATTTTGATTTACTTGTTGGTAAGTCTGTTTTGTTGTAAATAATGTACATTTGTTACTTAGTGTACTTTTTTTTACTTGTTTATGAATAATATAAATATAATAGGGCAAGTTATTTGTGATACTCGGCAAAACAATTCCTGTTGTTAGATGATTGGTTGATGATTAGATGGATTGTTTTTTTGAGACGTTGAAGGTCCAGGTGATTCTTGCCGTTGAAGAGTCGTTGTTTCTTCAACCTCGACATCAAATACCCCTTGGTCATCATCCTGTACTTCGTCTTTGGTCTTCGTCATTAAGCACTAGGTCATCTTCCTCATCGCTATTGTCACCCACAAAAATTTGAAGAATTTTATTTTTTCGAAGTTCAAAAACTCCACGTCTCTTACGAAACATATTCTGAGAAAAATATGAATAAGAAAATGATAGCATTTTGGTATATCACCAGGCCAAAAGTTAAGAAATCCCGTAAAAAGTATCCCTTTACGCCGACAGGGACATCAGTGTCCCATAATCTTTATAACGATTTATGACAGAATACAACATAAATACATTACTACTGAATATTTAGAATAACAATTTACTTACCAGGTAATGATAATTTGACACTGTAAAAACTTGAGAAGCGCTTTTACAATATCAATTATTTATTCCAAACAGCAGATCATTCGTGCCAAAAGAACTCTAACGTTCCGATGACGATAAACAACAAACGGTGTTAGTTATCCTATATTGCCAGTAAAAAATAATAAAAAGGTACTTTCCGAAATATTAAAACAAAAAAATAATTTACAATGGTTACGTAAATATTTAAATAATCCATGATTTTTGCTTGGGACACCGGCGTCCCCGTGGTCGTGAAAGGGTTAAAAACCAAAAGCAAATTATTGTGATTGACTTGAGGGGTGAATGCTAGCTCATTTTCCAACTGTTTAAAAACTTACAGCTTTTACTCCGATTTCAAATCGACCTGTATATAGGTCACTGTGAAATATGTTAAATAATTTTATTACTGAAATGCGACAAGTCAAATAAGTTCTGGCAACAATCTGCAGGGGGATAGATAGTGATAATAAATTATTTTAATATATAGTAATCCGAAGTTTATATATGACGCCATTGATTTATGGAAAGAATGCATCATACATTAATTGATACCAAATAAGCTGAACATCCATCTAATTAAAACATACTTATAACCAATCATCTTTTATGTGACAGGACTTGCCTTAGTAGTGATTTTATAAAGCGCGTTGTCAGCAAACCCAACATCACTAAGTTTACGATGATGAAAAACCAATAAAAACTATCTTAGAGAATCTTTTGGTGATCGACTAACAGCTTAAAGCCCTGAAAGATTGGGAGGTTTCGGCGCATCAAAAGACAACTCTCCGAGAATTTTTAGGATTGGACTTTCGCTACTGTCCTACAAGTGGCATTTGCATATTCGAGACAAGCGCAGGGGGCGCCCAGCTTGTCTTCTTTTAAGGTATCGAAACTCTACGGCTTCCTAGGTAGCCTAGGCTATGTTCACTATAGACTACTATTTCACCAGATTGAGAGGCTGATGGACTCTCAGATAGCTCCGGCAAAAGCTCCATGAAGCGACTAGACTCAAATGACTGCTGTTTGCACCAAGATTGGACATTCAAATAAATAAATAATTGACCAAAGTATACATAAAAGTGTATCTCATCCTAATTCCAAAATTATTTATATAAACGCATCTTATACAATGTATGTAACGGCGAACTTATTGCCAAAGGCATTTTCAATATTTAATTGAATAAGGCGATACCTCGCGGAAGTCCATCCTAAGTAAGAAAAGGACCAATATTTAGCCACTTCCGCACATGCAGTGGTAGTCGTGCAATAAAATGCACCGCCCGCCAGCCCGCTGATAAATGCGTATGCGGCAAATAATGCGAATCACAACCGCCACCGCCAAATTACTCAACACGTGTTTCACCCCTCCACGGGGCATCTTCAAGAGTTATGTGACACCGATTAGTGCCAAACACAAAAGGCATTTTCTACCATACTAAACAATTTTTAACAATTATGGTGATACGTGGTCACAGTGTCAGTCTTGTATAGGCAAAGACCCATCTACACGACAGACAGGTCGTTTGAATTATAAATATTAAAAGAAACAAATTCAAAAACTTTTCATCGAGGTTATAAAAGATAAAGGTAGCAAAAGATCGTGTCTCCAAGCTTAAAACACCTGTAATAATAGAGGGAGCTACGTGATCTTTTGCAATTTGGCCAATAGTTCCCCGAGCACTTCGCAATATTGACGGGAGTAACTTTGTATTCATTTATATTTTTATGCTCTCTTGAAGTACGTTGATAAAAATTAATGAATATTTATTTGACTCATTTATTTTTAAGAAATTTTTGCCAATTGACAAGTACATTTTTTTATGGTCTCCGTTTTCGGAGTTCTCTCGTTGTCTCTACATATGGGATTTGGACTTGGTTTGCCAAGGTATCACAGTTCGTTTTTTATTTTACTATCACACTTCTAAGCGGTAATCGCGTTAACTTATTTTTGTTATTATTTATTTCTCCTTCTAAGACCTTTTCCTTCCTGTAGTTGAATCAGCGTAAAGAGCCCTGGTATCTTTGGACTTACTAGTCCAAAAGGAAAAAGCCAAATATGATCGACCGAGAATAGATCCCGAAGAGGAACCTGGACTCTCAAAATTCGGCGATTCTAAGACGGAAGATGAATCGATGTTGTCTTGAACCATTGCTATAGAATAGCACAAGAATATCTGTGCTTAGTTCAGATCGGAACTACCGGGATCCTTCTGCTGTGCCGTCAACCACCAAGTAGATTTTAATGGGTAGGAATATTCATCATATTCCTGTTATACCCACCGAGATACAAGATAACCACCACCGATATACAGAATGTGTGACCTCCACAATTCATATGTTAGTGATATTGATATATTCTCGTGCTCTCTCGTATCTTTTAAAAAACAATTTCGTTCGAAATTATTGATTACATACAATGCAGTTTAAACCATAATATAAATATATAAACAAACATAATATAAATATATAAACCATAGTCTTTGATCCCTGTTTAGTAATGTTCTTATTTGTTCTCATTATATGTTCTCAGTGAGATAGTTATAAAGTAACAACTGTAACTAATTTTATATTTCTAAGCTTGTACTTTCTTACTGCCTTTTGTTATTGTTTATCTCCAATAAAGTAAATAAATAAATGAGAGTTGAGTATTTTGGCAAAAGATATTCCTAATAAAAATAAATAAAAATAGTTATGTCTACGCTAAATCAATCATTAGTTATTTCGCGTCAAGAATATTGCGTGATTGTTCGTTAGCCTAGATTCGTAATGAATCAAATCTTTAAAGTAACAGGCTGCTAGGCCGGCGGACAATAATGTACAGTACAGTAGGCGTCTATCGACATGTCGACATGATAAAGATGAAGGCTATTATCTATGTAATGTAAAGTAAATGCCGCAATGGGCTCATTAATAAGGAGAGAATATTTCCACGCTGCGATATTTTACAGTAATTACAAATCGCCTTCACTTAGAGGAGCGAGCGCTTTTAATAACAAGGAGTGGGTTCTACTTGGCTGTCTCATCGGCCCGTAATCTTGCCGAGATGTGAAATGAGGACTGGAGTCTGATTTCCCCGGGGCTATGGGTTCATTGTCCGCTGAGCGGCTTATTTTTATCAATTACCTTTGAACGATCGCCGCGGATTTATCGTTTGCGATGTACACCATATTTTAATAGAGATATTAAAAGGTATGTTTTCGTATCGTACGACGGTAAAACGTTTATGTGAATTATTTATATGTATACACATCGATTCCTGCTATCGACTATTTATAATAAAATTGAGTATGTCTTCCTTTAAGGATCTAAGGGACTTGAAGAAAGGAAAGGCTTCTCGCAAAGATCATCACAGCGACTGATCTTCCGTCGCCCGTGTCCAACTTCCTGTGACTTTGACTATGTTGTCCGTTTACCTAATGGAGGACCTACTTACACCGCATCTACTGTCTCGTCGTCATCTCGACAATGCTTCGGCTGTGTCGGTGAATTTAATTCTTCTGCGTATCTTTCAAGTTGTGATTCGATCTCTAAGCAAAGGTCCTTTTAAGTACCTAATATATTAAGTAACTATAAGCAAAATAGTTATATTGTGCAAACGAGGGCTACATAAAACCTCTTTTGATTACCGTTCATTTGGTAAGAAGATGTTTAGCCCTTAATGTTTTTAAGGCAACTTTTATAAATTAAATGTAAGAAAATTGAAGGGAGCATTGTCAGATCTTTCTGGGTGTTTGCAAAAAGGTTTTAATAAAAATAATTATATGTTATTAATAATAAAAAACACAAAAGAGTTGTTTGTTGTTTTTTGAATTAAGATTAAGATCTACAATCAGTGATACAAAGTGATGATTTGGTAAGTTATTTGGACAGTGATTTATTGAAGGATTTGGAAGCGAAGTTTGGACTATGCGAAATTATATTTTGTGTTAAAGTAGGGTGTCCCTCTGAGTTGTGAATTAAGGACTCCTTGTGAAACAGTGGTGTTTCATTTCGAGTCAGAACCCACAGTACGTAACAATATGTTAAGACTTCTGAAATTCGTGGCAACGGTAGCCGATACCAACCTGCTGGCAATAGCAGCCGTAGCACTTGTTATTAAAATAATATTACACATAAAAACATGTATATTTTTTCTGGTACTTCTGGTAAAATCGATTAACTTCGATAAAGTTCTTTTATTTTTTATTTGTTAGATAAATACGATATATATCGCTAGGAAAAGTTAACTATATAAAATATAGTATTATATCTTTGAGTATAGTTGTATTAAGAAGTGTGTTTCTTTATATATAAAGACTTTTAAATGGATAAATGAATGGCCAATTTGCAGTCAATTGTTTAGTATACATTTTTTCGATAATAAGTGGTGTCATATCGAAATAACATATAATTCAATTATATTATAGTAACATATATTCTCTCGTGTTTTCAAAATTCATATTTCTACATATTAAAATTAATTATAGTTTACCGTTAGTTCTTACAGACTTTATATTACCAAAAGTTATGTAATATATTTCAGAATGATCACTATATTGGGTAATAGGATAATTGAAAATAGATATAAAAGCATATAGCTTTTTGCCGACAAATGAGCTTAATTTACACCACTTTATAATACTACCTATTTACAATTATTTAAAATGATTTCAATTAAAACGTACACACTATATCTGTACATAATAATGTAAGTATTACATGTTTAACCATTGTATCAATTTACGTGAAACATATTGAAGAATAATATTATTGTGGTTTCTGTAAAAATATTAGTCGTTTACTGTATAAATGAATAATAGCGTTTTGGTCAAAGAAAATAAATGAGGCTTACCTTTAACGGCGCTGAGTTTGTTGCCCACCATTTGCTTCGCTACGAAAGCCGCCATCTTGCTTTAGTTTGTTGCTTTCAACAGTTAAACCTGAAAAGAGAAATATATCTATTTATGTTCAGAGTACAATGATAAATAAACGAAATAGAAGATAGATTAGAGATGGAGACAGATGAAGTGGTAAAATGACGGTGTCTAAATATGAAAGTTTACAACCAATGTGTATTGGTGGTAAGCTTCAGCATAGGAATGGTCTCCAACTTCTAGCCTCATAAACAAGACAGTAGCTCAGTGAACCACGAAAAATAGTCCTCTCTGTTCAGGACTTCTCTTCGAGATTGAATTAGCGTTGAAGAGAGCCGTAGGACAACAGAGTGGAATAGCAATACACGTGGATACCTCAAGGATCCGAGGTGGAAGCCTTGAAGGGGCAAGGGGAAGATGTCCACCCAGGAGTTGAACAGTCGACCTTGTTAAAATCGTGGATAAACGCTGGCTGTAGGTCGCTTTAAATCGGCCTTATTGGAAATCTATAAGTGAGTTCTTTGACCAGCAGTGAATGTCCCGCGCTGAAGATAAAGTGGTCGACGTTTAAATTTGGAATTAGTTACCAAAATAATATTTTTAATTATTTCAACATAATAATACCGACGTTGTCTTACTTAGATACTCGTAACTTCAAGTCAAGTAAAATTAAACGGGTAGAGTTAATTATTATTTATTATCAAATCAGAAAAAAATTTAACTTTATACTACTCTTGTATTATGATTGTATTTTTTCTTCTTCTTATTCTTAAAATTATTTTAATTCTAAATCAAATGTCAAAATTTTTAAATTATAAAGTATATGTGATATTCATATAAAGAAAATTATGTGTTTGGTTCACATAAAGGAACCTTAAATATTGAAAAACATAGACTTTTATTATGTTCATATGTGTGAAATACAGAAAGTAATAGTCCATGAGATAACGAAAAAATATTGAACAGTTACTAGCGCAACATTTACAAAAAGTAATATTTGTAAACGCATCCTAACATTTTTTTACAATAGTTCACGCCCACCTCAATAATCTGTCCCTATCTATTGTTTACTAAAGTGCAATTAAAACAACAAAAATGTAGAATATAAGAACAAAAATGGCTTCAAAGGAAAATATATGATATGGCGAATCAAATTTTGTGCAATATTTATACACTGATATACACACACAATCATAGAAGCTTAATTGTGTATATGTTTTCACACAAACACAATAACGTAAAAATATATATTGATTCCGTATGTGGATACAAAATTAACCTAAGTTTAATTTTTTGTTTATGTGGTATATTTGAACGTATCATTTGATAATCTTTATACTTAAGATGAACGCTGACGGCTTTAACTCAGTTTATAGCTAATAGCACTAATGACGTACTAGAATTAAATATCCTGTGATTTTAAATATACACAATTATATATAAATATATATATATATAAAAATATTTGTTTAGGCAGAAGTCAAACTCGACCAGTTATAGAAAGTTTGTGAAATACACAGCTGATGAAATCTTTGTTAAAAATGGAAGCAAACTTTAACAGGCAAAATTTATATAATTTAATAAATTCGGAGCACCACACATTACAGGGATATTAACGTCGTAAGTTAGCTTTTAGGGTTGTTGGAGTTACACCCAAACGTGGGAAGTTTTAGAAGTTTGTGTGTAGCTGAACGTACGCGAGGCGTGAAGTGTTAGCGCTGTGTTAAACCGAATTTATTGATAACCAGCCTCCGAAATGGCGCCTCCACAAATTTACAGGCCCGTCGAACCTTTTATATTTACACTTTCCTCGCTACGATCCCTGATTTATGAACACATAACTTTTGAATAGTACTTTGAAACTTTATATTGCGTATCTAAAGATAAAAGATTACATGTGAGCATTACATGAAAATCCGAGCTTAGATCCGAAATAGTATCCCTCGTATTGATTATTAAGAATCGACGTAGCAGCGGGAGAATACGGAACTATTTCCAAAGGTAAGACTGAGATAATATTCTCTAATACCAAAAGATGGCGCTGTTTTAAATCAACAAAACTGTTTTCCTGATTTATTGTTTTCTTACAATTTTATTATAATACTGGCTGATCCCGCAAACGTTGTTTTGCAAAAAAAAATTGATATTTTAATTTACAAAAAAAAATAAGGGTTGATCGTAGAGGGGTGAAAATGGTTATGGTTGTATGTATTCTTGTATGCTGTATCATAAAAAAATAAAAACAAAATATTTCGTAAAAAAAATAAAAAAAAAATTTTAAGTGTGAACAACCTTTATCACTTAGGGGTATAGAAAATAGATAGTAGCCGATTCTCAGACCTACTGAATACGCATATTAAATTTGGTAAAAATCAGTTCAAGAAACTACAAATTACAAGAAACGTAAACATATATTATGATTGACAATGTAGTCTTGTTTTATTTTTAAATGAGTAGATAAACGTTCGTAAGTAAAGATCTATGATCCATTAGGTTCCTTCGTTGTCATGAGATTGGCAATTTTAGTAAGGCGCCTTCATCCCAGAATACAGCATGTATACGAACCACTATTTAGCGAATGATAAGGATCCATTAGTGCTCGATTTAACTGCCTCTAGCAAATGCAATTAACTCTATTAAAACTATATTTTAATTGGATATGAATTGCAAAAACTCAACAGATATGCTGTAGAAATTAAAAACAAAACCGTTTTTTAATGATGTCATAATTATCTACAATATATACGAGTTTTTAATAATTTTTGGTTAGCATTGGGAGACTATTTACACTAAGGCATCTTCTAAAACAGTGGTCAAAAATTTGAAATTTTCCGCAATTCGTAACTTATATGTGTATTACGTACGTATAAGTTACGCAAAGAATTAATTAAAATTATCAGTTTTTATTGTCGGTCATTCAAAAGACGTTTTGAGACATACGAAACAACAATTTTATGAAATATAATAAAGCAAAAATAAAAAATGGAACTCGGGTACATTTATTGAGAGACACAAATAATTGTTCAAAGAGCCGCAGGTTGGGTTCCCCTGGCCTAGAATGTCAATGTGAAATTCCGTCCGTTCCTGAATTCAAAAAAGGAACGATTAAGCGCGTATTTGCTATACGTGTCACTTTTGCAAACTATTTTCGCTCGTCGAATTCTTTATTAATCGGATTATTTTTTATATATGGTCTCCGTTTTTGGGGACCACACGTTACCTTTGCCATGTGTGGGGAAGGGAAGTTGTATTTCGGGTAAATGATTTTATGGGTTTTTCAATTTTTGTTTCCACACTACACTGTTCCTTCACAATATCTTTTATGCCTTCCTTTTGTCATTTGCAGTTCTTTCTCCGTACATCGCCTTTCTTCCCTCATCCATATTCCCTGATCACAATTTTACATTACGTATAATTATTGTTAGATTGTTATGACTCATTTTTATATCACACACTGTATTTATAGATTTACAATTAGTTTTACAAACCATTTTTTTTATAAAACTAATATTATTTTGCCTGTATTGCTATATATACGTTTACAGTTTTGTTTATTTTCTGCTAGTCTTATCGACCCTCATATATCTTATATATCCTTATGTATCTAGGGTTAAGTCATGTCCTTATTTATTGTAATCTGCACCACATTTTTACAACACTCAAGGCAATAGAGGGCGCTGATCATCGTTGACCATCACGCAGGCGATACTAGCTCCCTCTATCTTCCTTCTCATCGCCAGCTGGGATTCAAAGCGAAGTCCTCCAAATACACCTTGACTCCCTTGAGCTTTAATCTACAGGCGTTCAGAGAATCCCTTATGGACCAGACAGGTCCTGTTTGACTTTTCGGAGTATGCGATAGCCTGATAGGTACCTTTAGTCAGGTTACATACAGTGCTTTTAAAATAATATATGTGCCATTGACTGTTGAAGACGTTGGTACTTAATTACGTCATGTTCACGTAAATTTGCGTGATAATCCGCTGATAAGTTTAATGTATCTTGTCTCAATGAATGTTAATTATTCATTACTTGTGAAGCATTATTTGAATATTTAAACAGCGTGCAAGGAATAAATCAAATTGTACACAACGTATGAGATAAAGCAACCATTATTTGTAAGTCGAAAGGGTCTCAAGCATCCTTTAGTCCTTAATCTCTTATAAGGGCGCAAGTTTCGGGAACATATTATGCTAAACCGTTCGTAAATTCCTCCATTGTACAGTGTCTAATGTACCCCGGGATAATATATACTGTATTTACCGCCCCGCAACTTGTTACGGATTTCATGCTACTAAGTGTTATATGTTTTAGTAGGCTGTATGATAACTTACTACTGCGACAACTATTATATATCTTGTGTTTCCTAATTATTTATTCGATATATAAAACGCGTTATAGAATTTATAATAAAGTAACCAAATCCTAAATGTACATGCAATATAGATAGAACACATTAAACGCAGGTTCTTTCGTTATATATACAAATAAATAAAATTGGAGTGTCTTTTTGTAATATTAAAATAATCTATTTTTACTACATGCATATGAATATATAAGGTACATATACAAAAATCACATTTTAAAAATTTTTGTCTGTCTGTCTTTTTGTTTGTTTTAGCTAATCTCTGATATGGCTGAATCGTAATCGACGTGAAATCGAAATGAATGATGTAATAACGAGTAACTAAGGCGAATTTTATTAAAAAAATTTTTTTTGGAAAATACGCGGACAAAGTCGCAGACATACTTAGTATTTAATATAAATATGGTATATATGACAGTGAATATAAAAAGCGCAGAGAATTGGCAGATAGCTTATATTTAGCTACAATTTTAAATGCTTTTGTTGATTATCCCCTATTAATTACTTCTACATTTATACATGTTCAATATTTCCGGCAGAAGAATTCTCAGGCATTCTCTATTCCTTATGATCACAGATACTATAGAATAAATTAATTTTTGCTTGCAACTCCGCGTCGGTTGAATGAATTGACCGAGGAAATTGAATTTGACATTTTTAGTGCCAATCCAAGCGCAAATACGTGAATGATTTCTTTGATTCTCGAATTTAAAATAAGGAAATTTTAAGTATAACATTTTGTTACATATCCTATATATCTAAGCATGTATGCTATGAAAGATTTTAAAAGTTTTGTCGATTAGGACAGAAATATTTGACAGCCTTCTGTTGAATATGTCACCTATTATCATGTACTGGATTTTAAAATTCCTTAATTAAAAGACCAGTCTTCGTGACGATCTTTGGGGGAGGCCATAACCTTTTCAGTTAGCATCTAAACTAAAATGAAAAGCTGTTTCCCTGTAATAATATTCTATGCCTTGAAGTAGATAGAAGGTAAAAGTGTCTAAGTATATTCTAATCTAGGAGCTTGCAAGCATACAATCTGGTTTGAAATAACTTTCATAATCGCTTTTAATACGGTTTTCCGGTTCCTACCCTATTGTTGGAACAGGGACTTTATATTTTCGGATATAATAACTTTTTCATTTATTTCCTTATTTATAGTTTTCCCCTTTCTACCTTTCACAGTATCTATCGTTATTTTTCTTTCTTTTATTTCGTCATAAATTCTTCCACTCCTTTCGCATTATTTTCATTCTTTCTCGTATATCATTCTCAAAACATTACAGTTTTTATCCTAGTACTATTATCATAGTTTCAGTTTTATCATCTATTTTACTTTGACAATTTATTTCAAATTCTAATACTTCTAGAATAAACTTTATCACGTTTGTATAAATATCTATTCTATCGACTAAGAGAAATTGTATAGGTGTTAAGGAAAAAGATAGAAAATAAGCTTTGGGGAAAAATCGTCGGATTTTCGACGGACAACTGACTAGTGTCACAGGCATCCGAAAACTAATCGGCCTCGTCGGAGTCGTGTTCGGCTCTTGTATCACAGGGGTCACCAACCCCGGGTCATTCTAGAAGCGTTGCTGGAGTTCCCTCCGCCCCTTCTACCGCTTACACTATTTGAAGTGGTTGTAATATTAGCCAGTGAATAACATCCGACCAAGTCCTAGCGCTAAGCGGGTATTATTAACGAGTGACAGCTAAAAACTGAGGTCTCGTGAGGGCTTTAAAGCCTTATCACAGAGTATCCACTCAAGCGATCTCAAAGGCCTCTTAATCCAGTGAAATTATAGTACATGGCGGCCCGATCATAGGGTCAACCAGGAGCCTTTGAGACAGAAGTACATGTGACTCTAGTATAGAAGTTTTTTGGCAGCGACGCGGGCGCACCATGACCACTCTCGCTTGCAGGTGATTGTCATAGCTTTGTTTATTTAAATTCCGCTTTAAAAACGGCAAAGAGAGCTAAATTAGAGCACAACAATAGAGAAGGATAATTAAAGTATATACAGAATGATACAAACGTAATACGTTCGTCGTTTGTATTGTGAAGTTTTTATTTCACGTGAAGTGAAAACTTTGAGGGTATTCTGATAAGTTACGACGTAACGTGAATTACGCGGCATCAATTTGAATTTACGAGCGAACTCAGAACGCGCTCGGGAAAGTCGTTACGCGCTAACGAGCAACGAGCGCGCTCCTAATTCTTGATGTATGTAAATGTATTGTAACTCGACCGAACGCGACGCCGAGGCAAATGTCGTAACAGAAATACATATTTGCCCATTTGTACTTATGTTACAACTCATTTCGAGAGGCAATTAACAACGCTAAAATAATAATTCATGATAATATCTTGTATGTTTACAATAATTATAATAAGCTCAAATAAAAAGAGACGACAATTATAGTGTATTTACAAGACACCGTGAAAAAAGTCTGTAACAAAATTTCGAATGAAAATGTCTCTAATTGATTTGTAATAAACCGTATCAGATTTTTTAATAAATTTCGCAAACATTATTAAACTACCATTTATAAAATTCAAAACTCATAATAAACAGTAAATTGAAAAGGCTTATTTTTCAATAAACGAATATTTAAATAACATGAATCCTTGGCTGTGATGTCGCCTGATTATTATGATTTAGTTTAAGCTATAAGTAATTGAGTGTATATATGTAAATCTATATTGTTAAAATTTATTGAAGTAAGTGTTTTTGTGGAGTTTCTTCCTGAATTTTCTCTCCCACTGCAACACTTGAAGCAGACTAGACTTAAAAAATAATAGATTATAAGAATTAATAAATAACATTCATAGGGGTTGAACATGGGGGATATACATGGAGGATATACCATAATCGCCGCGTTCCTTGGTGATCGCAGTGTGGTATTTCGGCCGAGTCGGACTGACGAAAGTGTGAAGCGAGGTTGTGTTGCTTTTTTAAAAGTCCGGTAAAATAACCATTTCCCGTAATTAATAAGGTTTTTATAGCCTTAGATGAAGCATACATAATGGCATTCCTTCTATGATTGACAAAATTACTAAGAAATTAATTAAAATACAATTGACATAAAAAAAATCTATAAATGACAATGACAATTTCCCATTATTCCCCGACTACTGCGCGGAGCGAGCGCACGCCGGCGGCTGATCGCTTTTTAATCTCGTCGATCGCCGGCCGCTTATTAATTTTCTCGGGTCATTAAACCTCTTTGCTCGCCCTTCTTGAAATACATTAAAAAAAAAACTATAGAAAATTTTGCGAAGGTTCTAGCACAATGAAAAATTATTAAAAAAATTTAATATCTCCAGTTGTCAGTTGCAAAAGATGCTAATGGTATCGGAAATTAAATTATAATATTTAAATATAATTTTAATTATATGTATTTCCAAGTTACTTTAACATTCTTTGATTATATATTAACCTTTTGTTTATATTTAGGTCAAAGAACAATGGAGAGAAGTATTCTCGAAGTTTCGTTACGTGATCGATTTAGAAGCGAGGAGAATGATAGAAGAACCAAGGCTATGAATGTATCTAGAAGAATTGCTCGTGTGAAGTGAGAGTGGGTGGAGCACATCGCTCGTAAAATCGATGACCGTTTGGGCTACAAGCTAGTAAACGCAGTGTAAGTAAGACCTCCACTGGGGGGATCGACGGTATAGTACAAAGTCCTCGCTGGATACGGGTAATGCAAGACCGATCCTCAAGGCGAGGTTTGGGGAAAGTCTATGAAATGCAGTAGGCGTCTATCGGCTTAAACTGAGAAGAAAAATTAGAATTTTCCTTTTATATCTTAGTTCAAGTAACAATTTACTCGCACTTTTCAGACGTTCATGTCATAATTGTATTCACCATGTCGGGCAATAGACACCTACTATAATGCATAGTCTTACGTAAGAAAGAAAAGGACCAATATTTATCCACTTCCGCACTTGCAGTGTTAGTCGTGCAACAAAGTACACCGCCCGACAGCCCGCTGATAAATGCGCATGCGGCAAACAATGCGAATTATACAACTGCCACCGTTAAATCACTCTACACGTGTTTCACCCCTCCACGGGACATCTTCAGGAGTTATGTAACACCAATTAGTGCCAAACACAGAGTCAAATTTAAAAGCCTGATTCCATTAACCCTTCTTTGCATGGTGATGGAAATTTCCATCATAACATTTAGTCAACAAAAAAAGATACTCAAAACCCTTGTAACGTAAATTTGTTGTTGCTCGCAACTTTTTAAGCGACTATTGCGTACAACAAAACGCGGTTGTCGAAAAATAGCAAAGGTCACTGTGAATTACCAGACCTAGAACTTGTTATTCTGCTGTTTGTTGAGACTGGAAGAAAGGAGCGAGATTTTAAATTGTTTTATGGAAATAAACGGAGATATAAAATACAATAAAAAATGAAAATGAGTGGAAAAAGGGTTGATTTCATGTTTTTGTTATTTTATGTACAATTTATATCAAAACACTATAAATGAATTTCTCAAAACGTTGTGATAGAAATTTACATCACTATGCAGTAACTTCACTTGTAATGTATGGGAAATTTTTTTTGTAAATGTTTATTTTATGTTGTTTTTTGGGGAAACTTGAATGAAAGAGATATTGTAGATTATCTTTGTAAGTTATAAGGCGGTTGGCTCTCAGAAGATGGCCTTAATGACCAAGATTCCGATGATGAAAACCACGATGCTGATGAAATTAAAAGTGTTGCAGTAGGAGAATGATGATGACGATGTGGATGAAACTGCTGACGTTGAACCTCCTCTTGTAAAACCAGACGATCAAGAACCCTCTCACACATCAAATTCATCTAATTTGCGGTCTTCATCCAGTTTTCCATTTGACAAAAGAAACTTGATTTGGAAAAAAGGAATCTGGTATGTGACACAGATAAAATTACTTTCTTGAGGAGTTCTGCTGCTTCAGGTGGTCTATCACACCTAGAAACTCCATATCAATGTTTTAACCATTTTATCACTGAAGATTTTATCAAAACATTACTAAAGGAGACAAATTTTTATAAAAAACAGAGTAATCCCAGTTCATCTATATCATTTACAGAATATGATTTGTATAAGTTCTTTGGTATATTATTATACATGCCAGTAATCAAATTTCCTAGCACAAGATCATACTGGTATGCATACTGATATTACTTGTCCGTTTATTGTCCAAGAATACAATAAACATATGGGAGGAGTAGATGTCATGGATAGCTTTTTGGGCAGAAATCATAAAAAAATGGGGTCTAAAAAGTGGTATTTGCGTATTTTTTTCATCTATTTGATCTTGCTATTATAAACTCTTGGATTGTTTATAAAAAAAAATGCTCAAGAAAGTGATGAACCTAAAAAGAGTCTGCTTACAATGGGCCAATTCAGAAATGAATTGTCTTTTGTGCTATGCAACAAAGGAACCACTAAAGCAGCTAAAAGAGGGCGTCCTGGTACCAGTGTACTAGAAGAAGAATTACAATCAAAAAAAGAAAAGGTTCTCCAGCTCCACCACCTCCAAAAGACATAAGAAAAGATGGTGCTGAACATTGACCAAAAGTAGGTGGGTCACCCCGGTGCAAATTTCCCAAATGTAAAGGCTATTCTACAATTTCGTGCAATAAATGTGGCGTCAATTGGTGCTTAAATAAAATAATTATTGTTTTTTGAATTATCACTAAGAATAAAGAAGACTAAGTAAACAACTTTTTTTATGTATTTAGTACCGGGCTAAATATGTGAAACTGCATGATGATGTAAATTTCCATCATATTGTTTTTTACATAATACATATTTTTATTCACACTAGGATTTTTTTTAATATTTTTCCTTTAATCTAGAGCATTAATTACATCACCCTGATTTATTTTAAAAAAATAGTAAAAATCATACAAAGAAGGGTTAAAAGACTATCTTTCTCCAAAGGTCGCTATGATGACCGGTTTTACGTTGCCAGTAATCAGCACATTTGCGTATGTCATCGATTCGCTTAGTGGTAGATCTGCCTAGGCATCGCCAACCAGATCGTGGTCGCATTTAACGAAACTCTTGTTCATGTTTCTATAATTTAGAATTATTATAAAAAAAGAATTGTTGCTTGTTAGTAGTTTTGAAATTACTCAATAAATTTTGTGCATTTCTATAAATGGCGTCCATGACACCCATTTGTTAACTTCAAAATATTTTCAAATAAAGAAAATTCTATTCAGTAATGTTCCAGCAGCCACCCGCAATGCAGCTGTTAAATTGTAGAGTTTGAATACCGGGAACTTTCTCTAGAAACGGAAGAGCTGGAAATCAAATTATCAATTCTTATTGAAGTTCCAACAGAATCGCAGTGTGCTGGTCTTCTGTTAAAATACGAAGAAACTTATAAGATTAAGGAAATATCGGATTAAGTATCACTATTATTAGATAACTTGTTACAGCACATCTGTAAGAACGAAGATTCTTCTCGAAGGTAAAATGTGATGATAATAATGTCTGTTTCCATAACATAACAGTTAAATTCAAATGTACTCGTACTTCTCAACAAAACAATAGGTACACCTTTTTGTTGAATTACGTAGATATAACTATTTGGACAATATTGTCAGTAGATTAGACATAGGTACAGAAAATTAAAACAATATATATACGGAGTGCTCAAAGGAAAAAGCACAAGAAGTTTCTTCTAAAACTTTAATTAATACAACTGCTTATCAAGTCCCCCTAATCACAACAACACTGGCCTTTAAGAAGCTGATAAAAGAGCACTTCCTTGACCTCTAAAATAAAATATTGTGTCGCATTTGTATAGATGTATTCGTATTTATATAATACCTTTTCCACGTTAGTATATATACTATATATGTGTGTATACATATAATTGTATGTGTATATATGATTAATATATATAAATGTTTAAATAAGTATTTTTTATATATGTATGTAAATAGTAATGTATGTATTTGTATGTATATACACTCTAAACTGCTGGTTGCTGGTAGAGGACGCCTCGAGCGATAAAACCGCCTTTTGTACCTCTGAATGAATTGTTTTTTTTTTTAGTTATTATCTGTGGTGTGCAATAAAGTGTAAATAAAAGTATATAAACAATCGTCATCTGTCAAAATTTACCCGACGTTATTAGATTTTTTAAGACATTTTGCTGTCAAAACTAAACACCCCCATATATATATACAGATAATTCATTTGTTAATTCACGTCAGATACATAGATAAGATGTCCGTCAAAGATAGCGTTGTCTTGCGTTGCTCGCATTCAGTGACAATATATATTATATGAGAGAATAATAAGGTAAAAAAACAAACATAAATTAACCGCTAAGATATTATACTTAATTCATACATGTCACGTGTCTATCACGTACGGCAATTCATAGGTCTCCCTTTAAGATAGCTATATTGACCGTTCTTGTGCTGCCTGCATTTAATGACGAAGATAACGGGACCTTGACACTCGTCAGACCACCTGGTGAGAAATCTGCTGGATTCTGGCCGCCGCTCGAAAACCTTTCGGCCCCAACGATATTATAGTAATTTGATGCTTTTCAAAAAATTTTTGAGTGCTTAATATATCAATACTTTGAAAATTATATTCCTAGCTTTTGAAAAGTCTAGTTTATTACATTTTATTATTATTAATAAAATATATATAAGGATTCGTGTAAATTAAAGGTTTACAATTACGCCTAAGTGTAATTTATGTATTTCATCGAGGGTGAAGGGCGCAGAAAGCGGTTAGCCTAAAACCGATTTTAAAGTAACGAAACTCGAGAATGCCCTGGGGTGCTCCAACTAGGGCCGCTACGCACTACATTTTTAACGGAACTAAGACAGATACTCCGCGGAGTAACAAGGCTCAAGGGCCTCCAAGAATTAACCTCGGCCTGGGTTGACGCTCATTGATAATTGTTATTTGGATTTGACCTTTGCGTTATACTGTACTGATCGGAAAACAGTATTGGATAAAAAAAAACATTTTTAACTCAAGTCTCTGTCCTAAAAACTGGACAGGAGGTACGAGAAGACTTCAATAGCGGGAGCCACAAAAAAATGCCACCGCATTGTGATGCATCAGAGACTATCAGTTTCTCCAATTTTTCTCAAGTCTTCCTGGTAACATTCAAACGTAGCCAAAATACTCAAACATTTGTAGCAGACTGAAAACGCAGCGCATTTGAAATGAATAATATCTATATGCACGGTACAATAAGCGAACAAACAGAGGTACAGATAGTGAAGCATCAGATAGAAGTTTTTTACGAGTAAAATTCTATTCATTCGAATCAGCTATCCGCTCTTAAATTAATTAAAATGTTAAATATCCTCATGGAGCTATAGTTCTGAATATTTTGTATTGGATAATAAATTTAGTTGAAAAGTGATTTCGTTCAAAGTAATTACTTATAATGTCTTTCGCAAAAGATTATAATCAATGAAAGAAAATTTTAATTTGCTAAATAATAAATTACAAGCAAGTCGTTAATAATAAAACTGATATTATAGTAACACTCCATCTAGCGGCAATCTTGAGAAACACCAAGGGCTTCAAGACGTTGAAGTAGTTCCGTTAAGACGCTACGGAGGCGCTACGAGCGCATTTCCGTTGCCGTGGAAACAAAGATGGCTACATTTTTTATACGAAACTCGGCAATCTACACTAATACTGCGTACATGTAATGTAGTAGTTGCGTTTTGCTTAAAGTTTTACACATATAAATATATATATTTATTTATATAAGACACAAGTTATAAAAAAATGATTATCTTTTTTGACAGCAGGCATAGTTATTAGTTTTTTAGTCAGTTATATTATTTTTAGCTAGTTATATTATATTATCGAGGTTCCTTTTTCCGGTATTTCTTTACATTAAACAGTTTTTAACATGGATTCAACATAACATACATATCATTTGAAATATATATATTTTTGCATCTGTACAAATATGCATTTTTTTGTTTTTAATTTCGACATTCTACAGGAATATTTCCATTATAATAGACGGTTGATGTTTACCACTGATTGAAATTGTGGTGGGTCGATTAAAGAAAAATGGCGGGAAATAATAATAATGACATTACTTTTTTTAAATATACATTATGGTGTTAAAATTGGCCAGATTCAAATAACCAAAAAGGTCTTAAAAGACGTTATTTTTTTAAATGAAAAATAAATTTAGTGTATACGCTACATTACCTAAATTTATTTTAAGGTACATCCCAAGATGAGGTCATATCTCGAGACCATTGCACCTTGATAGTGTGCGGAGCTACCTTCTAAGGAAACTAAAAGCTTCGAGTGTTCTCAATTTGATTGATTTATTGAGTCGTCGTCGTCCCTGAGCTTAGTTTCTCCAAAAAGCATAGGCTTTTAGGCTCTGACACTTCAAACCTGGTGTAGCCGTAAATGCAAATCTCCAGTACCACACAGAAAGCTTAATAACCCTCAGGCTATCGCCTTGTTTTTATATGTAAAATAACCAGTCTTCTTCTTACAGAAATAAGTTATTCGCTAGCAATTTGATAACATGCGGCTTAATTCAGTTGCTATTTATATAATAAGAGATATGTGAAAGCGCTCCCATATTTAACCAAAGGCGTCAAAGAAGACCGAAGGGTTTTATCCTTCCGGAACAACCCTTTTCTTCCTCCCATAAAGCAAGAGTATACCATGCAGGATTTCCAAATGAGCTGAAAAAGGTTACAATATTATTTTATATTAGGTTATATAACATAAAACATAGATATTTTTATATTAAGTTATTATATACCTTAATATTACCTAGTATTTTATACAAAATGTTTAACAGCTAACTGCCAATATAGGTCTCGACAAAATCGGTAAACCATTTCAGAGATTATCCGGGACAAAGAGAGAGAGAAACTAAAATATAAAAAAAATGTTATATGGTACATATATACGTATATATATTCAAATGCATGTTGCAAAAAGCGTTTGTTTTAATTAAACAAAAACAGACACTCCAATTTTACGTATTTGTATAGATTGTAATGCAACAAGCTAATTATTTCATAACAATAATTGATTTTAATATGTAGTTATACGAATTTTGAAAATATTTTTTCTTACTTTATCATTAAGTTATTTATAATTTGTTGAAACTGATAATTTTTGTATAGTGTGCACAACAAATTAATTTTTAACTCATAACCACTCTTTATAACGCGTTAATAATTATAAAGGCTCATAGCTCTCTGTGCAGTGAAAAAATTAGTGGATAATCCGATAATAGAATCTGATCGCACTGTGCACTTTTCTGTGTAAAACTCAGTACGTGTCAAGCGAGACGGGAGAAGGAATCACAACTTGGCCACTCAAAGTTGGAGTTTCATTCCGAGGGTCTTAAGTCCATCACTAGAGCCTCGGACTAAGTAAGAGCTCATCGGCCTCTTAATCCTGTAAAGTAAAAAGGCTTCGAGCATAATTATTATTTACTTTTTTGGTGATAAACAGTAACCAAAAACAGTAAGAAAGTACTAACTTAGAAGCTTATAAATATAAAATTAGTTACAGTTTTTACCTTATAACTATCTCACTGAGAACATTTAATGATTTAAAGTCAAACAATGACGAAACAAAGAAAAACATTACTAAACAATACAGCAGATCACACCACAATAATTACGAGTCACAGCAAGCCGTCACTTTCCAATGAGGTTTAAATTGTATTGTGTGTATTCAATAATTTCGAACTAAATTGTTTTTTAAAAGATACGAGAAAGCACGAGAATATATCAATATCACTAATAAATGAATTGTGGAGGTCACACATCCTGTATAAGGGTGCACGTTTACCGATATTTGTCTTAACCATTGATAAAAAAGAGAGATCTAGAACGCGTTCTTGCTGCAGGAATTGAAAAGTTTACCTCGGACAACAGTTCCGAACAGTTAACATTGCCACCACAGATATTTTTAAGTGTAGTGGCGTCCATTAGTGAACGTCGATCCTTCAATGATAACATTCGGTATCTGTTTAATAACATTTTATAAGAATCCCGGGGGCAATGAATTCGGTAGTTCTGTATACGAAGGATTTTTTTTGTACTCTTTCAATTTTATTTTCGTAGACTGCATACAGTGGATTCCTAAAGGGGAATAGATACTCTAAGTGAGATCTTACTAGAGATTGATAAAGAAGAAATAAAAATGTTAGGCGCAAATGTGAAGGAAAGCAAAGATTAATTATAGAAGTGATTTCGTAACACGTTAAAATTTGAACTTTCCTGAAAATAACAAATGGGTTAGTACATTTGAAATGTAGTCACATTAAAAGCTTTATTTTTAGCTCGGCTCTAACATGTTTTGTTCGGAACGAGTTAAACTTTCCCACCCCCCGGCCGACTAATTTATTTCGGTTGCCACGGAGCACATTACGCAGAGTGTACAATTTCCGTTTGCGTTTGCAGTTAATTCAAGAGCCTGACACTAACCGTTCCTTTTATCTCGCGTTACTTCTTCTATTACTAATTTATTTATGTTAATGTCAATTTGTGTCAGTTAAATTCAATTTATTATGCCAGAACACGTTGAGTTTTGCATATGAATGTTTATCATTTTTACATATCTTTCCGTCCTTCTTTTTGATCTTTTAATTTTATAAAATAATTTCTAGATAATTTTAAACACGTGAAAAGAATAATCGAGCCAAGTTATACACTTGTAAGAAAATAGAAACTTTTATAAAATCCGTCGTTATATGTCTTCTACTCCGTAAAAGGAATATGGTTATCACACTTCAAGAGGAATCTTGAAGGGATTCCTTAACGTCTTGAATGTTTATTCTAGACTATTCTTTCTGACTATTTAACTAAAAAATTCCAGTACGCGGCGCAGGCAAATAGTAAGCCTGGTTTTAAAATATAATGGACTCCTTAGTGCATGTAGTTCATGGAATCTGTAATATCTTGCTCCAGCACTACTCTATCAAGTAATTATTCTCTTTTTGTCAGCGTTATTCAGTCAATTCGACACATAACTGAACGCATTAAAACCAAGGAATAGCTCAGATTTATTTTAGTATTTTTCTTGATGTTACAGTTATAGCGTTCAATTGACAACCCTTCGTATCACTGGCCACTACGGCTACAATACTTTTTAGTGTTAAATTATTCTTACGCATTCCAAATTCAAATTTGAATGCCGATTCGAAATCGGACCCTATCAGTGATATAGCCGCTGCTATTTCGTTTGTGTGTTATTGTAAACAGTACAAGAATGTGCGTAGTATATATATAGTATATAGTACATATATCATTCCTGGTTAACTTTTGCCCAGTCATCGAAGTAGCAGACCTTCACCAGCATAAAGCGTATATAGCATTTATATCTTTTGTGTTGGTAGATGCAGTGGTCCAAAGACATATTTAAGAGGCTGTATGATACAGGAGCGGTCATTGTAGCTACCTTTAGGGAGGAGGTAGAAGGGTACGCCTTGATGGGACATGCCATCAAAATTTAATTCTGTTTACACGTTTCAGCATTTTAATAACCGAAAGCGATGCCTCTGACCCAATTTCGAAACGCGACAAATTAAAAAAAGCATCATCGGCACACAGCGCTTCGCAGATGTTTTCCCGGAAACAGAAGGGGAAATATTTTGTGAGTTAAACAAAACTCGCCCAACACAAAGCGGCGGCCGGGCGGAGGACGAATTACCCGGCCAGCCTGCAAACAACGGTGTAGGGTGTACACCGACACGTGTTATGTATCACAACACTATGCTACAGCCTTTTACCGGACAAAATATAAAGGTAATATTTTATGGAGGTGTTATTTTGCGGAAGCCAATCCTAAGTAAGAAAAGGGCCAATATTTAGCCACTTCCGAGTCACTTATCGGTGTAACATAACTCCTGAAGATGCCCCGTGGAGGGGTGAAACACGTGTTGAGTGATTTAACGGTGGCAGTTGTGTAATTCACATTGTTTGCCGCATACGCATTTATCAGCGGACTGGCGGGAAAATTAGTACTAATTAAGCAGCGACGCAACTTCGAAAATACCGCAAAACGAAACGACGCAAAGCGAGGTATTGGTGTAAGCAATAATCGCCACGCTTGGCAGGCAGGTTGGCGATCAGCGTGTGGTATTAAGGTACGTAGATAACGCCGCTGTCCATCCCGCGGAGACTTTTTTGTGAACTTTGGCATTTACATATAATTATTACGTAAAATGTGAATTATATAAAACAGTTTCTTTGGAATCGAACCCGGGACCAATGATCCCAGTGCCGGACTTCTAGCCCTAGAATACTTCTGCCAATATAAACTAATGCTGTAAGGTATATATATATATATATATATATATATATATATATATATATATATATATATATATATATATATACTATTAAAATTTTATTGATAAACCCAAATCCGTACTCCATTTTAATTTAAAGTACTTTCATTGGCTTCATTGAAAGAAAGGCAATGAATGTTCGCGCATCAATGCGAATCGAAGTCCCGCCGACCACGGGGTCTGTAAAGGCGCCGCAAAATTAGTTTTTTAATTCACTCCGTGTCTTTCTACGAAGTGACCTTAAAGAAATCGGCTCAAAGCGATGCCCGGAAACCATTTGTATGGTAATTCTGCGCCCCAGATATCGGCGGACTGAGGGGCGGCATGCCGATCGTCCTCTGCAAATATTTCTTTTACATTTTTAATAAAATGGACCGATTTTTATGTCACAAATTATTCGGTATCGTATATAAATATTATATCTATATACTTACACTTTACACTCTTTATATATTGTATAATGCTGCACGTAATGCCTTATATGAATGATTAATTATTTAACCTAGTTTGGTGCATAGATAATAAACCCTATGTGTAGACGTAGTGATAGGAAATAGGTGTTAATCTTTAAGAACTGAATGTATGGCTAATGCGCTTTTACTTAATGCAAGGTACAATCTATTCAATAGTCAATGGTTAAAAAAATTATATTATAATGAAGATATAGTATGAAAAATTATTTTCTAAATGCAGATTACTACATATTAAAGTTAATTATTATTTACTACCTGTTCCTGTAGACTATATGCCAGAAATTTTGGCCTGTGATATTTTTATAGAAAAAATAAATAAGTGTTACATGTTTCAGAAAAATCAATTTATACAAGATGATTATAAATAGGCTTTTTGTAAACAAATGAGCTATGTATTGACGATTTTAAAGAGTTTACATCTATAAACAATCATCTTGTATGTTACCTATTAATTTAAAAAATATACGTTGTATAATAACAGACTTGTCTAGATATATAGTCATTGACATTATCTATGAGTAAAGCTAGAATGGTGCAGAGATGCATGTGTGTAGATAAGGATAATAATGCAAAATATATAAATTCGGTTATAGATGTAAAGACCTTAAGGGATGAATGTATAGCTAATTTATAGTCAATTAGTGTATGGAACACCCTGTAAAAATGAATAGTTTAAGATTGGTTTAAAAAATAATCAATAATAAGTAAAAGAATTTTTAAAATTCAAATTACCATATTTTATAATTATTACTGTGTGTCATATGTCTCTGCAGGCTGTACTGTCAGAATTTATTGACCAGTCGAATTAAAATAGAAAAAAATAAATGAATGTAACGTAATTCAGAGTGATCACTTTATGCAAGTTTATTAGAAATAAGTGTAAAAGCCGTAAATATTTTTGGTGACGAACGCCCTTTAAAGATTTTACTCTTATAAACAATCAGTATGTATATAGGTTAAATAAATGTATATTTAGCTAGCACCAGAATATTACAAGGATCTTCTATTTATTCGTATGTTTGGACCAACCAATTTTGATCAAGGGCTATGCATTTCGCATGCATTAATTTAAAGGCGAATCTATCCTCTGATGCGTTTAATGTGCAAAGTTGTACAATTTCTAGATTCTTCTCCTCATCCTCTTCTTTCTTTCGCATAACATGGTAAAAGTCTTTCAGACTCGATGGTTGCCTAGAGGCATAGCTTGACCTCGAGGTCCAGGATAATGGAGGCATTAGTGCAGCGCTGTGTCCAAGATTTTCGCATTTTTCTTCAGCAACTTTTTCTAAAGCACTCATAGGTTTCAGTTATCTTTATAGACCATGTTACAGAGTAAAGTGATACTGGATCGTCATCGTTTCAACATTAGAATGTCCACTGCCGTACTGACGCCTCCATAGATTTTTAAAGGATATACTCGTTCCTTATGCTTTATTTTAAGGCGTTACAATTCAATGTAAATATTTTTTTAATTTAATTTTAATCCTTGCTCTCGTTCCTAGCAATGGTCTACTGCACCACTTGTATGCAGAACCTCAGTAACACAAAACGACTTCTGTTGTCGCCTATAGGAGATGCCATCCCTTCCTCCTCTACTCTCTGCTCATCTCAACCTTGAGATTATTCTATAGGAAATGTTGGTAGTGACATGTATTTTCGACCTTGTGGGCGAATGTCCTGTGGTCTCAACTCTAGAACCTTAAAGCCCGAGCGGTTGTCTTTGCATCCGCAACGTGGCTTGCTTACTGCTACTCAACTATGATAATGTTAAAATTAAATTAAATTAGTGATGTGTTCGGATTAAATCAGAAAAAAACTATAAGAATAATTATATAATTTAAAATTGATTACATGTTTATGTTACAATAAGCTATAAGCGTTAGGTTCGCGCCTCTCGAATCAAGTCCGCGTTCGTTGCGAGCGCCGCGTCGCCAGTAACCTATTTATATGCAAATAGGTGACCCCGCCGGCGGCCACGTACTGCGAGCCGGCAGAGATTTTCCTTTTATTTGCTTAGATCGCTCGCCTCCGGAACTGGGGCGCGGCAGTCAACCCCTATCCACGTGTCCACAATCACGGCAGCACAATGGCCTTCGCCTGTGACGCGGTCATTCCGAATTCCCTTTGGATCAATATCGATAATTCCTCTACCGTGATATTTCCGGAGGGACGAATAGCTTTGGGCATAGATAACTAACGCTTAAAAGGCAAATTGGGATGTTATATCAGGGTTGATGTAAATGGTCGAGATACACGGAATACTTCGAATTATATTCAGACCGTAAAGTGCAAACCACTAAAAATATTCATGTATTTTCTTTTACTTCTGGTCACTTGTACGACACAAGATGAAAAAGATGGGTAATTTAATCAGAATCAATTGAGGCTTGTCTTATATTGGTATCTTTTAAATAAAAATAAAAAGATTAAGTAAGACCATTATGTACACTGTTCTCCGCTTAGTGTGTCAGTATAAAAAATATATCTTTATAATAGCCGCAGTCTGTATACTGCTTAAAAGTTGTTTAACTGCTACAGTCTTATATAATAAATATATAAAAAATCTTTTGTTTAATATACGAACTTATAAAAGAAGCCCTTTTGATTGTCAACTTTTTTAACAATTTAATTTTGACTAACCTGTTTTACAAAGTGCTATAATTAAGAAAGAAACTCCACAATACAACACCTTTTAAATAAAATTTTAACAAAAGATAAATCGTATTTCAAAGTAATCACACTATTAAAAGATTTATATCGTAATAATAAAAAAGCCATTATTTCTAAAAATTTGTGATTTATATTTAAGTGTATAAAACACTGCGAAGTTTCATGAATTTGATTATATTTTTGGCTTTTGATTGACATAATAAATAAATATTTGACAGCTACGGACATACATTTTAATTTACTCTATGGTTTATATAAGGATATAAAAGCGTCGTCTTTACTATCTATGTTCAAATTTTTTGTCTCCATAAGAACCATTCCCTAGAGCAGTATTTCTCAACTATTTATGCGCCATGCCACGCAGCTTTTCCAAAATTCCTTCGCCCCCTATGTATATATATATATATAATTTTTACATTAAATGGAAAGGGTTAAACTCGTGTGGAGTCCACTTTCAAATTGCCCCCCTGTGGGCGTGGACTCCACATTGAAAACAATGCTCTAGATTTAAAGAAAATTTACATCGAATAGAGGAAACAGAAACATTCTCGAGTGATGCGCGTAATAATATTTTTTGCTGCACATTTTTAATTATAAAAACTTGTCTAGGTAATCGTAGTGAGTAAAAAAAAACAAATATTTATAAATCATTCGACTATGCACATCGACACACTTTGTAAGAACACTCTTGAATATAAAGTGCTTTTCAGTTTAGAACTTAAAAACGAACTAATACGTAACATACTTCTATAGGAAGCGTGTTGCAGTAGTGAATATAGTTTGCAATAAACCCAACTGCAGTCTGACGTCGATTCATGCGCTCGCAGAAGATAAATGTTCCTGCAACCCGGGTAGCGGTTTTACTTTACTATCTTCGACATTCGTTTAGATTTAGTTCAAGCTATTGTTTCTACCAGAGAGCAAACTTGATTGTGTTACAGTTTATAGTTACATTATTTTACCAGCAATAAGTAAAAGTTTTAATGGGGTGAATATATTACATTAGCCTTTTAGATCTGGAGCAGAGACAACGGGTTAAATAACGCAGGGTACGATGTCTGCCTACCAAGTACGTTTCGTATCGATCCTTTAAGAAATCTATGTGAAAGGCCTATATCCACCAGTGGAGGTCTCATAGAAAAGATGATGAATGCTTTCGTCCTATCTCTTTTACCGTCCAACTTTATGCGTCCTTAACTGATTTGAAAAATTTAAATCAAGTCTTTGTTACTTTTGTAATGTTATGAATTCTACGCATGTTTTATTTTTATGATATTCATTTTTAGGAGCCTCCGTTCCACTATCATATTTCAGGACAGAGACTTTATTTTACGATTACTTTTTTATTATGATTTCTATTTTCGTTCTACTTTATCGTCACTACATCACTACATGTAACTACATCTTCATCACGTTTTCTTTTGTTCTCTTTCATTCATCACATTTTCTTTTGTTCTCTTTCATTCATCACATTTTCTTTTGTTCTCTTTCATTCATCACACTTTATTTTGTTCTCTTTCATTCATCGCATTTTCGTTTGTTCTTTTTCATTAATCGCATTTTCTTTTGTTCTCTTTCATTCGTCGCATTTTCTTTCGTTCTCTTTCATTCATCACATTTTTTTTGTTATCTTTCATTCATCACGTTTTCTTTTGCTTTCTTCTTTTCATTAATATTTCTTACAAACATCGTCTTTCTTCCTTCCAGATTCTTTGGTAACACTTAGTTACTTTATCAAGTTCATATCTATATTTCTATTTTATTTTTTTATTTATTAAATTACATTTCTTTTTAATTTTCCCTACCTAATCTTTATCCTCATCCTTATTTTAATTTATTACCTCCGTCATAATTCTTTTACAGGATTTGAGTAATTTGTGGAGGCGTTCTTAATTTACTTTCTGGGAGCAGATGGTGCTACCTTCCAACCTTTCGTCCAGCCATCCTCACACATCCATCTCTCTCACCGTATTTGAGATTGTTATTAGATATATATGGTCTTAGAATTTAATAATTAAATTTTTTATTATTTTCTAATATTATATTTTGTTCCATCACAGAAAAGTTTGGATATTAAAGTTGAGATTAATGCGTTGACGCCAGTATGAAATGGGGTTAAAATAGAAAAATGCAAGCGATAGTATAGCGCGGCCCTCAAATATGGCCCCTCTAACGCAAATCAGGCTGTTAGCATCCGAACGAAGACGGGGCCTCGTCGACCGCGGGCGCTGCGATCTCTTGTGTCGCGAGAATGTCACTGTGACCTTCAACGTGCGCCCCACGCTCACGCGGCGCACTGAATTAAAATCGCTTCAATAAAAAAAAACCTATATTAAATTCTGACATTGTAGCCGAGAGAGAATCATCTTCATTAAAATTTAAATAGAAATATTTTTGTACGTTGTAGCAGTGCTACATTCGTAGCAAATGTCTACGTTCGTAGCAAATTGCTACGACTGAATTGAATTTGTTCAAGCGCGTGTCCGTTTACGCATGAATTTAAAAAAAAAAGTTCTTTCCTTAACATAGGGTAACATATACTTGCTATAGGCATCAACATGATTCTACCAACTATTGGTACATGAACACCTTAGACCTGAGGCGAAAGGCGAAAGCAACTGAAAAGAACTTCACCTTTTCATATAAAGTTTCGTATAAAGGGTGCAGGAACAGATAGTAAACATTCTATATTATCATTATATTTTTGTTCATTTATGAAACCATTGATTTTTGGATACTGTTTATATTTTATAACAAATAAGCTATACATTCATGTCTTTAAAACATAGCGTGACGACTTAGAAAACATAGAATGAGTATTATTATATTCTTCCGTTAAACAACTCGAAGAAATGAAACTATTTTATGAAAAAAAAAGTAATTTCCGAAGCTGTCAAATCATAACAGACGTTACTCACTTTAATAAAATAAAAACGTAGGCAAAAATATTCTCGCGCACTGAAATGTATTGTTGTAACAGATAAAAGTCGGGATGAAAGCTTTGTGGCATTGCGAACTTATTCGAGATGTTTTATACGCGGATTTTCTTTTACTTTTTAAACTTTTTAAAATGTTCCAGAGGAAAGTTGAACGTGAAACAATGTTTCAGAAATATCCGTGTATATTCATGTACATATTGTTTACGTATATTGAATATAAAGGTCGTTTTATTTAAAATATTGCTGAGAGCGGTTCGGGATTAGGGAAAGTTCAGTATTATCTGGGCAGCCTAGATTTGCCGGAAGCATTAGGAGAGGGATACTTAGTTTCATTCTTACCCCTCGACACTACTTCAAAGAGTATCTCGACATGGACGTCTTACTTTACTGAAGTTACTAGTAGTCGTAGAAAAAGAAGACCAAAAGGGCGATCACCAACCTGATAAATGGAATCTATGCAAATGGCGATGGGCCTCACGATAAAGGAACTATACTACTTAGAAAAGCAGGTCATGGAAATCTGTGGCAGTAATTCGTAGAATCCTTGATTAAGGATATCCAGGAACAACGGGGCGCAACCTTTCGCAATGAAGATAAACGACCAATAAAATGAGGAAGTAGCGTAGTAAGTAGTATAATAGTATATTTTTACTAGTTTTAGTTTAATGAAATTTCAAAGTTTTTACTAACACTAGCTGTCACTTTTTTGTGGATGTCATTACATCATAAGAATTTTTCGAAAATAACAGTAGCCTAAGTTACTCCTTATTACATCAACTAAATGCCAGTATAAGTCCTGTCAAAATCGATCCAGCTATTTCCGAGAGTAGCCAGAATATTAGAACGAAGACACAGACAAAAACTTAAAAATATGTATTTTTATGATATGCACCGTATTTATATTTATAAGCATCTAGTAAAAAGTGATTATTTTAACATTACAAACAGACACTCTAATTTCATTTATTGATCTATATATTGGTAAGTATTTTTTTAACTATATAGATAACTATTTTATTTATCTATATAGATAATTTAAAGACATTAGATGGAAATACATTGTAATACCTTACACAGTTGCCACATAAAAGAAATACTAATTTTATGAAATAAATAATTAATTTATACACTATACTAACCGCATTTATAAAACCGTGGATAGATGTAATAATCAATAAACTACCGTGCCCATGGTTGGTGTAAACTTGCATTATTGGCACCACTATAAAAACTATCAGCAAAGATAAAAGCTTCGAATGTGTAACTAAATTTTGAGGAAAGTGCACAAGGTCTTTCATAAAGTTTCTGTGTTGTGTGTTTTTGGTATATATAAGAGAATAATTAGAATATAATTGCAGTTTAAGTTCCAACACATTTCGATCGGTGATTCTGTGAAATTGAATTGTGATTACTCCTTGTAAAGATTCTAAGTTGAGTTCATACATCACTTAATTGGCAATTGTATCGAAGCCTTAAAAAGTATTATAAATGTCAAGTGCGTTATTATAATACGAAATAATAACTTCAATCTCTTAGTACATTTTTGTATTTCTTTTCAAATAAATTGACGAGAGTTTTTAGGTACTAAGGAATAGTCACCAATTAGTTCGATCAGCACTGTTAGTAACTAAAATTGCTATATTTGTTTTATTGATTTGTTCCTTATAAAGTTATTTATACTTGATAGAAGATGGCATCCGGTATGTTGTAGCTTCAGATGTCGCTAATAGATGGCGCTGGCAGTCAACTAGCAGGTTCTAATTGATGATTACACAAATAACAAAATGAAGAATGAACAAATGTCCGACATAAACTTTAATTTTCACTTGCACTCTTTAACATTATAATGTTACAAAGCACGAATTACAGAGCCTTCCAAACAATAAACACGGAATCCTAGGATCAAGAAGTGCCGTAAACATGCGTGACCTTGAAGTTATTTATAAATTTTTGTTTACGGTTCTTGGAAATTTTAACCGAGTACTATCTCGAACTTACTAGAACCTTATCCGTAGTATAAATAACTGTACTCCTCATGAAGACAGTTCAGGGTTGTTTTTCGAGTTAGAAGATTAAGATCTTCGATCAGTGATACAAAGTGACGTAAGTTACTTGGACAGTGATTTGTTGAGCGATTAGCGCGTAGTTTGAACTAAGCGAAAGTATACTTTTGTTAAAGTAGTGTGACCATCTGATTTGTGATTAAAGGACTACTTTTGTACCAATTGTATTTCTTTGCGAGTCAGAACCCACAGTACGTAACAATTTTATATTTATATCATTTGGTAGTCCATTTTCAAATACACTGCTTTTCGTATCAAACTATACCGTTTTTCGAATTCAACTGTTAACCTTTACGGTCGCAAGACCCTACATGTTGGGCGTCAACTACACTTATTCCAGGCGTCCTTACAAATGTACAACTGCCCGTGTTCACCGCCACCTTGTCCGCAATTCGTGCTTTTGACCCACATATTTTCTCTGCGGAATACTTTATCTATAGTTTTCTCGACAGGTGTTATCTAAGCCTCCTGGATGTAGGGCAGCGGGTGGAGGTGGTGGCGGCGGGGGGTGTGGAGAGCTGGAGGCTGCCCGCAAGCTTGTTATCTCGGAATGCGTCGGCAGGCTTTATTAAAGCGACAACGCGCCATTCGCGGATTCGTCTCAGTATATTGTGCTTTGAAACTTGGACGTGTATTCTTGTTGACGTCAGCTGCTTATATAAGTCCCCCTCTGTTATTGTGCGTTACTTATTTTTGGCTGTCAAACTTTAGTCATATAAACTTTTGGGTGATGTGATAATAATGAGGCTTGTGTTTGCTACCTACGACCGCAAATATAATGACGAAAAAATTTTGTCTTATTGTTTTACCTTACACTATGTTATTATATAATTTATACCAATATAATTATAATACTTGAAATACATTTATTAAGAGTTTAAAACTGTAGATGGCGTAATTACGGCCTTGGATATTTACGACTATAGTATGAAAACTAATTTAAATTTATACACTGTTACATTAAACTTGTGAAAATATATATTAGGTTTTACCTTCCTAATTACTATAATTAAAAAAATAATTTAAATAATATTTCATAGAACCAAACCTTGTGGATGTGAATCTACTTAAATTAAAACAATTTATATTATATTGTATTAACTATTTTTGAAGCCAAATGGTAGGATACTCTACAGATGAACTAAAAAATATACACACATTTCTTATTTTTTTTTGTATATATTATAATATCTTTACATTTCTTCTAATCAATGGATATGCTATTGTATAACTGTAGGTTGTATCTGTTTCTTAAATTATAAATAAAATATATTTAAAAAAGAGAGATTAAATACGAGTTCTGTTAAAGGTTCTATTGTTGAATAAATGAATTTTATCTTTTCTCTTTGTCTTTTTAATTTTAGATAATTGATGCATAAAGTGTGAGTTATATAAGATAGAGTATCACGGGCATCCAACCCGCGACCTATATTCGCAAGTCACTGGTCACTCATTTTTACTCATTATTTAATATATATTTATGAAAGTAAAACATATTTAAAAAAGTAGAGATGTACAGAAGGTTCTCTGTTACATAAGTAATTATTTACTGACTCGTTTATCTATTTTTTACTTTTAAAAGTCCTTCAATGGAACAAATTAATTGAACTTAAATAACAAAATGAAATTGTTCTTGAGTTTGTCATGAACTTCTCTTTGATCAGAACGCGCTTGGAACTTCCTCTGCTTTCTTATAAGTTAAAGGATGATATCGAATTCGACTCTTCTAGCATTTTTCAGATTGACCACACAATATATAGAAAGTTTTTAATATAATTTTATAAGAGTTAAAGTATTAACGAGAAACTGAGTAATAAAAACATTTAGTCTATATTTGGTAGTATTTTTAAAAAAATTAATTATGAATACATGATATAAATGTAGTTTGCGCAAATGTTATTAAACATTCAGAATATAGAAAATAACAATGCGCAAGCTGTGATGACGTCATTTCGTAGGCGCTGTAGCAAGTTTGAGATAATAGCTTGCACTGTAAAGTAATGGGCAAGACTTATTGCATGTAATCATGTAAATGGCCTCTGTTTCGTCACATCACATAAAATATGTACACAGGTTCGAATCAGTTATATTTGACACTATTGAAATCAATGACATTACAAATTAAATTTTTGGTAAAGTTCGCTGTATAGAGGGTGATAGAATTAAAAAAATAATGAATAACGTAATGATGGTATAGTAAAAAATGTTTTGCAAAATTTGTATTACTACATACTAAAATTAATCATTGTTTACTATCTTTGCAGATTTTATATTGTCAGATGTTATAGGTCCCTCGTATTTCGATAGAAAAAAATAAATATAACCTATTTCACAATAATTTGCAATAGTTGTAGAAGCTTTCAAATTACCTATGTAGCATGGAAGACACTTAGCTGAAACCTCGTTTATGTAATTAAGCTAGAGAGCTGCCTCGTGATTCTTGGCTAATATTAATGGATTCCGAAGCCGCCGAGTTCAAAAGAAAACTTTATACATGGTGATTGAAAGTAGTTGTGAAAGCTTTAAAGCTTTTTTAGACAAATAAAAGGACTAATATTTAGCCATTTCCGCACATGCAGTGGTAGTCGTGCAACAAAGTGCACCGCACGCCAGCCCGCTGATAAATGCGCATGCGACAAAAAATGCGAATTACACAACTGCTACCGTCAAATCACTCAACACCTGTTTCACCCCTCCACGGGGCATCTTCAGGAGTTATGTTACACCGATTAATGCCAAACACTCGGCGGAAGTGGCTTAATATTAGTCCTTACTTAGGATGGACTTCCGCAAAATAACGCCTGATTCCATTAAACAAACCAAAGTGACGAACATATATATATACATATTCGTCCTCAAGTATATCCCCATCTCCATATTATCCTAAGTATATGCATATATGCATATACATATATAATTATAAAGTAAAAGATGATCAAAAATTATAAAGAAATAAAATGTGCCAAAGGAACTAGCATGTATAGCTAAGGTGTCGAAATCACTTGACGTTTTTGACAGCAATAACTTGACAGGTAAATTATAATACTACTGAATAATCCGTAAGGAGTTTAATAATAATTAATCGTATATATTAAATATAATAAATAATAATAAAAAACAATGTACATAGGGTTAGCACTAGAATTATAGATAGGCTTGTTATATATTTCCATTATGTCTATAAAATAGTAACAGTAACACTTTTGTCTGAAAATGGCATTACAATACATTGTCATGTAATATATCTAATTTATTACGCAATAAATTTAAGAATTTCAAATATTCGTATATATAAATATCTTTTTTAGTGTGAAGGATGACATGACATGAAGTCATAATAAATCTTGGGGATAAATTGCAATACATCTGTATTAGGAATACCAGAAAAGTGATCACAGAATTCGTCTGAGTTTATTGTTGACCCTTCTCAACCTTTAGACCGCGCGTTTGGAATTGTGTCTTTTAGTGGAGGTTGCCTATTTATGGGCCCTCAATTTGTTTCTAGATTTTTTTTTCAGCAAATTGGACTTCTTTCACATTTTTTTTTGGTGATCTACACATGTTTTCATTATCATCGTGATGACGTGGGAAATATTGCTACGATATCCAATCACCTATACAAGTGATCAACTCTAAATGTACCTGTGTATAAGCCTATTAGTGCTTTCAGTGTAAATTGGGGGAACCTTTTCAATATACTTCTTCTATAAAGGTTAGTTTAAATAAAATATAAAGTAGACTTTTTATTTATAATTTTAGGTTAGAGTAACGTCTGGACATGTCAACCCCATTGTGATCTTCGTAATATTCGCAATTCAAAAATAATTATGGAGGCAAGGAGCCAATCTGCAAATTCGTTTAGCTGCTTCCGGCACAAGTTAATAAAATATGTTGCGCGGATACTTGCTTTAATTCAGACACTTTATAGCTTGTTCTTTATTAATATGTTTTATCATTATTGACTTTTTAAAATCTTATATCATATTTGTAAACACAAAGATAATGATGTATACTTTAAAATTTTCCTTGGATACAAAAAAATGATTTTCTTTGAAAGTGGGTACAAAACTACAAATACATGTCATTTTTATGTTTACGAACTGACTTTAACCAAAATAAAGGCGTACTAAAAATCCAAAGTATATATAAACAAAGGAACAGTATTTCACAGAACATTATTAGTATAATAAAATCTTTCCGAAATTAAGAGAGAAAAGATAAATGTACCGCAGCTAATGCGACGACGACCTGAATTCTCTCATTTGCTCGCTATTTTTCTTAATACGCAACGGGAAGCCTCACAAATGGCCATAATTATACTCACACTTGTTTGTCTTCTTGTATTGAATAACATGGATCAATACCACGTTGTCTGGATGCGGTATTATTATAAAATGAAGACGTCTTATTTGAAAACACAAACATGAAAAACTATGGCATGCTTTGTGAAGAAAATGTTACGATTTTATAGCATCAACGTAAATAGGATAGAAATAACATTATTCAACAATATACAAAATCATAAATCGATATTACAAAGTGTCAGTAGAATAAATATTGCGTCAAAGTTAATGGAACTATGAACTTGGTGAAATGTTATTTCGTGTTATTATTACTGTAAGTAACTTAAGAGCATTACGATGGACCTTGTAAGAAGGCCCAAGGTCACTCAACGAGCAATAAGAGCAGAGAGTTACAGAAATGAGGGGACCTGCAGAAGAACCATGGTCAGCGAGGTATCTCTTAGAGTTGACCGTCTGAAGTGACAGGTAGCGGAGCATATCGTACAACCGACAGCCATTCGAATCGAAAGTTTCCCAATTGGTGACCAGGAGACAGTGGACGCGGCATAGGTATGTCTTCCATTAGGTGGAGCAACGACATGGTTAAAGTTTTTGGAAGGGGGCAGTGATCTGTCTTCGTAAGATTTTTGGGGGAGATCTATGCCTTTCAGTGGCAAATAAGATTAACCATTATCGGTAATTATTTGTGTAATAGTATATTTTTTAACAAATACACAAACACACAAAATGATTGGTAAAATATTTTGTACCAAGTGATTTGATTGCATCCTGAGACACAAGATGGCGTTTTTCAGCGCTGTTAGCTTAAGTTTGCAATAAATATTCAACCCTCAATTGATATTTTCCGGCGAGAGTGTGCCCTTATACCTAATTGGGTATCCGGTTACCTTATCTAACCGCTCGGGACGCGGGCGTCTCAATTCCAATGTAACCGCAGACATTCACCCTCGGCACAAGCCTGTCAAAGTTGTTCCTTTTTCCAACTTTTTATACCATTACTCAAAAATATAGCATGGAACGTTTTAATCAGAGTATACACATTGAACAGCGCGGTATTTTTGGATTAGTTAAAATCTATTTACATTTTAGAAAGATGTATCTATCGATCTATATATAAAAGTAAAAGTTTGTTTGTATGTCTGTTATAGAATCATAAACTATGCATTTTATCGTAAGATGATTTTTAGCAAGCAGAACATGGCCAAACGAAAGTTAATAAGTTGGTATGACAAATATTAGACAGATGGCGCCACTGTCATTGAATAAACAATGTCAATTAACATACTTTACTTAAGATTTAGAGATTTTTTAAAATAAATTCTTAATAGCTTTGATCATTGAGACCGAAGGAGTGTAAGTGTTGTTACAATCTTTATAAAGAATGCGGTATGGTTCGATATATCAACTCATTTTAGTCACATATTTATACTCTTTGGATCCACTATAAAGATCTCTTGTGGATGTTTAGAGAAAGTTGTAAGAAGATACTCTATGATCACAGCCTTCAATATAAAATGGTGAGTAAAGAGGCTTCTTGGTAAGTAAAGAGGATTATCACCAAAACTTTTTGAAGTTTAAACGCAGTACTAAACAGTTGCTATTAAAAGAGGTATGCATATACATATAAATGACATAAATAATCTTTTTTACAAGTGATATAACATGATATTTCAAAAACATTATACATAAGCCTATTTTAAAAATGTCAACAAAAGAGATATTAATTTTCTCGAATCCATGAAAGTTATGTATCAAACAGTATTTCAGTTTATAATTTATTTAAAGTCTAAATATCTTTTCGTGATGTAAATAACTGTATAAGAGGAAGTGTAGAAGGAGAATCCTCTCAACCTCTACTGCAGGAGTCCTGCGCTTGGCACACGACTGGCGCGAGCGAGCCAAAAGTTCAGGATACGTTTAAGTGTCCTTTGCTTTGATCATTAAGATAGATACAGCGTCCGTTATAAAACTGTATTTACCACGTACAAACCGTGTTACAGTATTTCTAGAAACTTCTTTAAGTTTTAGGTACGATTACCTCACATTTGTTTTCTTATAACTAATAATCTACCAATTTTTTTTTATAATACCAATGAAACGTACATTCTTTTAGTAATGTTTATTTACAGGGTGAATAAATTTAGCTTTCATCTACAGAATGATTGGTTGTAAGTGTTAAAACTATCGGAGACAAAAATATTTATAGCTTTTTCATTTATTTCAAATTATTTTGTAAATAAACACTCAGAAATATATTTTTCCCATTGAAATACGTCAGGGCAATAAATTCTGGCAGTACAGATTCTACAGTGACATTTAGTGAACCATAATTATTTCTATATCTGCTAATAATATTCTGAAAACGCTTAATCTTGCTATATGTTTATTATTTTTGAAAATATTAATTTTTGGATGAATTGGCAACATACCAGCTAACATTTACACTGGCCATTCACTGGAAGCAAATAGTATTTATTTATAAATCAGTTGGTTGTTGTTTAAGAGGACCTTAGTTATTTTGTAATTATTATAATTATTTATATTTAACCTTCGAACTAGAATTTCACTATCTAATAGATTCAGGCGTGATATGATATAATTTGATAGATAAAGTAAGGGATGTTACTTTACCAACGAACTCATTTTTTTTCTCTGGATGTAGATAGTCTTTATTACCAATGTCCCTTATCAAGAAAACTTATCTTTTATATAAGGTGAACAAAATAGGAGGATTAAAAAAATCGCAAAGACTTTGACTAACCTAGCAGTGGTAGTCCAGCGGTAGAGAACTGAGACTTGCAATCAAAGGTCTCGGGTTTGATTCCCTGGATGCAATCTTATATAATTCACAATTTGTGTATTAATTATATAACATTACCACTGCTCACAAACAAGCTTTCACTCTGATGATCTACGTACTGTAATACCACTTGTGGTTTATCCCCTCCCCCCTGAAATATCTTTGAAGGAGGCTTATGTCATGCAGTGTGGGCAGGAACGACGACGACCACGATTGTTTGTGAATTTTTAAAATTATTCTTTATACTCAACCTACGTACTAGAGTTTGACTGATACAATAATTGTTCCACGTTTGTAGAGTATAAGCAATTTATTTACAAAAATTATTTAGGTTTTAATTTATTTCGCGTCCTTATCAAAGTGTATTAAAGGATGTTGTGCGATTGTAAATAAATAATTAAAAATATGTTTATAAAGCGAAACATCACCTAAAGTGCATGTAATGAACACGGCAAAATTTTGAACGTTTGAGTAAGCTCATAGCGTTGGGAGCAAAGAACGCGACGCAAGCTCGGCGCGCGGCGGCGTCCGGGACTTTTCGTAGCAGGAACAAATTAACGAAGGCCTTCGTTTAAATATTTACATTGTTCCCCGAACCTTTCTTTTAACGATTGCGATGGAATTCCTTACTTTTTTCACTTTTTCGATCCTACTTCGCTAATTTTGTTTTGAGAGCTTTTTGTAAACGGAACCTTTTGCCGGCGACGGGGTGTTCTTTATTCAAATTCTATTCCTTGATTATTTTGCAAACGCACTTCAGAGTTACTTTTAAGGTTCGATTCTCTGATTTAATGTCTTAAATTAAAAAGCTGACAATGGTTATTGAAGGCTATCTTTTTGTTCTTAAAGCTAACTGATTTTGAGACGCAAAAAAATACTTGTAAAGATAACATTAGAATGGATTGATAAAAGTAATTTAATATGTAAGGATATATTGAAACAAGTACAAATATCTTTTGAAAATTAAAAAAAAAATTAATAATGACTTTAATAACTTAATATATAATATTTTACATTAAAATAATAAGAAACTAAAAGAATACAAACCACGAAGCACAAGCGGGATGATTTTAACAAAATTGAGGAAGACTTTATGCAAGTCGCTTCCAGGCAGTCATATTAGAAATCTATTTGGGGGGAGAATAGGCCAGTTTGGTCTACCGTGGGCTCCAACGGCTGAGATGATGACGGCGATGATAAAATTATGTTACATCCTTCCAGGGGCACCCAAACCAGGCGAGAACGAAAGTAATTCTTCTTTAGATTCATATGTTCTAAGAAAAACAGTCCAAGCCATGAAAGAAGTTCCACGATTTTTTTCTTTAAAAGAAAATACAATTTAGGTTTTAAAATGTATACGTGTTTTTATTTTCTAAAAGATTTATTTTGATCATGAATTTCTAGAAAATGGATACGTATGTGCGGAGCTGACTCTCTTTCATCGTCCACAATCAGGATCCCAAGTGTCTAGTGTGACTACAGCGTAGCATGTCCTACCACAATGTGACCTTGTTAAAGCCTTTGAAAGACAATAGATGTAAGCGGCCACCGGTTCTATTGAAAACCTACGGTGCGAACCTATTTCGAGCGTTGAACGGAACAGTGAATATGACAGAAAGTGATGACGAAGGTGCTTACGGTCCACATCAGAACCTTGAACACTGAATATCTTATAAATAAACTTATTATTGATTTTATGATTTAATGGTAATAATATTTTAAAGTGTAATTTGTAGACGTTTTAATAAAAAGCCACAAGAAAGGTGATAATTACCGAGTAGAGCTTAATGGAGGCTTTAATTCGAAGTTGACGTCAGCACCAATTGTGTGAGCACAAAACGAGGCCTCCACGTTATCTGTTGCCATGAGTTATGGCGTCCTCTACAGACGTTAACGATGTTTCCCGGAAGCTCCCTAACGTTTTCCGCTCACAAATAAAACCTTATCAATTGTTCCCGACGCTTTTCTTTTATCTGAAAGATGACTCTCAGATTATTCTTTCTCGGCTCGTTTCCCGTCTCCACTTGAGAAGTAAAGTTTTGTTTGGATAGCGCGGGCGGAATGGCTTTCGTCGCGGTCCCTCTCTCGGAATAATTCTACTTGAACGATGTTCAGATTAAACTTTAACAAAACATTTTGAGATAAGAAAAACCTTAATGGCGGTAAAAAAATAGACAGAAAATTTGAACTAATACAGGATGGTTGGTTATAAGTATAAAAGATTTAAATAATAATCACAGAAAAAAAAGTAAAATTGGTGTAAAAAAAATAATCATAGAGTTTCTTACTTCTCGATCGAGTATATAAATACATATTTGAATGTACGTAGTATTAATATTTTTACCAATTTAGAGTACTTAGCAAAATTTTTTCGAAGAAGCTAAGTAAAAAAGGGGGTAACTTAATAACTTGTTTGATGCCAATTAATATATGATACAGTCTACAAAATCAAAGATTTGTAAAAGAACTATTAAAATATTAAAAAGATTAACAACTTTTACATGTTAAAAAGAATTATTGTTTACTATCTGTCTCAACAGAATTTGTGCTGCTTATAGTTATTGGTTTATCGCATTCGAATAGAGTTTCAGAGTGATCACTTTATAAAGGATGATTTGTAATTAGTGTTAAAAACTTTAAAGCATTTTACTGCCAAATGACCTATACTATATATTAAAGCTTTACTATTATAAATACTTCCGCAATATATGTAATAAAAAACTAGTTTTCGTACTATTGAATTGCATATCGAAATAATTAACAGAATCAGAGGCTCTTTAAGTTACATGAGGGCTCTTGAACCGTTGCACGAACGCGGCAACGGACCCTCCCCGACAGGCGGCCCTCCGATTATTTACGGAGCTCCGATGGAAATAGTTTCTATTTTGGATTTAGCTCATCGATTCAAGCCGCCCGCCCTACTTACACGATGACAAAGCACATCCGATGTAGGCTGCGTTACGTAAATGATTATTTGGCAGGTTTTATCTTACATTAGAACACGAAAAGTTTACAGCATATGTAAACGCTTGCTCGTCAAAGCCATGATATATGTATAAATACATAAAATGTTAAAAACATTATCTAAAATTTAGTTTATTGTGAGTTCAAATCAGGGAGCTTTTGGAATATTCGTAGTTATAAGTTATTGGATGTCAAAATCATCATTGCAAACGCAAGATGTCCACAGCTGGGCTTAGGCATCTACCATGGATTTTCAATAAATACCGATCGGTAGGAAGCTGACTTAACAAAGGTCCCACGCTACGCTTGTCAGAACGTGGTTATCACCCCAAAACCTTAAGGCTCTATCAGCCTTCTGTTCAACTTATCAATTCGCTGATACTTCGGTTACTTTCGTTTATCTACCTATCTGCTTATATTGCTGATTAGACCTCGCAAAGAAATCCTAAGGTTTTCCATAGTCTGTTGCTCGTTAGAAAATATATTATATAAGAGTAGCAACGGGAACAGTAAGTTATAGGGGCGTTACCCAAAGATATCTATGTAGGATATAACATAATCGCCGCGCTTGGTAGGATGCGTTGGCGATCGGTGTGGTATTATTGTAAGCGGAAAGCTCTGCTGATCAACCTCAGGAAACTTGTTGGTAAGTAATAAATACACAAGTTGTGAATTATATAAGATCATAGAATTGAACCTTCGACTTACGATCGCAAATTTCAGACCTCTGGGCTGGTACTGATTAAAAGAGAATATGTAATTACATATTCAATTAAGACTCAAAAGACCCGGAGGCGAAATTTTCTTCCGTGAAGTAATTTACGGTGTAATAACAAAAGAAGCATTCTTTGACATTTTTTAAATTGGATAACGGGACGTCTTTGCACGTTATCGTGGATTATTTCATATAAATATATATATATATATATATATATATATATATATATATGTATATATATATATATATATATATGTATATATATATATATAAATATATGTCTTTAATATAATATCGATGAAACGGAGTCGTAACGGAGTGTTCTATTAGTAATTTATAATATTTCAGATTTTAATTCCAAGTTAGTATTCGTTTTAAATTGCAATCTAATTTTAGCAAACGTTGTAACTTTTATACTGAAGTGTACTCGAGTCTGCATCGCAGTCAAAAGAATTTTCGGAAGAGCGCGTGGAAAGAGATGTCTAGAGGTTCTTACTTAACTTGAAGTGATGATAATACCTTTCCGACTCAACTTAAATAAGCGCACATCTGTAGCGGTAGTTAGCTGAGGAAATTAAATCTTGCAATTTTGTAATATTTACGTAAATATTAACTCGTTAACATCTAATTAGTAGTAACTAGCTTCTTATGGATAGTTGAATTGACAGTGGAAGGGTGAAGAGCGCACGTATAGCGAAGAGTAGGTCGCTTGGGACTTTTTGGATTGGAGACCACGGGCTGATGCAGCCTAGAATATCCACTCACAATGTGCACACACATCCTTAAGAACGTGCTATTTAAAATTTATGATGGAGGTCTATGAATGAGGGATTTTTGATTCTACTTCCGAATCTTATACTAAAATTATTAAGACTGAATTAGAGGTATTTAATTTAGTTACTGGAAGACAGAAGCGAGACTGCTAGTCCGGAATATATTAAGTTACTATAAAGAAAGTTAATGATAATTGGTTAAAATTAAATTCAGTCATAAAATAACTCCACTAGATCTATAAAATAAATAGATTAATGAAAATAAAATATCAAAAACGTTACGTAAATCCCTCAGGCAATTGAGAATATAAAACTTAAGTTTATAAGCTTAAATAACTTAACGATCACTTACCTAGAGCTAAGTGAGGTGGAGCTTTAAGCTCAAGTGAGTGACCTAGTGCGGAGTGAGTGGTAGCTACGGAGACGCGACCCGTAGCGCAACTAGACAGTGACTGAGCCCGCGGAGGCGAGCAGCGCTAATGGCATCCGCTTGCCATCCGGTTGGCAGCCGCCACGCACCGCTGAGCCAAATAGCCTGTCCCATTTAAGAACTCCAGCCGCACTGTATTACCCATCCGTAGATGTTATATTAATGAAAATATATTTGGCAAACCATTTCGTATGAGACATAGAACAATTTCATCGCAAATGTTCATAAATTTGTACACTTTTTATTCCACTATACATGTTTCCTATGAACATAGAACACTTAATAAAATTTGACGTTAATGAACCTTTGTCTAAGCTTTACAAAATTAGTAGCTCGTTCGTCGATAACAGTCTATTCCGATACACTCTATTATAATACACTCTCATTACATAATTATATCAGCTGTAGTACGTACACTTTTGGAAATAAGCCTTCCAATAGAAAAAAAAAACCTCCCCGAAGATCTACTGGGAGATATACCAAAGTCGCCAAGAACATGGAAAGAAACTATATGTAAACCATATGTCGTTTAAAACTATATATGTATAGTTATATATATACATATATATATACATATATATATATACATATATATATATATATATATATATATATATATACATATATATATATATATATATATATATATATATATATATATATATATATTAGTGTTATTGAAATTTCCTACATTGAATAAATGATTTTTTTTTACTTTTTATCTTTTATGTAAGGCCTCCCTGAATGATATCTATGGAAGATATACTAAAATCGCCACACTTTACAGTTGATTTGGTGATCGCAGTGTGGTATTATGGTACGCAATGGATTGCTGTTCATCCAACGGAAGCTTATTTGTGAGATTGTATTCCGGGAATCGAATCCGCGACCTACGATCGCAAGTTTCAGCCCTTCACTGCTGGACTACTACTGCTTTGCCTGCATTATACTTTCATATAACATCTATTTATTATCATTTTTATTAATTTCAGAAAATTATTAAATAATTATTCTAAAAATAAAAGGATGTTTTTTATATGAAATATTTTTCAAATAATAATAAATCTTGGTGATGAATTATTCTAGATATTGCGCAAGTGATCACAAAATAATCGTGCAAATTTGCTGTGAGCTCTTCTCGATTCACGACACTTTTGGAACCCTCGAAGCTTTCAGTTGAAGTACACCATTCCAAGGATTCTCAATTTGATTCTAATTTCCATTAAATCGGGCTCTCCTAGCGTTTTTTCTTAGGAGATGTACAAGTGGTCACTATGAATAATCCCACGTGGATAACGATATGAATAAATAAATGAATAATTAGTGGAGTTCCTAGCGTGGTGATCACCACTGCTACAATAACACGTCGTCAATTAGTGTATATAACATAACATTATTATTTTTGGCATTCAATGCGAGCTTTGATGTAACTAATTCGTTCTAACCGCGCCCATCAAATCAACATTCAATAGTCAATCATGCTATAATTTGTACTTGTATCAAAGGCCTAATTAGAAATGATGTATGTTTAATATTATGATTATTAAATAAATACGAAATTCAATGTGAAAGTTACACGAGGAACTGACGAGAAACCTGTATAACTAATTATTTACAAGGTGCATAGACGATGCTGTTGATGGTGAAGCTTATGCAGGCAGTTTCTTGGTCTAAGATATCTTATGGAACGTAATTTTATATGCGTACACCGAAACTCATAAAGGATTTATTAGCTTTTTGAAGATATTATTTAGGTGTTACTAGTTTATTTTTATTTCTTGTAATTATGTCTGTCACTTTTTTTCGTATTACATTTTAAATTATGGCACATAAATAATATGTTATCAAAAATGTATTGTAAAACATCTCTCAGGGAATCTCTAGCTTTCAAATTGTACCAAACGTTGATTGATAGCATTTTGCTATATATCTCACCCGTTCAATGCTTTTACTTATAACTATGATTAGTTATATATTTATATATATACACATATATATATATATACACACACATATGTATATGTATATATATATATATATATATATATGTGCGCGTGTGTGTGTGTGTACTAGTTTCAATTGAATTGGACACTCTTCGCATTTTTAATGTACAAGTTACTGAATATTGCAACTTAAAACTTAATTTGTTAAGTTAATGCTAATTCATCACCGAACGGAAGAACTTGCTTATTATATATGTTACAGTGCGTAGCAAAATGTTTAGAAGCTATCTAACTTGAGACAATGCCTTGCGCAGGTAAAGGCGTTTTGTTGTTTAGACTAAAGGTATATCGAACAGAATAGGTTGCGGCGGCTTGCGTAATATTTCTCCTGTTTCTAATAAGGAACTGTATCATTAACACGTTCATACTATGCGGTTTATCGTACAAATCATGACATCACTGTTTTCAAATTTACGATTTTTTTTTTCAATTAATACAGAATACTAGTTTAATTTATATAAGAGGCAGGAACGAGAGATAAGGTTGTATAATATCTCTAAAACCATGAATGATGAAGCCTGTTAAGAGAGCATATTATTTATTTAAAATATTTTTTAATCATTCTATATATGACGGCAAAATTAATACGGAAGGGATTCTTCAATGAAAGTAGGCTAAAACCAGTTGATAGTATAAAACAAAAAATAAAATTAAAAAAAGGAAAATCAAATTGAAAGAGACAATAATCACATGAAAGCACCTTGTATATATTTATATATACTTATACCTACAAATTAAAATAATTATATGTAAATTTATTATAATGGGTATATTTACATAACTACGTATACTATTTATATAAAAATAATAAATAACAAAATCTAATTATGGTGATGATTCCGTCAGCTTGTCAAGCGACAGCTGTCGAACCTTCGCTTTGAGCGCGTTCCAGAGAAGAATAGGTTGTATTGTGAAGGAGTGAATAGAGTAGGTACTATGGGAGAGAGATCTAAGTAGACGATTGCACGAGGAAGTGTGAGCGAAGTGAATATAAGCACATTTATAGATCAGTATCGTATTTTTACTTGTCAAGTAATTCATTGTCATATAAAGCATCCTTAGCTCGGTATCACTGAGCCAACGAAATAAGGTATGCAATAATATTTATTTTGTTTGGCGAATACAACACGGGCACGAAATATAAAACAAACTAGATAATCCTACTCGGCTAGCAGCATACGGTAAACTATGAAGCCTTTTCATAGCTACTACCCTTATATCTAATGTCTGCGATCAATGTTTGCCTGGATAAATTTACATCAAGCTGTGAGCTTCGCTGTCATTCATAGCAGAGGGATATGTTCGATATTTCTTTATGACAACGAATCAGAAATGAGGATATCCGTAGACGAACCAAAAAAGGATATAGCCTATAGTAAAGTATATATGCAAGCTGTAATTCAATCTTCAGTAATTAAAAAGTATATTGTATAGAAGCATTAGTTGAGTTTGACTCTGTGTTTGGCACTAATCGGTGTAACATAACTCCTGAAGATGCCCCGTGGAGGGGTGAAACACGTGTTGAGTAATTTAGTGGTGGCGGTTGTGTGATTCGCATTGTTCGCCGCATACGCATTTATCAGCGGGCTGGCGGGCGGTGCATGTCATTGCACGACTACCACTGCATGTGCGGAAGTGGCTAAATATTGGTCCTTTTCTTAATTAGTAGAGTTGTTTCAATTTTTGTTTACGTAGGCACAAGTCGATAAGAGGAAACTAGGTCATAGCGGCTCCAGAGACAATGCTGCTGCAGATCAACTGGCCCAGAATCTCTCACCGCACTACCAAAGTGTGAGGCCAGATTCCTCTTATCGGAGCGTATTAGGAGTTCACACTTAAGCAAAAGACGAGCCATTAGAAGTGCCGCCGAGCAGAAGAGGCAATGCCCACCATAAGCTGCCGACTCTCCAACACCCTACTCCCGCTATCGCGACCCCGACTGCGCCTAGTGGTAGTGATGTTAGCTGGTCATGATATATTTTAACAAAGATATATTTACATTAGGCGTTACAAACAATCCTTTGTGGAGGGCGTGCTTGGAAGAGGATGGCTGCTACGGTGGTAGCACCCTACAGGAATACCTGAGGTGTCTTCCTAAGATTACCGGTGATATCAAAAGTATACCGGGAGTTTTTGAGGAGTTGGTTTGTCATGAGAAAGGTAACCTAAACTTCACTTGCCTCTGCAGGCTGCTTTGTTGCAGAAGCCTGCAGAGACAAGGCAAGATAAGGAAGAGAAGTCTGGTCAGAAAGGAAGCCGCAGTTTCGTGGGACGTTAGAATACTGCTATGCCTTCCTAGAACCCGATGGAACAGGTGCCGGTCTTAAAAATTCATGGTATGCGGTTGTTATAAAGCCGGGTAAGTACTGTTATAATAATACTATACGTTCAAATAATAATTATAGCTTACCCATGGGTTTTCATATCGCGTACAGTTAAAATGTACCCTATTCATGTAATTTAAAATTACTAGTGACCTGGGAATTTATATTACAGTTTTTGTTACAAATTAAACATGAAACTCATACAATAATATACCGAAATGTTTATACTAAATGTGTTCTTTTTTCGGATGCGACCCTGTTTACAGGAACGTATACATTTTCATACGTTTATAAGGATAAAGGATGTGCTCATATTTCACCTAATGGCATGTTTTTAACATGACGACGTGGGCGCGTGTTACAATGATGGTTCATGTGTACATTCAAATTGAAATATATTTCTACTATATAATATTACACGTGACGAAAACCGCGTGATTCTAGAATTTATCTTCTGCGATAAGGTAGTAACGTCATAGTGATTCTATCAGGTTCGGTTATAAGTAAAAGGTTCTGTTGGAATACACCAGGTCAAAAACTTATGGCAGTATAAAATCTGCAGGGAGAGATAGTTATCAATAACCAATCTTCTCTTCTTTCTTTCAATCCTTCTTTTTTTTCAATCTTATTAGTGAGCAGTACAATTAGTGCACAAACTGTGAATTATATCGAAAGTCTCGGTCTTCTGCCCCTGGACTACCATTGCTCATTCATACACTCTCTGCGCTTTGCTACGCCGTCAACCAAAACATTTGAAAAGAAAACATGACCAAAAATCAAAATCAGCATGAACTGTCAGGAAAAAATGACACCCTAACAAAAAATTAATTGTTTCAGTAGTCATCATATGTTATTATGATATAATGATGATATTATATGTAAAAGCGTTTTTCAATCTCTCTCTCTCTCTCTCTCTCTCTCTCTATATATATATATATATATATATATATATATATAATCTCCAAGATGGGGCAGAGGGCGTACCACAGTACGCTGCCATCTCGAGCAGTCTTGAGCCACGCGACATGACTTGGAGCTGTCGCGAGATATCTTTGGTGACCTTCCACGTCTCGCAACCATATGACAATACGGTTTTCACGTTGTACCGGAATATTTTGAGCTTAACTCTCCTAATCAGTTTCCGTGATTGCCATACAGAACGGAGCCTTGCAAAGGCCTCTTGCTCAGGGTGTACAATACGTCAATTGACAGCAAATGAGCCGTCTTTGTGATATATTCTTCCGTAACATAATCGTTATGAATATTATACACAGTACGTGTGAAGCCAGCAAGTTTAAAAGTCACGCTTCGCTCGGTCCACTGTGTAAGTTGGAAGTCGTGCGCTGATCCACCGCTCTACGAGTATATTAAGTACCTGTCAAAGAAGCGCGAAGAATAATCGTGCGGTAAAATCTTTTCCGCAGAGTATTGATTGAAATGAAGAACCAAGAAACTTGCGATTTTTATGCTAACATTGCTACATTTAATGCCTCGCTATAGATTCTTTGTCTTTTATAAGCCGTGTTTGGTTCATTGTCAACATACGATATACATACAATAAATGTGCTGGTATAATAGTATCTAATAATAAATTGAGATATTGTTTTAAGCAAATTCGACATTTTCTTCCCATATTTGACGCTTATAACAATATCACTAAATGTTACTAAAAAATCAATCATTGATTTATTCATATCAGCCGAAAGCTGCCCACTGCAGCGCATGCGCCGCCCCCAAAGGTTAGTACAGAATATATGAATCAAATAATAAATTATAAAATCACCAGTCATTTAATTAATATGTTATAGTAATATAAATATATATTTATCTGGTACAAAGACATATTTACATATATTAAAATATGTACAATTGATCATAGCTAATGGAGGCAGAATTCAGAGCGATAAATATTAAGTAAAAATAAAATAATTATTTGTATGTGGTTGTGAGTTTATGTGTTTGTGTGTGTGTGTTTTTTGCGAAAAAAAAAGTTCCAAATGGAACTAGAACACATCCTATAAGAGCTCTCCGTGTCAGTACATGTGAGGATCAATTATCTATTCGATTAGTGCCTCTTCATGTATTATCTATAGCATTTAATATATATTAAGGATTTTATTCAGCGTTCTTATTAAACTTAAAGGCCCTAGAAGAAGAAGTATTTGTAGAAGGACTCGTATCAAGCGGCGTTTTAAACAACATAAGTTAATTCAAAATAGAATTTTTCTTTATACTGCTTATTTCGACGTGAGCAAATAATTTTTAATAAATTGAGGTGTAATCTAAAACAATATAAAACGTTTTTAAAATTAGAGAATCATTTCGATGATACGAAAAGTAAATTTAACGCGCAGTTACGAAAATTTTAACTGCGTTTCAAAATTTTAATACGCCCTGTTTATGTCCAAGGAACGCGAGGAACGTCTGAATAAGTCAGTAGGGTGAGGCGTGGGTTTTATTCGGACTCTGTTACGACGATTGTTTGCTGTGAAGAAACGAATGAATTACATTTTAGAGAAAATGTAATCTAAACATTGGTACATGTGGCACTAAATGTTTAAAATATTAGGTTTTTTTTTTAAAACAAAATTACGATTTAAGCTTATTCAATGCTTGCTTACTGCGTAGACACTCATATCTTGGCTCAACTTCTAACAGATTGGTCTCTTCTGAAAAACTTCTCATGACGAAGTTACTATTATAAATGATAAAAAAATTTAAATATTAATATGTTAAGTATACCATTAATCATTTAAACACAAAGACACACATCATTATCACCTTATTGACTGCCGATACCACTGCAAGCCTTCACCAATATCGCAACGATGACAAATCTTACGCTGCCTGTATTCTGTGCCTCCCTGCTATCTTGTCTAGTAGATGGCTCATTTAGTGGCAGCCTACTCATAGTGTTACGGGCTCGTATTGGCCACTCGAAAACCATTCGGTGCTCCGCTAACTGCCATTTCAGACAACTAATTCTGTGAACTACGAGACCTTGTTTCTTCTGTGGATCTCCTCGTTTCTGATTCATTCACGCAGCGAAATTGGGATCATAGCTCTCTACTCTAAGTGCTCGTTGGGTTACCTTAGGTCTTCTTATAAGATCCATCGTAAGGACCCTAACTTTGTCCATAGTGGCAGCTTACCCAAGCAACTAGACGAGAAATCTTCAGCAACAATGCCCGTTGTATGAGCGATTTGCCCTGTCTACTGCCATTTTAGACGAGCAATTCTTTGAGCTATCTCAGTGAGCTTAATTCGTACATGCATCCTCTAATTTGTCGTTAAATCATGTTTTATAAAAGAACGTAAATATTTTTTTTTCGCTTTCATAAATAATATTACGATTCAATTGAAGCAATAGCAGACGGCTTATAAAGATAGGTATTTTCGGAACAAATAAACGTCGCAATGTAACACAACGGTAATTTGTTTAGTGTCAGAACAAGTTACGGTGTAAATTTGTCAAAAATGATTTGATCGATGTATTTCATAATTGTACTGGACAGTCTATTGTTAATATTACTTTTACGACACAAGTGTCAGTAATTACATAACTATAAATAAAGTATATTCGTTCTTCGTGACTCTGTTTGGCACTAATCGGTGTAATATGTGTTGAGTGATTTGACGGTGGCGGTTGTGTGATTCGCGTTGTTTGCCGCATGCGCATTTATCAGCGGGCTGGTGGGCGGTGCACTTTATTGCACGACTACCACTGCATGCGCGGAAGTGGCTAAATATTGGACTTTTTCTTACTTAGGATGGACTTCCGCAAGGTAACGCCTGATTCCATTAACTATATTCGTTGTTTTAATGTAGCAAACAGAAGACATAAAAATGTATATACATATATGTGTGTGTCGAACAAATAGAACTGTAACGCTGTTATCGTGGACGGCGCCGCTTACATGGTTGTATAGGAATTTTCAATCCCTGAAACCGATGAAGCAGTAAAATAAGACAAGGCTAAGAGCAATAACAATCGTACATAGACTCGGAATAAATAAAACAAATATTTGCTTGTGATACGTTGACAGGTTCAGTGCCGCCACTCGCGATATTTTTGCTGCTAACTTTTTAAAAAAAGAACTAAACTTGAAAGTATCTAGAATCAAACTAAGGTCCATGACAATCATTAAGAAAAGGACTAGTATATAGCTACTTCCGCTATGTAGCAGTAGTAGTGCACTTTATTGCACGACTACTGCTACATAGCGGAAGTAGCTATATACTAGTCCTTTATTACTTAGGATGGACTTCTGCAAAGTAACGCTTGAATTTATTAGATAATGACAATTATGTCCTTATTAATAATTTTATATCTGAATAGAATGCAAAATAAAATTTGACTGGTTCAGTAGTTATAAAAAGTAATAATAATTAATTGCTTTTTTTAATTTGCTGTTGTTAATAAACTAGGTGGATATAAAATTATTACGGATTCTGATGAAATTAAAACAGATGACCTTGTGAAGGTCATCTATGGGGAATCTACGGGAGGCCTGTGTGCAACCGTGGACTTCCTGAAGCTAGAATGATGATGAAAATGATGTAATTAAGGTAATATCAATTACAGTTATATAGTATGAAGACATGATAAGAATAAAGTAACTTGAAATATCAATAGATAACGCTACGTGTAGAGTTATTAAAGTCAAGGATATGTTTTTATCATGTCTGCCGATGGCATATGCCTCTTCCAAAGATCTTGTGCTACAATAGTCTCGCAACTTCCCATGACCTGGACTATATTGTTGGTTCACCTAACATGGAGCTCACGCCGCATCTACCGTGCTTGAACTTTTTCTTTTTATAGATTGCTATAATTTCAATATGTAATGTAATTATAATAACATAACGAAAATTATTTGTTATATGTCAAGATCAAGAGCATTTATAATGTGTACGCACAGCGAAGTTCGACATAAAAACCGCCTAGTCTAAGCACGAGATGCGAAGTAAAGTTTAAATTGAACAGTGAGCCGCGGAAATGAGCTGGTGGGAGTTTTGAGAGCCCGCCAGCTACGCCCCGAACTCGTGCGACCGGACTTGCTTGAACTCAAAGATAAGCACAACTTATTCCGATCAGGAAATACCATCTCTGCTCCCCGGATTTGCTTGCGACCGACATTTGAGAAATATTCACTTATAGCTTAAGTTCATTTTATACATCATAATTTTTATACAAATACATTAGGGGAGCGATAAGTAAAGTCGCTTTCTTAAGTTAAATTCACTTGACTACATTATTAACAATCTTTTGCCATCTAGTATACAAATTAATGTCGGCGCGGTATAAATCAATCGATTTTTCTGTAAAATATGTCGACAGAAACCACAACATTTTCCGGCCACCCTAATATATATATGCTTTAAAGTACCTAAAACAACTTTCTGAAATTCACTTAAAAACTTACTAACTCTTAATGAGCGAAGGCGGTTTGATAATCTAGTCTATCTTTTGCCTTTTGGGAAAATACGGTCGATTGTCTCTAGCTTCAAGTTGGTTTGGGAACTCGCGCACATGCCAGCCTCTATAAATCCTACGTCACTGAATATTAACTGTGTTACCTCAAATTATCGCTGCAATTCATTACTTATTCCCTGAAAGCAGTTCGTTCCTGAAATAAATTGCTCGTGGATTATGTGGTATAGTTTTTGCACCGTGATTTAAAAAGATTGAATGACGCATTCTTTCTACGAGTTGAATTTACTAATTATGTATTTGTAATCCATTCATATATCAAATTATATAACCAACGGTAACCAACCTTTTTAATCCACGGACCATTTTAAATTTTAAAATTTTTTGACGGGTCGCATATATGTAATACTTATTAATAACTTACAAAATATTATTTATAATAAACATTTGAATAAGAAAATATACAAACTTTACTGCAAAATATAAATAAACAACATAAGAGCGAAAAATAGAATGTACTAGAAAATTTTATTGATAAAATTGGCAACAATTTTTTGAAACAAACGTATATATACTAAGTACGTAGCTTTCTACCCGTGTATCACTCGGTTTTGATTGATGGTTATTATCAATTAATTATTACAGTTTATCATGTACCACCGGTTTGTTATAATTAATTTTGTAACAATTTATTGATGACAGAAAATCGATAAAATAAATCAATTTTAAAAATACTTGTCGGCCCGCATGTATATCGAGCCGAATGTTGGTCATCCCTGGATAATGTAATTAAAAAGTTTGTCATTTATGTGCTTATTCTTCTCTGTTATTATAAACGTTATGTGATATAATATCTGTACCAGAATTTTTTTTCACAGAGGTCGCTGCATTGTGTCACAAAAATATCCATAGATTTGTTCGTGAATATAAAATGCTATATTCTTTAATTTAAATATGCACTTATTTAAATAGGCACTAAATCAGGAAAAGATAATATAAATTTACCTTAGTTTCGTATGACATTGTCCAAAATGAAATTAATAAAATAGAAAAAAGCTATATTTAACGACTGGCTAAATTATAATAAATAACACACAAAAATTAATATAAAAAATTACTTACAAAATCGAAATGTTATACTTATATTATGGTGATATCTATACAAATAAATAAAATCAAAGTATATATTTGTAATATTAAAACAACCATTTTTTACTATATGCATATGAATATATACGATACATATGCTATTTTATTTTTAGTTTTTGTCTGTCAATCTGTTTGTTCCGCCTAATATGGACTGTTTTTGACGAGACTTATACTGACAGGAAGCTGATGTAATAAGGAGTAACTTAGGCTACTTATATTCTAGAAAAATTTTGAATAAAAATTATTATTTGGTTATTAATTTTCACATGTGCGCAGAGTCGCAGGAACAGCTTGTTATAGATAAAATAATATTTCAAAAGCGATACTCCGTCGATTACAGCACCGGGGCAATTTGTCATCAGGCTTTATGTATTTTGCGCAGTTTTAACGAACGCACGTCGAAGTCTATCAATAACTTAATTGCAATACGCAGCATTGGAACATATTTTCCATTGCTTGTGTGTGCTCTATTGAAACACATAATTCTATTTATGCATTCCATTTCAATAGTTGAATAGTTTCAAAGAGATCTATTTGAAAAATAACGAGCAGTGGTAGAGGACTCAAACTTGCGATCGTAGGTCGCGGGTTCGATTTCCGGGAAACAATCTTACATTATTCGCATTTCGTATGTTCATTATATAGGATTGCCATTGCTAACAAATAAATCTCCAAAGGATGGACAGCGGTGTCCTCTACATACGATAATACTGCGATTGGCGATCGCTAAACCGCCTGCCAAGTGTGGCGATTATGGTATATCCCTCCATAGATTTTTTTAGGAGAGCCCTATGCAGTGGGCGTCTATGTGCTGAAACGTGGAAGCATACTTTTTAGTTTATACAGGGTGACACATTGTTAGAAAAATACAAAGCTTATATCTTGCAGCGCACGTCTTTCGGCTGAAAAGAGGAAGAAATATACGTTCACACCTTTAAGGCTTTTTCTACCTATCTATAACAGCGGAATATATATATATATATAATATCATAGCGGAAGTAGCTACATATTAGTCCCTTTCTTAGTTAGGATGGACTTCCGCGAGGTAATGCCTGAATCTATCAGACACACTATATATATTTTTATATATAAATTAATCTCTAATAATTTGATAAGTCCATAATTAAATGACTGTAGTTATGTTTTGAAAAGATTTTTATGAAAAATTAATTCAAAAACCGCGCAAAGACTTTAATAATTTCGAAAAATATAATGACTATTGAAATTTTAAAGAGAATATCTATCTATAGTTTATTACCTGTCGATAAATATTAATGAATCACAAATATATTTTAACGTTTATTCAATAAATGCACGCGATCACGTGTTACTGTGTATTCATTCATTTTTAATATAATGGGACCATATATAAAATTATATTATTTTATGTTTTTATAAATTGTTTGCCTTTTTAATTATTGTTTATAGGCAAAGTATTTGACTATTTGCACCCATGATGCTAAGCAATGACGAGGTCAATGCTACACACTTAGAAGGTACACGATTACTTTTGAAGTAAAAACTCCAAAGCCTCTAACCGTACAGCGGGACCGTGTAAAGAGGTATCAAAACGAACATTTAAAATTGAAATTATACTTTCAAGCGACAAAGTTCCATCACAAGAGGCGCTTCGCATTAAAGCTATTTAAACAGAACTTAGTCACATGTACCGTTTAAGCTTACGTAATGTTTTAATAATTAAGGCTCATGAATATTGAAAGCGGGGCCGAGGGGCGTGCGAAAGTGCGCTAAGTGGCACGCGTTTCGCCTCTGTCTGCTCATTTGGACATGTTTGAACATCTCTAAAGCGCGTGCGAAATGAAAATGAAGGCATTTACTATCCTCAAATCACTTACGAAATATTATTACCAAATGTTAAATTATTTGTGACGGTCTATACCCGGCGGTAGTGTACGCGGTTATTAGAAATAGGTACAAGAGCTTTAAAGTGGTGAATGTATTCAGACAGCTGCTGGAAGCTTTTAGTTCTGGAGTGAAGACCAGGTGGATAGGCGGCTTTGTTAAAGTTGGTGGAATGTTTATGTTCAGCAGTTAATGTCTAAACGATAAAATGATAATTCCATACGGAACATCTAGACGGTTAACTTCACACAATGTTTAATTTTATTTATGATAGGGCACAACTCCTTTCTACTGTTATTTTTAAGGGAAAAAAAATAGTAATCAAAACAATCGTCAAAAAAGACAAGCCTCTCCGAGTTTGTTTATAGTTCTTCACAGCAGGTGTCGCGTTACGAACTAACTTAAACTTAATGTTATAATTATAAATTATTGTAATTGTATTATATAATTAAGCTATTTATCTTTATTTTTATATAGGCGAAGCATTTGAACTCTAGTTCCACACTTTAGATGGTCGTACTATAAAAGTGTTAGTGAAACGCTTAGTGCAGGAGAAATGAATTTTAACTGTGTATGGATGTAGGGAATCCGTGCGATGTCCGATGGGAGGAAGTAACTCATATAATTTCGACTTACACCGTGTCAAAATTATTTCATCTACGCGTATTATTTTTTGTTTGAATATCGTAATAAAATGAAAAGGAAAATAGCCGATTTGAATTTTTAGTTCCGATTGTACTCCGCCGTAGGATTCTCTTTTCTTTCTCTATTGCACTGTACCAAGTAACCACTTCAGTACCATGGTTACTAGTTTGTGTACAAGAGTTATTATTTTATTTAGTTGTTTGTCCAGGGCGATATTTTGTTTAAAAACACTTACCAATAGATATCTAATGGATTCAGGCGTTACTTTGCGGAAGTCCATCCTAAGTAAGAAAAGGACTAATATTTTATATAGCTACTAAAGTACATGCTGCATAGTAGCTATATATTAGTCCTTTTCTTACTTACTTTCCAATAAAAACGGGAGTACGTTCACGGCACGAAAGCACAGTGATCCGTTTGTATATCGCCCGGATGAGTTGTTGAGACAAATTAAGAATTAGATAGTTAAATGAAGTTTCAGTACAGAAAGGTGTTAAATAATATTTAATATTTAAAATAATATATCATCTGGGAATCCCTTCCCAGATGATATATTATTTTAAATATTGTAATCCCTTACAACCATTATCGATTTGACTTTGACTTTAACTTTAACTCTGTGTTTGGCACTAATCGGTGTATCATAACTCCTAAAGATGCCCCGTGGAGGGGTGAAACACGTGTTGAGTAATTTAGCGGTGGCGGTTGTGTGATTCGCATTGTTTGCCGCATACGCATTTATCAGCGTGCTGGCGGGCGGTGCATTTTATTGCACGACTACCACTGCATGTGCGGAAGTGACTAAATATTGGCCCTTTTCTTACTTAGGATGGACTTCCGCTAGGTAACGCCTGATTCCATTAAATACTTTAACTTTTGTACCTTTACTTTGCAACTATCATTCAAAGTAGGTCAAAGAGAAATCTACAATTTTTTAAAATTCATAAACTCTGTCAAAAAATTATATAAAGCTAATAGTAGAGGTACGTGTTCAACTCGACGAAAGTTTAATGCGCGTTAACCTGAGCTCTGCAGGATTTAATGACGAAAAGTTCTGTAACCATTAGAGCTTTGAATATTATTCAAATGAGAGGCCAGCGTACGTGTGCCATTCAAAGGCCGAAATTATAATAGTGCATACGAAAGAAAAAAAAAGTTTAATACCTGCTGTTTTATGCTTGCGATTGTAAATTATTTTTGAAAATGCATTTTAAAGTAAGTAGTAAAGTTTTAATGCTTTTACATCTATTATCATTAAAACTACAATTTACAGTAACAGTAGTAACAGTACAGTAAATATTTTTATTCCATTTTTAATACTCTTATAGGCCAACTAGCATAGTTTCCACTAGACAACTTATCACTTCCATTATTATCGAACGAGTGACTGAGCTCCCGACTCAATAATCAAAACGCTATTTCAATCCCACCACTCTCAATCCTTTTATCAGAAGTTGTCACAATAGAATGACGGAGTCCGAGTAATGTTGCCATTTAAGAAATATAAAACTACCTTTTACAAACCTTTTATACTTGGTATAAAAAAGTAATTTTGTTAAAAAAATAAGATTTAAGAACAATTATCACAGAAAAAAATTGCATTTTTTTTAAAAAGTTTTAAATATTTAAGTATTAAACATGACAATTCTATTTCATTATTCACGGCTATTTAAAGTTTTAATACTGCTATAGATCCAGTTGGCTCTATACGTGCAGTAGAGAAAGTAATTTACTCCACATGCTGCTCGTCTGTGGAATGAGTCAGCTTTGTCGATTAAAGCTAAATCTCTTTGGACTTTTAAAAGGCTTGTAAAGCTGCATTATATGTCACTGTCTTAGATAATGAAAGAGAAAAAAAGTGGAGGGTATTTTTCTTTTTCACAGTCTATAACAATTTTGGAGAATCTTTTAATTTTGTAAGGTGTTATAATTATAATTGTTGACTACTAAAACTGCGTCTAAATTTGTTTTTAATCGCTTCATAGTTTTAGGCCATAGACACCCACTGCAAGTCTTAGGCCTCATCCAAAGATAACCATGGGGGGATGTACCATAACTGCCATGTTGGGTGGGCAGTTGACCATCGCAGTGACATTATGGAAAGCAAAGCACGCTGCTGCTAAATCTCTGGAAATTTATTTTTGAGCAGTAGCAATCATTTATAATTAATGCACAAAGTTAAAACTATATAAGGTTGTATCCCGGGCATCAAACCCGTGATCTAAGACCGCAAGCCACAGTGCTCTACCGCTGGGCCACCACTACTCGCACAATGTACATATATACCTTAATCTAATTAAAAAAGTTAATAGGCACTTAATATGCTATTATCATGAATACTTTCTCAAACATTTTGTTAGACGCATAATAAAGGATCATGGGAAACATGTAATGTATTTATATTAATACAGACTTGGTTATGCTATTTAAAACCAATGTGTGTGTGTGTGTATATATATATATAAATATATATATAGTCGAGGGATAAAAAGTTCATCATACCCGCTGCGCTTCTATGTTGTATTTGCAGACATTAACTGTGTTCAGATAGAGAAAGATATTGTACGGGGCAGTAGTATGACACTGAAAGAGAATGAGGTGTAAAAAAAAACGCATGCTAGCCAACCTAAAGTCCATCGCATACGATCTTGGGCCATAGTGAGCGAGAACCGGTCTGTTTTCAACGACTTTATTTTACTACTGTGGTCAAAAAGTAAAGTAAAATTTTCACTTAAAACCTTCGAGAACCACGTCCAAATAATCAAAGATTTGGTGCTTGAAAATTTGGCTTAGCCTAAACCATTTAGGATTTTTTTTTTGTGTTTCAGACGCGTAGAGTCTCAATTGGTCAATGTCATACTGAATAGGTTTTTCGCGCCTATTTTTGCAAAAAAACTCGGCTTATATCTCTTTAGATGTGTGTTACTTCTGGTTATTTAGAAAAATCAAAAGTTCAAAGCGGAATACCGTTTTGACACGATTGAGAAAATAATAACCGAATCGAACGTCTAGAAGGCTATACCTGAAAAAGACTTTTCCAAATGTTTTTAAGGACTAAAAAAAATATTGGCAAAAGTATGTTTTACTGGACGGGGATTACTTTAAATGAAGTGTAATTGATTTGGGAGAATAAATAAATAATTTACATTTTATAAATAAATTCATATAACTTTTTGATTACAGTGTTATATATTTAGTTATTACTATGTAGTACATTTAGCTCCGTCTGCAAACATACACACAACATAACGTAACTCATACACATACAAACACAAACACAGATACCGTTCCGTTCGAAACAATTAAGGAATGTTTTCATTTGTGGTTCTATTTATTATCACGATAACTTTTTGTTTTTTTGTTGTATTTGAGTGTTCGTGTTTTTTGTTTTCATAAGTTAAATTACAATTATTATTTTGTGCTCTAAATAAATAAATATACACTATAATTCTAATTAAATAAGACCTCAAATACTATTGTTATCGAATAACAATGAGATTATTTAAATAGATGCTATTAACTGTTGGCCCTAGTTTAGACAAAGCGAACTGAACTAGGGCTCCATTTGTACTTTTCAGAATAGCAACGTTTAAAGACGTGATCCCAATACTATCCAATACCCGGCGCTCGCCAGATCCAATCAGCAACCAATCAGCGGGAAAGGACGCGACAGCTGAATGTTATCCTTAAATCTATTATTGGAATTCGCACAACGTTAATCCCACGAGATTCTGTTCTATTCTACGAGATAAAAATTTCTCTTATTTACCACATTAAGAAAATAAATACACTAGTTTATTGTGTTATTAACTAAGTAAATCTAAACTTGATCCACAGATTATACGCATTATACATAAATGAATATCACAGATGATAAATTAAAAAAACTCAACCATTTATCATATATTGACGCACGCAGGTATAAGAACAAAGAAGACAATAATAGCAACAAAATATAAGGTTGTCAAATATCTCCCTTCCGCCTTTTTGTCTTTTGAATTTCGCGGCTATGTACAAAGCGCTAAAGAGCTCGTATCTGGCAATACTATACATAATTTGAAAGGTCTTGACATAACCTACAAAACGACGCTATGCATGATTAGTTTGGATATTGCGTTCAACAGTTATAGACGTGTAAACATGGAGTTCACTAACGCCAAAATTCGCGCTATTTTAAAGTTTTCCTTCGTTGAAGGCAAATCCGCTAGAGAAACGTTCCGTGAGATTAATGGTGTTTTGGGGGATGGTACTCTATCACTTCGAACCGCGGAGGAATGGTTTCGACGATTCAGAGCCGACGAAAACGACACCATGGATAAGCCAGCCGGTGGAAGACCTGTGACGACAAATACCGATCAAATCATGGACTACATCGAGTTAGACCGGCATGTGGCATCTCGTGACATCGCCCAGGAGATGGGAGTTAGTCACCAAACCATTTTAAACCACCTACAGAAGGCTGGACACAAAAAAAAGCTTGATGTTTGGGTGCCGCATGATTTGACGCAAAAAAACCTTCTGGACCGAATCAATGCCTGCGATATGCTGCTGAAACGAAACGAACTCGACCTGTTCTTGAAACGGATGGTGACTGGCGACGAAAAATGGATCACATACGACAATATCAAGCGAAAACGGTCGTGGTCGAAGGCCGGTGAATCGTCCCAAACAGTGGCCAAGCCGGGATTGACGGCCAGGAAGGTTTTGCTGTGTGTTTGGTGGGATTGGAAGGGAATCATCCACTATGAGCTGCTCCCATATGGCCAGACGCTTAATTCTACCATCTACTGCGAACAACTGGACCGCTTGAAGCAGGCGATCGACCAGAAGCGTCCAGAATTGGCCAACAGGAAGGGACATAGCGCCAAGTGATTACCACCTGTTCCTGTCCATGGCGAACGCCCTTGGTGGTGTAAAGTTGAACTCAAAAGAGGTTTGTGAAAAGTGGCTGTCCGAGTTCTTCGCAAATAAGGAGGGGGGCTTCTACGAGGGAGGTATTATGAAGTTGCCGTCTAGATGGAAACAGATTATCTAACAAAACGGCGCATATTTGAACTAAATCCGATCACTGTAACACTTTTTATAAAGCATTGAATAAAGAGCAAAAAAGCGGAAGGGAGATATTTGACAACCTGTTATAAAACATATACAGAATATTTGTTAAAGCATAAACCTATTTTGTACCGGACTTCCAATGCTATTTTTTGTATCAGCGTGGAAATTTTCAGGATGGACATAGGACTCTTTGACCTCTGGGGGAAAGACAGAGTTATGTAGGATTCATACCCACTAAAACAGCCTCGTCTGCAGTACCTTAGAAGGAGCTAGATCTCCTACGGAACTCCCAGCTGTCCCCCAGTTCTGTACTAAGACACATACTAGGAGGAAGCAGTGCCTCAACCGATATCCTCGCTATACTGCAGAAATATGAGACCACTTGGCGCTGCTGGTTTTCTCTGGTTGGCATTGAGTGGACTTTGAAGACCCTCCAGGCCTGCAAACCCTTTTAGTCGTCTCTTACTACGGGTGGAGAATACCTTAACACTATTCTAGTGAATCTGCGCTTAGTTAAGATAGCGAAGTTCGATGGCTCCCGGAGTTGCCATCGCTCGGATAGAATAATACAATTTTAACGGATTGGAAGGCCGCCGAGATCTTAGATCGCTTCGGCAGACGCTCAATGGAATGACTAGTAGTAGCTCCACTAGTGGACTTTAGTTTGAGTCCTGACTCGATGAACGCACAAATAAATAGAATTAGTTGGTTTATGTCAGCCGATAGATGCCTCATGCAAGACCTAAGCCTCACTCAAAGATCACTACAATGACCAGTCTTGCGCTGCTCACATTTAGCGACATCCCGTAATTGTAACTCTGTCGTTGGTCTACCTAGCGAGGGGCCTACCCACGCTGCGTACACTAGCTTGTGGTTGCCACTCGGGAACCTTGCGGCCCCAGCGTTCGTCAGCTACATGAGCGCTTTGCCAACTGCCAGCTGCCACTAGACGAGAGATCCTTCTAGCACCCTCAGTGATTTTGCTTCTTCTGCGGATCTCCACATTTCTGATTCGAGCTCCTAGCATAGCCCCCTCGTGAATAGTTTTTATTTTATTTATTTATTTAATATTCTTTATTGTACACGATAATATACAGATACAATAATATACATAAAAGTACAATGGGCAGTCTTATCACACAAGGCAATCTCTTACCGACAGCCATAGTAAGGAAAAGATAATAGTACTTATAAAGGGTAGTTCACGTGTACAAAAAAATACATATTCACAAACAAATGAACATAAATATACATAAACATACATAGGCATATATACTTAAACATACATACATACGTATATAACATATAGTGTGAAATATGATAATTTGCTGTCAGAACGATTTGGAACTAACCTATTTTTGCATACCTCCTATAACTGAGATATTTAAAAATAATTTAAAACAAATTATTTTCTTTTCATTTAATATTTCTAAAGAAAACGTCTTACCTAAATAGAAGTTTTAGCTCGTGAGAGTTTCATAAAGCCTTTAAAGAGGTGAATGTATTGCTAATTTGGTAGCAATTAATGTACTGTATACACCATATCCAATAATTAATGGTTGTGGAAATAAAACATAACGTATGATAATTCAATACAAAAAAGCGTTTAGAAATTAATATTAAAATCATTTATTATTCATTATCTATCTCCACAGACGCAGTACTGCCAGAAGTTACTGTTCTACTCTATTCCGAAAAGGTTTCAAAGTAATAGCTTTGTACATGGTGATTGAAAATAGGTGTAAAAACTTAAAAGACTTTTGCCACACGTCAAACGAGCTGTATATATACGATTTTACATCTATTACCAATCAACCTGTATATATCTAAACAATTAAAAATGAATCGCCCTATGTTTTGCCAAGAGCCAGCTTCAGAACTCGAGAATGCCTTAACGGATTCAAATAACGTTTATCATATTTTCATTAAAGCAGAAGGTTCTTATGGAAAGAAAAAATATCCATTTAAAATAGATAGAACCATTTTTTTACCTTCTATTAAAAAAAATTCAATTGAATTATGGAAAGACTTATATCTCCGATATGCCTTCATCACTTCGTCGTAAACCGACAAAAGAATAAGTTCAACCGCTGAGTGAGGCCTTATTCCAGCCGTAGCTGGTGCTGGAAGAACTTATCCGGAGATTTTCAATAGGACCGGCTGGCGGCCTGCGTGTAGCATCCTCTGATGACGTTACCAAGGTTTTTAGTTCACCTTGTAGATAGATGTCTTATGCCGCACTTGCCGGGTTGTGATCCTCACTTTAAAACCTTAAGGTGCCAGTGGCCATCTGGTCTGCACGGTATGTTACCTTCTCATCGCCCCTTCAACTTACTTATCCGCGAGGCTATGTTGGCTACTTTTGTTTGCTTAAATATCTCATCATTCCTGATAGCATAACATAGCTCCCTTCACGGCTCATTGAGCGACGATGAGCATGCTCTACCTTCAAATTTATCAAAATAACTTTTGATCATAAGAAGACAGTTGCGGCAGTGATTAAAAGAGAACAAATAAAGAACCTGTTTTTAAATTCGTTCAAGCAACGCTGAAAGCGTAACTTGTATGTCCTGGCTGCGGAATCTGCGACAAGCGGGCAGAGGAACGTTCGACAAGAATTCGTTCCGCAATTTGAGGATTCTGTTGCACGGCGCTCTAAAATGTTTCGTCAGAAATTTTATCTGAAACAATTGTTTAAATTCTTGCCGGGGAATTTGTTTAAGTGGCCTTTTGCAAAAAATCTGTGATATTCCATTTGTAATGGAGGAGAGAAAATTTAAATAGGTCTATTAAATAGTACTAAAAGCCTCTCCAGGAGATATTAAGGCTTCCATTAAGTGAATTGTTCAACATCAGCACTTAAGGACGTCGGAGCTCACCAACATACAGGTCTACTGTGAACAGTCACCCCGTAACGGCGAGCACAACGACACATAGCTACACGTGTATGTTTCTTTTTTAATTTTTGGAACAAAGCATTTAAGTAATTACAAAAAAATAAATGAAAACTTATAACTATATAGAATCTCTGACAGAAAAGTTTCATCATCATATCATCATAATATCAGCCGATAGAAGCGCAATAATCACCACGTTATTGCGCTACCCACATCCAGGAATTTCCTCCGCGACTTTCACTATGTTGGTGCACAAGAGGGGGAGCCCAACCAAGCCCTAAAAGAAAATTTTAGCAATAAAATTATAACGCTGCATAGTCGACATATATGTATATGATAATATAGTCTTTGCGCATACGTATATTAATATATTTAAGAATAATATTGACGTACATAAGGTCAGCGGTACATTAACTTAAACCTTTCTCTAGGTTTAAGAAAATAAGTATCGCTTTTGTTGGTCAATATGCTCGTTATTACAAAAGACTTCTATATAATATCTTTAATTTATTGCGCTATAAAACTTAATTGGGTTACTAAAGTAAAGTTTTTTACGAATAAAATTTATAATTCTATTAAGAATATTGTAAAAATGACCACAAAAATGCTTGTCCGAAATTACTAATACAACACGTATTAAATTCTGTATTAGATCATACTTTCAATTAGGTAATATAGTAGAACGCAGTGGCCAGAACATGGGCTTTGAAAAAAGCCCACAAACATTCCTACCTATAAAATATGTATATGCTAAGCGCCCCCTACGCCCTGCCCCCTTGAACCTTCGCAAGCAAGTAACTTCGGCGGCGGTGTTTGTCTTGTCCAAAAAAAACTTCTTTATGGAGACACAGCGGTATTAAAGTTTCGTTTTAATTGATATTCTGTATGAATGCAAAGGTTATGCTCAATTGCAGGAGCTGGCATAATAAACATCACTATACAAATGGATTATGTAAAAGGCAACGCAAAGGAGAAACTCTTAAATGACAAGAAATTATACAAAATATAACATTCTCTTAGTATCTCTATTTATCATTAAAAAATTGTATTCATACACACTTTCATTCTTCTCCTCTAATCTTTCTTCTAGTCTTTTATTTAATACAGGTTTTGTTTGTTTCGGCGCATGTAAAAAAAGATTGCTATCAAAATTAACATATGTCGTAGGACAGATTGTTTCATATAGCATAAACATAAGGCTCTAATTATAATTTTATAAAAAGATTATACAGTACAACGCCGTAAAATTGACATGATCACTGTAATTATCCGATGTCCGAAACGATACGTTACAATGTACACTTGCCCCACAATTACACGATTTGTCACAAAAATAAAAAGTACATATTCCCCGAACCCATATCGTACGCTGCGATAGTACGCGACACTTCCTAAGCTATTAGGGATCTGTTCACACAAAACGCCGCCGGGCCCCGCGATCCGGAAGCGGGATTAACGGGGCACAAAAGAATAAGGAAAATTTACGATTGGGGTCGATCGAACGCCGGCCAATTTCGTTGGATTATTGACCAGCGTTCTATATCACTAGGAGTCGGCGGTCTCAGCAAATAAGAGCGCCCCACAGGAAAATACTGCTTCAAAATTTAAACGAACTTATTCCTTTATTAAACTCAATTGTAACAAGTAATAATGGTATGTTTACATAGACACCGAACGTAAGTAACTTGCGATTTAGCTTCGAAAGTTGTATTAGCTTATTGAACAAAGGTTCCTATTGTCATTGGAAGTTAACCATCTCCTCTATAACGACAAACTGAAGCCTGTTTGGACGTACGGCAAATAAAAATTTCCCTCTGTTAATGACGTATGAACAGCTGCATAATGACTTGACAAATGCGAACAGTGAAGCAGAAAATAGACTGCTCACACAGGGATTGACGGACAATCTCCTGCAGAGACGCCGACTGAAAATAAAAATCCATCAATATATGACACGATCATAAAAGTGTATATGACTGCAATGAGACAGTGGTCACTTATATCCTAGACCCGGTCTAATATATCTTTGATTTTGTGTCTAAATAAATATCTCGTTATGAAAAGTTTTAACGTTTGTGATTTGACTTTTATCTTCGCGTAAATGTTGCAGAGTAGTGTTCGTCAAGTGTTATTTTCTAATTATGTTTTGTGTCTAAAGATTATAATTAACCGTTAAAATATTATTTGCTTTACATTTTTTATGTAATATATTCTGTATGCCAGATATACATGCATGACAAACATTGTTTTGTAATGAATTTTAAGAGTTGACTTGTAATAATTACTTGCATAATTTTTTTAACTAGCATTCGCTTAGTACGCTCTTATTCTTAAGTTAAAACATGTGTTTATATGGTACTTGTATGTTTAAATGTACGCCTAACGTTGTATCAATGACTTTTCGAAAGTTAAGCACAACCTTTTTGAAATAATAAATAGACGTACGCAAGTGTTTACTATAAATGATATAAAACGGAAAAAATGAATAAATTTTACCCTTTTTCGACGTTTTTGCTCTGGAAACGAATCTGTCTATCTTTTTGTTATATCGTTGTGCCTTTTTGCCTTTTGTTCACTCGAGCAGAAGATTAATAAAGAGCTACGCGTTGCGGTGACGTCATACAGACCGGTGACGTCACGCGCCGCGTTACCCAAAGCGGCTTTAATGAGAAACGAATATCAAGTATTTAATTGGTAATTAGCGTGTTTGCGGCAACTGTTTCCCATTATACATAATTTTAATGTTACTGTGTACCTTAATCCGTTGCAGTAAAGTTCAATTTTAATTATCAGTGAATATTTGGAGTTAATATAGGGGCGGGTATAGATATCGTTAATATCTTTGGAAGGATTATAATTTTTGTCTGAATTGGTCCCGTGCGTGTGTCCTTCCCGTTAGTAAGGCTCTAGGGGCGGGCACGGTTATGCTTACGTAACGAAGGACAGCAACCTTTTGCGTCTGAACAATTCAATATCGCAGCGCGCTGGCGCCGCGCCAGCGGGTATTGGGTCATTGGTCGCTCCCTGCGCTGCGCCGGCTAAATAATACAGGGCGGGACATTACTGTGAACAGTTCACTTTTGTTTTTTAAATAACTTTATGCAATATAACTTGATTTAGCCTCCCTGATAAGTGGAATAGATAAAAACTCATTCATAGCCCTCTGCAAAACAATTGCAAAATGTGCCATTGAAAGGAACAAAACGCAAACACAATAAATAAAAAAAAGAGATAAAAAAGGATAAAATAGAACCAAAGTCATACATAAAACTGTGATAGAGAATAATTATAGGATAAGTAATAGTAATGTAAAATAAAAATGTAATAACAAAAGAGGAAAGAATGAAAGATTGAACAGAGCAAAAGAGAAAGATGGAAGAACTGTAGCATGAAAGATAGATAATAGACCGAAAGAGACAATAAAGTACGGAAGACGAGAAAGAAAATAAAAAACTATGTGTAAAAATGAATTGCAAATAAAGTCCCTGTCCCACCATAAATAGGGGTACGAAAGGCCCCCAATAGTGGGGGTCTTTAAAAAAGAATATAACTTGATTCTAACTGTACGGAGTCACTTGTCACACGTCTAGTGCCAGTGTGGAGGTCGTACGAGATATGTTCGTGAGAAAAATGTGAGGAAAAATAAAAATATTCCATATCGAAGAGACACATCAAGTGGCCATCACAGAGTAGTGTACATTTGACGCCTTTGACGATTTTTATATTGACATCTCAGGAGCAGAGTCTTTTAATCAAAAACTTTTACTGAATTAAAGCAAAATATTCAAAAAGAAGTGGTCGTGGTTCTGGTAGCTTAAATTAATAGGCGTGTTCATGAAGGTTTTCAGTTTCCTCGCGAAGAATTTTCTGGGGAGATGAAGATCGGATCCTTTGGAAAAAGTTTTTTGTAAAGTTTTCCTGCATCTTCATTCGTTTTTTCCCCTTCGCGATGACTAGTTCGAAATCCATCGATTTTTTTACCCTCTCACGGTCTTATACAACTTCTATATACGCTCCATGTAGTGGAACTTGTAAGTAAGAAGTGAATTTGTTTGTGAGTTGATTTGAACTCTCGATCAAAGTTACTTTAACAAAATAAAATGTCAATTATTTTCATGGTAATATTTTAATTTCATAAATATTATTTATTTTTGTTAAGGTACATTAATGTTATGTTATAATAAATGGCACGCGGAAACTTATAATGCGCACACGATGAAGATTAATTATCAGTATAAATATATACTATTTCTAGTAATGGTAATTAATATATTTATAGAGCGAATAGCCAAGAAGTGAAACAACCTTATATATTTAAGAGTGTTTATGACAAGAGTGGATAGGTGTCTTCTAAATAAACATCTACCGTCGTAGATATCGACTTCGAGGTATATGACAAATGCTTCGCCTATAAAGGATTAAAAAATGAAATATAAATGTGAACAATAGAAGCAAAGGACAACAAATATTATTGTTATCAATTAAAACTCATTAACTAAATTACAAAACATACATGATATAATATAAACTGTAAATATATTACTATGTAATATCGAAGAAGCTCCGACAGGCTTTGTACAGACTTATTAGTATGTATTTCCATTATTATTCTAGAAAAATGTCCTTTGCTAGACGTACTTGGGTGCGCATGCTGTTCCATGGTATTAACTCCAGAAAGTTTGTTATGTGTTATAAGTGCTATATAGCCTGCCACTTGGAACGTGCCAAAGAAAAAATGATCGAATTAAAAAACAAATAAATGTAACATATTTTATAGTAATTTTCTTTATTGAATTAATGTTAAATAATATATTAATTTACTTGTAATTTTAGTACTAAGACTGACTGTAGAACAACTAAGTACATAAGTATTTACCGAGAGTTGGAATTTTCTGTATTTCAATTACATAAGAAAACATCTTCCACAAAGCATTAAAAAAAAGTTTTTAAAAATCGGTAGTCCTTTCCAAGCTGCGGCGTTACTAAGAGAAATAAAGATTAATTTAAAATGAAGTATGTAAACAGGATCACATCTATAATACAAAACAAAAATACAATAACAAAATTGTAATTCGTAATCCATTCATGTAATTGTTTTAAATTGTTTCAAAAGTATATATAAATACACATAGACTACCGAGCAGCGCGCTTTACACTTTACTAGTCTTGTCACGTAAATTATCAGTTTGTTGGGATAAAGTTAATGTCGCGGATTTAAAATATTTGCTGCATTAATAAAATACTTGTTTACGAAGTGTACGCTTCTTGTATATTGTTTCATATATATATAGCTTATTATATAAAAGATTTTCGGAGAAAATACATAGCTCATTTTCCATTAAAAGTCTACAGAAACAAATAGTAAACAATAAGTAATTTTCTTCCTTCTCTTTCTCTTTTCAGCCGATGTACGCTCACTGCAAGATATAGACCTCCCTCCCTGGTTCTCCGCTGCCCGTATCTACCGACTTCCCGAAATCTTAACTACGTCGATCAATTCTTCGAGCTACGTCGATGACCTTGGTTCTTCTGTGGACCTCTTCATTTCTGATTTAACCCTACAGCGATACTCCAAGTCTAGCCCTTTGCATTGTTTTCTTAGTGACCTTGAGATATCTTATGAGGTCCGTCGTAAGTGACCACGTCTCGGAATCGTATGTCGTATATATTTTAATATGTAATAATTCGAATTTAATGAACGCTTTTTTATTACATTATCATAATATATGTTGTTATTTCTGAAATCTTCATTTTTGAGATGGAGTGAACTATACGTCTACCTTTTAAAAGCCTATCCTATAACCTACCCTACCTACCTACCTACAACTAATCAAACGGTACATATTCATATACAGTTATGACGATTACAAAAGCAGTTATTAAGAAGTGTTATGGCTTCTAGTGATACTAAATTCGAAAGTTTAAGCAGTTTTACTCTATTCGTCATAGATTTCTTTATGTCGCCATATGTCGCAAATATATTGTAAACAAGCGATGCACGCTCCATTTTGTTTCGAACAGTTTACATTGCAAGTTTCAGTTCAAATAATTACGCGTTGCAGTGTAATTACTTTCACGTTCGCACGTACACGTGACAATGTAGTCGCAGCAACAATCATCGCAAGCTATGTATCGAACATAATATATGAGCCTAACAACAAAGCTACGGCGCTACGGTGCTACGAGGCGCCGTAGCGTTACGTCACGCGCACACGTAGAGCCAACGCTATGCTACGCTGCTTTCCCGCTACATTATCCACGTGAAATTCTGTTTTCACGATTACGTTTCTTTGTTCCGGAATTTTTACAATCACACTTTCATACAGAAGGTTAACATTTTTCGGATTTTTTTAAAACTGTGCAAAAAACAGTCCATATACGAGTATGTCAACTGGAAGGCACATGCCTACCCCAAAGATATATATATAGGGGATAAACCATAATCGCTATGCTCGGCTGGTGGGTTTGCGATCGCAGTGTGATATATTATTATGGTACCCAAATGCCGTTGCTGCACATTCTCTGAAAACTTATATGTAAGCAGTGGCAAACCTATATAATTAACACAGAGTGTCAACTATACAACATTATATAACGAACTCTAGCCTGCAACTTGCAAGTCTCAGTCCCCTACATCTGAGCAACAGCTACTCGTAATTACAGAAAATAAATAAATTTTTATACCGCCTTGTATTATTTACAATTTCATTTACTTTGTATTAAATTTCTTTTGCCCTTAATATAACCCGATGTAAAAGCGATACACAGTTTTACTATTATAATATAATGTTATTAAAACTTAAAAGAATGTTCGTAAAAATAACTAAAATAATCTGAGATAACCTACTCGTTGACCACGAAGGTAAAGAATTTTCCACGAAGGATTTTCAGGTCACCCTGAAAAATTGTAGCAGTCGCACTAAAGGTGTTAGTGTAGGATTTACATTACGTCATCACCACTGGCGCATCGAAAAGGGGAATTGCATTAAAATATAATTCATTGCATACATCGGGCGACCATTGTTTTCTTAGTTTTAAATCGGTTTTAGTATGGGCGAAGGTCAAATGAAGATACACACTTCTACTTCGAACTTCATATTATAACAATATGTAACTTCATATTGTAACAATATGTAACAATACGTAACTTCATATTGTAACAATATGTAACAATATGTAACTTCATATTGTAACAATACTTCCAAGACCTACTGGCACTGGGAAGAATCCCACATCAGTAACAGTTGTTATGGGTAGTGCAAAATATCCACAATTTTACCTCTAAAGCTAGGGTCCGTTTATCCAATGGAATTTGTAAATACTTAGAGAGATATAGAAACTTTGTGTAAATTTTTCCTTATATGCTAGCCAGCAACTGCCAAAAATATTATTCAAGTTACAACTTATAATTGAACATATTTTTGAACTTTTATTCAAATTTGTGCACTTCACTACCGTCGTATCATATGTAATATATTTTATATTCTTTCTTTTACACGCGCAAGCGGTACATCATCGTTATTATTTTTTTCTATTTAGTGACTCCAACTGAATATGCACTGCGAGAATGTTTATAATACTGTACAAGTTTCTGATTGGAAAAAAAAATTTCGAAGTGGGTGAGCCATGGGTCTGCCATGTGAAGCTGCTCTAACCTTGTACTAAGAAAGCCACGTGGATATCGGAATATAGTTTTTATGACTAAAGTGAATTTATAGAAAGATACACTTTTGACATTGAAAGTTGCTACCTTATCTCGTGGAGAAACAGAGGAAGATGAAAAATGTAAGTAAAAAATGTATGTAATAATTACCTAAGTAAATCAAGCAGTAGTCAAAGAGCTCCTGGTCAGTGCTCGATTCATAGCCCGCATAGCGCAAGCCGTACTTTGTAAGAGAAACGTAAAAACTGAAATAACGAACGGCCGGGATTCCTGTTACTTAATTGCGAAACGCTCTGCTACAAAGAAACGTTAATTAAAAGCCAGCGGCAACAGTTTAGCTGCCGTAAAGATGTTGCAAACGCGACTGGAATGTTCCGCGAGAACATTTGCATTGCCAACTTTGTTCTCTGCACATTGCTGATGGATAATTACTACGTGAAAGCTCAAAGAAAGTTTATACGCGATCAACAGTTTGAATCCTGTGAATCCGGCCTGTTGATGCGTCGTAGATATAGCTGGGGAAATATGTCGGAGAGACTAATTGAAATACCATATTCATATGAGCGACTCTTCGATAGCTATAGCAGAGAGCATCTTGACTAGCTTTAATAATAGTTTTTCGTTTCTTTCCATCTCAGTAATTTTCTTTTTATTTCCTTTCATTTGTCACAAAATCTTTTACTCCTTTGGCATTCTTATCATCCTTTAACCCATAGCCTTTCGGCCCTCATAGCTTTTTATCCTAGTATCATTATCACAGATTTCTCATCAATATTTACTTTATTCCTAGCTTCAATAACCTGCGTAAAAGTTTCGGTTGAAGATTATTTCAAAGAGTTCTCCATAATAATAGTTCATATCGTTAAGCACAGTTAAAATCGGGGATTTTTAAAAATAGTTGAATTGTAAAAATTAAAACGACAGCAGTTGATTCTTTAAATATCGCGTTAACAAGTTCTCCTGATCTAAGGCTCATCTTCACCATCATAATTTAACTGGTATGATGTCATCTACTATACAAAGGCCTCACCCAAAAGTTTTAAAAATGATCAGTTGGACGTTTTCCAATATTAACCAAGTTGTCTAACCACCTTGTGTAAACGTTCTTCGCTGCAATTACCTATCAGTTCAGCTACCTTAAACCGGAATGAGGAAATATATATCGAATTCTTATCGGCTAAAACATCATAAACTGTTTGCCGTCTTTTGTTAAAACGTACAGGAATGATTTCGTATTTAAAATTAATTTCTACGGGTGCCTAATATATGATATGTAATACTTTTGTCTTATAGTAGACTTAGAGCTGCCCGCCCGTTATCATAAAAACGCGAGAAAAATCAACTTACGTCTCTGCAGGGCCAGGACATACGTGTGGTGGATCACGACGAATCCAGCTGAGAATGTGGAACTCCGATTTGTTCTGTCTTTCTCCGAGCAGTCTCATTTAATGTTTGAAGTATTAATTTAATATTATCACCACTATTCGCGCGAGCTTACTCGTTTTAATATTATTGCAATATTTTATTAACACAAAGCAACGGCGGAACATAATAAAATTATTTACTTGATAAAATATTAATCATTCATATTACTAAAGGCAATATTAATTAAAATTGACGTGATATTTACTCATAGCAAGTAATTAAACGCAAATAAAACTACGTCATTACTTAAGTATACGTATGAATTGAATTAACTTAAATTGAGTGAATTTTAAATTTGTGGCAATACATAGTCTCAAAGACAAGCTTGTTGTACTGTGTACGCTTTTACTGTGTGGCAACTCCGAGGCAACACTAGAGAGTAGTGTTGCCTCGGAGTTGCCACGCAATCAATTTGAAAGGCTCATCAAACATTAACTAGTAAAACAATTCTACTTCAATGCAAAGGATTCTTTAAGAAATATTTTTGAGAAAGAGACGAATACAACAGTTACTTGAATAGGATTGACCTTCACCCCATCGGCATCCATCAACTTAAAGCTACGAGGATTTCAAACGCCTTTTGATGTCATTAGAGTCCACCACCATGTTATTAACTTTCTAGCTTTTTATCACTTCAATACCTTACAATATCATACGATTTTTATATAAATTGAACAAATAAATACTCGCAAGAATGAAGTCCTGTCAACAACTTACGATTTAAATTCTCATTGCATGTGACATTTATACCTGAAAAATGTTGCGCAAGCACCAACCCTAGCTTATAAAGATGCAAGCAATGTCCCCGATGAGCGTTGCAGGATAATTTTAGACACTGAAGGTGTAACTTACGTAGAGCTTACCCTGTATATGGTTTATGAAGGTTTTTTAAATGTTTTGTCCACGTTTGACTACAAATTTGTCTAATGAAAACCGACGATGTAGTACGCAGACTTTAGGTAACTTAATGGTGGTGTACCTTAATAATAAAATGAACATTTTTTTAATGTTTTACATACATTTAAACAATACAATTTACAAATATACGTAATATATTTACTACTCAGTGATTTGTACAAATTTGATTAATTTTTTTTACCTTACTTTGTACGTTGCATGCTTTAAATAATGATAATGTACAAGAAAAGTAATTCCTCAATCTTTTGATCTATGATCTTCCCGCCTATAAGCGTGTAGTTTGCAAAAAAAACATTCCAACCGACACTAAATCAGGACCAACTGATCTGAGCCAACTTATTTTTTAAGAACCTTGACACGGATTAGTTTATCACATTAAATCAGTTATTCCTACGACATATGTTAAGCATATATTACATTAGATATCTTGGAACATTCCTTCCTTAATTTTATCTAAAATTAAAAGTATATTATTAAATAACACATAAAAGTGTTATAGCTTTCAAGAGGTTTTAGTTGATCGAACCATATGGAACTTGGTTTGTACTCTCACTTGAAGGGTTGATATTATAATGAGATCACACATTGTTAAATTTCTTTTTAAAAGAGGAACTGCTGAGTTTTCGCCTCTTCTTAGTGGATCAGCATTCCGAACTGGTGGCAGTTTACTTGAAAATTCAAAAGTGCGTATAAATACCTACTTAAACAAAGACATTTTCAGTTTCAATTTAAAATAATAACAACCTACTTTACAGCGACTGAAGAACGCACCTAAAGAGATATGATTAGTTTATATGTAAATTAAAATACTTTCATAAGCTGATTAAATGACGTTTACTTATAACTTTGTCACTATTGAGGATTGTAAATCTTTTTGGAACTTCTGTCGCGTGTTTGCTTTATTTAATGTGGTATCGAATTTGCTCCGCCATGATCCTTCCAAAGGATCGTCATCATATAACTTGGTAATATTAACATATATATATGTATCATCGAGCGTGGTTCTGACAGTACCAGATCAGCACATGGGCTGGCTCGCGGTCGCCGTCCATCTACATTACTAGTGGGGACAGTATCACACTCCTCAGTAGTAAGAGATACGATACAAGGATGATAAATAAATACACGGTTAAAATGTAGGTATATGTATGTAAAGAAATTACCTTTTAAAGCGTGATTAGGTTGTGAAAATGACGCGCGATGTTTTCCTTAAATAGCACAGTTTTAAGCGGGAAGGCACGGGCGGTCGTGGCGCTTGCCGGCGGCGGACTGGCGGGCGGGCGGCGCGGTCTGGCGGGCCTTGGGCGGGCGGGCGGCCGGGGAGCGCCGGCCCGACACCTTGCGTATACAGCGACCGAGTTTGCCCGGTCGGTTTAGCGGACGCATGTACCAAACGTTGCCCAAACACAGCTCGGATATCGGTGAAATTCAAGCTGTGTATTTTATAACATAAGCTGATTAAATATCACTACAGTATACAGGTTGATTGCTTATATGTGTTAAGCTGAGAATTAAATGTGTAGCTCATTTCTTGTCAATTAATGTTAGTACACGCTATACTAAAATCTATGGTTTTAGAACTAATAAATAACGTATAAAAGTTGCCCAACTCCTTGTTTGGGCCCTTAAAATTTAAAATCATAATTTCCACGATCCAACGACTGCGTCGTATTTTTTAAAAATTTCCTCCATGCGTCATAGTCGCCTATTCTTCTGGTGGACTTGCAAAAAGACCTGTCAAGAACAGCTATGACATGGTTCATCCACCACGAACTCGACAGCCAATTATGAATGTACACATTTATCTGCAAATTTATTAAATGATAAAAAAGATAAAGTTCGTTTATTCAATATTGGAACTATTAACAGAACTCTTATTGATTGTCAACTATGTATTTATTATATAATCGATTTTATTTTTAACTCTACTCTGCTTCGCAAGGTGTTATAGTTTTGGAGACGAAGCAGGAAACTCCACAGCAACACACATTTTAATAAAGTGTAACACAGATTTATACATATACACTTTATCAGTTATAGCCCAAATGAAATCAAAATAATCAGGAACATCATTGCCAATGATTGTCGTTTAAATATTCGCTTATTTAACAACAAGCATTTTCTGTTAATTTATTTTAAATGTGTTTTGAATTTTGTATACAATAATATGTATATGCAATAATATTTTGCGACATTTTATCAAAAAATCTGATTCCGTTTATTACAAATGAATAGGAGACTTATTGCAGTCGAAACTGTGGTACAGTCAGTTTTTTTAATTTATTGTAATGATAGTAAATGTACAAAATATTACCATAAATATATTGTAACGCTACTATAAGATTATTGATTATTTGAATGAAGATAAGAACGTATGGCTTTGTTATATATTTGATTGATCCTACAAAAGCTTGTGTACAGCAAAATATGCTGCTGGGGTGATATGAACAGTTAACATCTGATACAATCAGGTCATCACCCTGGCCCATCACTTTAAACAAAATTATGTTTCCTGTGATGAATATTGTTGACGTGAGTAATAACCGAAATAATAAATTTAATTAGTTTCCTTCTCATTTAGATACAACTTGACTATATTACTGACTTACTCAACTCCATTAGACCTGTGAGACAAAAGCTAACATTTTTTCGGTTCTTTGAAACATTACTAGTTTTTGTCATGTGAAATGATAAACCATTTATGTAGCTGATAACAACGTCCATGAAAGCTTGTAAAAGATAAATAATTATTTCTTACTTTATTTAATACACTTTAATCTTTTATTATAGTAAACAAGCTGTTCCCCGCGACTACGTCCGTATAAAATTTAACAAAAAAATATATTTTTATTTATTTAGTTTTCTTTTTGGTTTTTATTTTAATTAGGTAAGCAGGATATGAATTTCATAATTTACATAAATTCTTACCTCACCTATAATTTGAAACATCATCATTCGTTCGCTGTTTTCGTTTCAATTCAAATCAGCATAAACTATCACAGCGATATATGAAACTCATTAGAATGACAGTAGCGCCATCTGTCGAAAATTTGTCATACCAACTCAAAAATCTTCGTGGGCTCACGCACATCTTTGCTACAGATAATTACATGACCAAAAGCATAGTTTACGATTCTATAAAGTACATACAGACAAACAACCAATATATATTCATATACATCAGGGCTTCTTAAACTATGGGTCGCGAGCCCAAATGGGGTCGGGTAGCAAAATTCTGGGGTCGAGAGATTTTAATGTCAAATGTTTATATATACCATTTTATAACATCACTAGAGTTGGTGGAATACAGTGGACATGCAGCGTCTAGACACGCGCATTTGTTGAAGGTTTTAAACTAATATAAATACAATTTTATAATCTTTTGGTGCAATTTTTAATTTTACAATTTTGTATGTTTCAAAACTAATTCTTTAACTATATATTTTCATATGTATATGTATATTGTTACCTAATAAATAAATCATGGCAATTTGTATGGGGTCGTCAAGAAACTAACAATCATATATGGGGTCGTGAATGACAAAAGTTTAAGAAGCCCTGATATACATATATATAATTCAATTAAGAGAAGTGAAAAAATAATTTCAAAAAGTTAAACAAACACAATCTTGTAAAATAATCCTATATTTTAGTACAACATACAGCATGGAAGTTATTGGCTTTAACTACCGCGTTTTGGATATATTCGGAAATGCTCGGAAAGAAAAAAAAAACTCTTGAATTTGCTGAGAGGTTTTCTCAGATGAAAATGTATTTGGAACCCTACAGCTACGTGCTTTATTGTAAAAACCAATAAAGTAAAATGTATATTTTTTCAGAAGCTTTCTAATACTTGTTCAGAGGTCCAAGAGTTTTCAAAACTGAAAAACAATTGAATATTTTCCATGTAAACTCATATTATCTCAGCAACGCATTTCTTATAAAAGCCAGCAAGCAGTTAAATAGTTTAATGCCTGACATGCATTTAGACGTTTTGTGCAAAAGTGTATAGAGATAAAAAAATTGTGTGTGATGTCTTCTTCATTCAAGTTGAACAGTATATATGTTATTCATTATGAATTTCTATTCAGTTTACTGGTTTATATAGTTACTCAATTTATTTGTTTATTATCACAACTCTTGTCAATTATTTTAAATATTTTATATAATACTATCTATGTAACCTATTTGTAATGTTTTAACTCTAGCGAGTACTGCTTACTTTAAGTGAAAACTTTTAATTGGTCTTCCGCTACTGGTGTAAATATGCTGGCTGTTAATTTTCTATAATCAACAAAAAAATATATAACTAATAAAAAAAGTATGAATATATAAATGTGCTTCATGAGAGAGCAATTTTAGAAAGGAGGTCGAGGTTACATAAAGCAATCAGCAGTTCCTCTACCTATGTAGATAGTTTTTGAGAATCTTTCCAGCCAACTCACATATACATGACTACATAAGAAAGTTATATCTGCTAGTTTTATTGTTCCATAACACATAGTTAAAAGCCGTAACGAAAAACAATTCGATGATTCCTTATACTCTAATTATTTTATTAAAACATTACTGGGCAATTTATTAATCTTTTAATAATCCAGGTCTGAAACGTAGACTTAAAGGAAAATCGAACGAGATCGTTTGGTTACGAGATGTGATGCTAGAGGAAGATGTGGCAAGATTTCGTGGACTGTCCACTAAAATATCAAAATACAAAAGATAAATTAAAAAATTAAAATAAAAAAATCACATAAAACAACTTATATACATATATTAACGGATGCTACTTGCCATAATTATATATAAAATACCGTAATATATATGTTTGACTATATCAAGAATGATTCGTAGATTACACCACCAATCACCTTTACCACATTTTGTTTGTAGTTCCACGTTTAAAAAGCATAAAAGTTACGTAACGTATCTTAATTGTAATAATACTACATATAGCGCCATCTATATACTTTTCTGCATACTAACTTTCATGTTCTTTCTCCGGTAACGTAAATTTAAACAGTTATATAAGTAAATATACTTTTTTATAAATGGTCTAGTTTATAACACGTAATTCGCAATGGTTTCTCTCCTAACTATATCATATCAATTTTAATTTTAGAAATATCTTCTGATTTAGAAATTAACTCTAAAAACTATGTTCACCTCCCCGGGTTTGATTAGTCCTAACAACATATATTTAAAATCATAGCTTATGACTGTCTCACCTAATTCTATTTAAAAAAAGACTAGACTTCTACATGACTCCATAAAGATATGAGAACTAATTAGTCAATGAACTAATGCCCCAATCTCCTTTCTTCCATCGGACATCACGATGCGCGGATTAACGACATTCATTCTCGGATGATATTCCTTCAATCCGCTCTAAACGTGCTCCCACTTTTAGCGTGAACAACCAAGGAACAATGGAACAACGTACCGGCGTTGTTACGAACTAGCTATCGCCTTTTTTAAGGTTACCGTTTTTACTACGTTTAGATAAAAAAGGTATACTAATAATAAATAGATATTTCTAAGTCTTTTGTGGCTCTTATAGAGTCTTTATAAATATGTAATGAAATCACATTGCCCTATGCGTACGAACACTACGTGTACGGCCAGATCTTTTTGTCACAAACGGAGGAGGTTTCATTGCACCGTTGTGTAACTTTCTCTTTCTTTTATACTTCCTAATTTCTTTCATTTTCTCTTCTTACATTCCTCGCGTTGTTTTCCAAAGTCGCAGTTTCTATTGACATTAGATTTTCATTATTTTAAACTTCTTTTAGATAACTCAAGCTGGCTATTACTAGGGAGTCTTCAAGACAAGATTGAAAAGGTTTCTTATATGTAAGCATATAGCATCGTAGACCTCGTCATCCCTTAATATACCTCATAAGAGAATTCAAATGCTTTGTCTACTTAAGAATTTAAAAAAATATCTATTTTTCAGTGTACCTGCACTACAAAAGAACTTTCAGCTACAACCTCCCTTGACCTTCTGACTCACTTCCAATTTAAATATTTACAGGTTGACCCACAAATTCGACTATTCCTACATCTAGAATAATAAATGTACTTTTTTATTTAAATTGTTTTAACAATTCTTCGGGTATCGAGGGACGAATTTAAATGATGAAGCGTTTCGAGCTCTGTCAGTCCGGCGTTGTGTGTTTTAATTTATGCAGAAACTTTATTCGTTAAGTGTATCAATTATTAATACACTGTTGTAATGAGTAGCTATATTTTTGTAGATAAGGAATATACTACTGTAGATTGCAAGTCTTAATTGTTGAAATTATTCCAGATTCAGAACACATTGAAAAGTGTTATTCTTATAGAATTTCCGCTACCTGGAGAGCAAATCTCTAAAATGAATCTAACCAAATAACTAATAAAAAATTCATAATACATTTTACAAAAAAAAACAGCAAATAGTCTTTAACATTCTGGAAGACTTGGCCCTATTAAGAGCGAACATCTCCTCATTTCTAGAACGAGCTTCCAAAGCAGCATTCGCCTTCTTCTTAAAGCGCCACCTTCTCACGAAGATCGACGACTAAATCAGGTTTAATCTTTGGTACCTCGGCTCTGCAAAGCGAACGGGTCCTTTTTCCCAGAATATAATTCGCTCTACGTGAATCTTGTGATAAGTTGCAATAGCTCATATTTTCAGCTTCTAACCACGTGGCTTAAATATTATAGCTGCCTTTTGTGTTCATTTCTTTTTATATTCATGACTTTATCTCTACAGGATATCCTCATCATTCTCCTGTACACATTTCGAAAGCTTCAACTTCCTTGTATGTCGATTCTGTAAGGCTCCTCGCTTCATCGTCGTGTAGAAGAGAAAAAGGTAACATCAGTTGCATTCGTAGCTCGATATTCAGCAAAGAGGCATCGGGCGTCTTGTTACGAGAGTATAATCTCCTATATGGTCTAATTCAACATCTCAAATATTGAAGTTTTGACAGGAATCTTGAATTGGTTTAGTTATATCTTTCGAGTCTTTGGCGGCATTATAACATTTATGTAAAAACTCTTCTAATAAACACGTGCGTGATTGAACTCCTCCGAAGCGGCTCGACCGATTTTCGCGAATCTTAGCGCGCATCTCGGCATATATATATATATATATATATATATATATAATAGTATAAATCCGAATGTTTGTATTGGTTATTATTACTTTAAATTGAGTTATAAAGAAGTGAACGATTCAAATTCCAAAACGATAAACCTTTTTTTTATTTATAAGTTTGTTATATCGGTTTTTGCCTAACTACATTCCGGTGTTGGATCTAAGGAAGAAATCCGAATTCGCCGGGCCCCGGTTTTCGTGCGTGTGTTTAAGATTCAAATAGGGTCATTTGTTAAGACTCGCATCCTTTTGAAATAAGATATCGGATAAGCGAAGGGACGAAGGAAGACGTAACGCCTTCCTGCCGCAGGGCGGCTGCCTCCGAGTTTGTGGGACGAGATTTACATTGAGACGCGCACCGTGAATAAATAAACCTTTTATCCCTCGCTACAAATTTTTTGACGTAAAGTTTTTTGTTCAGCATTTTATGTCAGATTTTTATCACGTTATTTTTTCGAAAACTTTGTAGTTTGAATATATTAGTACCTGGAAACTCTTCTACAATTAACTCGCTAGTGTTCCAGATTATCGTGGAAATTCTTTGAATGATTATACGGTTTTGGAATGAATTTTTCAGACAGCTGTATTAAAGATCAAAACAAATCTTGTAGGAGCTGAAGTACGCTGTCATCAGATTCGATTCCTTTGAAACCCTCAATCTTTCTTCAGGTGGAACGATGCTATAGTCAAGGCGAAAATTCGCTGGATGCTGATAGCGCTAGGCCTGTCTTTGTGGTAATATTTGGGGGAAGCTTATTTATTGCAGTAGGCACCTATCGGCAAACATAACGATGATTCAAAATTATAATTGTAAATAAATGCTTTTTAAGAAAATCAAATGATAACTGTAAAATAAAATGTAAAGAAGGATATAAAATAGAAATTTAAATAAGGCGACGCATAGAAAGTATATAAATAAAAGCAAGACTAAAAGAAACTGTGAAGGAAGAAAGGACATAGAATGCCAGATATTGTGACGAACGAAAGGAAAAAAATAAATAAAACTATACTGAAAAACTTAGTGAAATCAAAGACCCTGTTCCAAAAAATTATAGAGGAACAAGAGGTCCCCTAAAATGAAGGCTATTTAAAAAAAAAACAACGATGAAGGTAAAATAGAAAACAGAAGCAGATATCACGGTCTCATTGCCCCAGTAGTGTCTATGTTTTCCTGGAGTTCTAGATCGAGCAAAGATTTTCGGTGATCGCGTGCTATAAAATTTTAAATTACTTTGGTCACGAAATAAACACGTCGTTATGAAGCTATTTATTTCAAGAATAGAGTGAATAACCGACAATTTAAAGATCGTGAACCTTGGAAAAAATCCTAAGTATGAGTATGGTAGAAGATCATAGAGTTGTTTAACAACGTAACCAGCTCAGAGGTGGAGAAATTAGGTAAAGTTCTCCACGCAACTGGCCCTGAATACATGAATATGAAGTATCTCCGAGAGAGACAAAAATTTCATTACATAATTACAACTACTCTACCTTGATCATACAGCTAAGTATATACGAAGAGGTTTTAAGCACACAGAACTCCATCCCCCACATAAAAGGTTGTATGCGAGCCCCCAACAAGCGAGCTATTTTTAGAACATACAATCATGAGAGAAATACAAAAGTTAATATATGTATATATAGATTTACGTAAGCGCGAACTGCATTCGTTTGCGTTTCCAATTGTTGCAGCGCTGCGGCGATATCTCACGGCAATCGGCGAACAAAAACTATGTTACACAAAAGAAGTAATTTCCCAACCGTCCTAAATGTTTACAGCTGCGGGGGATTTTAAACTATTAAAAAGTTATAATGACTTTGACATTGTGTTTACTGAAATAGATATCTCTTAAGTTATTATCATAATTATATATGTAAAGCCTCCTGTCCACCGAGGCCTCCCTTGTTATAACCTCCAATGCAACCAACGAGAAAGGAACTTGACATCTAAATTGACGTCTACTAAATCATTTTTTTCTTTGCTATGCTATTATGCTTTTAAAGAATAAAAAATACCTCAATATCTCTTAAATGTAAATGTAGCATATATAAATACATATACATATATGCGTATATTTTTATACAATGTGTGTGTGTGTGTGTGTGTGTCAGTCCACGAGCTAATTGCAAAGACGGTTGTCATAAGAATGTGTAAACCTCTTCTCAGAAAAATTTTAACTGAATCGATACTAGGTTTTGGAGAGCAGATTTCTTTTCAACCGAGTGGTGTCCTCGTATGCGACTATCCGTATCAAGGAAATAGCAAGAGGCTTCCCTTGGCGCAAACTAGCCGACATATATAAAAATCGCAAACGCTCAAATCAAAAACTGTGATGAAAAAGTGATGTATTTCATTTATTTATTCTTCCAAATCAATTTTAACCCCGTCAAAATAATCCCCGTCTAATAAAAGGCACTTTAGCCAACGCTTTTTTCAGTCCACGACACAGTCGTAATAGTCTTTTTCCGGTACAGCCTTCTAAACATTCTTCTATTCGGTTTTTTTCAGTCGTGTCAAAATGTTCCCGTATTTGCCTATAGAGTATGCTGAATAGCTAGAAGTTACACAGAGCCAAATCAGGCACGAACGCATCGAATGATGTCATAGTCCATCTAATATGTGGGACTAAACTCAATTGTCTTTTTAAAATTACAGCAACTCAAATATTAGAGTGATAATATAAAAACTAGGATACACCGTTGCCACTAGGTCTAGCTTACATTGTGTTTACCAGATAAAAATAAAACTCATCGTCATGATTTCAGCTGTAGGAAGAAGCCTTCCTACTGGATTTCTTTTTGGGCCGGTTCTACTGTACATAATTGGTAGTAACCTTAATTTGTAAAATGTTTTTAGTATATTATAATGACATCGTCTTATTATTTTTGGAACGATTGACTTTTGGATGGAGACAGAATTAATTGACAGGAAATGCTTTTGCACCTATAACGGATCACCCTGTATAGTTTGCATTAAAAATGATCCAATTAGCATAGTTTACGTAACAAGCACTTGGCTGTCACCGGAACTAATTTGACGGCGCGGCCGATTAGCTCGCGGCCGGCGCTGTACAATACATTACGATGCAATCACACCGATTAATTACAATTTATGTGCGCTCCGACTGTCGGCCGCGCTGCGTCGATTTATGGCATCGCTGATGACACTGTGGGGACTCAAAGCGGATAGGACTGTGTTATGTGAGCCTTTATCAAATTTAACGGACCCTGACAAGGTGCATTATAATGTTGTTAAAAAGAATTCAATTAATTTTCTTAAATACCTGATTAGTCTGACAAAAAAACCGTTACATAAAAAATGAAATTTAAAATCACATTTGAATTTGGAATTTCTTATTTTTACACGATCATCGTAATTTTTTGCAAATCAGTGGTTAATATAGCTGTGATATTATGTTGTACTGAAGTGATAGAGATAGCCGTATTTATTTTTACTTTTAGTGTATACTACATTACACAAATTGAATACGGAGCCAAAGGTAATTTTTTTAGTTGAATGTTCGTATATCAGGCCGTTGATAAATATAATGAAACCTCCTCTTACTTATGACAGAAAAAGTCGGACCTTTCACAAAGTATTCGTACGCTATTAAAGAAATGAAAGAAAAAAAATTGATAAAATTTTGGCCGATAGGAATATATTTTACACCTAATATTGGGTTAAGTCCTAAGACTTAGGACCATAAGAGACGCACTGGAAGTCATTTAAATTATTATTTCAAAATGAATAGACGGATTAAAATTAAAATAACTCCTCAACGAGCCATATTATAGAGTGTATTAAAAGCTTTTCAATTAGGATTTAGTTGGGCGTTAGCTATCAAGGAGCGACTGAGTCCTATATTTGTGAAATGCTTGTCAAAACTTCGGCGCATGTGTAACAAATTTATTGAGAAGACGATTAAACCTCTCAACAAAAACCTCTTTCATAAATAAAGATCGGTCTATTCAGCGGGACTCAACAACGGATCATGAACTTCGATCGAAAAAGAAAATTTTTGCTGCCTGATTTCAAAATTTAAGTTTTCATTGTATTACAGAATTTAAATTACGACCCGATAGATGGCGATAGAGACGCTGTAACTTCAAGCTGTGCCGATAGATGGCGTCGTCCTCATCACTTCAACCGTAAGATGTCCACTACTACTACAACATGGACCTAATGGGAACATTAGAACGATAGAAGTTATAAAGACTGCAACAACCGTCTTTCGATGACCTTAACAGGGTCGTTTGAACGACTTGTTGGGCGACGTTTTACGGTGCGTTTGCGGGTTTACAGTCTCCATTCCGGAACCTTAAGGCCTAACTTGGGGGATATCTGATCGGCCAGTTACGTGGCCTACCACTTCAAGTTGCCTGTTAATAGGCTCGCGTTATGGTTTGGTTTAAGGGGTCGTACAAAACAACAAAAATTCATTATAATACTTTTCTGCAAAAGAGTGATACCGTTTAATAATATAACTAATTAAATATGACAGCAGCTAGTACTCGGCGATAGCTTAAACGTAGTTTCCATTCTCTTATTGTTAACGTTTTTAAAGTAACCGAAGCAGAAGACGTCTTTGTGCCCATTGTCGATGAACAACGGATCCGTAGAGACGCTGGGTGTGACAAAGACTAATATTTTTTTGCTCTAAGTTTTAATTCGTCATTAACAAAGGGTAACAAAGGAGCGAATGGAGCCGCCGCGCTGCGATCGAGGTAATTGGGCCGCGCGGGTAACAAAGAGCCGCATTCAAATAATCGCAGTAAGTTTTAATTGCATTCCAAATGAGGCGGTCGCGCTACACGCCGCGATACTTTGTTTGCGCTGACTGTAAGCACCGCTGACAGTCGCAACCCACACCATCCGCTAACTGCTACTTCAAAATCAATATTGTCATATTAATTACGTAACTGGCCTGTCAAAGTATAATAGAAAACCTACCTTTATTTATTTATTAATAAACAAACAAATTAATACCGATTACTTACATTAATATTTTTTTAATTCGTACATTTGAACATTCGAACATTTTTAATTATATAATAAAATTTTCATTTACACGTAACATGTTACATAGCGAAAGTAGCTATATATTAAGTAAGAAAAGGACCAATATTTAGCCACTTCCGCACATGCAGTGGTAGTCGTGCTGCAAATGCACCGCCCGCCAGCCCGCTGACAAATGCGTATGCGGCAAACAATGCGAATCACACAACTGCCACCGCCAAATTACTCGACACGTGTTACACCCCTCCACGGGGCATCTTCAGGAGTTATGTTACACCGGTGTACGACTACCACTGCATGTGCAGAAGTCGCTAAATATTGGTCCTTTTCTTACTTGGGATGGACTTCCGAAAAGTAACGCCTGAATCCATTAGATAAAATTTTTATTGTAATATCTTATGGTAGACAACATATTTGTTTACTTATTATATTCTAACACGCATTATATAACACGGTTTTGATTGACGTCAAATGATCGACAGACTGACATGAACAGCTTTATTAATTCAGTGGCTTGTTCGTTAAAGCGATGTATTTGCTATTTCTCTCGAAAATTTACATATTTTTTTCTCCACAGATACTTTACTCGTGCCTTAATAAACATATAAAAGTATGGCGAATACCACGAGCAGTTCTCGTGTTTCGCTCCTAAAAAAATATCTATTCGGTTCATTTGAAATTATTTTACTAACGAAAGTTAATTTTAATAATCAGTGATTGACGTTTCGTTTTGAGCCTACTTCTTCTTTTCAGCTGATCGACAGCCACTGATCGCCGCGATGATCGGTCCAGCTCTGCCCGAAACTTTCCACTTTCCGCGACCTTGACTATGTTGGCGGTCCACTTAGAAGGGGCCTATCCATGCGGGGTCTCCTGGCTCATGGTTGCCACTAGAGAACCTTACGGCCCCAACAGCCACCAGTTCCACGAGCGATGTGCGCCGCCCACTGCCATTTCAAACGAGCAATTCTTTGAGATACCTCAGTCATCTTACCGTATATAAAATTCTGATTCCATTGTAATAAAGGTAAATTTTAGGTGAAAAGAGCAAAATAAAGTAGGAACTCAGGTAACCAAAACAAATAAAAAAAATAATTAAGAAGTGAATGTATTTATGTATTATTTATATGAAAGTGTGTTGCAAGAAGAGATTTCATTCTCAGACAAGTCGGTGAAGATAGTTATCTAGAATTTTCGCTTTGTAGATTTTACAACCGACAAATTTTTAAGTAATTTGGCGTCTTTTTTAATTCACTCAGTTGTCGAGTTTCCAAAAATCTCTTCGAACTTTTATCTATTAAAGCAGAATTCGGAACATGACTGTTGCGGACTGTTGAAATGAAAACTGGTTTTATTATCTTTTAAAATATTGTTTATAGCGCCATCTATTGACAAACACTAAAATAAACAATCAATAAAATAAACAATCTTTAAATTTACGATTATTAATAGTCCTTGATTTTTTATGAAATTATTATTATAAATGTTTTTGTTTAAGTCTCTAATTAAATTGTACTTCCGAGTTAATGGTATACCGTTTATTTTTTATTGTACCTAAATAGTTGTAATTTGTAATAAATATTGAATACTTGAAGTTCATAGTGCTAAGAATAGCGCCATCTATCGACTTCTCAATTTACTAGCCGCCTTAGCCTCGTACTATGAGATGTGACAGCTTCAGTTTTAATTACATTGAGCCAGCTAGACCTGGTGAACTTTGTTCCGTCTAACAGTGAATAAATTTAACAGATTTTAAAATGTCAGTAGCGTTTCGTTACATCATTTGTTTTCTGAGCGGGTTTGAGCGCCAACTTGGCTGATGGAAAACGACAACATGGTCGAAAATGAAGCACGCAGACTCAATAGGCACGTATTCACTCTGAGCCTGAAGAGACTTGGGTGAAAAAATATATGTATACGAATTTAATGTATTACTGCCATCGTCAATACGGAAACCTTTTGTAGCAGTGGTAACTCTATATAATTAATACTCAAAGTGTGAATTATTTATACTCGTATCGAACCCGCGCCCTGCTATCGCAAATTTGTGCTCTACCGCTGGGCTATTACTATTGGCATTGTTTCTGAAAATATACAAAAGTCCTTATTAAACAGTACATATTGTTTAAAGCAGATGTCAATATTTTATGACTTTTGTTATACACACACACACACACATATATATATACATATATATATACATATATATATATACATATATTTATACAGGATATGATAAAAATTACACACGTAAAATTGTTGTACTATGGAGGGAAGGCGAAGGAAGTGAGGCGATGTATGGATGGAAAGTATTGAAAGGAATGAAAGATGTTATATGGGAAATAAAGGGAAAAATGCAAGACAAGGTGAAGAACGAAAGATGAGTTTGTAAATAATAAAAAATAGATATTATAAAAAAAAAGTCTGTCCTATGATAGGGGTCAAACGAGTGGACTCAAAAACTGGCTATAAAAATTGTACAAGAAATTGGTTATAAACCTTAAAGCTTTGACGAGTTGAATATACATTTGTCAGCAAAAAGCTTTTTCACCAACATCCAATCACAGGTTGATTGGATGTTGGTGAAAAAGTGATCACTCTGAACCTCTATTGGACTACGATAGGCCTAAATAATCTGACCGTACAAGGTCTGCAGCGACGGATGGTAAGCAATAATTTAATATAGTAAAGTATTAAGTTATTAAAGTAAAGTTATTAATAATTTCCGAAATATTTTTTATGGCATTAAATTTATATCTAAATCTTTTATATCTATAACAAATCACCCTGTATATCTCGTCTGTAAAACTACCTAAATAAAATAAAACTGTTTAGGTGGCAGCAAATATCGCAAAGATATAAATAGAGAATTTAAATTTAGTCAACCGTCCGATGAGCTGCGATGGTGTGCGGTCACTTGAGTTGCAACCTTCTACTTATTTTCAGACGTTATATTAGCTGGGTCTGTTAGCGAAAGGGTTTGTTTGCGTAGCGGTTGCCTAGCAACAGAGTGGCGGAAATACCTTCTGCCCCAATGCCTTCCACGCCATTCTTAATTCTCGACTAAGTTCAGTTAGAATTATAGCTCCTATTTACTAAGTAGAAATTTGAATTTCTTGTGATTGTATATAGTTCTTGTATAAATTCTTTCGAGTGATATGTTTTACAATAGCACTTAATTGAAATTTATTGAAAATTAAACTAACCTAGTTTTGTGTATCTCTCTATTTTTGGTAAAATTGTCAATATTATGATATATAATTACAATTTTTATTGCGTATAATATTTACGTATCCATACAAGGCATGAAATTGGCATATATTCTTGAAGATTATCACCTAAAGAACGAACTTACCAGCAGAAATGGTCACTGTAAGTGATCTTATATTAATAATAGGGTGATTAAATGAATAAAAAAAATAAGCCGACAGCACAATATTTTAGAAAGATTTTTAGAGTATGAGGTCTCTGTGTAAATTTGAAACATTTCCTTTGGTCGCCGCCTGTGTGAACTTACGGCAACGCACAAGAAGGTTAAGAGTGAGCTTTAATTATTCAGTAACAGCACAACAGCCTCCGCGGGGAGACAGTCCGCGATCCCATTTAAATCTCTTCAGCGGAAAGTTTTCCAAAAGAGCTTTGTTTTGCAACAAAAGCTCAGCTCTCTCGCGAGGGCGGGCATGCGAAGCTTCTTGGCCACTCGTGGAAGTTGGGAAGAATTAAAATCACAATACTGAGGCAACATTGTTTTAAGCTAAAAACTGTTTTACTAGATACAGATAAGACAAGGCCTGCGTCGCCTTGTATATGGGACTTAATATGATGTTTTGAATTTTATATATAATTTTAAATATCGAAATCCCCGAAAGCACCGGTTTTTTATGATCGTTTTACATAACGCGTTGGACAGTGCAAAAATTTGTATTGTAGGTAACATATGTTGCTGCTTTGATTACATCTTAGGGTACCTCAGTTCTACATCTAGCTACCTTCGACTACAGGCAATAAGCCTCCCTCATAAATATCCAATAGGATTAGTAGAATACTGCTTACATCCACGATACGCCTTCCGACGATCTCGACTTGGTGGTCTGTGCACTTTCTCGGCGGACAAACTTATCTGCAAATGTGCGACCGTTAGCTCTCTAAGACTACATTATTTATTATTATTTAAAAATTTTATTTTAATATTGTCTGTAATGCTTTTTGATTTTTTATTATTTTATTTATTGTAATATTTAATATTTGTATTAGTTATATTTTTGTATGTTTTATACAAATTTAATATTTCTACATCGTTTATGTCCTTAATTATTACATGTGATATACATATTATTAGTTGATTTTACATTGGCTACATTTTAATATAATACAAAATATAATTCTTCATTTTTGGCACCACTGGATACACCTCTGTTTAATTCCAAATCTTATCTAATCTGTCGCGAAGTTATAACAAATCGCGGAATGCGATATAACCGCCCATTGTTTCTCCGTGTTGTTATTGTAATGTTTCTATTTTATAAACATAGAATATACTATAAAGTATACTATTATCGTTATCATTAAATATGTAGGTAAAATGATAAGCACTTAACATGCTTGCTTAATATTTTATGGAAATACGAAAGTTTGCGATTTTTGTATATGTTGGCTATTTCGCCGATAGATGTCACTAGTAGTCGATTACCTCGCGCAATTGGCTTGACACGGATAGTGACATACAAGGACACCACTCAATTAAAAACGAAGCTGATCTCAAAGACCTAACATCGATTCAACTAAAATTCTTCTCTCACCTACTGGCAACCGACTATGTAATTAACTCGCGGAGTTCCGGAGCCCTAATTCTGACAGAGCTGTAAAAAAAAGAAAGACAAAGCGCTCAATCAAATATAGAATCAGAATGCTAAATAATAAAAATTAAAGAAGACTTGACAAAAATATAATTATATATATACCTTCTTCCTTGTAACGAAAGCGCATTGCATCGTTGCGTAATTTGCGTGTTTATTTATAAAATTAACAAATGATCCTTAAATTGATGTTAAGGTATTAATGTTTGTATCCAGCAGTAGCTCTTATGCGGCTCATCAGTCTTCGTTTTACATACACCTTGACACGTGTTGTGTTATCTCGACTAGAGTTGGCAGAAGGAAATCGTATTGTGAAAGGGGCTTATAACCCTACATCTTGCGTAATTGTTCCTCTACTGTTTGTCGAAAGGGAATATCTTATATATATATTTCTACTACAAAGTAATATTTTTATTTACAAAATGTAAAGGTTTTTTTACTGTCCTTACTGCTCGAGATTAAATCTTTCTAACTTAGTATTTTCCAATCTTTTGTGCCATGCCTCCTTAGCCTTTGTAAAACTCTTACGCCCATATGTTACATAAATTATTTTTATATTAAAGCGAAAGAGTTAAACACGTATTGAGTCCTCTTTCGAATTGTCCCGTTTATCAATCAAATTGCCCCCCTGTAGGCCGTGGGCCTCACGTTGGGATTCTCTGCTCTAACTACTGTAAAACTAGATTTATGTCAGATATCATCAGAAATTCCGACTGATTTCTTTTACAGTCCTTTTCATATCAGATTTGCTTAGAACTGTCTTAGCTTCATGTGAAATAAATTAAAGTGGGGCTCGATTTGATTATAATTTCTATGACCTTTGCTTCCTCTGGTACCTTTCATAAAGTTTGATCGATTAGTATAAAATATTCACAGTGAAAAAATTGTCGACGTCGTTTCAGATAATAGACGAGACACACAAGGATATACCATCATCACCGCGCTTTGCAGACGGGTCAGCGATTGCAGTGTAGTATTGGAATATGCAGAGGATGCCGCTGTCCATATTCTGAAAACTTGTTATACGCAAGTCTCTGTTCTTTATTGCTGAGCTACTACTGCTCGCTACTACACAGTATACATTTAATTTTATAGAATAATCTTATTCTAAATGCAGGATATCTTAAGAAGATCATAGGACACAGGTTCATTTCCGAAATAAAATCTTATGTAATTCACACTTCATTAATCACTTCTCACAAGCATGTTTCCAGAAGATGGGCATCAACGTTTTCTGTGTACCATAATACCACACTATGATCACCTAACCGCTTGCCAACCGTGGCGATTATAGTATATTTTCCCTTAGATATATTTGAGAGAGGTCTCTAGTTTGCAGTGAGCGAATTCTAAGTAATATAACAACAGAGAGTCCTAATTAAATAAATAAAAAATAATTTTATAAATGAACCTTTAAAATAATTGTGTAGTAATTATATAAGAACCTTCCAATAGCACTACAAAGCTATTAGGCCAATTTAGTGATCGGGCGAAAGAGTTACACGCACCGCTGATATGGGTTCGAACGGTCTGCCATTAAGTTTCATTAATTTTTCACAAGGTTTATAACAGACGGCTTTAGAATTTTATTTTTAATGGAGATTATTTTTTTAGTTCACAAAGTTTATGATTCAACATACTAATCTTTTAGATAAAACAGCTACCGCGATAAACTTCTCTCTGTAAAAGTCATTTGGCGTGTTCTAGTTCAAAATAAATACATTTAAAAAACTTTTAAGTTGATCGGTTTTTTGATACCCATATTGTGGTGGTTGTGGAAAAATATGTACCTAGTCCGCCATATTGGAATGGAGTCCATCTTGAATTTTAAATTTTGACATAATCATCGTGTTTTACTAGTGTAGCCCTTTCATTTGATACTTATATTGAGGGGGTTAAGGAAAAATATATAATCCGCCATTTTGTATCGGCGGCCATCTTAGATTTATAATGTTATTGATTTTATTATATTGTATTGTCATCTAAATAAAATGTGTGTACCAAATTTCAGATCAATCTGACAACGGGAAGGTGCTTAAATTTCAATTTCTAATTTTGACCCAAATAAATAAATTCCGTACGGGTTGAATGAAATAAAACAGTTTAAAAATCACCTGTTTCAAAGTGATCTTTTTATTTATTAGCATTAATGTATTTATAATAACCAACTATTACTTACTAGATGGACTGTTGACATGGTCAATGTGCAGACAGTCGCATAGCGTGGGCAGTCGCTGAATGAGGGTAACGCAAGTTGCGCAAGACCGCTCATCACGGCGATATTTGGGGAGGCTTATGGCTTTCAGAGGGCGTTCATCAGCTGACATGATGATAGTGATGATGAAGCAACTCTTTAGTACTAATGTGAATACATTTTTAGTATTAATATTCATGCCTTTTATGTTTTTTATTCACGTTAAATATTGCAAAACATAGATGTTAAGGTCTATTTTTAATTCGTATTTTCAGCCGATGGACTTCCACTACTGGGCAAAGGTCTCGCCCAAAGTTCGTCACGATGACCGGTCCTGCGCTGCGAGCGTCAAGCGACTTTTCGCAACATTATCTAAGTAAGAAAAGGACCAATATTCAGCCACTTCCGCACATGCAGTGGTAGTCGTGCAATAAAGTGCACCGCCCGCCAGCCCGCTGATAAATGCGTATGCGGCAAACAATGCGAGTCACACACTTATTTGGGACTTTACTTAGGATGGACTTCCGCGAGGTAACGCCTGATTCCATTAAACATTATCTAAGTTTTATATAAATGTCTACCTAGTGTGAGGCCTATCCACGCCGCGTCTACCGGCTAGTGGTCGCCACTAAAAAACCTTTCGGCCCCAACAGCCTTCCGTTTCACTTTACTAATTCATTATTACCATTTTCATAAAAAAAATTCCAAGTGTCATAAAAAAGATATCTAAAAAACTTATTCGAATTACTGTAGTAATTCGCAAAGTGATTCTTTTTCATTTGTATATGAAAGATAAATAGATAATACGCTACTGTTTATCTGGGAGTCGTGCACAAAGTTATTTTAATAAATAAACGTTACGTACTGCACGTACACAAACACTCGAAGTGGAAAGACAAAATGTAAACACGATATGTATTATTCAGGATACTAATCTTAAATACACCGCTCTACGCGGTATCGCGATGCAAAGGATATTGCCTATATCCTTCCGGAGTTGTTCGGTAGTACGAGTATAGCCCTGTTAGTCTGTTTTAGATACACCAATACCTCGCTTTGCGTCGTTTCGTTTTGCGTTTTTTTCGAAGTTGCGTCGCTGCTTAATTAGTACCAATTTTCACTGTGCGTTGTTAGATTTTCGAGGTTGCGTTGTTTTGGGTTCGAATCTTTATTTATTTATTTTTTTAAAAGATGGCACCACTTTTGTTTCTAATTGCGCCATGCCATCAAAACTCGGGGATTCCCTTTCTAACTAAAAATCAACGCAATTTGAATACAGTTTTATTTTCACTTTGTATTGCTTATTTTAGATTTCACTTTAAATTACGTAGTGTTTTGTAATGTAGTGTGTTGTGTTTTTTTTTAAAAGAAGAATAAATTTGTATAAATTTTTACGTGTTGTTTCTGGTTACAAAAAAAGTAAATATTTTTCCAATTTATTTATTGGCAGAGTTATATTATTTTTGTTTTTTAAATGTTCATTGTTCAATTTCCTTTTTAAAAAGTAGTATTTTCGTGACCTATCTTCGATGTTTACATGGTTTGCTGTAGGAAATCTTAATTCACTTTGCGGCGTTTCAATTTGCGTCGTGTTTTTCTGGAACGTTACCACGACGTAAAGTGAGGTATTGGTGTATTTACGCAGCATTGTAACATACGGACTACTTGTATAGTTTTTAAATTCAAGCTATTTTTGTTGCAGTAAATCCAATTGAACTCTTTTTACTTTCTCACCATAACGTACAGAGGTGTCGATGTAAATGGTCCGATGTGAATAAAACACCGATAATAAATATTTTAGAAAGAAACCCCCGTTATTGGAGGCCTTTCGTTCCTCTACCTTATTTTTGAGACGAGGATATATTTTACAATGGTTTTTTTTACAAACTTGCCTATTTTCACCCTGTCTTTTATTCTTCACAATTTTTCTCTTTCTTTCTTATTTATTCCTTGATATTTTTACCATTCTGATAACATTTATTATCATATGTTTCAAATTGAAAATTTTTATTTTTATTTCCTTCAATTTTTCTATTTTGTGGTTTCTTATACTATATTATTGTGATAAATAATTTAATACATGACAATGTCTTCTCCTTCCACGGTTTTGTTACATTTTATTACATCACTTATCTTTGTTCCAAAGCCACAAAAATCCTTCTTAGGTATAGAACGAACCGACGCGGATCTTAGTATTACTGTAAGGTTGAATGCACCTGCGATATGAGCCAGAACACAATACGTCGTAGCACTACATCGTTGTTACTTCTAAGCCCAAATGAAAAAGGCGGAAGATTTCACTGGAGATGAACGACCCGGCTGTGAAACCCATGTTAATAGAGCCAGTATGTGCCGTCTGCATAGCACTGTGGGCCTGAATTATGGACCCATAAGTGTTTAGCCGTGGTAGGGTGTAAGAAAATTGACACTTTTTTTTCCTTTTTATCAAAGTTGTTGCCGCGATTCACGATATCAAAGAAAGGATTAAGCCGAGGAGCTGAGTGAAAACGAAGATTACTCCATGATCACGAGCCTCACAAATAAGGAAAACGATGCGACGAAGTGAAGGTTGTAAAACCACTTAAACTGGACACATTGCGTACAATATATTTGTCTGTTAAAATACTTGAATGAAAGCCTGAGCTTACAGCACATCGTTTGCTAAAATGTACTGAACCATAACAACAAAAAACAGTGATAGTTCGTGGAAACCGCGGTCTCACTTTACGGCTCACTTAACTGGAGGCCGCTGGCACCGCGCCAGGCGCCCGGGGCCGCCCCAGGTCGCCGGATCGATCCCGCCGCCCCGCCCGCCTTCGCATTAATAACAATAAATACATTTATACTTCCTTCCCGTTGCGTAACAGATTACATATCTTTCAAGGCAGTCGTCTACTGTGATTGTCTATGCTACGACATTATCAAGGTCACGGCTAGTCGCTGCATGCAGGGAGATGCGGTGAAGACTAAGCCTTTCTATGGGTGTTTATCTGCTGAGATGAATGAATGAATAAAATTTACTTCAAAAGTTTATTATAGAAAAACCTGTTAAAATGGTACTTAAGTGTGAAGGTTTTATATGACGTCCAAAACTAGACAATAGTTTTCCATCTTTTAACGACCTTAACAAGGTCATATGTCCACTTTATGGGCGGACCTCCTATGCTACGCTTGATCTCTGACAAATGGAATTCATCTGGAATTCATCATTAAAATTTAAACAATTCGTTTTGGAAAATCTCCTGGCGTGAATGTTGTTGATGAGATGTATTTGTCTAAGTGTTTATTTCTAATGTATTTTATTAATAATATCTGTGTATTATTTTCAATTTTTCCCATTAATAACTCTATAGGTAAATACTTCATACTTCCTAATAAATAAAAATTATTTATTTGTCGGTCACATTTTAAATGTATTTAATAAGTTTATTGCGTCAAAATTGTAAAAATGTAGCAAACTGTGGTCTAGGAACGAAGGTGGAAGAAGGAAGGTGATGCACGGGAGATGATTTGAATGAAGAAGGACAGAGATCGTGAAAAATAAAAGGAGAGATAAATATAAAATAAAAAACAAAAAAATAAACTTTGCCTGAGTTGTAACGCTCTTGCTCCACACATGGCAGGGGGAAACAACAGGTTCCCAAAAAGGCGGACCAATAAAAAAAATAATTTATTGAACACTTCGTTAAATACAGTATTTTTAAATTTTATTATTTCTTATGTATTTTAGTGCAAAAAATATCGTATACCAAAGGATTATTATGAATATATAATCGACATTTTAGATAAATTAAAAAATTATTAGTAATAGTTAATGATCTAGAAATTGAATCCGGAAATATAATAATAGCTCTCACTTTTACTTATTATATCTGTAAGCTACGGGGCAGTAATATTTCGCCGTATGAAATTCACTTGCAGGCAGACACTGAAAGAATTATAAGAATCTTATAAGTAATATTAGCTGAAATAATAATGACGTCACAACCTGAATTAAATAAATTAAAAAATAAGTCTGCCAGTTTCACAACCGCCAGAATAACTGTATCCTATCTCAGGTATGTATTGTTCACGGCAGCGAATCTAGAAAGTTTCTCAATGAAAGATAATGTAGGTTCAATTCGATGCAGCCTCTTCGCCGTGACCCAGTTCCGGCGCGGCCCAGACAGTCGCGCGGCGGTCCAAGTCGCTTAGCGGCCGCAAATTAGCCCGCAAATGTAATTGCAACGGATTTCTGCGGACATTCTAAATCTAATTTAAAAATAAACCGAATTAAAATGTTCTGGGATTCTATAAGGTTAGTAAAACTCAATGTTCGGATAACGGATAATTGTAGGGATCCGCAGAAAAACTTAAGTTACTGACTTATCTTGAAGGGTTCTTCGTCTAAAGTGGCAGTGGGCGGTGCAAATTGCTCGGGAAACCGCTGGCCGTCGAGGCCGAAAGGCTTTCAAATGTCGACAAAAAAATGGTAGACGCGTCGCTCATTAAGTAAGCTGACGACATACTCAAAATAAATAAGTTTATTGTTTTGATCTTTCCGCGAGAACTGTGCCCAGCAGTGGGCATATAATAGCTGACATGATGATGATGAAAAACAGTTGCTAGTTTGGTCGTGTCGCGGGGAACTCCCGCATATCGCAGCATTCGCCCAAACGCCAGTTCAACTCGACCGTGCACCGTAAGTAACATATTTAAGCTGCCACGTATAATCTGTTCCAAGATTTTATTAGTTAATTGTAAAAAATATTGGCGGTTTGTTTTTATTTAAATTTTCATCTTTAAGTGCACATTTTTGATATATTTTTTACTTTTTTCTTGCGCACGGACAACGTTTTAACATATATTTCGACCGTGTTATGCTATAGATATTCGACCAAACTTTTCTCAGACTTTCCAAAGAAATTTCCGTACAATAAAGACATTTCACTGAAAGTGACTACAATATGTATTTATCTTTCTGACGTTTCTTCTGAGTGTCGGAGTGCGTAAAACATTCGGAGGTTTGCGCATCAAAAATACATTAGTCCGACGGCGGCGGGCGGCGGCGGGCGACGGCAGGGGGATACCCGCTTCGCCGCCAAATGTTCAATTGACGTACTAAAATTTAATTTCATTCATTTTTAAGCTCTGACTTCTTCGTCTTTATAGCTTTGATAAATTGAAGGCGAAATCAATTTTCTTTCCATAACTTTTTTGGTTTTGTTTAATACTTACATTTATTACTTATGAATTATCGTATCAGCAATGAAGAGATGCGCAGACGAACGGAAGACATTGACGTGGTTCAGTGGAGTGGCAAGTTGTAGTGGCAGTGAGCAGATCACAAAGCCCAGGATCTAAGGTTTTGTAGCGGAGACCACGAACCAGCAATCGAAGTATAAGGTATCCACTCGCTTTAATCGTTAAAAGACGCTATCCTATTGGAAACATATGTTGAAGTCCTATGTCTTGGCTTCCTACAGATGAAATGATGAACATATCAAAGTTATTCTCATAAATATGATTTACGTAATATCTAGCCTACTAACTTAACTATAGTAAGTGTATGGTATTGAACGCAGGTTAAAATGCTTTACAAGTAAAATTATTGGGATGACGGGGCGTTCTAATGTATTTTGCTTTGCATTGATACGTACACTTTCACTTATAATTAAGTCTCACTCATGTGATTATTTTTGATTGAATCAAAAATATAAGTATATAAATATACTTTATTAATATAAGTATAATGTACTTTTATAATAGTCAATATGTTTTTTTTAATGTTTTTTTTCAATTATTACAAAATACAGTCAAAAAATAAATTTCCCTTATGTTTTCTAAAATTTCCAAAGTTTAAATTTGACATTCACGTGTTACTTCTTTTATGTTTACGTGTGAGTAATTGTTTATTCAGCTGGATATTACAGTTAATAAAAATTTTTGTTTTCACGGTCAAACCAATTACGTATTTGGCTAAATATCATCAAAAACGTATTTTAGATCTGTAAATCTAAATTGATGAATTTTTGTTGTTTCAGCCCATAGACGCATATTGGAAGGCATGGGCCTTAGAAATCTTTGGGGGATATACCTCAATCGCTGTTTGTGGATTGGCGATCACATTGAGGTATGAAAATGAAAATAACATCTCCCGAGGATGCCCTTTGGAGGGGTGAAACACGTGTAGAGTGGACTAACGGTGGTGGTTGTGTTACGCATTGTTTGCCGCACGCGCATTTATCAGCGGGCTGGCGGGCGGTGCACTTTATTGCACGACTACTGCTGCATAGCCGAAGTAGCTATATATCCCTTTTCTTAGTTAGGATCGACTTCCGCGAAGTAACGCCTGAATCTATTAGATATGTATGCAAAGGACGCTGCTGCCCAATGCCCTGGAAACTTTGTTTGTGAGCAGTGGCAATCCTATATAATTTTGTATCCTCCCTGGATGAACTCAAGTCTCAGTATCCACCACTTGGCTACTACTATGTTTATATGTTTATTATACTTATATACACAGAGTAATAATTAAACCTACCGTGACTAATTGTCTTGAAAAACACGTCACAGTGTAATTTGTAAAAATGTTGCTTCATTGTACTTAATGCAAGTCGTGTCTCTCCCGTATGAGAAGCTTACATGTCTAAATAAACTAACAGAGAAAAATTACTTGAAACTTCAACCGCCGTACATGTTTATACTGTTCTTTATTACAGTTTATTCGTTATACCGCCGCCGCCCACCGCCGCCCACCGCCGCCCGCCGCCGCCCGTCGGCCGAGCTGTCGCGGCTTAGTCATCCGTGCTCTTAATGTCACTCGACGTGGAATAAATACAGAAATATCTGCTCCATCTCGCCTGTCAACATAATTCAGTGCAAACATGTTCCCTGTACAGGCCCCGGCGCGGGCCCTCTTATTGCTTCTTCAAGTGCAAGCAGACGTCACAAACCTCAGTATAGAGCAGGCAGTAATTGAAAACTTTTTAGGTGCCATTTTCCACCTTAGACTTTCTGAAAATTCTTACACGCCCTTATGTAACATACCTAATTTCTTTTAAATTGAAAGGTTTAAACACCTGTCGCGTTCACTTTCGAATTGCCCCCATTAACGACCAACCCCCCCCCCCCCCTGTTGGGAAACCGATATAAGGCAAGTTATTCTAAATATTGTGATAAGCCAGTAGAAGGTTAAACTAACGTAAGCTGCTGTCCCTTAATAGTAAAATAAACGAAAGTAATTACCAATTAATAAAACAATTAATACAACTGAAATAACTAAAACAAATATAACAATTTAATTAACTTAAACAATTAAAACAATTAAAACAGTTGAAGCAATTAAATCAATAATAGTACTTAAAACAATTAAAACTAAAGTTTAAATTGTTTAATTGTTTTTTTGTATAATATTATTGTTTATTATTGATGTTTGAACATTTTTTTTGTTAAATTCGTATTAATATTTATAAAATTTACATTTGACTTCCGTTCAACTATGGCATTAGCATTTTATCAGCAGAAATGTACTTTATTAATTAGTCTTTTACATTTCAAATTAGGATTTAAAATTAAATCCAAATGATTTTATGTTACCAAAATTATGATGGAATGAGTAATTATACAAAATGTTGCCTACATTACCCCAAAAATGTTACATAAAATAATACCGTGCCTCCCTATAATATTTAAATGTACATTAAATCGATGTCTTGAGCTTTTGAAAATCGCGGGCGAAGGCTGTTGGAAAGCATGAGTATTGGTTTCATTGTTTCATTTTGCATGAATATGAACATTCAAGAGATTTGTACTCGAGGGCAATTGCCGAACATTGTATATATTCGGCGAGCATAGTTTAATGTAACATGGAGCTCGTCGCCCCCGCCGCCCGCCCAAGGCGCAGCCCGAGCTGGCGCCTCGCCAGCCAATTCGACGCCGTCATATCGATTCCGACTCAAGTCTTCGATAAGTATGGGCTGCTCAGAGCATTACGTACTTTGTGTTACCAATCACCCCGACTGCCTTCACGACGACTCGCGTCTGGGGCGGGCGGACAATCTAATCGAATTTAACTTTGAATATCTATAATTGATTTTAGATCTGCAACGCGAACTGTGGTTTGAACTTGAGTAGACAATTTCTCATTGTACATTTACATAACTTGGTTAATTATTTCTACATAGCTGCGCACGAAATTTACTTCCGGAATAACTTCGGACAGCATCGATAGATGGTGCTAGTAGTCGATTATCTCACGCTATCAATTGACGCAGGTATTCGCACAAAAGGCACGGCTTGTTTGAATCCGCAAACTGAGGAAAGACCGAAGACTCTATATATGATTTTCAGATATGCAAACTAAGAGTTTGGCTTATATGTCTTCAAGTTCCGGGATAAACCTCATTCAGCATCACCTAAGATACGGTAAAAGACGATCAACAGGCAGTAGACAGCATTTTACTATTAGGTAATAATCAGTAAGAATATTTAATACATTCTTATTGACATTACTGTTTGTAAAGAAGCGATTTATTATTTATTTATAGGTATGTAACGTGTTTACATATATACTTAAGATATTATCCTTTGTGTTTCCGTATTAATTAATCCAACCCCATAGGAGTGTCAATAAAGCCAGGTTTTTCTCAAAAATACGTCTATGCGTTCAAAGGGAAGTTAATGAAACGCACTGGGTGCACCGACCTATGATTGAATACATTGTATATAAATCAATCTCACTCTTTTCATTAATATTCGACGCTAAGAGATTTGCGGGCTGTTCCAGCTTCATCGAAATAAGTTCGTGAAAACATAGTGGCCCGCGAACTTAAAAACAAATCAATATTTGTAAAGTCTGTTCATGTAAACGATAGCGAGAAAATGAGAGCGCGATGTAAAATACAACTAGCGCCATCTATGTCTTGCAGCATTCTTTGTTACAAGTTTATTTCCTATAATACTAACTAAAATATCGGAGAATGATGAAAAATTATGTGTTTTGACATAAAATTTTCAATAATGACAATTGTAATAATATCTGCTTGAGATACGAGATATGTTACGCTAAGTCATCGGAAATTTTCTAAACAACATTGACCATCCACGTGTCAGTCTGTTAGTTCAAGTTCCTCAGATTTGAACTAAGTTATTCCGTGCTTGTCGTTAAAAGATGCGTGGAATTCTCAAGCGTTGAGGGTCGAGAATCTGCCGCACCTTGAACCCGTGGTTGTAAACCGTACTAGTCTTATGTTTCTGAGGCACATTGAGGGTGCCGGGGGAGAAATAAGTCCCACCAAATATTTATAATTTTTCATAAATATCTTTATATAATTATTAAGAAATTACTGCTTATAGACGGAGTGCAGTATATAGTTTTATGTGTTAAGTAGATAGCACTGAGAACTTCAAAACAGTTCACTGTTGTAATAACTTATTGTAAACGATTCTTACATCTTTAAAGAGTAACGCAGATAGAATCAAGCTAGAGTATTCAACAACATGTTCAGAATAAGTATAAGAGTTCAAAAGTGGCTCCTAGAGAAAAAATATGATGACGAAGAAAATTTTGTCCAACTCAAAACACACGCACTCAAATACATTGAGAATGAAATTTAGGGGAGAAGGAGGGAATACCACAAAATGGAAAATAGCAATACGCTACATTGCGTGCAGCGCAAGGGTAGAGGGCATTTAGCAGACAGCGAATCAAACAGATCAAAGTCAGATCACGTCTTATGCCCGTGAGTGTGTTCCTGCCTTTATACCGCACTCTTCTAATTTTTGATTACGTGTTTTATTTCTGTTAGTTAGAAGAACTTTGATAGTTATATAATTATCAATTTAAATTTTCTTACAAAAAAATTGTTTCAACATTTGCGAAGGTTTTTAATATTTCAAAATTAATTACGACAGTTTGGAGTAATAGCTAATACTTAAATATATAAATTATATCACTAATTAATGAGAAGAGAGCTGACATCTGTAACACAGTTTATAACAAGTGCAAATAGTAATGATTAACTACAATTACATATCGTAATTTTATACAAACAAATAGAATAAATACATACACCGAGATATGCATGCTATTGCAGTAGGCAGGAATCGCGATAAGTTATATTCCCATCGCAATAAATTGTCGATAACGACGAGATAGACGATCCGGTAGTTGATGTATAGACAGAGGTTTACAATGTGTCGTAGATTAACTTTATTTTAAAAACGTGATTTTGTGTGACATCAACTGATTTTTTTTTGCTATCGACAACTGCTTTAACATTTGTAATATGTTGCCTACATGTACAAGAAAGGATATTCTTCTCCTTTTCATGCGATAGGCCTCCCCCTGCGCCGCCCGCAACCAGCGACTATCTACGACGACGACACCTAGTGGGGCGAATGCCCACGCCGTGTCTACAGGCTTATGTTCGCCACTCTAGAACCTTTTAGAAACAATAAATTTTATTATAATATCTAAGGTATTTCGAGTATATTGTGACTCATGTTTAACAAAATACACAAACGAGACTGCGATGTATTTTAACGTAAGTAAAGCTTGCGGTATGCGGGGCCATGTCGGCCTGGTAATCGAATGCGGCACACAGAACCGCTTTACATATGTCCCCAGAGATACCAACATTTTAAACCCACGTATACAACATATTTAGCATTTGATTTTATAATAGTCTCGTTATAATAATTTCTATAAAAATATTTTCTGCATCCACAGCTGCAACATTTGTTTTGTCTTGGATTACGTATTTATTATAATTGTTTAACAATTGTCAACGAATACTCACTAGCGAAATACACATTAAAAACTTCAATTAAATTTGCTTTATGTTTCTGCATTTATAGAATAAATTAACAAATATGAAAAGCTGCCTGTTCTCAACAAAAAAAAATACATATATGTATTAACAATGTACATATATATTTACGTTTCAGATCCGCACATCCCGAGAATGGAACGATCTACCGGCTTCCTTATTTCCCTATAATATTAACCCATGTCTCTTCATGGTCAAAGTGAATATGTACCTATTGATAGTGCACGCTTCATCTTCGACCACATCGTCGTTTTCCATCAGGCAGAATATCAAATTGTATTCGTCAATACTATATATATATATATATATATATATATATATATATATATATATATATATATATATATATATAAATAAGCAAGAGGCCGTCCAAATCATGCACTCAGTATCTATGCAGCAATTGGCCTTTCCCTTTGAAGTTAATAAGTCCATCCTACCCCGTGTAACAGTACGATTATGTCGATTAAGACGTTAGGAAGATGGAGAAGGTTATCAACTAGAGACTAAAGGAAAGCCTGAGACCATGAAGACCATGAGAAAAATTCACGAAAGCATCCAAAAACTGTGTGTGTCTGAAAATAGCTCCCCGGACCGCTTGCGCTAATTGCGACGCCTTTGTCTACAAAATGTTCTAAACAAGCTTTATGTTGGACCCTTTGTTTCTGTGCGATTAACCCCGCGCCCGCTCCGGACGCGCGAAAACAAACTAAATACCTTCACATTGTTCACGTCAAGGCCAATTCACTGGCACACTTTATAAGGTTTGTGCTTTTTTAAACACGAAAATTAAAATTTGCTGTGGGATCTTTAAAAAATATAGCGATTTAATATCAATTGTTACTTTATTTGAATTTGATTCCTTACGTTCCTTTCTACTGGTGTTATTGGAAATATGTGGCAGAGGCGTATGTCCAGTGGTTGAGGTCCTCTGGCTGAAATGATGATATTGTTACAGGGATCCCAATTTGATTCAGGTTTACTAAATTAGGCTCTTATGGTATTATTTCCTTGATGTATACATGCAAATTTATGACTATAAGTTTTAACAAAACATTTTTAAATTGCGAGTTCTTGGTGTCCAAAGTAGTAAGCCAGATGTTTCCTATTACTTGCAATCACTTTTCTCTTCTTGTATTCGATATTTTTTTATCTTTATATTACAAAAAAAATACAGTAAATTTTAAATGTTGTTTCATCTATAAAGGAACATCATTATTGATACGGCTACTTAAAAAATAAATATATAAATAAAATGAATCACCTGAGACAGTCATTGTGAAGCAAACTCCTTAAAAAGAGTGGTCGCTTGTTCTCCAAACTCTATTTTACTGTTTACACGTTGCATTATTATCTTTAAGTACTGAAATGTATTATTTTCAATATCAACAGTACCAGTCTATATTCATCTACTATATATAAGATACAGGCTTTTTAAAGGTTTTGACGTAGTATTCTCTTCAGTCGATGGACGCCCATTGCGAGACATAGGTCACTTTAAAGATAGCCACGATGATCACTCTTGCGTTGCCCGTGTCCACCCAGCTACGCCGCGTCTACGGGCTTATGATCACCACTCGGGTACTTTCGATCACAAATGCCATCGGGTGCACGAGTAATGTTCCCTGCCCACTGCCACTTTGCACGAGCTATGTCATTGACCTTGATTCTTTCGCGTATCTTTTCATTCCCCTTGTTTTCGCAGTGAAGCTCCGAGCATAGCTTTCACCATAAAAATGAAATAAATACCAAAAATATCCAGTCATTTTAGCTAGGTAAATCGAAGAAGAATTCCTGACATAAAAATATGCTCGGAATTTTGTTCCGCGACAAAAGTCGGGAAGTTGATAAGCGTCGCAAATAGATTGCTTCCGTCGAAGCCTTGCCGAACAAAAATGCGAAGCGATGCCTTCGATATAACACAATAAATATTGAACACTGAGTAACGTCGCCCGGAGGCACGGCAGATGAAACTAGAAAAATATTTACAAAACAATGTTACCAGCCCCCGGCTGGAAATCGATACGTTCATTAATTAGTGCTAATGAACGACGTCATGTGATCATTATCTCGTATAAATTGCAATTCTTTGAAATATCACTTGAAGTAAATAGTAGCTCATATGAAATAACTTTTTTATTAATTTATATACAAAGCACAAACGGTAAAGTGTTTAAAAAGAGACGTATCATAAATCATAAGCTTTTGTTTTGTCATTACGTAACTATATTTCTAACAATTCTTAGTGTTCAAATTAAAATTGATAATATTTAAAAATGTTATATATAACTTAAATGAACTATTCAGGCAACGCATTTAGATATCAAAATAAATCCCTTCATTGAAAAAGAATCCGGTAATTGACAATCAAGATTAATTTATTTTAGTTATTTTAACAGCATTATATTCTACGGATTTTTTTTGGAGTAATGCTGCTAATATACAGGGTGTTTGATTACAAGCATAAAATCTTTAAAGTGGTGCATGTATAGCCCATTTTTTAACTCTTAATAGCCTAGAGTTTCAATTTTGATACCAATCTTTTAAACCGAATGTTCACATTACTATTAGTTTTTTTTTTATGGGTTGGCTGTACGAATTTTACTGTTGTATAATATTCTTTCCAACGAAATTTAAAATAAATCTATTTTTCCCTTCATCTAGACCCTCAAACAAACACAGTAATATTTAAAAAAATCACTTTCGTAAATCAGGCTATTAAGAATTAAATATATATGTAGTATACGCTATTCGAAAATTAGTGGTTACAGAAATTTAATATAAAGTAATAATTATCTTTGCCTTCAAACTTACTGACTTGTGTGCTCTTAGAAGTTAGTGACGCGTCGTATTCTATACTAAAATTAATTAAAATAACTTATTTCACACTGGAACTAGGTGTAAAATCTTTAAAGCATTTTTCTCACAAACGAGGTACACATTCACCTTTTTAAATCATCTAGAGATACTCGTAAAATCAATCTTCCTGTATACACACTAGAAAGAAGGATAGCGCTAGAAATGAAAACAAGTCTGTTATACTTTTAAGTTTGTAAACAATTTTAACTTCTTTTTACAGTTTACTCTCTTGTAATTCATGTAAACTAAAAATTAATTTAAAAGTTCATGAAAGAAAAATTATTAAAAAAAAAATTCTTTAGGAAGTTTTAAAACGATAATACGGCTTAAGAGAGATTTACTCTGACTTATTGTATTAATGGCCTTTGTGAACTGAAGCAACTATTAAGCCTAATCGTTCTTTTATTTTTATAAAGCTATTAGTTTGTATGATTTTTATGTTGTATTACTAAATATCGTTACAATTTCAGATGTACGGCGTCATATGTTAGACAGGCGAGTTTGCTACAGATTTATAAATGGTTAGAAGCGGGCTATATCCAAGTTTTTTCCGACGACATAAACTAAATATACTAAAACAACTTTGTTGGTAAAAAGAAATCTTTTAAAAAAATACATTCCGCTGGTATATTCAGTCAATTAGACGTCGATCTGTAAACGCTAAAAGCCCAGCGGTTTTAGTCGTCTGACCGACCAGCGGAGGCCGCAACCGAACACAATGACGCCAAACAACGCGTTTCATTTCGATACTATACCCGCCCCGTGCTCCCGTACGAATATAAACTTTTATATTTTTATTGTAAAATAAACTTCGTCGAATAAATACTTTGAACCATAATCGCTTTTTATTGAAATACGTTTTTGTTTTCAATACGATTATTTGTTCAAATATTACTTTCAACTTAAAATCATTTACTTTACTTCGATAAAATATAAAACCTTATGTTATATGATTTAAGATACCATACATCATAACGATTTCTGTAGCATCTCCTGTAGAATGCATTTATTAATCAATTCGTATTATTTTACATTTAAAAATATTCATAGAATGTCATCCAGCAACCGTTGATTTTCTCGCCGACTCTATTAAGCAGATTATAATTCTGATCTTGTAGTAACTCACTCAAAAGTGCGTATAAATTGACTGCTTGAATCAAGATATTAATTTAAATTTAGAAGAATTTTATAAGAGCCCAATACAAGAGAATCTTAAAGAAAACTACTATCAATTTTAGCTTTAATGTAATGAGATCCTTCAACTTAAGGCTTCAAGGGTGCTATAGGCTTTCGGATCTTAGAAGATCCACCAACAAACACAATCTTGTTTCCTTTTGTGAAAAATATCACAAACATAGCAGGTTATATATCCTTAATATACTAATGAAAAGCTGTGTTTTCACTTAAAAATCGCTTTACAAGGGGATTCTTAGAACAAGTTTTAAGAACTTTGTACATATGTCTCATAAAAATTATGAACAAAGTCTTGTGATGTTTTAAATGATAGGATTCAACTGTAATTTTTATTGGAGTATCTAAAATAGACATTATTCTTTTATGTAGTCGACATGTGAAAAGTTTCGTCGAAGAAGCCGAGCGGGCCAACCGTCGCATGGCACGCGTTGTGTATTGTAACTAAACGGATGTCTACTAAAAACCGTAGGTTATGTTCCGTCTAATACTTAGGTATAGATTCAGCTTTATTCGTGTGAATAGCGCCCATAGAGGACATTGACATCATGCATCCACCACAGCGTGCTACTAAAACTTTAAAGTTAAAGTCAAAATAGCTTTATTATATAAGATCATTTCATCTATAAACGAAAGCTTTAAATAAAGGTAACGACAACGAACTCCGTGATTGGTCCGTGGTGGATTTTTTTTTTTAAAAAATTTTCTTTAAATTAGTAAAATTCATTTACTTTCTTTGTCGTGAACACACTTCGAAATAGAGTAATGTGCCTTTTTTAATATGTTTTGATAATTAATTATGGAATATTATACATTGACCTATGAATAAGTGAGAGAAAATTTAAATCTTAGATTAAATTGATAGAGATCACTATTTGTCTGTCTGAATCAAAGTCATTTCATGTATTATTCTAGTCTTTGTATTACGAACATATTTAATAGAAGCTGGTACCGAAGATGTTCCAAATCCATAATCCTTTGCTTAACACGTTATGATGCAATATAACATTCAGACGACCGGACAGCTCAGTGTTTATTGATGTCCCTAACGGCGATGTTCAAATCAATAGACAGTAATAATGGTAATCCACTAACGTAATGAATATTTATTATCTAAATCCATTCAAGAGGAACAAAATTCAAAGACTAGCGCACAGCAGACATATCCACGTTGTACATATAGTGCATACAACCTTCTTTCGGCTACTGACTAAAATAAAAACCTTGAAACACGATGAGGGAGAATTCTTTACCTGAAACAGAAAAATAATGTTTAGTAATTTGCATACAATACTACATACTCCACTCGTATAAGTCTGCAGTGGGCAGGCCACACAACCTTAAGGTTATGTTTGACCGGCAGGCGGAGAGTAGAACTTCTACCAGCAAGGTTGACAGGTGAACATGTTAAGGTTGCGATATAGGATTTCCAATCAGTTCCAGTGAAATCTAAAGGGCAGGCCTATATTCAACAGAGAACGTCTTACGACCGAAACGCTGATGAAACTTTGTAGTGAAATTAAAACACATCGATGACGTATGTAAGAGGGAGGATCAGACAGAAGTGAGTAAAGTTTTCTATGCCCCTATTTTAAATTGTATTTTTAAAATCATTTGAATTTTTTTCAATACTCATCTTTCATGGTTCTCAATGCCTTTTATTGCTTTCCATAATTTCCTTCCAAACATCGCTTCACTTTTTCCGCCTTTCCTCTAGAATTCTACAAGATTACGTTTTTCATTTTCATCGTTTGTTGAACAATTTATTTAATCTGATTACTTCTTTATTTTCTTGCTATCCATACCGCAATTAATTTATATTTCTAATATCACTGCTATTTTGTCGCTGCTGTTTATTATTTTGATTATTATTCTACTTTTTTATTTATTTTTTTCTACTACCTTTTTGCAGTACTCCGGATATGAAAGGTTGGAGTTGCAGATATTTAAAGCTAATAGAAGTAATAAACATATACAAAAGAATTTGTGGCATTGACAGCCATTAGATCGGCAGCGTTAAAAATGCTAAGTCATTGTCCGCCGACGTGGCCACGCCCCGCAATCAATTAGGCCATGCTTGATTAGCCGCTGCATTGGAGAGTACGTCGTAAAATAATTTTCCTTTCAATTAGGTCAGGCCGGCGAACAATGATGATTCATTGCATTTTTAACCTGACGATAATAAGTCATTGGGTCGAATGTTTGTTATACCACTTAGTGTGAATTTTATATTTATATATATAACACTAGTTCTCCTGATATCCCCTCCCAACTGCCACAAGCTACTAGCTGGTAGAGTTTCAGGTGATTACTTTATTTATTGCTTACTTGCTGATCCCGCGACTGTCCGCGTGGATTTTAACCAAAAGATTATTTAGTTTGTTGTCTTTGGTTCAAGATTTTTCCAAAATCAAATATTGCCTTAATTACTCGTTATAACATCAGCTACCTGCCAGTATTAATGCCATCAAAATTGTTCTAACCATTTAAGAGTATACATATTCCTAAACATGTATTAAAAGAGATTATTCTAATATTACAAACAGACACGTGATGGATAAATGAAACTGTTTAATGAAAAAAGGAATTTGCCACACATCAACTATCAAACCCGTGAACTTTAAAGCAATTCTTTTAAAACTTTATTTGTGAAGATTTTCAGGCTTACAGAATATTCAAAGAAAACCAACGTATTTGAAATTCTTTAAAATTTTTGAGCTTAGCTTCGTTTCTACATATAGAGCTGTCTGTCGACTTTTCAAGCTATTGTCATATTACCACTTTAAAGAGTGTAAATGGTAAATTTTTAATTATAAAGAAGAAAATGCACAGAGCCAGCTCGATTCCCGAACTGAAAGTAAGATTAATTAAGTTATTTATTAAATAAGTTAAATTAAGTATTTTAATTTCTAACAGAAATTTCTAGAAAATTCTGGGTCAAAAAGAATGTGTGAAGTAAATGACTTGTATGAATTTGTATCCATTCTTCCTTAGATATCATTTTTCTACTATAGACTTTCGATAACAAAAAATCAAATTTTCTATTATCTGATTACAATTATTATCATTTTTGTTTTCCGTTCCTCAATTACATTTAATCCAAATAATCCACAACTCAGCTCGGTTGTACGTCTTCAGTTTTTTATACTTTAACATTCCTTATCAGTTATCAGTTCGAGATAATGTTCGTTGTGCTAATAGCTGTAACACGAATGGTACGTGTTGTACATTTAACAGACGTATGTTCGTCATTGATTCATAATTGTGAGTCACTACTGATGAACCTATTTCCATAATTATATTTTCTGCATATCACAATAAAAACAGACAAATGCAGCCGTCCTCTCAGACACCCTCGAAACGAGTTATTGAACAAGATTTGATAGCCCTAATGTCTCATGAGACATCTGCCCCGGGATCCACTCAAAACTAGACTCTTAGGAGAGTTCTCTAGTGACCACTGTTCAGGCTAAGCGATTTCATCATTTTCATCATCTAAGTCGAAGGCTGCTTACATCTACTGCTGGACATAGGCTTCTCTCAAAGGTTTTCAATAAGACCTGTAGGAAGCATCCGGCGTCTTCCGATGATCTTAGCAAAATCGTCTGTCCATATTATGGGTAGTCCAACACTTGACATAGGAGAAAAATATGCGAATTGAACGTGCAAACAATATTTGTGGTACAAGGGTTAAATGTAAAATATATTATTGAACCAATCTTGGTTACACTTTTCACTCTGTAAGTAAATGAAACTTTATAGCCTTGAGCAAGGCTAGATGTGTGTGTAGAGTGGCGCGTGCGACGGAGCTGCGCTTCGCTCCGCGACGGCTGAAGCGCGACGAGTTCAATGACATCTTATATCAGACTTGACTCCGACAATCTGTATACAGTTTTATTCTTCTTATTGTAATATTTTTATATGAAATGCATTCAAAAATTCGAGGAGTTGCAGCTGGTTGTATTTTGCTTACTTGTCTGTATAAACTTCATCGTCATTTTAGCCGCTGGATATCCATCGCTGGATAGCCTATACCATATATTTATTACAATACCGATCGAAAGCGTTCTATACCTGCATCCGGAAAACATTCGCTAGCATGGTCGTCTGAAATTGAATGTAAGAAAAAATAATATCATGAAAAGTTATTAAGATGGGGGAACGAGATGCCGGAAAAAACATGGTCGTCTACCATCAGCATCCAGTCTGTCTGTGGACGTGCACTGCAAGGCATAGGCCATCCCCAATGATCGCCACGAAGACCGGTCATGGTGTCATGGTGCTGGGCGCCTTCAGGGACCTGGTGGGGGGTTTGCCCACGCCGTGTTTACCGGCTCGTGGTCGGCACTCGAGAATCTTTCGGCCCCAACGCTCATCAGCTGCATGAGCTATGCGCTACGCCCACTGCCACTTAAAACGAGCAATTCTTCGTGTAGTTACATGTAGAGTCACGCATACATTTATTTGGTTGTAATTCTCTGTCTTTTTTTTACTGTAAGGTTCACGACTTCAAGTACCTCATAATAACTCTTATTTCAATTTTTCTATCTATATTAACATTTAAAATATGCATCTATGAATAATTCAGTTTATTTAAATAACTAATAGTGGCTTCGAGGACAAAGAGGTCTTGTTGAATTTGTTCTGATCTGAAAAAAATTTCATCGCCGTTATGTGAAATTTCCATGACGTTGCAATACATATGTGTATGTACCTATCTATACACTGTAAGTTATATAGTATAGCTTACAGTTCACGACGCATGTTTATTGTTTTACTACGCCGTTCTCTAAATCGTTAATGTCGCGAACTAAAAACAATAAAACGATTTATTTTTCAATAAACTTTATTGCGTAAGTTTGTTGTAAATACAGAGGCGAGCCGCTCGATAGAGCTCCATAAAGTTATAACTCGGGACATAAAGTTTATGGGCGCAGGACTCGCGAGGAGTCGGCGAGATGGCACCGAGCCAACAACAGTTTCGGCGGTCGACCCCCGCGGCCCAGCCAGCGCTCAACGACAACTGGAAAGGGTTTCCTTCGAGAAAATATCACACGAGGGTGGTACAACTCTATCGACCGGATTCTGAAATGTTAATCAAAGGAGCAATCACGTAACATCACGTTATATCTAACCATCGCTTAAACTCTTCCTATCCAGACATAGTTTCCTGATAATTACGTGAAAGAACTTAATAGCTGTTTCACTTGCTTAAATAGTTTTTGTCATACCACTTCTAGCCCGAAAAGCCTTCGTTCGATGCTTCTACTTCTATAAGTATTATTGATATTAAATAATTGGTATTAGCGCTAAATTGTTAAAGCTTTTAAACCTATTTTCAATTCAATTCAATTCAATCATTCTGTACATAATGTCTCTGAAATAACTCACATTATTTTATTTATTCTATCGAAATCTGACAGGTCAATAATTTCTAACAGTACAAAGCCTGCAGGAACAATTAGTAAACAATAATTAATTTAAATATGTAGTAATTAGATTTTCGAAAACGTTTTTTTATAAAGTATTACTTTTTGATTTGATCCAGGAAATAGTATATCATACAGTAATTGATAGCAAAGAAGCTGTCTATAGAATACTAGCTATTTATGTATATATTAGATGGACAGACATAGTCAAGGACTAACATGAATGAATAATACATTCACTATATACCATACCATTCATATATGTATACCTATACATATATGTATACTTAGCCTGAAGCTTATATTTAACCATCTTCTGTATTAGAAAATTAAAATAAACAAACAATACAATCATAAAAGTAATGAAAAATACATATCGTTTAGTTTTGTTTTGTTTATTATTTTTAATCGTGTGATATTTATTGTTATCTAATCTTATTTTAGTATCGTCTAACTACACTCCAGTACACATTCACTCTACGATAAAGGCGGTAGAGTTGTGTAGAGTGTAGAGTGTTTAAAGCAGTAAGTTTTATTGTAGTACTAATGTGATTAAAATGAATATGTACATTCGTCTTTTCTGTCAATGGACGCCCATTGCAAGGTATAGGACTTCTTCTAAGATCGTCCGCCCACACCGCGTCTACCGGCTCATGGTCGCCGCTCGAGAACCTTTCCGCCCAAACGTGCTTCGGTTACACTGCCACTTCAGAAGATCAATTCTCCATTCTCTTCTCTGTGTTTGGCACTAATCGGTGTAACATAACTCCTGAAGATGCTCCGTGGAGGGGTGAAACACGTGTTGAGTAATTTGGTGGTGGCGATTGTGTGATTCGCATTGTTTGCCGCAAACGCATTTATCAGCGGGCTGCCGGGCGGTGCACTCTATTGCACGACTACCACTGCATGTGCGGAAGTGGCTAAATATTGGTCCTTTTCTTACTTAGGATGGACTTCCGCGAGGTAACGCCTGATTCCATTAAATAGCAATTCTCCAAGCTACGTCGGTGATGTCAAGTCTTTTACAGATCCCCTCATTTCCGAGCATAGCCTTCTCCATTGTACTCTTCTTAAGAATAATATATAATTACCATTATTTATTAGCCAAGTGCAAATTGAAATATAGCTAAGAGTAAGAGAAACAATTAGGAAAGAAAAACAGAACGAATATTTGTCGATTTTTAACAGAACCGCTTATAGTGATAATAATATAAAATAAAATGTATGATTATTCATGACTAAAAGAATTCTAGAAGAGCCTTATTTGATACAAAATAGAATCGAATTGAATTCTCCTATGAAATAATTTATTTGAAAGCTGCGAGGATTCCAAAGGCGTCCCTTTGTTAAAGAGCGCACAACAAACTAGGACGAGATTTTTTTGATATCAATTTTACAATAGGTCCTTAGTAATGTAGCTAAAGTAAATCATTTTCCAGTTTTATTATCATTTGTATTGTAAAAGGATTAATAAAGGGGTTTTGTTTTAAAAACTTTCTAAATTTATTACATAATAACGCAGAAATATAACGGGATTGTATTGTAAAAGCATACGCAGTTAACAATAAAATAGTTACTGACTTTGTGAAGCCCCTAGAGAAAAATATCGCAAGCATAGGTTTATTTCTGTTGCTAACCGTCGTACAAAACTATTTTTCTTGTATTTATTAACAACCTTATGCACATAAGCAAGTTTACCACGTGCAACCACTTCCTCTTCCATTCTAACGTAATTTTAATACGAATCGTCATTTTATAAATTTGGACTCAAATGTTTAAAAAAAATCATTTGTCGATTTCAGTTTAGGTTACGATTTAATATGGGAAATATGATAGTTTAAGAGATAGTAAAAAATATAACCTACAGATGCGTAACTAAAAATTCCGAAATATTGAATGTAATAACAAAAACAAAGCCACAGGCGCTAATGTAAAAAACAAAATTTTTATTTGTTCTTTACTAAACTTTTCTTTATTAAATCTAGCTCCAATATACGAACGATGGAAATAAGTTAATTTCTCCTAATCTGATTAAAATATATATAAAACATACATATATATACATGTATATATAGATATATATGTATATGTAAGTACATATAATTATTAATCTGTGTAATTTCACAAGTTAATCAAAGATTTAATACCTCGCTTGTAGTGTAATAGAAAAGTATAGCAAAACATATTTTTCTGTTAATCATGTGTTAATCAATGATCAATTGGAAATCAAAATAAAAATGATTAATTAACTGGATGTTAGTATCTATTACATGCCTCGATGTTCCTTAGCGAGTTTTGTTAACAGTACGTCTTATTTTAATTGCCTACTTCGAAGCAAACGTAATCGATACAACTCATGTGTTTTCCGACGAGAGAGTCGCGCTTATACACTACGTATCTTTACTTTTAATTTTCAGTTACCACCTATATTTTATTTAAATAGTAATATTATTGTACATAGCAGATACGTGGCAATATATAAGTCGGCATATTGTTCAACAGAAAACGAAAACAACTCTATCGCAGTTAAGAATAGTTTTTATTTTCGCACTAATAAAACAGCTATGCGATTTCAAAAAGGCGTATGTAACAAACGCGATAAACAGGACAAAGAGAGTAACCTTAAATTGTACGAGTCAATACGCAAGGCCGCGCCGCTCGAGCCTGATCTGAATACATTCTAGACGTACCGTCAGCAGCCGCCCTGCGCGCCCGAGCCTCCGCTTTGATGTTTATCAATCTGTACAAATACACAAGACACAAATGGAGGTTAGGGAAAAGGCGGGAATCCGACGCGGACTGACACGCCAGTCGCGTTCGCTCGCTGCGCGCTCACTGCCCTCCGCGCCTCCCGGGCCTCTTGCGCCTGCCCCCCCGCGTCGCTCCGGCTCACGCGTGCGAGCGAGACGGCACTCTATATCGTGATCGAAGTTTCCGTTAATGTCCAGTGACATTGACCTTGAGTTTTTCTGTGTTTTTTTCTTAAATTAGGGAAATTGATGTTACACCTGAACATTTCACTTATGATAAACCATAAGAAGTGAAACTTGGGTATATACATATTGTTGCTCAGATATCTGAAGCAATGATCATCCAACCAATAAAATTATCGATAAAATTTCCATCTCTTTTATAAACAGTTTTCAAATCGCACGCCATAATCGCTTATCAGTTTGACTCTACCATATAGGAATAGCGTTTAATATAGTGTTTTAGATATATTAAGATATTACTTAAATAGTAAAATCCAAACGAAGGATGAAAACGGAAAACGTTCTTCAAGATCTTCAGATAAAATTGGCGTGCATCAAGGCTCTATATTTGTATTTATCCTTTTCTATTCCACATATAAAATATATAAATAACACGCCTTACATTGTAAAGTAAAACTATTTAATAATTCACGGTAAATATCGCACTTCGCTCCTTGGTTTCTGCAAGGCAGAGGTAAAACAAACAATAAGAACTAAACTAGTGATTAAGTAAGAGACATTGAGTTAAATGTAATAAAAGAACAAAGCCAACTATTTATGATTATGGTAAACATAAATAGATACAATGTATAAATAAATAAGTTGTGATATAAGAAGCAAAGTTAATCAGGAATAGATGAGCGAAATAAGGCCACGTGTGAAAGTAGATGAGAATGTAAAGAATGAACGATATTTATTTATACCCGAAATATAACGTCCCTGTCCCATACATGCCAGGAAACCTTTAAAAACAATGGAATATTGTTGTTAGCTGACGATATATATTTATTTTTTCCTGAAAGACCTCGCGTATTAACAGACAATGTAAGCCCTTTAGAAAGGTTTTTTTGTATAATTCTATTAATGTGTTACTTAAAGAGAAAATAAATAAACTCGTAAAGATCACTTTTGCTTAATCTTGAAAGTGCTGAGAATCGTTTTACAATCTAAAAACGAGCTAATTAGTTTATTTAATGGAATCAGGCGTTACCTTGCGGAAATCCATCCTAAGTAAAAAAAAGACCAATATTTAATGCCATTGTGTTGACACTTGCACTTTGTGTTTGGCACTCATCGGTGTAACATAACTCCTGAAGATGCCCCGTGGAGGGATGAAACACGCGTTGAGTGATTTGACGGTGGCAGTTGTGTAATTCGCATTGTTTGCTGCATGCGCATTTATCAACGGGCTGGCGGGCGGTGCACTTTATTACAAGACTACTACTAGCATGTGCAGAAGTGGCTAAATATTGGTCTTTTTATTACTTATAATTAGTTTAGTATATACAGTCGCTTTTCTTAATCTAACGAAATTTATATTAATAATATTATAATTTTAATTAGTTTTATTGTCAAATATTAGCACAGACCATTGTCTTACGGGTTACTTTTAAAGCACATTGCTGCTTATATGAATACAGTCTTACTATCAAGAGACGAAAGCTATTTGCAGCCTGTAAAGGGAGAGTTACAGTGTCGTTGTCGTTTCAGCCCATAGACGCCCACTGTAAGGCATAGGCCGCCCGTATATACATCGATGGGGGATATATTTATCGCCACGCTTGACAGGCGGGTTGGCGATTGCAGTGTGGTGTTATGGTATGCAGAGGATGCTGCTGCCCGAAATCTATAAACTCGTTAGTGAGCAATGGCAATCCTATATATTTAATGCACTGTATGAATTATATAATATGATATCCCGGGAATTGAATTCGCGACCTACAATCGCAAGTCTCAGTCCTCTACCGCTCGGCTGCCACTGCTCAATTAATATTTTATATGTCATAAGTAAAATAGTAAATGTAATAGAAACAGCGTTGTTCATAAGGTCAGCACTAGAAATGAAAATAAGTTTGTTTACATTTTTTAACGTTTCATGAAATTAGTAATTCATTTGCGAGCAAATGTCTCCGGTTTTATAATTTACTCTCGTGTAGTGTATCTGAATCATCATTCATATATCCTAGCTTTCATTAATATATCCTAGCATTTTACTCATGACTTACGCATACGTTCACAGTATTTTGAAATTCAAAATATCTTTATTCAAATTGACATTTATGCGCATGTTACAATCGTCGACTATTTTAATATTATTAGTACTAAGCCAATAACTTACTTTTATTATAAGCAGATAATATTATAAATAAATAAATTAAAAAAAATCATTATGGAATAGGTTATTGCAAGAACTATCGAATGGTTAATGAACCAAAAAATCAAATGTCGCTTTCTTAAGTTGAATTCACACGACTACATTTTTTACAAGTTTTCATTTAAAATCAACAATATACCTTCGTTATCAACAACCATTTGCCATATAGTATACAAAGCAAGGCCGGAACGGTAAGTCAATCGATTTTTCTGTAAAATATGTCGACAGAAACGACATTACTTTCTGGTCCCTCTAACAGTGTTATAAAACTTGCGTGACAATAATTAGCTTCCTGAGTGAGCAATTAACATTTAATTCCACGCATTAACATCAGTATAGTATTCTTGAATAGAATAATATACTTTTTCAATATTTTATTAAAACCAGAGGCAATACTTGTTGTATATCTGTAGTGAGAAGAAAAATCGATAGATATTTTTAATTATATGCAAGCTTTTAATTAAAGGATAAAGGTGATGTGTATATATATATATATATATATATACATATATATCACCGATAGAAATAAGGTGTTTTGATTTTAGCACGATAATTTCTAGCCGTCTCGTCCTTTCAGCTTTCATAAACAAATGTCTTAGTATACTCTTCACCATCATCAACATTATAACTGCAGCCATAAGACTTCCAATGTTGGACATATGCCTCCCACATTGATTTCCTATAGAAGCGGCCTGCATTCAACCTCTTTTAAAGACAGTATTAAGAACGTCTATACACCTTGTTGTTGGAGCACCTAGTCTAAGTTTACCAGTTCCTGGTTTCCACTCCAAAATCTTAAGGCCTCAGATGCCATCTGTTCTTTGTGCTATCTGGTCTGCCCACTATACCTTATAATGACACATATACATTAGTCCATAGAGCATGCATCTGGGTAAGTGGACAAGCCTGCTCATAGATTAGTTAGTTATATCAAATGAAACTCACAAACTGTCTCATGTCGCGCTTACTCTACATGAGACGGTGAAACTCATAAGTTGTTAGGCCGCTGGGGGGATTCCCCGCACACTGTACGATAAACTACACTCGTCATCACATCGGTTGATAAATTCCCATTGCAAGCCTTAGGCCTTCCCCAAGGGTCACTATAATGACCGGTCGGAGTTCGCGCTACATTAACTATGTCGTACGTCCACCTTGTCGGAAGTGGGACCCCATACCCAAGTCGCGTCTACTGGCGCGTGCTCGAACTTACTCTACTTATAAGGTATCGCTTTGAAAGTTGTAAAACTTGTATGAATGTCATAAGTTAATATAACCGAGTTCTGATTCCAACTAGCTACTACAATGAAAGGTAAAAAGTCGTCTCCAGCTGGCAAGCGCAGTTGCGGCGCAGCGTTGAAATTTGTATTTTAATATTTTAGTCAACATTATGAGTTCATTCCTTTTGTCTTTACTCTTTACGGTAAAAAAAGTATTGCCTGAATTTTTACATTAACATTTTAAAACAAGCCCACGAAAATATTTAGTATTTTTAAAAAGAAAATATGTAATTATTTAGCTGTGCATTATCTTCAATATTTATTACAGAATGTAGTAATTTTTATGATAATTATATGCTAGTACTACTAATAAATATAACGTATTTCAAAATTTAAGTATATTACATCGTATTTCCACTTAACATGACTTGATGACCGTCCGCCCTATATTCCCTTGGTCACCAAGTTCATCCAATAGTTGCCCCAATCCGAAGTCCCTTCGCGGGGGTCTTTGAGCCTAGTCACCCCATGATCCTTCAGCCGAAGCAATCTAAGAGCTCGGCGGCCTGCCAGTCCTGTGAAATAGTACCTTCAAAGAGGTCTTAGGCTAGGCGGCCTCAAACGCACGGAATCATAATACAAAATAGAGTGTAGAAAATGTTAATTTTCACAAATTGTTAATGCATTGAAAAATAAAATAAATATAAAAATAGTCGTGTCCAGGAGTTATGTCGAAGGATGGGAGGCAATATATGAAAGGTAATAAAATATGACAAAGAATGAAAGAAAATAATATGGGAAAAAGATGAACTGTCAAAAGATATTGAGACGGAAAAAAGAGCGAGAAATTTATAAATATTGTCTGAATCAATTATTAGCAAACATAATCCCCGTCCACACGTGACAAGGAAGGTACAGGAGGCCTCTCAAGCCGAATCAAAAAAAAAAGAAATAAAAACCGCGAAATCTGCTAATGTCGTGCGGGCATCAGTAAAATACTGGTCCAAAAATAAAGGCTTTCTGAAAGGAGTCGTCATTTGTGATAAAAAAACCTTTTGCATTTATCCTAAGCCTATTTCAAATGATAAATTTTCTCTTCTTGTATCTTGACACAAGCAAACAAAGAATATAGAGTTAAAATAATAATTAAAATTAGAAATAAATCAATAGTGGAAATGTTACAGAATTTGTTTTAATATTAGTCAAGAAACGTTTTCACTACACGTGCCAAATATCTTAATTTTTTGAGTTATAGTGGTTTTATCGAAGATTGAGACATCTGACCATTTTATGGAAAACCACTCAGTGAGGTCCTTTTTTACTTACTCTCTTGAATCTTAAAGCAATTAAAGTAAACAACGATATTCTCTACAAATAACATGCCTGTATGCACATGAAAACTTAATTCAGATAAAATTAAAAATAGGTAATGTTAGATAAAAAGCAATGTACGCAGTTAGTTGTGTAAATAAAGACACGCTTGCTTTCTTCCTCCAGGCTCTATAAAATTAATAAATTCTTTGTAGGCGACTGATACGACAGAAATAAATCTTTCATAATAAATATTTGAAATGCAAAAAATTTTGAATTTAATTAAAAGTAAAGTGATGGAATGTTTAAAAATAATATTTAAAATGAAATAAAATGTATCAGCGAAAGAAGTTTCCAAAGAAGAGTAAAACTTTTCTCCTTTATGTTTAAATTATTTATGAGCATTGTAATGTGGGAATTGGTTTCAACCAGACGTTACGGTGTTTAGTGTATTTTGTTATCCGTTTTTAATAAATACACAAACGACACTGAGGTGTAGTTAAACCTGTGGTAATGCTCACGGCACGCGGGGCCCAGTCGGACTTGCAATCGAAATCGAGCACCGGGCTGACTTTCTGTAAACCTCTAATGTCACCCACAACGGTTTCTTAAACGAAAGAGTCCCACGTCTATTACTTTTTTAACACCGAAGATCTTACAATAGCTTATAAAACATAAAATAAATTATACTCGTATTACACTTTAGAAACAAAATTGCCTTAACTATTGTAATGTAGAAATTTGCGTAAATGACCTTGTCTTGTCTTGTCTCTGCGACTGGTTTCAACATCCAAGCACCACTGCTCCAAGCTTTCTTAACACCTCGAGGAATCCTAGCAGGCCTTTCATGTCGCCGATGACCTTAGGGTTGCAATGGTTTTATAAAAACCTCTTACAATTTTTTTTTAAAATACTGACTGTGCATAAAATTTTTAACTTAAAATGTAATAGAAATAAGTAACTTCAGCCACTATGTGAAAGTGTTTTGAAGAAGACAAAAAAACAACTGGGTTAGTTATGAGCTCTTTTCGGATAGTGACGCATTTGAAGCCCTTTGTGTTTTAAGTTGAACTATGACATTATAAAGGAACTTAAATTTGTTTTAGTTTACTTTGACCGTTACTTTAACATAATTCTTTTGACATATACAAGTGTTCTTTTAAATTAATCCAAAGTAGAAAATAATTTAAAGTTTGGGATAAATGTCATCTAATTTAAACATCTATACGCTTGCCCAGTGATTAATTAGGTACATAGACATGGTGTCGTGGTCTCAGAGCATAGGAGGGCAATGCTTGAGTCTTTTGATCAAGGTCGAATCAGGAATTAGGAAAACCACATAGCGCTGGTCCTCATGGTTCTGGACTAGCAAACGCTGTCCTCACAAAGTAGATAGGAGACCTTGTTAAGATATCTGGAAGAAGCTGGATTTGGACAGCTTCCTATTGGTCATATCTATATGATATATCTATAGGAGAGGTTTATATTCACCAGTGGACCACCTACCACTGAAATAATAATGATGATATGCTTGTCGCCAGAATTTAAAATCAAGGTGTATTCATTACATGTATTTATATACACGCGTGGGTATTGAAGCATTTTGAATGCGGCCGTGTCGTACAGAGAATATTTTATTTCCCCCGTTGAAAGCTCAACGTGGCTCTAAAGTAACAGATTGAAGCAAATGTTTGTCGAATTCAATTGCAGCGCCCGCCATTTGCGAAGAATCGATTTACAAAATGGCGGCCGGGAACTGTCTAATCCCAGTGATGCAAGCGTTCCTACAGCTTTTTGGGAATTAGTTTTACATTCGCTCCACGTTCCTTCCGGTAAATTGTTTTCTTCCTTATTTACACAATTGATTGTGGTTTTTTTAGGGAAACTACACTTTTATACAAGCACTATAGCCCCTTTTTGGTATTTAGTTTATGGAAAAAGGTATGTTGGTATTTGAGGTCTACGACGTAGCTCGGATAATTCCTTGTCTGAAGTGGCAGCCGACGTCCCGAAATATTGTCGAGTGGCGATTACAAATAAATATATCCCAACAATACGACTTGGGTTGTGAGAAATAGCTGGATATAGTAAACGCAAGACAGATGAACGAGAATGAATGAGAACGAAGAAGATGATCGTGGTGATCTTTGGGTGAAGTTTATGCCTTGCAGTGGGCGTCTATCGGCTGATATGTTACATCTATCCTGAGGAGCATGTCGTGCAAGTGGCGTAATTTCATCCGAAAAATCCGTATAGATCTGTGTGGCAGAATTGTCTTTTTAATTTACATTTTTGATGCAAAAAATAACGTACATATATGATATACACTTTGAGTAAATGTGTTGTAAAGATAAAAAGTTTTCTATCTTTACTAAAAAGTGTTCTAGTTACCAATATAAAAGTAAACTAAAATTGATTTTTATGTGCTCCAATGCTGAATTAAGACAGATTTATTGTCAAGGAACTCTTTATACTAGGCTTTAAAAAACTAATTAAACGTTATAGAGTTTTTATTTATACTTGTTGGATTTCTTACTAATTCTCAAGAATTGTGATTCGAAAAACAAACCAACAGCTGCTCAAAATTTTGAAATCTGATATCAGGTACCGCGCGCCGTGATGGAATCGATTCCATGACTGATCACATCCGTGACCGATCCTGACTAAAGGTAGTGTCTTAAAAAGTATAAAGAAGGTGTAATAAATTATCTATAGAAAATTAATTCAATAGCCATTTGTGTTGCTAAACGCAAGTTTAAATATTTCAATAAATTTGGCTAAATTTTTTGATACTTTCAATATGTTATAAGAAAGCTTTTTTGTATACATAAAATTAAAAAGAAATTGTAAAACTAACATTTTACTTTTGCCTTACAAAAATAAATGAAGCGAATGTATATAAGATGTACACTGTGCATATGAAATTATTGACCATAACAAATTAGTTCGACAGAGGACAGATTTTCATGAAATTCGTAATATGGTCACTTAGCACTAGCTATACTTTTGTACAATAAAATTCCACAAAAAAAATCAGATCTACCACTGAAGAGATTTAAAACCAATATTAAAAACATATTATTGAAAAAAGTATATAATTGTATCCAAGAATATTATACAAATGTTAATGTGTGGAATTAAATGTTGTCGATGGTCAGGAAGCTAATTATTGTCGCGCACTCTTTATAAAACTATATTTGTGAAGAGCTTTATAAAACTATATTTCATCAGTTTGGGAACACAACCAATTAGTGGCCTGTTTGTTATACGGCTACCCGACGTAAAACGGAAGCGCGCTGCAATCGACTACCAGCGACATCTATTTATGTAATCCACAGATACAGTTTTTTTTTAAATATTTTCATAATGAATTTAATTTAGCTACTTAACTTAGAGATTACATAGCTACTACAACTTGCCCTGTTATAGCTTCATACAGTTTGATGACAGTGTTTAAAGCCGCTTAGCCAAGACCTATTTATTGCCATTGACTTCGATTTTCATGCTCTTTGATATCGTCGCAAGAGATCCCGAGAGGGAAGCTCGATTTAAACTGTCATATTTTATGGAAACTAATTATTTTCTTTATTATAATATACAATCAATTATAGCCAAATATATTAACTACCAGTTAACCTGTTTAATTATTGCGGGAAATTTTATCCGGAAATTGTCGCGGTCAATATTTAGTACGTTAATTGTGTTGAGAGGATTAGTCTCGACTTATCACGCGTGTAAATAGATAGGCATGAGTCCCGGGCACGGTGCTGGCGGGCGAGCCCGGACTAGTCGCGAAACCGCGTAATGCAGCGTGAGAAGGGTCCGGGTAATCGATTTAAATTTCATGCTGAAAGGGTTGCTAAAAATGTTTGACAAGCGAACATTATCTCCAAGTAAATGCAACGCTCCTGTGACAGGACATCTAAATTTAAAATTCGTAAAATAAAACAGATGCATTTAATGGAATCAGGCGTTACCTCGCGGAAGTCCATCCTAAGTAAGAAAAGGACCAATATTTAGCCACTTCCGCACATGCAGTGGTAGTCGTGCAATAAAATGCACCGCCTGCCAGCCCGCTGATAAATGCGTATGCAGCAAACAATGCGAATCACATAACCGCCACCACCAAATCACTCAACAGGTGTTTCACCCCTCCATGGGGCATCTTCAGGAGTTATGTTACACCGATTAGTGCCAAACACAGAGTCTGTGAGTCGGGCTGGCGGGCAGAGCATTTTATTGCACGACTACCACTGCATGTGCGGAAGTGGCTAAATATTGGTCCTTTTCTTACTTAAAACAGATGCAGTCAGAGTTGCATGTAACACAGGGTGATTTGTTATACTTGTAAAAATTTTGAAGCTTTTTGTCGACAAATAAACTACACATTCACCTGTATAAAGCACGTCTAACCTATCACTATGTATAAAAGATAATACCTATTATTTTGCCTATATACCTGTTCACGTTCAAGTTATTTTACATAATATAAAACCTGTTCTTGTGTAGCAAAGACAGGTTATGTCGCACCAGCACTGACTAAAATCGCCACGTTATTGAAAGGATTCGAAAGTATTATCACAGAGTCACATCTCTGGGGGAAAATTCTTCCTTTCCCCTCCCAAATAAAACCTCGGAACCTTTCTTTTAAGTTCCTCCACCTAATTTGGGCAATGAGGTCACACGAGTTCGTCATCCAGCGGCCAAGGGTACAAAGAGAATGAGTTCTCATAAATGCAGCCGCTTTTTAATCCCCTACGATGGAATTGATCTTTGGATCTACCGCCAACAAAGTATAGCCGGTCGTGGAGAATATTTGTCCACTATAAGCCCACCGCCGCATTTGCAGTACCGTCCCGTTCAGTCAAGAAATGCTGGGCTAGCAGCGCATCAAAGAACTAGTACTCCTCTTAATCCGCGAGCCTCCTACGCTACGGAAGCGTAGACAGATGGGAGCAACCACCTTTAGCTCTGCGTCTCGAGTCGGTCATTTAAGTTCTTTTAAGTTTCATCGCGGGTGACTAATCTACGATTAGTGAGCCTCCACAATACAGCTGAAATCAATGTATACCGTCCCCCCCCCCCTGAGATGTGGATATTACCTGGCCAATGTGAACACGGTTTTCTGGTTTTCTATTACCTAATTATTCATACACCTCGACTAAGCTGAATAACAACGATATATCACATTGATGAATCACACTTTCTAAACTAGAATTTAATTATTGAATAAAGAAAATAGGATATCATTCGTTAGACACCTACATAAAGGAACAGGTCTTCCCCAAGTATCGTCAAGACGACCGCTCTTGCGTTGATCGCATGCAGCAACTTCACGCGTTGTCATGTTCACAAGAAGACTATTCTGCGGCAGTGGGTGATCACATATTTCCACGTTGAGCTTAACAAATGCAATTGTATTTTAAATAAGAAATAATTCTAACGTAATTATATAAAGTGGAAATTTTTTCTTTCAAACTTTTTTAATTACTTCTGATTCAGTTATCAAAGTCTGAAAATTTTCCGCCAACGTCATGTTCTGTGAATTTTAAATTTATATTAATGAACCGTTTTGTAACTTTTGTTAAGTAATTCTTAATACGTACTTTGATGACACTGGCAGTTTGAAATTATTAACACTAATCAAATATTTTAGAATTTGAAAATAGAACTGCTATTGTTAATCTTTTCAACCACATATCATTGTCATTTTTTTTTACATTGGCGACAAATTGATAATACATTTAGATATAAGTTTATTAATTTTCGTGGTGGTCTCTGTCTTACAAAACAGTTACAAAAGTTGATTTCCTTCAACTTCTGTAATTTCAAGAGATATGATTTTAAAATCTCAAAGTAACGGTAGCTTCGTTTAAAAATGTCGTGGAAAAGACGCTCAAAGACAAGTGGGTATACTACTTACAATTGTTTCACAGGATGCAGCGATGCAAAGATTGTCAGGTGGACTATTATGAAAATGAGTAAATAGTTTATACATCAATACTTAGTTTCATTTTTGGTCAACTTTCGTACCTATAATTGGAAATATTTGCTGAATACTAGAATCATGGGGACTATTCTGTTCCTTGTTGTACAAGTTCATTGGTTATAGATGAAGCTTTGAAGTAGTGAATGTATAGCTTATTTGAGTAGTGCTTCAAGAGTAATTTCTCCCTCTCTCTACTTGACATTTATTATTCCTTTCTGATGGTGGGGTCTACCTTTTTAGCCTACCTACCAAATCCAAATCACCTATAACCAATCACCCTGTATAGAAAACATACTATGTTTATATATGAATAAACAAAAAAAATGTCTGAAAGCTCCTTACCTCTTACGTCACTTAGGCGGTACGGCCAACAAATTATTTTAGTTGAATCGTAACTCATTTGTTCGTATTCCATTGCTGTCGACCCGTATAATATACCCAACTTGAACTTAAGGGCTCTAAAAACGTGTTGGCATTTTCTTCCACTTAACCCGGATAGCTCGCAGCGAGTGCCTCTAAACATCGCCTACTTCCCCGGACGTGTGCGACGCTTTTTACTATGACATTAACGCCATCTATTTTAGCTTTCAGAAAGGTTTCAATTAGTACTACGAAACACATACATCGACGTTGGCAATAATCTGAGGATATTGCAATTACAATCAATAGCCGTTGGGGCCTAAAGATTGTAGAGAGGCGACCACAAACCGACAGGCGCTATTGTGCGCCACTAGGCGGAGCAGCAACCTAGTCAAAGTTAGACTTAGCTGCATGCAGGCAGAGTGTGAGAGGTCATCGTGATGATTTTAGGAGGCCTATGCCTTGCATAGGGTATCTATCGACTCACATCATGATAACAACTCACAATACCAAGCTGGCCCTGCAGATATTGATTTTTTTCCTTCTCCAGTCTTTCGAAAAAAAAAATATCTCTCTAATGCATTCAGGCGTTATTTTGCGGAAGTCCATCCTAAGTAAGAAAAGGACCAATATATAGCTACTTCCGCACATGCAGTAGTAGTCGTACAATAAAGTTCACCGCCCGCCAGCCCGCTGATAAATGCGCATGCAGCAAACAATGCGAATTACACAACTACCATCTTTAAATCACTCAACACGTGTTTCACCTCTCCACGGGGCATCCTCAGGAGTAATGTTACACCGACCAGTGCACAGAGTTTTCTCTTATTGCGTCGCTCTTTTCGCAGTTCACCACCATCTCTTTCCTTTTAAAGTACTAAAAATTTTGTTATTGTGTTCCTCCATGACGTCTTCTTTCTTTTACATCAATCATTTATTACAATACTGGAAGTCTTCTGAATTTTAACCCATTCACTTTATTCTGGATAAAAATTCTTCTAATAGTGACGTCTTTTTGAGCATAGCGTAGCCCAAGTATTATAAAATTAAAAATGTAAACGATTGCCAAGAGTCGTTGTTCAATCTTGAACTACAGAAGAATCGCATGACATCCACAACATTCTTCTCCAACATCACATATCCAAAGCATTGATGCATTTTCGTTCTTAATAATTTACGTCCACGTTTCATTTTTATTCATTCATTTATTCACGTTATTATTTATTTACGATCAATTACAGTTACCAGTGTACGCCATGAGAATAATTTAAGTGTGGGTCCACTGACAGTAACTAGAATCCAATTCAGCTTCTCTATTATAGCATCCGTCAACTTAAAATAAAGCTACAAAAATTCGAAACACGCTTATAAATGTATTTACAATGTAATAGAATTTTCGAAACTAAACCCTTTGCATAAATTAAAATTAATACGTATTGTCTTTAAAACAAGGAATAACGCTAGCAAAATAATAATAGACACAACACTTTTCTTTTTCCATATAAATTAACCGATCGAACAGTGGTAACCGAGCGCTAGAGGATTCCGATTAGCGAGCGTCGGTCGTGGATTCGATTCCCGGGACATAATCATATATAATTCAGTTTGTGCAGACAGGATTGCCACTGCTCAGCGGTAATTTCCAAAGAATTTATAATCAATCGAAGTGAATGTGTAATAAAGTTTCACAAGATATGTTGGACCTCCCATTTCTTAGCTTTAAATCTTAAATTAAACGTACGTTATTAAATAAATCTTATTATAGAATTCAAGAGTTTTTAGTTGATCGAAATGTTTGGAACTCGGTTTGTTCACTCATTTACAAGGTTGATATCATAATGTACACATAAAAAATTGTTAAGTTTCATTTAAAAGAGCAACTATCGAGTTTCCAGTCGGCCCTCAGCGGATCAGCATTCCGATATATATATTTATAATAGGCGATTCAAAAGCCCATGTATATATACCAAGTCGAATAAAGATATTATGATTTTGAAAAATTTATGATACAGTACTGCAATCGCCAACCCACTTGCTAAGCGTGGCGATTATGTTATATTCGCAATAGATATCTTAGGGATAGGCCTATGCCCTTCAGTGGGCGTTTGCGGACTGAAACGACGATATAAGCTAAACAAGCTGTCCAATGTGGACTCGATTAAAGCCTAAGGGATAGTATACCGTGTAATGCTTTATTACACTGGAAATGTAATTGTATTATTACTAAAGTATTGCGGTATGTGAAATAGAAAAATTGTTTTTATTTGTTACCATGTTTATTAATAATATACAAAGCCTATTAAATAACTCCATTACTCTGAGAAAGGTTTTATTTATTTTCTATCAAACGACAGCCCAGTAATATCATCAGTACAAAGTCTATCGGTGCAGCTGCCGTCTAAAAGTCTAGTATATTCAATAATAAAGTTTGTGAGCGATCTTGAGATTAAATAAGTTTTCTTGTTACTTCTAAAAAGTTAGGAATTTTCCCTCCGTGCACCACTCTAATGTGAATCCACCTTTAGTATGTTTACTTCAAATTTGCCAAACCTGTTGCCATTCATTGATGGCAGTCAGAAACAGGTCGAAAGGTGCATCGAATAACCAGGAGGAAATCATGGCGCCGTCGCCGGCGCTTGACAGTTCTGTAACTGTTGTTCATATTAGCTGTACACAAAATAGACCAATTTTATTATATCTAAATAACTAGAGATTCCATGATCGATGCTTTTAAGGAAATTTGTATTCTGACAATTGTTTCTCAAAACTTATGTAATAACAAGCTATTTGTGCGCCAAAATTTGAACACTTGTATAAAAATAAGTGACAGGCATATGATATATACAAAAACCAAAACTAACCTGTGACGCCTAAATTTCATTTTCAAAATATATCCCTCACGGTTCGAAGTAAATACGTATTAAATTACCACAAGATATAATGGACCTTTCTTTTCTAAGTTTTAAATTTATAATTAAATTTATATTGTTAAATAAATCTTATTATGGGTTATTCAAGAGTTTTTAGTAGAACTTAATGTATTAAACTTGGTTAGTTGACTCATTTACATAGTTGATATAATGTCGTAAATTTAAATTTAATTTCAAAGAGCAACTGTTGAGTTTCTGGGCAATTCTTCTCAACAGATAGGCGTTCCGAGCCGGTGGTTAATCGACGATTCAAAAGCACGTATAATTGCCTACTTGTATGAAAATGTTCTATCTAAATTCAAATCGCACGCATAGCACCCAATTAAATGTCAAGGTCGTCCTATTTTCGTGAAAATAGCGTAACTAATGCGCCTACAGACGCACTGTATTAGATCACAAACGAAAATAATTCACGATTATTACTATATTTATCATTATTAATAATGCTCACATAGAAATCTTTCTAAGTAAACTATCCTACATGTTTTTTAGTTCTAGGTTTTCTTCCTAATACATACGAAACGATTAGTTATATGTATAAAATCTTTCAAGGAGTGAGTGTGTATGGCTTATTTTCTTTTAATTAATGTATGGAAAACTCTATCCCAAAATCAATGGTCTTATAAATAATAAATAACTTAATGATAATATATTAAGAAAGAGCGTCTTTAAAAGTCGGATTACTGCATATTAAAATTAATTATTTTTTCACTTTTTACTGCCAGAAGTTACAGGCCTGTCGCAGTCGAATAAATAAAAATTAATGTAACATATTTCAAAGTGATCATTTTATATAGGATGAGTGTAAATAGACAAACGCTTTCAAGTTTGGTATACGTATAGGTTATATGTACATAAGAAATATTTTATAATAGTCACTGTTTACATAATACCTAAAATAGACTAAAGATAAGTGTTTTAAATATCATCAATATGTTAGGTATATAGAAAAGTGTTATTTTGAAATTAGTAATAGTACTTTATTTATTAAGGTACAAACACACAAACAGTAATATAAATAAATATATACATACTATTATTTATGATACCAAAGCAATTGTCAATATTTGTTTCAGTTAGACGTAAAACATCCCCCGCTGGACTTAGACCTCTTATATAGGTTTATAATAAAACCGGTTTGAAGTGACACGTCTCAGTGTGAGAGAGGAAGGGTAGAAAGACTCGTATGATTAAAAAAATATATTTATTTTCGTAACGGCCCTTAAACTGTTTAGGATTGACCACCTCTGCAATCGATCACCTTTTTCCTACAAAACTGTAAAACCGCGCGCAACATTTATACGTATATTTTTTTATTTTAAAAACATGCAAGCGCCGGTTGAATCGGCGCGGCGCGAGCGTGACGCCGCAGCGAAGTAGGTCAGTCGAACATGTCGCACGAGGGCTCTGCTCTTTACATAAATAAATATTTGAAATGCACAAAATATTGAGCTTAATTAAATGTAAATTGATGCAATATTTAAATATAATATTTAAATTGAACACTTCAGCGAAAAAAGCTATTCCAAAGTGGACTTGAAAAATTACTTCTTTCCATTTTCAAATTAATAATGAGCGTTGTAGTGCGCGAATTGGTTTTTACTAATAAAACTACACAGGCGTTAAGGCTTTTGGTGTATTTTGTTGTACATTTTTACACCAACTATATTGTGGTGCAATTAAATCTTTGGTCAGACTAACAATCAAATGCGGGTTCATAGGACACCCACATCTGCGCCAAGAGTATAGTTCCACATCTGTTAAGTTCTAAAACATCATACTTCCTACAGTATCTTTTTTATCTATTGGGCTCTCTGCTATTCCATTTTTTCCTTCTTAGTGATCTGCTGCTAGAGATTCAGTCGTAATCATCCAGGTCTTTGATCAGTTCTTCTCAAAGTCACCCCTCATGTTTCTCTCCTCAAAGCAGTTTATACGCGTGTATTCAGTAACGATTCCCTTAGAGTTGTTTAAACGTACATCGCAAAACTGGTGAAGTTGCATCGCCTCGCTTGTTAGCTAAGAGGAAGGACGTCAGATCTTTCTGGAGTACTCTAAAGTTAATTAATTAATTAAGTTAATTAGAACAGTAATAAAAAGAAATAAGAGGTAAATCAATAGAAGAAAGATAAATATTTCAAATAAACTGTGTAAAACCGCAATAAAAATTGTACTTGTAATATATAATAATAAAGGATAATAAAATAATGTATACAAAATATAAATTGGAAAATAAAGATTCAAAATAAATAATTTCAACAGTTACAGTATTTCGGCGGAAAGGCGAAAGAAGAGAGACAACGGATGATAGGTAACAAGGTATAGAAAGAGATGACAAGTACAACAGAGAAATGAATGAAAGATATTAAGAAAAGAACAAAAGAGAAGCGTGGAAGTAACAAAATAGAAATTAGATAAAAATTTATATGGTAAGTTATGTCCCCGTTTTACATGACAGGAGAGCACGCGAGGTCACCAAAACGGAGACTACAAAATGAACAAATACACTGGTGGACTTTCGAATACCTCACACTACTTCATCTTGAACAACGGTGTTTTCTATCTTTAGCTATATTAAATAGATAACAGATAATGTTTTATAAATAATATCCTTTAACATTTTGACCTTAAAATTCTCCCGTGGCTACCATAAGGCTGTAGACGCTGTGCAGGTCACTGGTGGAGTGACGACGTACTTTAGGTCGCAAGAAGACGCAAGACCGGTCATAGGGATCTTAGAAGGAGGCCTTGCAGTGGGCTTCCATCGACTCAAAGAATGAGAATGTTAAGAAAACGTATAATTGTGAATTATTTTTATGTAAGTTAATCACTTAATGTAATTTCATCACCATCATTTCAACAGTATGACTGCAGGACAAAGGTTAAGGTTGTCGAAAATCGCTTTAAGCTGGTCGTTTCCAACCGGCACTCTTTGAATATGGCAGAGGATCATGCAGCAACAAGATCTTAGATATTGCCATAATACTTCAATTTTTTAAGATCTTTTAGTATAGAAATGTAACTAAAAAAGCTACCAAATATTTGATATTCATGTTATGTTCAAAAATAAAAACAATGAACTCTGTCCGCGCGCACAATATCTGTGCAGGCGCCCGCGCTGCAAAGTTACATAATTGCTTTAGGCGGCTTTGTCTCGGCCGACTGCGGTTATTGTTGCGGTGGCTTCAAAAAATATCAGTGTTTTTAGTGGACGCGGCGAGACACGCGGCCGCGCGCCGCCGCGTCTCAGGGAACGGCTTGAATGTAACATTTATGGAGACAAGCATATTTGCAATTTTTTCATAACTTTTAAATTTTCTTATTTATAGCTTCATGTTATTTTTGTTGCTTAAAATTGTGCATTTTTTACTTGTTCCTGTGATATGGGCAGTCTGTTTACATTCTGTTTTGTTTGAATTATTTTTTTATTTATTATACACAAACTACACGATATGTAAAACAAATATTTATACATTCAAACATGATTCGCTAAGCAATTTCGAAAAATCAAGACATCGATATAATGTACTTTTAAATATGTATTTATTCCTGTACTACTATCAGGTTCAGAATGTTGATTCTGTGGAGAAGACCCTGCCAAGAAACTCTGTAGTTACTCTGCCATCCCAATTTACTTGCAGAATTATTTTACAAAACCTATAGCGACTACTTTATATATATATATATATATATATAAAGTAGTCGCACATATTACCGCAATACATACCACAAAATTCTCAAAAACTATTTTACCATATTTGTTAGAATTCGATTGTTTAAATATTAAATGTGCATTCTTATAAATGGACCGATTGAAATAAAAATATGTATACAAGAAATATTTGAGATGTAAATGGTGATTGGAAGAAGAGATAGTGCCTTAGCACGTGGATTATATACACGGCGGAACATTCGCGAGAGTGCACATTGATTATCCAAACAATGCGAATACAACCAGTGTGGTAATATAGTTTTTGTGGAGAATATTGTGGTATCGATAGAAAATACGAATAAATATAACATGTTGCCGGCGACATAATAAGGGTCCTATGCTCATTGCGCTGAAGGTACCGAATCTACTAAACAATACAAGTGATAAAACTTTTTCAAGCAACCGTATAGTATAACAACGAGTTTTAGAACTTTAAATAGAAAACGTTATATTTCTCATCTGAAAACTATGATTCTCTCTGTGAGAAATATAACTCAAAGCGAAGAATACAAAGTATCACAACGCACAAACTTCTTGAAATTTAAATGGAATTCAAATTTTAAAATTTATTAACAATGATATTTTAATATATAGTAAGAGTTCCAAGTACGTGATTATAATTGAAAAATCTAGTTTGAATGAGATTAGTTTGCATAATATATAACAATTGTTACGCATTTATATACATATAAGAAGAATGCAATTGAAGAGTCCAATTCATTATAAAGTAGAATCAAATTGAGCACCTATTAGTATCTATTAATACAAATTATTGTATTTCACTAAAATCGATACCACGGACTACACAGCGCTACTACGCTACGGCTAGCGCAGTAAGGACGTCCAAAGTGGACAGACAACCTTGTTAAAGTTGTCGGAAGACGTTCGTCGCAAGTTCGTCCAGTTGCAAGCGATCTTTTTGGAAACCTACAGCGAAGGCTTATGTCCAACAGTGGACGTCTTACAGCTAGAATTGTGAAGATGATGTGTTTATACGCGCCTTGATCGCACTAGAGCCTGTAAACTGATTTGCTTAAATCACGTGTACGGGCGTAGCAACAATAATTCATAGTTCATTCGACGATGATCGTCGGCGCGCGCGGAATTTCAATTAAACTGCTTTAAGTCTGAACCGACGCGCCCCAGGGCGGGCGGCCGCGCCGCAACTATTTGGGCAGACCACATTGTTAGAGAGCTGTCGGTATTGACGGAGCGCCCGGGTTTGCCGGGCACACAGCGCGCTGCGGCTGACAACATGTTACGACTATTCATTTTTATTCGCACGCTAATCCATATAATTTAATATTTTTAAGTTTATCGTATAATCTGAGTTTATCCACTTGACAAAACAAACAGTCAAGTAAGATCGACTGTCTGTCTTGTAGAGCCTAATTCCAATGTTATGCAAATTGAAAAAAACGTATTTTATCATAGCCCAAGTAATAGCTTTTGGATATATACATACAAAGTGGATCTCAATAGTAGAGTTACCAGAAAACTGTGGGGAGAACCGTACAATATTCTCTATGATCGCAACTACAGAGTAACTAGTTGTTGTGAGGCAACTACTCTGTTACAGTTCACAAGTAGAGAGACATTATTGTTGAGCTTCCAAAAGAAAATCTTAGCGTCTTGAAATAAAAAAAAAACAACATATTACATTACAGCATCTGTTCTGTCTTCTCTTTCTGTTGTTGTTTTAAAACTTTATTATGATATTATGGTCTACCTAATGGACCTACCCGCGAAGCGTCTACCGATTCTTGATCGCCCCTGGAGAACCTTTCGTTCCAATCGGCCGTGCGATGTACCCCGCCCAGTGTCACTTAAGACATGTATATGATAGTAATTAATGTGACTTTTTAAAGATGTAATGTAAGAGCTCGAGTTAAAGCACGAAACAAGCATTATCTGTTAAATTTCGCGCTGGAGCCGAGCGATGCGACGTTAGTGTATTCGTGAATCATTTTAAACTATTTCTCCAATAAAATACAGAAACTAAAAACAATAAGTCTAGAATTCTTTGAAAAGCCTGTGTTATCAGAGCAATGATTAGTGTTAATTGTACACAACTGAGAATAAGTGTTTATCTTCGCTATGACAGTAAGAAAGTAGATTTAACACGACCGGTTTTAGACTCTATTAAACGAATTAATCGTACCTGGGCTTGACATTTTCAACTGCAAGGTACTGTCACGAAAACAGGAAACGTCAATATAGCTGTCACCCACAAAATGTTTAGAAAAGATTCAAGAAGGTAGTATGATTAAAATCCATTAGAACGAGTATTCAAATTATAGTTTTGTAAACTGCAGAGGTTTAGTTCTACAGCTGGCTTGCAAGAAAATTGACAATGCCATTTTCAATCATCAAAATTATAACATATTAGAATGCTCGTTGACGTCTATAAAAGTCGATACTAGGGGCATTCTAGGTCAGTCTAGTTTCTGAAGAGAAATGAAAAACCAAAAAACTCATAACAGTGAGAAAAGTACGGAAACAGCACAGAAGTGTTGCTGTGGGCAGAATCGGTGCTATTTTCCTTGCCCAAACTCTAGAACATTAAAAGGCGTATTTTTAGTGAGTCCACGTTTTCCTATCCCCAACCTACGGTCTTGACAGTACATTAAACATCAACAAAAACATCGAACAATACTAAAACAGTTATGCCAATAAAGGCAAAATAGTATTTATGTTTTAAAAATGAGTACAGATACAATATATTTGAAAACAGATTTAATTTACATGCATTAACATTTAATTTAAAACGTGTTTGCCAAATAAATAAAAGCTCAGAAGTATGCTTAATGAAATGTTTCAAAAATATTTCGTAGCGGCCGGACTTTACGGAGATTTAATTAAATATCACGAGCGCGTAGCACTCGTAGCGGCTGCCACGGGCGCTACGGACCGTTCGTAGCTCGCACACGGCGCGTAGATAACGTGATAGCTGGCAGGTTTTTTATTACCCCTGTTACAGGGACTTTTCTGACAAAATTAATTTTTTACATAATATTTCCACTCTTATCTTTTATCCATGTCAATGTCACACGTTCTTTTCTTTTTTATTGATTACAAACTATTCGTTTTCGTATTTTATCTTCTTCCATACATCGTTCGCTTTCGTCGCCTTCCTTTTGAAACACTAAATGACAATTTTTACTTAGTTTTCTTCTATTTTTTCGCTTAATTAACACTTTGTTTGGCTATCTTCACTTCGTCCTGTACAACTTAATACTATTTTACTTCTATTTATTGCCTTTCAATCACAATGCCCGTTTCTTTCTGTTCTGACAGCTGGATGTTGCAAGCGCGTAATTTTATTTCTTTTCCGATACAGGTCACTGTCACACAAAACTAAGCTAAAGGTTCTTTAGGAGCCTAGGCTTGGTTCGAATACCTGTTTATGTCAACGCATACGAACTTTCAGGTCTTGGGTGGACTCACTACAGTGTAGCTAGATCTACTATACATGAAGGTAACCCGGGCTTGAATTATCAATATATATATTGTGGATTGCAAATTAGTAATTGGTAGGTAGGTAAATGGTGGTAATTGGTTGGAAATGCATTCGTCATTAAGTTTGCCATTATGAGAAGTGTTTAGATAAATAAACATCGTTCTGTCTAGAGACCGGGATACGTTTTCAATTTTCTGGATGACGCAACAGTTAGAATCCAGAACAATAACGACGTAAACTGCAAACAAGGACACGTTGTGCTCACGGGGTGTCACGGTATATATATACGATTTAGGGTGCCTGAGAGTACCGAACCTCGACTTAATTAGATTTGTTCGTGGACTACTATTACTGTCACTACGGGAAGCGTTGACACTGGTATCGGTGACATAGCATCGGAAGAAACTATAGTAACGCTGCTGTATCCGGTAGGAGACAATCTTCCCGGATCGTGATCGGCTTACCCGTGCCGCGTCTATCAGCTCTACTGAGTATATGGTAGCTTATTTGCTGTCAATTCCAAAATCAATAATTTCAGAAATAATAAATAAAAATGGTTAGAATTAACCACATACTAAAATTATTTATTGTTTATCTATCTATTCGTGCTGGCTGTATGTTATTGGCCTGTCGTATTACATTAGAAAAAAAATAATGTTACATATTTAGAGTAAACATTTTATACCTTTTTATTGGAAATTATTTGCCAAGATTTAAGTTTTATGCTGAAAAGTAAGCTATAGATTCACATCTTCAAAGATTTTTGATTTCTTTAAAGACCAAACACCATGTTTATAAGTTACCTACTTTAGTATGCATGCTCTATGCATTGGCAAACAAAAGCAATTCCGTTGATTATGTTATCACGAAAATTTAATATGAAATTATCGGAGGAAAGCATTCTTGTTAGCGAGTGTGAGGAAGTTGGTTAAGTAAGTTCTAAGTAACATCCGCCCGGCGCTGCATCCTGAGCTCGGAAACTTTACAGCGCTGTTTAAGTTACCCGAACGTTTGCCGCACGAGAGCGGAATGGAAATGTTTGCGGTGGAACTGTTTAAAAATACATCGCGTTATTGAAAAGCTCTTGTGCGTCAAGTTTCTTCAATAATCTGTCTACTATAAACCATCTCTTTAATTACTTAGAACTCAATTAAACAATACGGTAGTACGATCGGAAATAAAACTACACGTCATGTCACTCACCTCCTCCTTTTTTTATCAAATTTTAAATTTCTTTATTTAATATAGCAATCGATTACATCTCTTAATGATGTTGATTTCATATTCCTTTACCTGTTCGGTTTAATAATATTTATTTACATAATTCAATCAATCCCAAAGTGTGCAATCTTCTTCTTAATTATTTACAGTATAGTAACACTTAACACAAACGTTTTTTGATTTTTTTTAACTGGCAATGGATGCTTTTTGAACAAACATAACATTTCCTAACGTCCTAATCCTCATTGCTGAGAATCGTGACCCTCTCCGCGGATCACTTTACTTTTGATGAACTTGCGCCATCGGCTTCGATAGTAGGCTATACATATGGTATCACAAACTTTACTGTAGTGTGCGAATAGGGCTTTCCCATCTTCTATCTTGCACGTAATAAACAACTGCTTGACGATCTGTCCATCTTTACGAGCAATGAGACCGAAATACTTAAGGATGCTTTGATGAAAGCCTCTTTGTCACCTTGAGTTCCTCGACGACCGAGATGTTCCTTTCGTCGGCATGATGATAAAAAGCATTCTCCTACATTACCACGTTACGAAGGTAACCACACGTCTCAGAGTCCATGTTTTGGCCACATCAAGTAAGATAGATAAAACCATTGCACTTTTAGGCAAGCATGTGGTATCGTAGACCTCGACATTGCTTAACATCGGGCTAGACAGAGGTCAAATGCTTTGCCTTTAACCCAAAAATAAAGCTCTTTATGCTCTCTTCGTGACCTATGACCACTCTTTAATAAAAATTTTAAAATGATAAACAAAATCAAAATGATAACCTAAAGTTAACCAGACAACACAGTCTTGGTGTTATCGACATTAACATCATGGCGGCTTTTAACAAGCTATTGTATGTTGATGCGTAAACAAAATGCTTCAGGTCAAATCATGTACTTGAAATGCCAAGACCAGGAGTAAGCCTTTTTAATAATGACTCGATAATGTCAAAGAATGTCATGCACTTATATACACTTTGTAGGCAGAGTTTTAAACCATACAGCCGAGACATATTCCGTTAGCTTTCTGAACCTCAATAGAAACATAAGTTACGGCGTCTACCTACTGGTTGCAAAAACAAACACTTCACGGGTTCCCCTGGCAAAACTTAACGAATCGCAAATTACTCGCGTGCTAGCACTATTACTGTTTCTACTGCCTCGCATCTATTTGTTATTGGTAATGTAAAGCTCTGTGACCTGGCGATAGACAAGACCGTGTTGCACGCAGTTACTTGCTGTCCTGTATACGGAGGGCTTAGAGTGGCTTGCGAAGTGGAAATGGATTGGAGCATTGCTTGCCGCAATATCGCTTGCCTTTTGATAGAGGAGAATCGCCACACTTTCTGGCGAAGAATGGGAGGAGATGCGTAAATGTGTCTGAATACTGTATGTGGAATGTATACTGAATGATAGAAATCGTGAAGGATGAGAGAAAGAAGTGAAAGTAAGAGAGTGTATGTCTCAATCCTGAAAATAAGATGGCGGAAAAGTAAATAAGAAAATGTATAATACTTTTTTACCTGTATTAAGCATATATAAAGTGATCACTCTGAAATATACTAATACATTAATTTATTTTTTACATAAGAAAGTGACAAGTCATAAACTCTGGAATTACAAAATCTGCAGATATAGATCGTCGTCGTTGTCGTTACAGACAGTAGACGCCTAGTGCAAAGTAGAGATATTCCCCTAGGATATCCACGGAGATATACCATAATCCCTACTTGACAGGTGGGTTGGCGATCGCAGTGTGGTATTATGGTACGCGGAAGATGCTATTGCCCATCCTCTGTCGATACAGATTATAAAATAACATTTCATTTTAATATTACCGAAATATTAAAAACACTTTATTATGATGTTATTAATTATTTTTGAAAACATTAATTTTCGCTGGTATGAAAGCTTTACTCACATCAAATATGATAACTTCCAGTCGGTGTATTAACTTCACAGGTCAGTGCGCCTAAAACAGGAACATTTATGAAACATTACAATTATATTACGCGCATCGACCGGCAATTCTGATCGATGTAAAACGTTTATTTTACTACGACTATTATTCCGTTCCGAGCTGCGTAATAAAACACATAAAACATTTCCCAATTCACTCAATTATTCATTTTGTAGTTCAGTGGCGAAAGCGCGCGTGGGTAAACGATATAGAATCATATAAATAAATATCGCTCATTAAACAATACATAATGGTTAATGTGAGTTGTTAGTAGGTGGTGCAGACGAGCGCAAGGTATGGAAGGCTTTATGGCAGGACTGTATTCAAAGATCTAAGAATAACAAGACCGCTTGGAAAAAATCATTTGGCTGCCTTGTGGGTGCGATCACCGGGCCGTAGTCTCTACTCTAGGATTTTAATTCCCCAGCGGCCTTCCGTTTTGTCTTGAAGATAGTTTATTTTTTATATATCTCAAGTACTTCACGTAAATATTTCATAAAACATTTTTTTTTCGGAAAAAACATTTGTGAAAGTGAAGAAAAAAAAAGCCTTTGCATATCTGTCTTATCAGGATATAAAGCGTTTGTAACCCTTCTATTCATTACCTTAAGTTAAAGGATAGTTTTATACAGAAGGCTTCTTGACCTTTTTTTGTTTCCACTCTACATTAATGAGTCGCCGCTTTATGTAAAAGGTCTGTGTAACATTGTACTTATTTCTAGCGATACCTCACTTATTTTTAAAGTTGAGCATAATGGAAGTAATCGTAATGGAGTAAACAGCGCGCTGTCACAACTTCTTTATCGATTCTAAATTAATAAAGGCTTTAAAAAACCCAGTGCATTGAGTTTACACCTTCGGATGTAAAACGAATTAATTTGAATAAAAAGCTTCAGTTCAACTCTCGCCTCTGAACGCTCGCAGGTAAACTCATCTCAGCCGTCTTTGTAATTAAAAAGTAACACAAAAGACAGTTGATACGGCTCGACTCGTACATTTTAATTATTTTCATTTCGTTCTCTCTTGTGGTATTTTATCAGGGGCGGTGCGGCCAATATTACTTACTCCTATATCTTTTACAAAAAAGAGCTACAGCTCCGTACACGGGCTATTTATAACTTAAAAGCTATAGATTCCACAGATAAATATAATAAATAAATATAAACTCTTAACGCCTAAATTTCGTCTTAAAAAGTTAACAAATCCTTCACTGGTCTGAGTTTACGAATAAATAATTAAGTGAAATATCTTAGACCTTCGTATTCTTATTTTTGATAATTAAAATTAGAATATAAAATAAATCTTATTATAGCATTCAAGAGTTTTTAGTTCATCGAAATGTGTGAGAAATGGTTTGTTGACATTTACATGATTATTATAATGTACACATGAAAAATAGTTAAATTTCATTTAAAAAGCAACGATTGAGTTTCTGACTGGCTCTTAGCAGTTCAGCGTTCCGAGCCGGTGATGACTTACTACCTATAATATTAAAATAATCGACAATTAAAAAGTCTATGTAAATGCCTACTTTATTAAAGATATTTTAAATATGAATTTCATTCTAAAGACATACGTAAAGAAACTCTTAGACTAGCGAATTCGTAAGGTAAAGCGGCAGTTGGAAGGTGACATAGCGCGCAGAACACGTGGTCGCTGAGCGCTTATGGTTCTGGAATGGAAACCTCTGGTAAGTTTATCGCAGAACGTCCAGCTATAAGGTTGACAGACGAGCTTGCTAATATCGTCGGAAGACGCTGAATGCAGGTTCCAAGCGAATATATGCAAACTCTAGGAGGAAGGCATGCTCCAACATATCAGTGGTTGACATTTAATAACTTAAATATTATAACAACCAGAAGTGGATTGATAAGTTCTTTCAAATTAGGCAATCTTACATTATTCACTTAACGTAACATGATCACTGTAAAAAATCTAAAACGGTGAGTGATATTAATAAATAAAAAGGTGATAAAATGTTAAAAGCGAGGTAAGCGCGTGTTACCGGTAATAAAGTTGAAAGTGCGGCCGCACAAGCGCCGCGACGGGCAGCCGCCTCCGGACCGCGCGCCGCAACACGTCGAACGTAAAACTTAATACCACGTTTATTACCTATAGCCTTTTCTTGTATTTGATCCCGGAAATCAAACCAAGAGTTTTTGTATGTTTTTTATTATATAACGTGATTGGTTACAAGTGTAGAAGATAGAAAGATGTGAACGTATGGTTCATTTACTGTCAATCGATATATGGTTTACTTTACCTAAACATAAATGTTTTAAGAAGTACTAAATAACGTAATGATAAATTAAAAAGAAAAACTGTTCAATGTTTTGGTTAAATATTAAAATTAATTATTGTTTACTATATATCCCTGCACAATTATTGACTTGTATTCTAATAAAAAAAAACACAGTGATTACTTTACAAACATCTTGTGTTTAGAAACCAGCTTTAAAAAGTTCTTCCCTTTAAACATATATAACTTATCTTTACTACAAATTTTCAATTTCATTGTATATTTAGTAATTTCTTTAAAAAATGTTTCATTTAATAAAAAAATACTTTTTGATAAATTCCCTTTACTGCCTCTTGCTGCTAAAAACACCACAATTTTCATAAGGTTTATTTCGCAAATTAATGACTGGTACTCGAATACTTAAGGTACCGGCTAAGCAAGAAACTGTTTACATTAATCATTTATATTTAAACAAAAAAACCAAGGTAAAGTACCCGTATAATCCCGCTCCACATTTATAAAGATTACCGCTGTAATTCGAGGTGCGCTACGGCTCCGGCAAAACGCCCGCCCAGGTATCCCGCCCGCCCTAGCAGCGTAATATATGCTAATTGCACTTACACTAAACACGGCACCGTACACTTGTACAAACCGCGTTCATTTGCATCGTGAGGTCGGGACGTTACCGATGCTCCGACTTCATGGTTTAACAATTGTTTTTGGTTGTTTTGGTTATAGACTAAAGCTTCACTGATTCGGTGCAAAAAGTTGTGGAGATTTCTGTTTTTAAATCAACTTTTTAGTAATAGCGTGATGGTGACAGACTTTTTGTTGATAATCAACAAAACAGGATCCTTTGAAAAATAGACACAAAGAGGAAGATTTATAGGTTCGGTCAAAACCGCAATGTTGCGACATTGCGGTTTTGACCGAGCTACAGAGAATATGAAATATTAAAATAATGGATGGTTAATTCCTTAGAGACCTAAATTATAAACAAAAAGCCTAGGCCTTGGAGTTGGCATTTTTTGTGAGGCCTCCGCTATTGGGACCTCTCCTTCCACCCCTTTTATTTGTTGGGAACAGGGTTTTTTATTTCTTAACAATTTTTTCACATGAATTTTTTATTTTCGTCCTCGTCTTCCATAGTTCACAATATCTTTTTTTTTCTTCTTTCTATCATTCCATAATTCCATCTTCCTTTCTCAATCATTCCATTCCTTTCATCTATCCTCAAACACTTCAGTTGTATTTCTATTACAGTATCACAGCTTTATTTAGTTTATTTATTTTTCTCATGTTCATCAATTTGTTTCACAGATTTTAACATTTTTTATTTTAATTTCAATAAATCTAATAAGATTAAATATATAACAAGACTTACAATATTTTGTTTAACTATGTTTTATTCCTATTAATTACGTATTGTGCAACTTTCCTAAAGAATTTGAGGACGGACTCTCTTGCATCCTTTTCCATTATAATGGAGGCGAGTGTGGCCTCCTCAATCTTTTTTCCTATCCGACATTCGGTCTCATACCGGAGCCCTCCAAATACGGGACATTCTGCTACCAGGTGGGTCACGGTCTGGTCCACGCCCGGTTCACAGAAGCACGAGGGGTCCTCCCTGAGCTTAAACCTATGAAGGAATTCAGAGAACCCCCCGTGCCCCGTGAAGAGCTGGACCAAGACCGCATCCACCTCCATGCTACGGAGCGCGTGGTAGGCCGCAACGGCGTCCAGGAAGAAATTCCGCGTTGTCGATGCCGTCGTTCCTGCAGTTGGCATTTATCGGATGTTAAGAAGAAAAAGAAGAAGGATAATCCCAAAACTTCGAAAAATCAATTAAAAATGTATAATTCGAGTACAACTGTAGTCCAATCAGTTGACCAAATCCGCTCGACACTTGACATCTTCAATCTACACTCCACAATGGCAAAGACAGGAATAGACGGTGAAACATAATGGAGGTGAAGATTATTCTATAGCCCTCAACAATGACAACAATGATGCCAGGAGAAGGTCATTACATATAAATGTAGTGTTCTATCGGAAGGGGATTATGTAGAAATTGATATGGAAGAACTGTACTTTTTGATTACAGTGTTATATTTATTCACCAATAATAATGAACATGTAAACTTTTAAATTCCTCTACAGTTTACTGCGAATGCAGTAAGTGTGATACAACAGTAAAAAAATAATAGTAAATGAATAAAGCAAGTCACAAAATCTAGTGAATTAGCGTCCTTTAAATAATAAAACAGAGTATTTTACGGGCAACGATTTAGTGGCAGATCAATACGCTGTGGCTAGACTAGACAATTATATAACACGTTCTCTTAGTAAACAACTTCAATCCTACACTGACCGCATTGCATTTTAAAACATTTAATATACGAAAGTGTTGTATTTAAATATGGCTGCGAAAACACGGAGTCTTATTGCAAATATTCATTTATTTTTATTACCTTATATATAAGATTTGTAACCTTATCTGTTATCCTGTTATATTTCTGAACAGGTGGACGGTATATTGGGCAATAATTACGGGTCATAGATAATGCTCACTGAACTTGAATGATACATTCTTCTAATGATATGTTTAATTACCTCATTATTTAGGTAGGTTAACGTTTTATATGTCGGTATCACCCTGAAGCGCATTCATAACCTTTATGCCGACTAATATTTTAAAAGTGTAATTTATTAGTCACTTTTGTCGGCCTGTTTAAGAAGGACCACGTGTCGTGTCCCATATGGCGTATCTGCGACGCACTCGTAGCACGTAGCCCGTAGCCCGTAGCCCCGCTCGATGACGCGCACAATGGCTGCTACAACAGAGATTTACATAATTCAAAGGCGAGTGGGTGTCGGAGTTATTTACGGCTCGTGTTTTTGTCCGGCCCTCATTTATTTGTTCATCGCACGTACATATGTAAATTGAATGTAGAACCTAAACACGACAGACCTAAACAGAAAGGGTAAAACATCAAACAGTTCATTATACTACAATATTTAAATGGAGAACTACACGTGTTGCCACGAATGTTAAAGCTAAACCTATCTACATATAAATATATATATATACGTGTGTATGTATATATGTGTGTGTGTAAAAATAATAATTTATATTATATATAAAAATATTTTTTCAATATTCATATAATTTAATTAATAGCAATATATATAATTTAATTTATTTTAGGCATGTTGCTGTCTTTTACTTTTAAAGTAAATAAGTCGTTACGGCCCATAGATACCCACTGCAAATCAAGATACTACGAAACGAAGGTTGGCCCCATGAAGATCCCATGCATCATGAGAAATGAAATGAATGTGAAGAAAGATAGAGATTGTGAAAGACAGAACTAAATTTTAATATAAGAGATTGTGATCGATAAAAGAAGAAAGTTAAATGAAAGTTTATAATGTGAATACGCGCCTGCCCCGGCGTCCCGGCGCCCCGGTGTCCCGGCCCCATCAAACACGCATATTGTTATTGCGAGAGCAAACCTTTTGTAAGATCACAGGCAGCGGATAATGAGTCCACTCTTTTCAACCTTGTTCCAGTTTAATGTTTATTGTCTCGTTATATAAAAACAGAATAATAAAATAAAACATCATTCACTCAAAACAAGAATAATAAAACAATGAGAACAAATGAAACGTTTATTGTATGGTCTTTTAAATGTTTGTTATATGTACAGTATTACTTACTTGCAAACATCAGTACATTTTCATAAAGCGTAATGAGAATACAACAATTAAACCAAATTACTACTAATATAAAACTTACTGCTACTGAATATACGATAGTTGAATAAATATAAACTTAATGCTTTTTATCATTTTAGCATCTTCCGACGAGTTTAACAAGGTCACCTATCAACCCTGTGCGTGGACCTCGGCTTTCCACTTACAAGTCTAGTCCATCGGTTCTGCGCATAATGTAACCTAGGTACTGCATCTGCTGTCTCTGTGATGGTGTGTAACGACATAAACTGCATAAATGCGCTACAAAACTAGTAGCATTCATGTATATGTATACTGCTATATACATCTGTAAATAAATTTCGTTCTAGGTTTGGTAACGTAGCTTTGAGATTTGCTTTATAACAGTATACATATCTAGGATCTGTTTTTTGCAGACGAGTTTTACTTTTCCTCCATGAGACAGTCTCCTAAACGTGCTGTATATAAAGACTATTGTAAAAGTGCTAATTACGTCGATGTAGCATGTCATATCTTTCTTGGTGAATTCATAGCTTGATGTATATTGAACGCGTATTTGCTTGTGAACTCCCTACCGCTATTATGGATTTGCAATATATGTCATAGATGTATTTTGGCTGTATCACACATTCAGAAAATAGTCGATAATGGTTAAAGTGAATCTTCCAAAAACAAAAGTTTTTGAAACCTATCATACAGCACAGAGTTGTGAATTCAGATCATGGAGAAATCCACCCCTAGGTAAACAGACGACCTTATTAAGCTCGTTGGAAAATTCTGAATGGAATTCTATGTCCAACAGTTGAGGTCTTAGAAATAAATTGCGATGATGATATTTTTTTATACATATATATAGCAATGGTGTTAATGAACTAAGAGCCAATTACATGTCTTTTTTGTAGTATTATCTTACACATTTTTTTTAATAAATGCCGCTACCAAAATGCCTTTCTTTTCTTAAACTAAATACAAAACTGGAACCTCTGATTTCCTGTTGGTATAATTTGTCATAAATATTCAAAACTAAAACATATTTATTTAAAAAAGTTTAAGATTTGCTATGTTCAGGTTTGGACAAGATAAGTGCAAGTGAACTAATTCATCTTGCAAATTAAGCCAGTTATTTGATATGGAATTTGGGATATTACCTGTCACTGAGTAGGCCAATGCTATTAACATTCCACATAACACTTGAGGAAACTACTAAAGGTTTATGACCAGCGTAAGGGGAGCCATCTCTGTTTGTCTCTATTTTAGTCTCTATTTGACTCAATAAATGGAGAGGTACTAAGAAATAATATTTTACGTAATTCGTACATTTTCATTTATCGCACTGTAACGTAAGAGCTTATAAAGCCTTAAAACCTTATTATAAGTACGCGTACAAGCAATGCGTGACGAAAAATTGTAAATAAAGAAAATGAACAAATATATGTTGCAAAAAAAGATCCATTGTAATTAAGAATGAAAACTAGGTAAGAAAAGTGACGTGTGGAAAATGATAATAATATGAAAAATGCAAAAGTTTGTGAAGGGTGTAGGGAAAACAGAGAAAGAATTTGTGAGGAAAGAAAGGAGACAGAGCAATAACGTTAATATATATATATATATATATATATATATATATATATAAATCTTTTACACCCGCATTGTAACGCTCCCACCCCAAAAAAGAAGGGAAAATGAGAATAAAAAACCCGAAAATTGCCGCGCTTGAGTTCATTACATGACATAAGATAACGACGATTCGTTAGGTCGGTCAGCAGTTACTAGTGGGACATGAGTGGATTTATTATTCACTACTATATAGTTATAATATGTCCTGAAAACAACCTGAAAAACTCTTAATGATGGATAGATGGTGGGTGAGGGAGAGACTACAACGCCATGCGCTGGACTAATCTAGCCCGAACCGTGTTCGTCGACACAGCGGTCGAAGCAAAGCACGTCGCCGAAGACGGACACGGATGGTGTGACATTGAGCGCCACGAATTTTCCAAGGAGGCTCATGATCCTCAGAAGTGGAGAACGTAGAAAGTAAGAGGAGGAGTCAAGGAATAAGTAGAGTCGTTTTTTTTTAAATTGACACCGGATGACACTGACACTGACTCTCTACCGTTATATCAATTTCAGAGACAGTGTATGTAAGGTCCCATACCTTGAGTTAGCGCTGACCATATTTATACAAAATAGTTGCACACTGTCTTATAGCTGAAAATATTTTTTTTAAATCGTTGTGAGAGAACTATGTAGATATAGTGAAATGAGTACAACACTTACCTGGTAATAAGCACCATGTTCCGTGTGATAAACTTAATTATTACACGTTACGTTCACATGTGGTAAATTAAAACACTACTTAGAAATTAAAATGACTATGATATTGACGGCGTTGACGACGACGCTGTTGATAATAGTCGTGATAGTCATTCATCAATGTAGCGAAAACGACAACCACGTCTGGCGTACGGCCTGCGGATGGGAATATGGAGTAGGGATGAGAAAGTGATCGCACAAACCCTAACGTTAAAAACACGTGTTTTCAAAAACAAAAAGACACCAATGATATAAAAACTACAATTTAAATTTAGAAACACGGTAATAGTTTAAGAGACTTGCTATACAATGCGAAATGCCAATACGATAAGTGTAATTGTAAAACAAGACAAAGAGGCTGTCTATGGAACATGTAAAGAAGATAGTTATTTGGTTTCGTTGTTAATTATAATTGTCATGATGACAATAAAGAATGTAGTGACAGTGCTAGTAGCTTTAACAATAATGGTAATGACGACGGTTGTAGTGGCGGTGGCAATGATAATGACGAAGACGAAGATAATGACGGTGTTTGTAAATGACAATGACTGTGTTAGCACTGGTATTAATGTAATGATGATGATAGAGGTGATGACAATGATGACGATTCGCATACGTCTTGCAGTTTGGCAGACTCTGGCGGTGATATCCGATCGATAACCATTAACAGAGTCCAGGCCTTTACGAAATGAAGCTAATATTTGCATTGACCGCCAGGCAGCGACGAATGTTCACTTGTTTACCTGTCGCGCGGGCAAATATTTGTTGGTCCCCGCCCTGTTGGACGAACAGAGCACGGTTCCTGGGAAGGATACACGTTTATGCGGTAGTACACTGTTTACCGAAGTTGTTTATTTATGAGTCTAATTCATTTAGTGCTACGATGCAAAATATTTGAATACATCTGTATATACATCTTTGCGAAATGTAATGTAAGGTTTTCTTTCGACTATTTTAGTGATTATATATTATGATCTAATTGCTGTTCATGGCAAAGCCAAAGGTTAGAACTGCTGTTGAGTATTGAGCCGTGATCCTGCTCGTGGCTACTCACTCTCTTGTAACGCGTGGCCTCAGTGTGACTCGGGCAAGTCCGTTTCCCGCACCATGTGTAGAGACCTAGAAGTATTGTGTGGAAAGTTCGGAAGCGTAATCTTCACTTTGTATAACCTTAGCTCTTAATAAAAGAACAGTTTACGTCATTGCTTTCTCTTAGCATGTGCCGGAACAAGAATGCACTTTTAATTTTAAGATTTTATAATATTTTGCTACAGATATTGGTATATTTGTTTTAATTTTTTTATTGCGTATGACATTTTTATTCACGTATGTTGACTCCTGTGCCTACTAGCGAAGAAGTCTTTCTTTATGGCCCTGTTTTTGTGGCCTCTCGTTTATCAGGGATAAAGGGTGAACAGCGTCTTCATTTACATTGTAATTCTGCGCATAATTTAAATTAATTCCCATACTCATCTTTTGTGTTCCTCATTGCTTTTTATTCTTTCCTCTAATTACTTTCACAATATCTCCCATTCCTTTCAGTACTTACCTTCCATAGTTTCTTCGCACTCCCTCTAGAGTTCTCCAATTTTACGTTTATATTATTTTTTTCCATTTCTTGTCTACTGCGAACTTAAATAACATTTCTAATATGACAGTTATTTTATTACTTTTGTTTTATTTTAATAACTTATTTACTTATTGATTTTATTATTTTTCATATAACCTTTTTGCACAACTCCACATAGGTCTGACACTCCTCTTTCATCGCCAGAGAGGCAAATTTCTCCTTCTCTATTCTCTCCTTTAACCGAGACTAGTATTCTATGGCGTAGAAGTCATGAGACGCAGCAAATCTATTATTAAGGAAATATTTTATTTAAATTGCAATATAGACCGAGCCTAGAACCTAGTGAAATATTCATTATTAATTAAATCTTTTGATGTATCCTTTTCATTCATATGATCACATATGGTGGTCACCACTTGCATACGTCATGGCAAGAATGTTAGAATAGCTCTATTTGATAGTAACTTTATATAATATCCTACGATGAAGTAATGGCTTACTCCATCTTAAGGCTACGAGGGTTCTAAATGCGCTACGATCTGAGGAAAGCCCATCACAAATATGTACATAAGAAATAAATAAAACGAAACAAAAAATAATTAAACCGCTTTCTCATTCTCTCCAACACTGCGCCCGCATCTAAACAAAACCCAACGAAAGGGCGGTCGAACCGCGACACCTCTCTACGACGTTAATCAAACAAATTGCAAAATACCTTCCAAAGTTCTCTCATAACCTTTATAATTACGATAATAAAATTTTGTTTACGGTCCGTCCTGCTGTTCTACTGTCTGTTTTGTGCTGATGCAAATAAAGATGATTTTGTAACGACAGGCGTGTTTATTTGATTAGCAGGCGGCAGAGTCCGTGCGACGTCAATGGAGGCACGAGCTGGCAGCGAGCCCTCCTGAACCGATGACATTCCCGATGAATTTAAAACTGCCGGTTAATTAGTAAGGCTTGATTAAAACAACAAATTATTGAAAAGAGTGCGTTGAAATGACTGCGTTCTCGAAGAGTCTTCATTTTATTCCATGATATTTCTCTAATTATTATTCATATATATTTCGCTTTAGATGTAGTTTTCGGAAGTTATGAAATCAATTTAAAAAATAAAAGTCTCACAACTTTGAAATACGTGCGCAATAAATAAAACACTGCAATATCAACACTTCTACAAAACATACGATTCTTCAGAATTCAAAACTTAAAATAAAAGCACCTTGAGTAGTATTCGACTCAGTCAATTTTATCTACTTTTTTGCCTTTTCAAAGTTGCGAGCAACTAAAGCCAATATATAGTTTATTTTTTACTGTCTATAGCCATAGGATTTGATCTCAGTCTCGCCTGATATAAAGTGATGGTTGTTGGAAACCAACCTCTTGGTTTCTATCTTATTATTATTTTTGTAAGATGTTTTTATTTTTTGTGATTGCTTTATTTATTGATTAATTTTGAATAAAATAAACTCAAATTTGAAAAACAAAAAGTCAATGTTCTTATCGTTAATTTTTCAAATTTCTCTGCAATTTTATTTTTATGCTCATAACAATCTTTAGCAAAATATTAAGAACCCTGCATTACAATAAAAGTTGAATTTACATTGTTAGGTACCGAGTGGGACACCCCTCTTGCTTTGACGACGAATATAACGACCATTTAAAATCAGCCTTTAAAACATATATTATATAGGATATTACAAAGGAAACTTATAAGTCACAAACAAAAAAAAAATGATTCACAAACGTCATTTTAAAAAAAAAGTATGCTATAACTTAATTATATTACGTTTTTACAGAACATTCCCTCAAGGAGGTCTCTACAGTGTGTATATTTAAAGGCACAAGTGTATTACTTGTTTATCTTTATAAAAGTTCGCTGTATTTCCATCGGTATCTCGCAAAAGTAAAAAGAAATGTGTACAGCTCGTATCTGCACTCGACGGCTGCAGCGAGCGATGTTGACGTTTCATTTGCTGCAATCCTTGCAGACACAGTTACTTTTTACTTCAAATGCATCAATTTGAAATCTTCTTTCCTCTTTTTTTACTGCATCTTCCAGCTTCATCTTTAAGCAAAATTACTTCTTTATGAACTCTGTCTTTTTCTTGGTCCTACTCAAATTTGCACTTCAGAGACAATTCCGTATCTTGATCCATCCATCGCAGAGATAAGTCTCCCAGATAACAAGTCTCTGCACTGTTCGTCATTCCTTCCCAAAAAGTGTTTTTATAAAGTCTATACAAGCATTTTTAAACATCTGACTTTAAATGATCGTCGTCGTCTCAGTCCAGACGCCCACTGCTAGGCTTCGGCCTCCCTTGAAGACATCTATAGCAGGCAGATGAATTGGCGATCGCAGTGTGGCGATAAGATACGCAATGAGGTAACATATCCTTTGGAAACTTGTTTGTGAACAGTGACAATCATAAGTAATTAATGCATGAAGTATGAATTATTTAAGGCTGTATCCCGGAAGTCGAACCCGCAACCTACGATCCCAAGTCTCAGACTCAAATATTAATTTATATTTTCATTATCTGTTACACTGAAAAGATGTTTTAATTGATTGCCTTATTGAATATTTACTGATTAATTTTAATAACAAGAAATTACAAAAGGACTTTAAAGAATATATTTGTCAACAAAGCTAAAATAAATTTTAAGACTACAAAATTTTATATTAATAGATCGCTGCCCCTTTTTTTTAATTGTAATATCTCTGTCCGTGTCTATTTTTCTTAAAGGCGATGTTTTCGGCGTTACAACGTTCGTCATAGAACTTGCGATCATAAAAAAATTACTAGTTGGTGTCTCTTTGACACAATTTCAGTACGCACCCTCCGTGTATATTTCAGTTGTATTAGTCCCGTTAGCTACGCAAATTACTGGGGTAATGCGCTGCATATATGTTAATTGCAAACCGTACAGCACCATTTTATACGACCTCTCACTTCAAAATATGGCACGTGGTAATCGACCACTTGCGCCATCTATCGGTGCATATCAGACTCTAGTCTGGTGTACATTTCAAGTCACTTGAAGCAAGTTTTGTACGTCAGATTCTTCTTCATCATTGCGTCATACTCCTTACTGGTAAGGATCGGAACTAGAAAATATGTCGCGTGTTATGCTAGACTACTTCAGCGGTGTGTATTGCTGATGATGTCATATTGAATGAGGTTCGAACCTGATCAAACCAGCGCATGGGCCTGTGGCGTCGTGCTCCTATACATGTACCGTACCAGTTACCAAAAGTTTCAAGGTGGGCGACGAGAGAATACAAGGACTTCAGTCTTACCACCACCATATACGTGGTATAACCAGACTGCAGGCAACTGGCAGTACCACAAATGGGTCGACTCGACCGGGCTAGTTTCGTGCGCGAAAGGGAACTTCACCAACCGTTGGCGCACAAATATTAATATTTAATGTCTCTTATCAATAGCTTGTAGAATTCTGCGCTTGACTGTCCTTATCAGATGTACCGGGAGTTCTACAGAGGCGCTCTGGCACTTTAGTTTTTAGCATGACACGTGATGTTAGCACCAAAAAGAAAGTTTATATAAGGTAAGGTACCGTATCTGCAAGAGAGCGCACGTGGACACGGTACACAAGCCGCTACTTTCATCTACATCTTCCATCTGGTAATTTCAGAGGATCCCTCGAGATATGGGACCTTGTCTAGACAGACGTACTTGCTTAGGTGCGCTAGCGGCGAGTTCTGCCGACCGACTGGTCGCGACTTGGTCGCGCTGGGTCTGTGTCCTCGAGGCCTAGCTGGGTCAGCCCCGCTGCTACTATCTCGCGGTCACTACCTTTGTGACTTCCTCGTCTTCCCGCCGAATACTGATACGGGTTCGGAAACTCGAATACTGTAAATTTATATAGTTCACGGAATCCTTCGTTCCGTGAACTCGTTTCCGTTGAAGCTGTAAAAGCCGCAAGGCTAGCAGCAAAAACTTCACATGAGACAATAACAAATAGACCATAAGAAGGGACGCGGAGGAGGCTCAGAAGAGGTTCTCCAGGCGCGGGGAGCAAGTGCCCGTGTCGTGCAATGCCAGCCGTCCGTAACACAGGACATGGCCTTTTTATAGTCTATATTCCTTTTACAGTAAGCTTGTTCAGAAAGCTCCGATTGTTAAGTTTTAAAAAATAATATCAAAGAACGTTTATGTGCCAAGGGCTACTACACTGAAAGTGACTTCATTGAAGATAGTACACGTTTGGAATGATATGTTCACTTCTAAAGTTTCAATATCGAATAAACATTTAATAATATAAAGGAAAGTTAGGAATGCAGGTAATTAATTTTTTTCTAGGTTGGTAGTACTGTCTATACCATTTTCCTGTTTGTCAAAAATTGTAATATCATCAGGCTCAGCTCAAACAATTTTAATTGACGTTTTGTGCCTCGAACGCGTCAAGTTTTGATTGTCCGATGTCATACTTTATTGGTTCTTCGCGACTTTTTTTACTAAAAACTCGACTGACATCGTTCCACAGTCACCGTATTCGCCTGATTTTGCTCTGTGCGACTTCTGATTATTCAGCAAACCCAAAAGGTCAATGTGAGGACGCCTTTTTAAAACGATTGAGGAGATAAAAACGAATCGAAGGTCTTGAAGTCTGTACCGGAAAATGAGTACTTGTAATATCTCGAGGACTCGAAATAGTGTTCCTGTAAAAGTGAGTTTCATCGGGCTACTTTGAAGAGAGCGAAATTGATTTGGTAGAATAAATAAAGAATTCACTTTTTATAAACAAATTCATCTCACATTTTAATCATAATAATATAGCTGTTTTTCCTAGTCTAAAATATTTAATTTCCGAGAACGTAATAATAGACTTGAAATTGAGTATCAGTTTCATTTCAATAAGGATATTTAATCTATACTAATCTATACGAAAAAAAATTGAATTTATATTTAAATTAGATTACTTTTTAGAAATCTTGTTTAAATTGTTTCACCTTTGCAAGGATCCATCCGTCAACAGACGTTCACAGAATTCATACACCTCAAACTTAACAAACAAAAACGCATGTAAGGTCACTACTCTTTGAGATTTGAATATGGAACGTTATCAATAACGTTAATAGACAATTAATGAATGTTAATTGTGTCAATGATTCAACCTCCTCATATTTTACTAAGAAAATGTTGGAAACGATTTTATAAAAACAATTGGTTCATGGAATAAAACCTCATTTTCTTTCATTCAGCTTTAGCCAGTCTTTACCTGCTGTGGTCTACATTCATCACCATCATTTTGATTTCAGCTAAAAAATGCTGTACAACACATAGGCCTCTTCTAAACATCGCCACTACGCCCGGTCGCGCTCGCATCAAGCGACTTTTGACCTTAATTATGTCGTTGGTCTGCCTAGTGGACGCCTTATTACACGCTTTGTATTAATTCGCCATAAAACCTGCTGTATGCTCGTTAAATATGCAATGACTTCTGTACTTTCGCATTAGTGTGATTGCATTGCCCCAGCGCGAAATAACAAAGAAAAACTGTTACCAGTTTACTATACATACGAACTGTCGTCACATTTGATTCACCCAAAAGCTGGTCGTCACTGAACCAGAGCTACTGAGATGATCAGTAATTTACACAACAAAGTCAGAGTTAAGTTGAATCTGAGCTTATCTTAGTTGTTCACGAGCGACGGGCAAATATAAATTATCAATAGTTCTCTGAGATCATACGATTTTCATATATAAAGTTTTACTATTTATAATTCCACATATATATGTTATTTTTAGACAATATACATATATATATATATATATATACATGTATATCGTCTAAAAACCTTGTGATATCCACAAAAATTACGACGCATATATATAGTGCGCCATTATTTATATAATTGGCTAGCCTACTCGATTTAAGCACACCCGAGGGAAACCCGTCGAAGAATGTCCAAAGAATGTTTCACTTCAGTCCCGGTCGTTAGAAAACTAAGTTATTTTGAAGTAAGTTATTTAAAGGCTAAAGTGTAAAGATAATATCGTGTATGGATACATAGCTCCCTGATGCTTAAAAGAACGCACACTAGCTCAAATATATATTTTTAATCAGAAGAGTAAAATTTTTCTTGCATTCTCATATTTAAATTTAATTACGGTATATATGAAAGTGAGTGGAACACATCGCCCATGTAACCAACGTTGGGGCCAAAAGGCAGACGCAGCCTGAGTAGACCCTCACCTGGTGCACAGTCGCTGGACGCGTCAGCGCAGGACCGGTCGTCGTGGAGACCTTTGGGGAAGGCCTTTCAGTGCGCGTCCATTAGCTGATAAGACGATACATGTACCTTATCGTTTGTTGACTTTTTTCTTCTGGTAGGTGGTGACATGGTACTTACAGTAAAAATTCTGGGACTTCGGAAATTCTTTTGAAGTTAACCTTACAGCCTAGAAGATTGTCAGGCGACCAAAAAAGTGGTAGCCTGAATTTACAAGGTCAGGAAGGCTATACGGCAGACATATTGTCGCCTGCCAGCAAAATTCTCTTAATTTTTGCTGAATGTTTAAGTTTTCACGTTATTACTGTTTGAGAAAAAGGTTTTTTCCCGAACTAATTCTTTTTAATGACTGTTTTTCACGTGTTTCCTTTATTAGTAGCTCGTTTTTGTCTTTTGAATGCTCTTATTATTTCCAATTCTCTTATACTACAATTTATTTATTCAATACATATAGTTTATGTTGTTTAAAACTAGCGCCGCGCCCTTGGAGGAGTAAGTTTAACGCTTTAGATAAATAAAAACAATTGAAGGCGTGTTTTCGTCCATTAGAAATAAATCTCCATAACTACTACATCCGGGCAGCGTTTGTGACGTAAAGTGGTGTCGCGCTGCAGCGTCGAGTACATCGATAATCTGTTCCGCTCCGCTCGCTGTGACAGGATTAAGAGCTCGCTATCGGCGCGTCAATGGAATACAAACCCCACCGACAGTTCGGAAGCGTCGCCTGCGTCCGGTAGACGGGCTCCGGAATTATCTACGATGTGGAGAACATCTGCCTTTCAAATAAAATTGTTTTACATTTTTATTTCTTTGTGTTTTTCATAACAATATATGTTTAAATGTGAAATAAATATTTCAGTTATTCGCTTTGATTCTAGCAACTACGAGGTATGTGCACGGTGATGACCAATCATCATCAATTCTGCCGTAAAACGTCTTCAGTTGTACATGGACCTCTTTTAAGGATTATTACATTACTTCAGATGAAAGCGGACTGCATCTAGCATCTTAATAAGAACGTGTGTCCACCTTGATCATCCTGTGCTGGCCATGCCGGCTGTGTTCTTCACTTAAGAAACTTAAGGCGTCATCGGCGATCCGTCGCGCACATTGTTTGGCCTGTGTCGACAAGTAAGCGTATTTTCCCATAATTCCAATCCTATAATATTGCATGTAATGAAACAGTCCGTAAGTCCTCAAAAAAGCAAGTCCGCAGTCAGTAAGGGGAGAGAGAATGCTTCCTCAGCTACTGCAGGAAGGTGGTGATAAATGCAATAGGTAAAAATAAAACACAGTAATAGGCTCAAATACACTTAAATTGAGTAAAAAAAGTAAAGCAAACACTAAAATATAGAAATAAAATAAATAAAGTAGTACCAAAAATAGTGCAATAAACAGTATAATATAAAAGAAAAATATGTGTTAAATATTTGAACAATAAATGTAATGTTGCGAAATAAAATAGTAAGGAAACCTAGAATGTAGTGGTTGAGAGTGGATGTATGGCTAATGGAATGAAAGAGAAAATCTGGGAAAATTGTAGAATGAAAGAAACAGTACGACAGATAATATGATACATGAAAGAGAAGAATGATAATAATAAAAAATATGAATAAATTACTAGAAATAAAAAGTCCCTATCCTACACGAGATAGGGGAACGACAGGTCCCCAACAGTTGGGACCATAAAAAAAATGAAACAGTCCAAGCAGAGCTTCCTGAGGAGGTTACGTAATTGAGGTTTATTCGTAGCGCATTGTATATCCAGACCGAAAAGCGTGAAAGCCTATTAATTATTTACCTAATGCATCAGGCTCTATGGAAAACCTCTCCAGCACGTTACAATATGTTATCTACGTGATGTTATCCCGATGCGCTGCCGTCACGTACTACGGGGTGTCGAGTGCTCGGCGCTCGTCTCCCGTCCGGCTGCGTTTAGTTTAAATACTAATTAATTAACTACGAGAAAGTTCCACCATTTTTATTTTTCATTTACGATCTATGCCGTCGGCCTTGCTTTGCTCGCCGATAAGTTCCTGGAATATTAATAAAAAATGCCCAAAAGGTTACATTTTAATTATATCTTTATTTAAATATATTTTTAATCTTTCCACATATTAATCTCAATATCTTGATGCGTTTATAAAGTAGAATAAAATAATGAGGGTAATAAAAATAGAACATATCAATTGTTTATTAATATTTATGAATTATTTAATGAATATAGCTGTCATTTATAACGCATAGAATAGGTAGCCGGCCCTGGCGGCCTTTGGTGAAGAAAAGGAATCCTTGACAATGATGTCGATTGATAATGTGGGAGTTACATTTCGTCATCGTCAACGGATCATCAAAAAGGAGATTTCCACAGCAATGCAATTCCTTGTGTGCAGCGGTATGAACATGGACGAATCTTAAATGAAATCCACACTTCTACTTCGGACTTCCTGTACTGATTGTCTTAAGATACCGGCACTCTGAAGAGTCCCACAACGAAATCAAAATATCATTTAGACTATATCCAATAAAGTGTATATGTATTGTTAAACTTTATTACAACGTGTGTTGCTGTAGTGTTTTTCCCGCTTCTTCTTTACATCTGTAACACCTTCCGAGGCAGAGTCGAGTCAAAAATAAAAATTAAGTTGACGATCCATAAGAGTTCCGTCAAAAGTTCCAATGTTCAGTACATGAATTTTATCGTTACCTGCAAAGGTTCTGGAGTCGATACTTTCGACCACCAATCTCACAGTAGCACATCCCATGCTGTCGACTGAGAACCTTTTGAATATGGGCCGCTTGCAGCTGATCTTATTGGAATGTAGGAGGTATAAATATGCCAGCGGTGACCGTACTATGACTGAAACGATGAGAATAATATCTTAAGTGTTGTTTTAAAAATTTGTAAAAGATTAATGAAATGAATTGGTAACCTTAACAATATTTTTAATTTCTTTAAGAAAAATCTGCCAGGATACGCAATAGATCGGTGGAAAAAAGGGAAAGGACGTTAGTAATATTAATCTAAAATAACCGAAACACAGAAGCCATTTTGCAAACTTATGTCAAGGCACTAGACGGGCGTTAATACTTCCGTAGCCGTCGACGTACACGTCGGAGATGAAAAATCTTATCGCATCCCGTGTGAGAGTAAACGATCAATTTCTGCGGGCGCGCGGCCCGGGCTGAGTGCATCGCGCGATATTCGGACGGATCGTCTGCGTACAGCGTCACAAACTATCAACTTGGGATAGTAAAGTGACAAGGCTTGTATCAAAAAGCACTTCCATGAGAATGTACCGCATCGGGACCTGTTTCCATATCACAGAGTAGGACCAGGAGCGATAACAATATCGGTGCAGATGGAATTTTGGCGAACAAAGTCTTACAGCGTTCGAGTGAAATATCTTGAGAGAAAGTACAGAGTGATTGGTGCAAAAGCCTGATGTATGAAAATATATCTCGTTTACACTCTCCTTAAAGCAGTTGATCCGAAAAAATTTACACTTTGTTTCTACTGCAACAGTTCCATAGCTTCTGACAATAAGTCTGCACGGACAAATTGTTAACAACAACTAATTTCTATATGTAGTTATATTTTTGTTGTAATTTCGTTGTACGTTGTTCGGAATTGTTGTCCGAAGTAAACTATGGAATTCCTGCAGCTAAAATGCGTTTTAAATCTCTTTTCTTTTTATCAATTGTTAAGACAAATATCGGTAAACGTGCAGCATTATATAGAATGTGTGACCTCGGCAATTAGTGATATTGATATATTCTCATGCTCTCTTGTATCTTTTAAAAGGCAATTTCATTCGAAATTATTCGATATACACAATATGAACATCATTGAAATGTGACTGCTTGCTGTGACTCGTAATTATTTCTGTCTGTTCTGCAGAATGCACTGGGTTATTGATCCCTGTTTGGTAATATATTTTTATTGTTTGTTTGTTTTGTTATTGTTTGACTTTGATTCATTGAATGTTCTTAGTGATATAGGTTTAAGGTAACTTAGCAACTGTGCAGTCCGATTAGCAATAGCCTCCTTTGTTGGACTGTCTTGGGGTGAGAAGACTCTTCCTTTTCCTCCCAGATACATACGCGCTAGAACCTAACGCACATTATTTTCATATGCCCTGCCTTTATCGATAGATACCAAGATTATCACGCACTAGATACCAAGGTGTTCGCTCTCTCGAGATAGCCAAAGGGAGTAAGTGCTCATAAGTACGGGCTCACTGCGACGCCTCTGCTCTTTGCGTTCGCCGTAAACCATAGTTCTACGAATAGACGATGAATAATCTCTGCAGCTCCAGTCACTAAATCTGCAATGAGATCTCGCTTTGTCGCGGAAGGGAGGTAAAGGGATGCATTTGTTATACCGTCCGGGGCTCCTTCGGTTTGGAAGCAGGGATAGTACCTTAAATCCATAAGATTTTTCTTCATCGGAAAGTGCTAATTACGCTCGAAGAAATATTTCCACTTTTAAAATATAATTAAGTGAAAAAGCCTATTTCCGCTGCAAACACTGGTGCGCCAGTATTGCGTCGGAAACTTATTTTGTTCGACTGTGAACAACGAGTTGTGAAAAGCATAATAAAACATTTTACAAGCGCTCGTTATGCACCGCCCGCCCCCGCCTGCCCCGACCGCCCCGCCCGCCCGCACGGACTTCCGCCGGCGCTGAAATTGCTGAAAATTAAATACAGCCTCGTAGCCGCTGCTACACTGTTATTTATTTTGCACATACTACGAATTATTTTACGATATTTATTTCTGCTCACTGCTACACATATAACAGCCGTCCGTTATAAATATATTACTGAAATAACAACTTTTTGACGAGACATCCAATCTCTGTTCATTACTACGTTACAAAATAAAAATCGTATATTAAATCGTATATTATCGTAAAATAACCTCCCAAATGTTGATTGTGTATGTTTATACCCTTCTTTACCAGTAGCAGTAGCGGCGGCACTGGCGAAGAAAAACCTGGGCAGCGCTAGTCGCCTTCTACGAGAGTGTCATGGCGCAGAAGGAAGCAGCCGAGCGGGATCGGGCGAGGATTGTTACTGCTCGTAGAAAGTCGCGACAATCCTCTCGCCCTGGTTTATTAGAATAGGGCTAAGGTATTCACTGCCCGTCGTAAGGGGCGTTTATCATCCACTCAATACAAACTTGCGAAGGGCACCAACACTCTGTGTTTGGCACTAATCGGTGTAACATAACTCCTGAAGATGCCCCGTGGACGGGTGAAACACGTGTTGAGTGATTTGGCGGTGGCGGTTGTGTGATTCGCATTGTTTGCCGCATACGCATTTATCAGCGGGCTGGCAGGCGGTGCACTTTGTTGCACTGCGGTCACAATACTTTTGAGGCATAAATTATAGTTTGTGCGTTTGAATTTAAACTCTAGCACGTGTTTGAATTAGAACGCATCAGTGATACCTGTATATGCACGTAATATACACCATCTCGATCACGCCTGTTCATGTTCCTGGCTATCAAGTATTATAAGAACTAATACATGTGGGGTTGATTTAGCGCTACCACACGTATAAGCATATTTTTATAATTACACTCTTATTATCGTTAACGCGAAAAATAAAAAAAAATTAAAACCTTAAATATATATATATCGGGACGTCAATGTTACAGAGTAGTATTTGACAATTAGCATTTTCTGATTCTGTATTGCGTTGTTGTTTTTAATTTTTGTTTGTAACATTTTTTTTATTCTTAAGCATACTTAATTTAACTTAAGATACTCTATTGAGTATCTTAAGTTAAATTAAGTATAAAATATTTTTTATACCGTATTTTCAATGTTAAATTGTAATTATTTGTCGTGAAATATTTTTTGCAGAATTTTGAAATGAAACAAAAATCTTGAATAACAACACGCGTATATATATAAAAGTCTTTAGTGAAGAATCAACGTCACAACTGAGCGATGAACACGGAAAATGGAATCGACCACATGACGTGGAATTAACAATAATACACACATAATAATAAAAACATGATTAACTCGTCTACAAAAATTAGAAAAATATTCGCTATCAAACAATCACGTCGAGCCGATGGTGAATTATTTTTTTTCTTCACATAAACATGGAAGCGGCTTCCTGGAGCTAATGGAATGAATCAACCTCTGCCAAGAACAAAAAAATAGCCAAATTCCAAACAAAAAAATAAAATTTCGTGTCGCAATGCCAAGCCGACGAGCAATACTGCTCTACGCAATTCTGAGGCGTATTTTTCAGCCTTTTATGTGCCATGTCCTAGCTTAGCCTTTCCAAAATTCTTACGCTCCCCCTATGTAACATACATGTTCTTATATTAAAGCGAAAGGGTTAAACTCCTGTCGACTCCACTTTCGAATTACCCAAGTTGGGAAACATTCACTTAGTGATCGCAGCTAAGGTAACAACAGCACAGTAAACAAACGCACTCAACTAACTAAAATAGTTAAACATAAGCACAAAAATTTGCGAACTCTTGGTCTCTCAACTATTATTAATGTATAAAAAATAAAGGTTGTAAAAAAACTAAAATGTAACCATGATTTAGTATCTTAATAATAGGAAAAAAAAACAATCAAAATGGGTAATACGCATCGTTTTGGTATAGGTTGTTGTTCATTAATATAATCCTGTGTATATATGTCCGCACATATACACACGCACGTGTGCATGTGTGTACACTACGTGATAGTTCCATTAAACCTTTTTATTTTTAAATCGAATATAAATTTTTAGCAATTTCATCCGGAGGTATCGCAAGCGACGCGATACTGGGAACCTCCTTCCATCATTTGTACATGACACGTAATATATCAGAGCGCTCTCCCCCCGGCCCCCTCCCGCGCGGCCCGGGGCGGGGGGAGGAGTCAATGCGAAGGCTCGCCGATCTGTTACCATCAACCGCTCGACACCTCGCCAGCTGCAGGATTAATATCTCAGCGTCAACTCTGTAGTTCAGCGCCGCCCTGCTGACTACGTGCAGCGCAGGGAACTTACACCTGGGTAAGAAGTGCCAATTGACTTAGATTTACTAAACTTTGTTGCGCTCTACATTCAACGGATGTTAAATATATGATATATACAAGATGATTGGTTATAGATTTAAAAAATTTAAACTCGTGAATAAATAACTTATTTTCTATCAACTAATGTATGATACGCCCCAGCTAATGGTAAAATAAGCGTTTCCAGAATTCGGATTACATAATTTAAGGCACAGAATAATTCTTCGAATTGTACCGAATTGACCTCTACTGCCAATGTTCTTAAACGATCATAAGAGGATTTTATTTATAAATTAATAAATAAAAAATGTATCTACAGTTTCACAATTTCTCTTCTCTTCAAATTAGTGTCTGTGTAGTCGTTTTCGAGTTACTATGGCTATTTGCACATACACTACTATCTCTATACCTATATGCTACATGGAAAAAGTGCTCATGTAAAGGCATATTTACATTTCTAAACAATATACGCCCATTCGTTTCGAGATACAGTCATATATCCCTTTCATTTACTAAAGTGCGGTTGAAATAGACAAATGTTTAAACTGTATAGTGAACATAGTAAAACATGTTGTAGTACGCCCCCCAGTGGGTAAACAGATGACATAGCCAAGGTCGGATACGGGAAGCACAGGACCGGTAGCGACCTTGGAGGGCCGGAAGATAATGACATTGTTGTGAAAAGTAAACAACTTTATTCTTGTTATGACCATAAGGTTATAAACGAACGCAAATAACAAAACTAATTTAAACAGTTTCAAGTACCCCGTAGCCTGAACACTGAACATTCCTGTGGGAAGAAACAGCGTGGGCGTCTGAACTGACCTCTGTCGGATTACAAAGCGGCCGCGGCAAACGTTTCTAATGAAAGCCCAACACTTGTAATAACTGTTTTACATTTGCCGCTACATCATCAAACGCAAACTATTACTTCGCCAAAAGGATTCACACGCACTGAAATTACTCTAATTTAAAGAATAAAAACTTATTATCATATATTTGCAAGTTATTACACAGGGTAATTGAATTAGGTTTAAATTCAGCGTAAATTGGATAAATATAAGGCTTCGGTTCTGTCTTGCAAAGGCTTAAAGTTCATCATTTATACAACTTGTCACACTAAGTTGTTGATACAATAAAAATCTTGATGTTGAGAGAGACATTTGATCGACACACAGACACTTATGGTTCCTTCACATAGCGCCATCTATGGAAATGTTTTGACACTAGGTAATGAATAGTTAATACTATATTACATTCGTAAAAGTGATCACAAAATATCCGTTTAATATTATATTGGATTCTTCTAATATAATTGAATAATGATAAAGAAGAACTTATTTTGATATAATTTGTTAGTTATTCATATAAATGTTACTATAAGTGGACAATAACGTGAATACTTAAATAAATCGCAGTCACTATTTGCAGCTTATTGTCCTGCATCTAGTTAAGCTAAGCGTAGCAAGTCCGATACCCGCGCCTCCACGTCGCACAAGTAGAATCCAGTAGAGGCGACGCCACTTGAATAAGCAATTTTCAGTCAAACTGAATACCGCGGAGTGAAAACTGCGAATCCCCGCACTTGTTTCCCCAGACATGTTCGTGGCAAATGGAAATTGTTTTGAACAACTTTCGACGGTTCAATTTTTTGCAAATCAGAGGACTTTTCACGACCGGACAATATTGTTTAGAATAAAACTCTCGGCCATTATATAGTTTTTATTGTTTATTTACTGTATACTTTGTCTGTATATCTTATAGGTTTTATGTTTATTTTTAGTGTTGCTTATAAATTCAATAATAATAGTCCCTTTATTGTCACTAATATAAATTAAAATGTTGTGCACATCTGTGGTTAATGTATGCACTAATTATGATTACTATGTTTTCACGAGCACGCCTCAAAGCACGGGAAGTGCTATTTATGAAACAGTTATATTGATATCTAAATGTATTACATTGTTGTCTTGGTTACTATTTAAATTCAAGAGTGAGAAGACCGCGCGTTGTTAACATTCTAATTATGATTCACGATCGCTGTTAAACGTTTTCATAAACAATACTACAAGTTCATAACATCCTGTTACTACAGCGATTGAAGCGGTAAAGGCTCAGGAACAACGTTCTTTGAGTGCATGTCAAGTATTGTGTCAATATATCTTACACGGAAAATTCTCTTCGTTTATTGCTATGTCCCAAAATAGGGCAGAGGGCGTCCACAGTTCGTCTCAATCCTGAGCAATCTTGAGCCCCGCGCTTCGCGTCATTCCAACTGCCTTCACTTCTGCAGTGATCGTCCGCCGCCAGGTTTGCTTCGGGCAGCCACGTCTTCGCTTTCCTTGAGGATTCCATTCTAGAGGTTGCCTCGGTATGTGATCAGGGTCACTTTGGAGCGTGTTGCCTATCCAATTCCACTTGCAGCGTTTGATCGATCTGCTTGCTAATCGATCAACATCTCTCTGTAGCGTTTCCAAAGATTTACGTTGAAGACTTTCTCAGGCCAATATATACCGAGAATACGTCCAAACAGTTGTTAACGAAGAGTTGGAGCTGACGCGAAATATCTTTGGTGACCTTCCACGTCTCGCAGCCATTTTTTAATTTAATTGGTTCTTGGAAGTTAAGGAATCAGTGTAAAGCACGGTCTTGCAACGAATTTTCAGCATATTTTTAGCTGTTCTTATAAATCCAAGTATTCATTTACGTATCGTGGCAGGACTCTTCTTCTCTCTCTCTCTCTTTATAGAGTCCTCTGGTACTACCACTATGTAGACATATTTACAATAATATCAAGGTCTAAGGTTGCGTCTTCTACCGTTTGAATCGCATCGTGTTTACTCGGCAGCATTTTCAGAATTAATTTTTTTTGTTTACATTTCGATTGTCATTTTTTCCCGTCACAAATCTCTTCCTTTTAACCTGAAACATTTGTTCCAACCTCTATTAACGACAAAGCATCATCTGCTTAGTTAACACATTTTTTTAAGACCTGACGAAATGTTCGACAGTCCACTACATTCTAGGATATACATAATTTCATAGTTTTGTTCACATTTACAAATCTTCACAGCTGAGCTGTTTTCACTGTATGATACATTTGTGGCTAAGGTTTTAGAAACTCACTCTTTAAAGGACTGCGGAGACCGGTACGAAATATCCTCAACTAGGTTTTATTCTAAAACAAGTTCAATGTTTATTTCTGGAATATACAAGGCTGTGCCCGTAGATTTGTCTGGAGAGAAGTGACATCTCTGCAAGATAAGTTCATGAATATGCAGCTGAATTGCAGCGTTGTCGCCTGGGCGGCTACATTATGCAGGCGATTTGCGCCTTAACAACAGCTGCCAACGGTTTTAAACTAATGAAGTGTTTGTGACTGTTTGAAGTTTGCAAAACAAGAGAACACTAAAGCAGCGCCGCAGAAAGTAATTTCTGTTTCAATTTGATTAATCCAAATTGAATAGGATTAAAACGGAGTTGACAATAAACGCAAATCAAAAGAAAACCTTTTGTGTGCCGGCGTTATCGACGGCACTCGAGATGGCCCGTTCCAAAGGATTACGTCATTGTTCGGCGGCGAACTGAAACTCAAAGGAAGGCTGTAAAAGAGCGGATGTATTTATATTCTGTTTTTCATTAGCTCGAGAGCTCAGGGAGCGGGATTACATCGAGTTGGCGACAGCTTTCCAGTTTTCTTTGTTACAAAAACGGTTGCTTGTAATGTTAAAGGGAAAGTGTTGAACCCGCAATGCTTGGGTTTGTCCCAAGAAGTTGAGTGTTTTGCAGATTATTTATTATTAAGAAAGGTTACTGTCTAATGATGTAATTGCATTGACAAAAACATAATTAGGACAAATTTCCAATGACAAGCTTACATAGTTACATTATTCACGCATCAATTTCGTACGTTTTGTCAGTCCAAAATTTTATTTTAATCTAACTCCTATTCCTACTGCTTGTGCCATATATAGTATTAGACAATGGGCTTTATTGTAATTAAGATATTGTTGAAATAATAACAGTATTATTTTTAAGTAACAAAATCTCTGTTAATATTTTTTATATGTAATAATTATATATAATTATTAAATGTTTAATGATTTAATAATACTGCAAACATAAAAGTTGTATTATGTTCTGTCAAGTAATGTATTTATATTGGTACTGCCATAAGTTATCGGCTGGTCGCGTTCAAATTGCAAAAAGAATTATTAATCTTACTTCATTCAAGGTTGCGGTTGCAAACTGATAGACACGTGCCTACGCCATGCAGTGGACGGCTATCCGAGATTTATGACGACAATAATTTGGAAATGATTACCTTATACAGGATTTGATACGTGTGTGAAATTTTTTTGAAACCAAAAGTTGACTAATGAGCTATGCATACATTCCTCTAAAAGTTTTACACTGTAACTAGTTATACTGTGTATAAATAAATGTCATTAAACGGTTTTATTTAGTTCGATCCGTACGGAATTTATTTGTTTATTTATTTGGGTCAAAATTAGAAAATGAAATTTAACACTATCCCGTTGTCAGATTGATCTGAAATTTGATACACACATTTAATTTAGATGACAATACAATATAATAAAACCAATAACATTATAAATCTAAGATGGCCGCCGATACAAAATAGCAGACATATTTTTCCTTAACCCCCTCAATATGGGTATCAAATGAAAGGGCTACACTAGTAAAACACGATGATTGTGTCAAAATTTAAAATTCAAGATGGACGCCGTTCCAAAATGACGGACTGGGTACATATTTTTCCACAACCACCACAATATGTGTAATATCAAAAAACCGTTTAACTTAAAAGTTTTTTTAAATGTTTTTATTATTAATTACAAAATAAATCTTGTCTGGTAGTTGTGAGATTTGTTTCACTATAAAACTTATGCAGACTAATTATCTAAATCTCAATGTATACGCGTTATTTAAACTGCTCGGAAAAGCTAAGTTGGCAGTGCTAGCGAAGTTTATTCTGTTTCGTGAATGATTTGCGTGTCGTAGCATCGGATTGGCTCCGATCTACATTTGGCTCCCTGCCCGCGCTCGCTGCGGAGAATAAATGAACAAAAACCCATCTCTGTAATATCGCAACCCAGAATTATTGCACGCGAATGCTTGTGAAAGAATTTATTGAAAATGTAAAACCAGAAATTGACGGAAAGCTCGTGTTAACCATTTGTAAAATGGAGGCTTTTTAAGGTAATAGTTCTTTGAAAATAGATAGTTGTATAAGCGCGCTGAATATGATGAAATACTTCATTCATTCCCGTCAGCCGAGAGACGCTCTCTGCAAGGAATACGCTTCTCCCAAAGATCGCAACGATAACAAGTCTAGCTGTTATTGTAAAAGTGTAGAACAAATATTATCATAAATATATGTTTCATTGTTGACAAGTACCTTCTGTAACGACGCTGTACCTGCGTCACGGCGGGCTGGCGGGGCTCACTATTCCGGAAATTAAACGTGAGCTAGACTGCTTGCGACTAAAGTATTATTCAAAACAACGGGTGACACTAAATACGTAGTAAAAGATTTAAAGGAAAGAATGTTGAGGTCATTTGCCGACAAATCAACTACTTTTCAAAAGTTTTCCATCTATTTCCGATCATCCTGTATAAAGTCATCGCTCTGAAATACGACAGTGATTATTTCTGTCAGTACAAAGCCTGCAGGGGCAGATCAGACAATATGGTATGCCATCATTATCATCATCATCTTTTTAGCCAATAGACGTCAACTGCAAGGCTTCGCCCAATGATTTCTCTTACGCTGCACGCGTCCAGTATGTAACACACAATAATTGATTTGAATACGTGATAGTTCGTATTTAAAAGAATATTTATGAGGCCTCGATGCAATGTGTTGGTGTTTATTTGGACTAACTTCTCTATCTACCAAATCTAATTTCAAAAGACGCTACCAATGTTTTGTTACAGAATTAACATGTCTTGACAGGTGTTAATTCCTCATCAGGTTATAAAGAGATTCGTTTACCCCTGATCTGGACTTAAAGTTCGCCTTGACGCAGCCTTGAACCTTGCCATGGACATTCTTCTTTTCGAATGTATGAAAGTAAGGGTCGCGTCGATAAGCATTGTTGATTTAACTTGCAAAAAAATACCGGCAATTACTATTTTACTAGTTTAACTCGGAAGTTTTTAAGCCCGCAACTCAATGTGAGAAAAAATACATTTGTAACGGGAATTATTATTGTTTCTCAAATAAAACTTAAATGAAGTATTTATATTTATATCCTTTATGTCAGTAAGTTACTGGAAAAAAAGATTTTGGAACTATAATCTAAATTAAGGTAACTGTAAAACAACGTAAATTTATGTGGGAGTGACAGAAACAAAATTAAGAAGCAAGTAAAACAAAATTAACTACTTATTAATAAGGAAACTACATTCACGTACAATTCTGACAGACAGACAAACCAATCAAAGTAAAGTAAATAAAGCTAATTAACAACACACACTATTTAAAAAATAAGGCTTATTAGTCTTAGAACTGATATTTAAATGACAAGAACCCTTGGCAGTGATATCGTTTGATTAATTTGTTTTCATTTAGGCTATATCTGAAAGAAAATGTTTGTGCATATATCAATTTTAATAAACGTTTTTTTTTTTCTATTATTATAATTGTCGAATTTCTTCCTGTACTTCTATATAACTATAACATAATGCGCAACAGAGTATGGCCAAAATAAAACAGTGTTAAAGAATTTACTATCAAAAAGATTTTAAAATTTAAAGTTAAAAATATCAATATTGAATAAAAGAAATATATCTTTATTTTATTCCATTGTGGATTGCTCCTTACAGTACTGTGCGGATGTGTGATCGCCCGGGTGGGTGTTTCTGTGCACATGTGTGGGTGCGTGTCCACGTATGTACGTACGCTTGCGCGTGTGCGTGTGCACGTCAATGTGGGTAAGCGGACTAGCCGCGCTTTACGACTCACAGTTAAGTGCCGTAGTGTACTACAGTCGAAAGAAAGAAGAAAGATAGATCCTTAACGTATTCTCACTAAAATTAATACACTACTACTAATACGCACGGTCGTGCAGCACAATAATTCGTCCGGGATATTTACTTTACAATACACTTATCACAGCTGCATTCACAAGTCTCTGTGTATTGAATGTGAGTTCTGTTTATTGTTTACTGACAGCTTTATTGGTCACACGACCAAAACTAACTTTGTAGGTTCTTTGCGACAAGAAGTTTGTCGATAGACCCCTGGGGACATTAATTAAAAGATGTCACCGCAGTCCTGAAAATATAGCTCTGGGCAGGTTTCAAATTGAAATTGTAAGCGGGCTGCTTCGGAGAATCGTGTCCCCCGCCCCCGCCGCCACCCCCGCTGCCTCCCCCGCCGCGTGCGGAGACGCCTCTCTTCATTGGAAAGGTGATTAAATCGAATTTTTATTGAAATTTCATTTTAATCCAGACAAGCGTTGATATACATATAAACACACATAAATTGATCCTTTTCCCTTGGCCACGACGTAACTTGGGAATGACTTTATTGATTTTATTTATCTTTTATTCATATTTCCTAAAACTTTCCAAAATTTTTTTGTGGAAAATATCACTAAAATAAAAAAAATTATAAACTGTTTTTAATATACGCATTTGACATTTCCTTATAAATTCCGCGCATTTGAGAGGTTCACGCGCTGAAAAGTTATAATGTCGTTTAACAACTTCGTCTTTCAGGGTGTAGTAGTCAACACAAAATTTATTTATTTCAAATTTCAATAAATTACAAGAGCCTAAACTCCGTTTTTTGTTAAGTTGAATATTATCCCGGCATCTTGAAGTGTAGCAGTTTTTTTGCATTTCAGATTTAATTATGAGTAGAAGTAGAATTGCGTACTTTTCTTGATATAAATCGATGTAGGAATCTATTTGTGGCGCAACAAACATAATGTACTCAACAGTATTACAGTTTTACAAGCAATAAAACTTATTTAGTGCAACAATTACACGCGAGTAGGTCGGGGCATCTGTTTCCCTGAATGGCCCGCGAGGCGACGCTCTGATGCGATTTTCACGCCACAACAGCTTACACGGCTTAATTACCAGGCAGCGCGCAATGTATTGTGCGCGAATGTTTACACGCGCGGAAGTTTGGCAGTCGCAAACCACTTTAACGGCTCCTGTTGTTGTAATGCTACTGTTTGCATATCAGGTGTGATCGTACATATCTTATGATTGTACAGATACGAGTCACACCGCAATCGGTGGTCTGACAGTTCAAGCCCGACTTTTGTACTGAGTACGTCACAGTTAGAAACAACCACGCATCTCAGTCCTCCAATCTAGTTTTGTGTCTATGTTAGAAAAGGACAAATATTTGGCTACTTCCGCACATGCAGTGATAGTCGTGCAACAAAGTGCACTGCCCGCCAGCCCGCTGATAAATGCATTTGCGGCAAACAATGCGAATTACACAACTGCCACCGTCAAATCACTTAACACGTGTTTCACCGCTCCACGGGGCATCTTCAGGAGTTATGTTACACCGGTGTATCCTTTTCTTACTTAGGATGGACTTTCGCAAGGTAACGCCTGATTCCATTAAATAGTTTGTGTCTATTATAAAACTGCATCAAAATCATCGTCATCATTTCAGCCGTAGTACGTTTTCTGCTAAACATAAGCCTCCTCCGTAGAATTTCAACAACCTTATGAAGGTTCCGCTTGCCAAGCAACGCCCCCATCATCTTCAGACTCCAGCGAGCATCTGTCCTACGCGGTATGTAGCCTGTCTGCGTCACTTCAATCCTCTGGTCTATTCCGGCTACTTTTGATGGGTTACAAATCTCTTCTCAGTTCGAACTCTTATAAAAAATCTAAACATATCCCACTCCACTTCTTATTGCGAATTTTATTTGCTATCACGACCTATATGAAATACCTTAAACAGTTATCTTGTTGTGTTATTTAATACGTTCATACTAAACAAAACACTACTGAGTTCGCCGCAGACGGGTAAAGCAAACAGATAAAGAACTTGCCAAGTAAAAAAGCGGATATTACTACATTTGAATAACAAAGACTAAAGACTAAAGGCATCTTAGTTATTGGACACATATATGGAGATAACAACCAAGCAGGACTTGAAGTACTTTACATGTCAACGATATATACAAGACGTACATGAAATAGTGACTAAAATATCTTTGTATATAAAAGTCGTAAATAAAAGTAAGATATCGTTCCAGACTATAGAAGCAAGTATAGCTTGTCCTGGATATATTTCATCGCTGAACCACTTAATTCAGAATAATAACTCCTGGATATATATTGTTTCTTTTTTTTCTGTTTCTTTTGTTTATTTGCTATTGCTCTTTTTTTTTTGCTCTACATAATGTACGAGATTCAACCCTATGCTCAAAGAGTTGTTTTGAGATCGAATCATAAACGAGAAGATCTACAGAAGAGCCAAGGTCACAGACATAGCTCGAAGAGTTGTTCATCTGAAGTGATAGTGGGCGGGGCACGTCGTTCGTGCGTCCCATAGTCACGGGGGGTTGAAAGGTTCTAGAGTGGCAACCAGGAGTCTGTAGACGCGGCTTGTGTATGTTAAAATCGCCGGGAAGTCCCTCAACGGGAGCAGCGCGAGACAGATCATTGTAGCGATATTTGCGGGAGGCTTCCGGCTTGCAGAGGCCTTGTGTCGACTGAAAATAAGAAAAAGGTTCAAATACGATAGATTCATATTTGTTCCAACTAATTTTACTGAAAACGTTGCACACATTTGTACTCGTAATTAATATAAAACACCAGTTATGCGATTAAGTATAATATAATTTATATTTTCGTACAAGTTATTGTAAAAATAGTTGATGTGACTTAACTTAAAAAACTAAGTACTTCAGTACGACGACGCACACAATTTCATGTTACAAAGTCCTACCTAACACATCTACGGTTGACTGGAGGAGGTTATTACTTAGTATAAAGTTATAATCATTGAAGTGTTAAGTCAGGTTCCTTTGTACATAAGTTATGTAGCGTGTATGTATCGGCAAATATAATAACATTAAAATAAATATAGTAAATACAGATATAGATGTAATACCGACACTGCCCAGCCGATCGGCACGATGAAATGGCAGTGGGCAGTCATATAGCGCACAGATCAGACAGCTTTGGATGCAGGTCGCTCCCAACTTTGTGTAAAATTATAAACATTACGCAGCTGTTGCTATAAAAAAACTTGTCTGTCCTTGTAGTGATGCTCGCGCTGCATTTCTCACAGGGATGAATGATCTGCAGCAATTGTTTTATTGCACTGATGCGTTACAGCCATCTGTAATACATGAGTACTTAACACTAATTTGTTGTTGTACATGTACTTGTTGATGCCACCGGAACATCTTATTAAATCGTTGTTGGAGACTTCTATATAAAAGTCAAGTACCTTCAACTAAAATAACAACGGTGTTGAAAGAGAGGTATATGTTTCCTGTAACGTTTAATGTAGTTTTTAAAAGATTAACATTGTTTAAAAATAAACCACGACATGAAACTGTTATCGAAATTTCAACTTCATTTATTTGTAGATCACAAAATATGAAAGCATGAACGGTCGCGCGGCACGAGGCGCTCGTCACGTCGCGGGCGGAGAGGCTCGCTCGACAAAGGCTCTCGCGCGCCCCGCCGCACCGACAGCGCCCGGAGACAGCGGAGGCTCGCGATGTAAACAGACAAACGCATTTATATCTACCGTTTATTTCAGATCGCTTTGTTGTTCTCGACAATAACCTTTATGAGAACGATGAGGACATTTCATTTCATTTTCACTCAACTCGATGTTCCACAAGTACAGTATACTGTATATAGGTCGTTTAAAGAGTCACACGAGTATCGACAATGGCTGTGCAGAAATTGGGCAGCCGCAACGAATGTTTATTTTGAAGAAGATGGCGTACTGCATACAAAAATAAAAAACAACTACTTAATAAATTTTAAATGGAAGGCTAGATGCCTTGGCGGAGGATACACATTTCAATCACTATGTCAGCAAATAAATGCGAGGCATAAGCTGCCCCCGAAGATTATTACGACACAGGATTTTGCTCCAGAGATGCTTGATGACTTTGCCTGGTAATGAGCTCTCCGGTCCGATGGACTTGTTACAGCATCCAATAAGTTCTAAAGTATTGAAAATGCTCTCTGCAATCGCAACGCGACCGGATCACAGCCGCAACTGCATTGGGGAGTAAAGAGATGCAATCAGAATAAGAAGCCGGCGCCCGAGCGAAGATCAAATTTAAAAAGTCGTATAGCAAGCTATCTCAACCTTCAATGAAACGTTGCTTGATTGATTTCCGTTAGCGGCAGACTCCGGTTTTTATTGATTTGTTTAGTTTGTAGTACTCACCGCTGTTTGAGTTTCACATTCATCTCGAAGGCGTAGGCATTGTTATATTGTCTTTCGCCGGGAATTGACTCGTCTAATGGTGGCGAGATTCGAGGCACTCACGTCATGTCTGAATGATATCCGACATTCGTTTTATCCATAACATAATGCGCATCGAATATTTTTTATCTGTGGAGAGCACTTCAAACTTTTGGCCTCTCAGTACGTCATGTTTTAATGTCTACGGACATGTTTGAAAAGCGTTGAAAAATTTGTAACCGTCAGGTGAACACTTGTTGTTTACTTAAGTTATTAATATTTCTAATTACCAAAGCAACTGGAGAACGTTGTAACGTTGCAAGTTAACGTCCCATAAATCTCAGTTAAAATTTTAACCAAAAAAATATAAACACGAGAAACGTCTCATAAATCGCAATACAGCAAAAAATTGTTCAACCCTTAGCGGGTAACGGTACATCTCAAGTGGCGTGGGGTCGTGGGAGCATGCTATTGGTTCAGCGGATCTTTGTTTTATAACAAAAATTCTTATGCGCCCGCGCACCAGCGACATCAGTTCACATTTGCCAGGCAGAAGGATCCTGGCCTCGGTCGCGTTCACTAGCTAGGTGTCGTCTCACGCACCGACGCACACTCTTTGTGTCGGTTGCGTACACCAGCTACGTGACGCCTCACGCGCCGGGGTCAAACCAATTAGAATTTACGTTATAAATTCACGTCTTGGTCCTATTCATTCTCTGGGCATCATTTAGTTCACGCCACAACCTTTACATCGCCTCGCACCCCAAAGGGGTTAGTGTTGAACGAATATTATAAAGACATCATTATTAAGTAGCGTTTATCTATAAGTTAGAGCTCAACATTTTGTCTGTGTCCATAGTTCCATCATTATGTATTCATTATCACTTTTCAATTTGTTCATTTATTTATCTCTTCTATTTTTGTTTTACATGCTTTACATTTGGTAACTCCGTTCTAACAGTAAACAATCACATCAACTGCTTTCGGTTTCTGCCCTTCCTTCATCGCAAGCCATCTCCGGGTTTACTGTCAGCGGAGAAAATTGTACATATACTTATATATGTATATCATAACTGTGACATTTATTCACAGGTGCGACTTTTATGCTGCGACTTTTACACTGCGAATTTTACACTTAAAATTACCTACTATCATCGAGGGAGAAATTATATCACCTTGCACCGGAAGCAACACCACTCCTGTGAACTACCGGCGCTCCCTGCTCTCGACTTGCTGCCGCCTGACCAGTCCTGGGAGATCGTGCGGCTGGCTACCACCACCATCAGGGGAGTACCGAGCTGCGATGTAAAATTAGACCAGGCCTTCTGCCAACTACCTATTTTAATAAAATAAATATATATTTTTTTTTGCCTTTTGTTACCAACAACAGCCTACCTTTATAACGGCACAACGTATCATGTGCATACAAAAGTATTGTCACCATCATTCATGTCAGATATAAGACGTCCACGGCTGGATAAGTGTCCAGGATTCTCGACAGGTTCGGTTGGACTTTAGACCATCTTGTCAATCCAATCCAAATAATGTAATGTTGAACAAAATAACAACAAACGTTGAATTAAAACGTCCTTGTATATACATATGTGCACTAACATAACAAAATTGATTTAAATACGGTGTAATATTTAATAAGAAAAGGACCAATATTTAGACACTTCCGTACATGCAGTGGTAGTCGTGCAACAAAGTGAACCGCCCACTAGCCCGCTGATAAGTGCGTAGGCGGGCGGTGCACTTTGTTGCACGACTACCACTGGATGTGCGGAAGTGGCTAAATATTGGTCCTTTTCTTACTTAGGATGGACTGCCGCAAGGTAACGCCTGATTCCATTAAATAATATTTAATAGTTAAACCGTATATGTCAATTGGTTTTAAATTAATAACATCTTAATGCGTATTAATTATTGAGAAGCCGTTTCTTATTTCATATTTTTAATTTGAAATTATAATCCGGTAGCGAGGATTGTAGATTTGGATTCGTATTTCTGTTAATAATATTTATATTTTTTTTCTTCTTAAATCCTATTAATTGAGATTGCAAGCAGTCACCACTGGACATCCTAATAAACCAACTAACTGGGACCCTTACTGAATTACATCGCTGCAGTACGTGTCAAGAGTTTTGCAGTACGCGTACTATTACATTTTTATAATATCTGTCTTGATATCAATTTAATAATTTTTATAATTCGATGCATAATTTATTGTGATAATTGTAAACCAAAACCAAACCTACAGTGTTTCTTACTACTTACAAGTTTAGAAAGAGCTCTAGTGAATAGTTTTTGTGAATAAAAACTTAAAAAAAGTATAATTAGATTTTAACATTATCATTAAACCAGCTGTTCCCGCGACTTCGTCGGCGTAGAATTCATCAGAATAATTTACATCATATTGTTTTTTTTTGTTTAAATTTTTTTCCAAAATAAGTAGCCTAAGTTACTCATTACATTAGCTAGTCATTTCAAAGATTAACAGCAACAAACAGACAGATAGAGAAAAACAAGAAAAATGAATTTTTGGTATATGAAGCCTATAAATATTCGTATGCATGTAGTAAAAAATAGTTATTTTAATATTATAAAAAGATACACTAATTTATTTGCATATATTTCATATTAAAATTGCATTACAAATACATCACAATTTTAGCAATAAAGTAAATTAGTTGCCCGCGCAGACTTCAAACTTTTTAAAGTGATCAGTCTGTCACCGTCCAATAAAAAAAAATAAAACGTATTACAGAGTGATCACGATATTTTTTAATCTTTTTTTAAATAATAAACTACAATCACACATAAAAATACGTGTTCAATTCGGTACATTGTGAAACTAACAAAGTGATTATATTTTCATTGCAATGCCGCTTGGTCCTCGATATTTTCTTTGCGATTACGTCCTAGAAAGCCTTTTTTGGTTTTGATTGACGTTGACAAATGTCTTTAACCTGAGCACAAAGGTTTTCATTTATTTTGTGGTATTGAACGGGAAAAGAAGTGTTGTTCACTATTTTAGCGAAATCATATTATATTTTATCTCCCAAATAACCCTCCTTGTGCCTCAACGAATATGAAGAAAAGTTAGACGAATGCATCGGATTCGTTTTCTAGATTTGCGTACAGTACATTTACACATTTGAATGTTTTATTGTGATTGCACAAGGTGATTAAGGTTATTGGTGTTGAAGCTTTAAAAGTGGTGAATGAAAAATTTGTTTTCTTTTAAATAATAAACAATTTAAAAACATCCTATCCAAAAATCAATGATTTCATAATGATAAATAACATAAACATAATAAAATAAAAAAGGTATCAAAATTCGGAATATATTAGATTATGTTTTTATTTTTTATTTAATATTGTTTATTGTACACTCTAGGATACATTTAAATGGATTCATGATAATAAACGATACAGTACACGGCGGTTCTTATCACACGAGGCAATCTCTTACAGACAACCATAAGATGGAAAAGATAGAAGTATAAATAATGGGTAGTTCAAGTTAAAAACATACATATAATACATGAACCTACACAGACATACATACTTAAACATTCATACATGTAAACTTACATAAAATACATATTACGCTATAATACAAATAATATAATAATAAATAAAAGTAAAAACTAATTTAGAGCACGCTTGCCTGAGAAAGAATAAAGAATCAAAGGAAGAGAAAGAAATGAATTAACATATAAATAATCATAGGTCTAGTAAATAGTTCTTAACCGTAAAGCCTAAAACCTTCCTTAAAAATAGGCAGTGAGTCAACGCGTCTTATATTCAGTATTGTAGTAATATTAAATTGAATTATCGTTTACTATCTATCTCTGCAGACCTTGTACTGCCAGAAGTCATTTGCCTGTCTTTCCAATAGCAAAAAATAAATTAATGTAACATACTATTTACTGCCTACTTTATACCAGTTGATTAGAATTCGGTGTAAAAGTTTTGAAGCTTTTACTAATAAATGATTTAAACTTTCAATACCTATAACCAATCATTCCGTATACTAAAAATATCGATGTTATTTACTAATAAATAATCTCGAGTAAAAATATTAGATCAGATAGCCGCCGGAGCCTTAAGGTTCTGGAGCGAACGCCACCATTTACAAGGTAGATAGAGGACCACATTAAGAGGTTTTAGATGCAGGCAGGATTTCAATTGGAAATCTACGGGGTGGGCTTATGTCCAGACGTACTATTAATGAATTATGGTGATCCTTTAGTATGTAATACATATTCAGGTGAAAGAGCTTTAAAGGGGTGAATGTATTGCTCATTTTCTGTTAATTCATGTAAATTATTCCCTATACAAATATTAATTGTTTAAAAATAAATTAACGTAATAATAATAAATCGAGATACACGATAAAATTTTTTACCTTAGTACTGCAAAAAAGTCATTGGCTAATCACAATCTTATAGAAAAAAAATTACTTTACTTCAGAGTGATCATTTTCATCTAGTCTATAGCACTCTCATCCGCGTTATCCTACAAGTTGATTACAAATAGATATAAAAACTTCAAAGCTTTAATGACAGATACGATGTATTGGCTATATAGATTTTTAAGGCTTTTACACCTATAACCAATGACTTTCTATATAGTTTTAGCTATGAAATTGCTACCAGGAAGTAACATTATTTAGAAATAACATGTTTTTTTTTTATTTCCGTACTTCAAAACTAATTATAATTCTTTCTATGTCTAACCAATATATACAAAAAGTAATGTATATAACATATGCGCTGGCCGCTGCGACCTTATGCTCTTCTGAAGACTCTAGATGCAGGCTTCCAACCGGTGCTATTGGACATCTATGGTGGAAACCTGCGTCAAGTGGACGACCTCTGGCTCAAATAATGATGGCAATGATTCATAAGTATGGCTTAAATTGTTAAATTTTGTCACGACGTTCATCTGCAGTCAGCGTGTCGCCGGACAGTTTCCCAAAATAAATCAATTACAATAACAAGTAATGATAACTGACGGGTGCTGTTCGTTCACATTTAATTCGTGCGCGATGAAAAATTCCAATTAGCGAGTGTGGCAGCGATTCGTTCGATCGCGTTGTAAGCGGGGACCGGCTCCGGGCTCTTACTCGTATCTGATCGGGGAAGCCCCGGCCGCCGCCTATTTGGGACAAGCAGTTATTTCATAAGGGAACACCGCGCGCTGTACACTCGCACGCACGAATAAAATATATTTATTCATATTATTTCAATCGCCAGTGATGTCTACAGATCGATAAACACGAAGTTGTTAGGTCCCCACTGGCTGGACGACAACATAATCAAATTAAGAGGAAGTCGCTAGATGTGAGCAGCGCAAGATATTTTATGGGGTATGCCATAATTGCCACGACATTCAAGGTAAACGTACATAGTGTGGTTTGGCGGTCAAAGGACGCTGCTGCCTATCCTCTGGAAACTTGTGTGTAAGCAATGGCAATCATATATAATTAATGCACACACTGTGAATTATATAACACTGCAAGTCTCAGTCCTCTACCGCTGGGTTACTCCGTAGATGATGGTAATGTATCTTATAAATATACGGAGACTATTATTAATCCGATTGTATATAATTAATTATTATTTACAATCGAAAACTATTTATAGCCCTTACACTATCGCACGGAATATCGCTCTACCAACTGACGTTTGAATTCAAATCGGCGTTCGAATTTGAATCCGAGCGCCTAGAATAATTTAACCAAAAAATTATTGTGGGCGTTACAGCCAATAATGTGGATAGTTCTCATTTGAATAGCACACGTTATTACATTCGTGCCTGTTAGGATAAAGAAACGATAAGAGGCATAAAACACTTCTCTTGAATAAGAGTCGGCGAACGTCACGTATGTAGTTATTGGCTACAACATTATTACTAAGTTGCGATAGTTGCATGAGTCGTCCCAGAGCTTAGCATTCAGCTTGGTTCAATAAGGCATAGTAACGTCCGGTCATAGTGTTTGACTCCGCTACATTATTTATGAGATTGCCACATATCGTTTAGAGTAAGTATAATTGAACTTTAATATTACAGCAACAAACCCTACTTTTGTAGCAGTCAATCGATTTTCATTAAAAAGATTTATTAAAGAATCTACATATAGATAACAATGGATAACAAAATGTGTTAATTTACAAGAAAGTTTTGTACAAAAATACCATTTTTAACAAAAAATCAAGCAAATTAAAATATCTATCGGGTGGTCCCACCGTCTTCGGAGGAAAATCAAGATACCCTGTCTCAAGAGAGAGGACAGGGTTATGTAGGATTACCCACTAAAACCTCCTGTGATTGCCCTCTCCCTCTGCGCTTTGTGAGGAACAGTGGTATCCACCGGTTCAGGACCACCCGTTTTTCCTCTCGCAGTGCTATTTCAGGTAGCCCATCCCGGTGTTTGTGTTGTTCATGCACTCCCCAAAGCGAGTTGTATATTTTTTTTCTTTTCATCTACTATTGACAATAATTGATATAAGTTTGTTAAAGCAGCGAGGGAGAAATAAAACCATGATTATTATTGGTTGCGTCTTTATGCAACCTGGCCTGCATTTGCAACGTTAATTCCATTGGTATGGGATATATCAAAGTGTATCGTATTTGTGTGAAGAGGTCCTTACCAGACATTGCTCCGAAAGCACGATTATATGGAACGATTCGATGTAAGCTGGAGACGCTTGTTGCCAAAACGCGAGGAATTAATGTAGCGAGCAGCTGCGCGCTGCATACGTCCCGTGAATAACCGTAAATGTTGACGGCGCCGCGCTCCGGTGCAGTTTGATGCAATTTGATGCAGCAGTAAAAGCAATGGCGGCGACGTCGACCGCGCCCGCTCGTGAACACGCGCCCTGAGTGCCGCGCTCGTTATAACACGAGATTGAAGTTTGGTTTAGATTTATTCAGAAGAGATTCGAGCATTATTTGACCCGTCTTCGTTATTTTATGACAAGGATAATGGCAGCTCTATCATAAATATTTATATCTATAAAGTTACCTCTTAAGCACAGTGTATTTGTTATATTAAAATATTTCGCTTCTTCTTCAGAATATCTGCAAATAATTACACTGAAATAATTATACAATGTGTGCGTGCGTGTTATGGTTTGGATCGTACGACAAGTTCTGCTTCGTTCATGCTTATGGATTTAACGAATCAAACATGTCTGATCTGCAGTAGTGGTATGTTCAATTTTAAATACGTATTTTAAAACTTGAGTGATTATAAAATCCTCGCAACAAAAGTACAGTTTACCTGGATTTGATGGGCAACAATATTATCCCTTCAATATTTTGAACATGTTTTAAAAAGCAGAATTTTATGTTTCATCCGTACAAGTTTTAGGATGTGTAACTTTGTTACATTCGGGAGTTCAGATGTAAGAACAAAATTTTTAACATCGATTCCTGTGCCCGCTCCGACTAAAAGAATTTTGTCTCCGCAAAAACATAAGGCCTGCGCTGGTTTTGAATTACGATAGTTTGTAAAAGTGTTCCATTAATCCTCTTCATAAAATAATAGAGTTTCAACCGCAAAGAGTTCGTAATAAATAATAAAGGACATTGAGATAAAATGGGCGACTCCTCATCAAAACTCTACCAACATATCTGATGATTGTAAAGTTGACAATATTTATGTTATAGTTTGTCTGCGCAAGAAGCAGTTGTCTCTAAAGAAATATTCATAGCGATGGAACTTGTTTCTTTATTATTCCAGGGAATAAATTTTCTGAACACAAGAGGTCCAGACTTCTAAATGAAAACCAGGTTTTGGTTTCTCCTACTTAAAACTTCAGGTCGTCTTCAGTAAGTAGACATATTACAGTAACAGCCTCCGTATATTAAACGTGCCAGTGCACCTGAACTTTGTTACAAGGTATATCCTTGAAACTGGAACTCCTCCACCACCCTCTCAGTAAGACACAACATCAGTGCGTGTCACTTCTCTCTCCTGATTTGTTATGAGTAGTATATGATCTCACCTTTACGCCCGCGAAAACGATACTTATTTTCGTCACAACCTCCAAAGAATTTCGATACCAGGTTTCCGATTCAAGAAACCTAAGCTCGCCAACAAATTGGATCATTTGCGATCCTTTCCCGTTTTCGTTTGATTGCCTCCTTCTGCTGTATCATAACGCTTTCAAAGAACGAGACCAGAGCAGCAATACTCGTATGCCTAAGACAAACCAGTCGTTGATTTCAGAACTTTACGACAGTAAAACATCCTAATATTATATTACACACATAACACGAAAATTGATATTTATCTGCATCTATGTATTTAAAACAAAAGAAAAATTCACAAATAAATAGCGACAGCGGGCAGACCGCATATCGCGCAGAAGGGATGGCTGCTTTGGTCGATATCAGGGACCGGCAAGCGACAAGACACACACACATTCACAGACAAGATGGGCAGATGACCTTCTTAAGATCTTAGTAAAGCGCTCAATATGGTAAATCTACAGACGAGGCTTATGTCTAGTGGATGTGCTACGTCAGCAATGGTGTTGATAATAAACAATTTGTATTATTCGACTTAACCAGCTTTCTCTGCCTTGAAATAACCAGAGAAAGGCCTGCGTGTCTCGGGTATATTTATATCAAGTTTTTCTCTCACAATAATATATTCTGACATAAAGCGTTCGTCAAAAGCTTTTCAGATTACGTCACGCGCCGGGGCGAAACAATCCAAAGAGTAGACGTTTGACTGCCGCCCGCCCCCGCCCGCCCCTCCGCAGGAACCGGAAATTAATATTATAATGCGGCGCGGAGCCCGCGGAGGCGCCCCTCCCATCAAATCGTGCCCGACAGCGTCACCGCGAGATGTTTCATTAGGAGAATGGAGGCTGCGATTACAACAGATAACTCTGTTAATTTAGTGGCAGCCGCACTTGGCGCGACGTACATACCTCGGGGCGTGTAGTTTTAGCGGCGTTACATTATTTAGAGCAATACATTAGCTCCGTTTCTCTGTTATCAATAAACGTTTGATAAGATCCGCTGTTGTAGTCGCGACGATCAATTGTGATCTCTCCGGGCCTCGTTGGAGAGCTCACAGCTTCACAAGTACAGCTAGCAAGAGTACATCATATAGCGCTAAAGTTTTAAAGTTCTGGAGAGGCACAGACCGTTGCCTATTAAGGGATGACGATTTCAATTGGTCCCACTCGAAATCTATGGGAAAGGCTTTGTCCAGTAGTGGACATCTTCCGTCTGAATTAATAATTATAATGATGAAGTTTCAATGTTTTTAAAACCATACATTTGACGACGAAAAGTTAAAAAATATTGATGAAATAAAATTTATATCTATACACTGACAGTATGAATAACAAGAATAGTATTAAATAGTGAAGTACACAAATATAAAATTAGAAATAAACAAAAGCTTTGGTTTGTTTTTACAAAATATTCATATAATAATTATAAAAATAAATGAAATTTAAACAAGCATCATATTTGCCATGGGCACCTCACAGGTCACGACGCGTTTGAACCCTTTTAACTTTAGTCTTGTAGGTTGTCATTACAATCCAGTTCAAACTAATTTCTGTCAGATTGGGTTCTCCTTAAAATTATATGGTACACAAAGGATCACAATTTTGTTTTCAATTTAAAGTGATAAATAAATCGAATTATTGTAAGAGACTTCTTTTTGTAAATTAAATTACTGGTCGTATAGGATATCAATGAGCGATTTTTTTATCCTTTATAAGTAAAGCATCCGACCTTAGTCCCACCTGATTTTAAACGATGACGAGGTCTGCGATGTTACAGGCTCACCTAGAAGATACCTATTGACTCTTGTTATTCTCTTTAAGACTCCTAAGTTATAATTGCCTGGGTACAATGATGGCCATAGGTACTTACTCCTTGGCTGTTCGTATTGTAAAAGTATTAGCAAAACACTGAGCGAGGGTGGAAGGAATTTCAACCGTGTACAGATGTTGTGAATCCGTGCGCCTTGTTGTCTGATGAAAGAAAGGAGATGGTGGAATTACTTGCTATAATTTCGCTGCACACTCTCTTGTACTGCCTGTAGAATACCGATAAAAAGAAAGCCTATGTTCAGTAGTTAATGTCTTATGGCTGAAGTAGCTTTGAGTTATAGATGATTCTATATAATAAACAGTGATTGTATAGTATTTAAGTGTTACAAACTAACGGTTAAACTTTGAAGCTTAGATTCTGAAAGAGAATTTGAAAATTTTAATAACATGTTATTTACGACATTGCCTTTGCTGATGAGTGATTAAAGAAAACTTTTTGAAATGAAATTTGAAATTTAAATGACAACGTTACGAAACACGACGGGTGTCAAATATTTCGCAAGACGTTTTAATATCATTTAGTCAAGAAGATGGCGCAGTAGTGAAAAATTTGACCAGTACGACAGAAATACGAGGTTGATGGGGATCGGGGGATAGTGAGAGTCGATTTTTAAATATTCCATAGAAATTTCTAGAAACATCTAGGCCGAATGGAAGAGATAAAATGAGAATTTAGTTTTAAGATGAGTATTGATTATAGATAGAATAGAAGCGAAATTAAATATAATAAATATTTTTGAATAACTTCCGAGGGGTGTGTTAGTCGTACGTTAAGCCAGAACAGGGTAGTCAATGAAGATGTAGCGTTCCAGAAAAAAGAAGGAAGAAGTGTAATAAAGTGAATGTGTGAGTATAGAAATAGGGGAATGTTGGACAAGTCGGTGCGACAAATGGGTTCGAGCTAGAGTTGACGGATCGTCGTATCACGAGCGTTACTCTGCAGCCCCCTACTTGTGCTCTCTGCAAACCAAGTTTGCTGAAACTAAAACCAGAGTTTGACTCCGATCGCGAAGTACAAGACAGTGACAAAAATTAATTGAATTATACTACCAGCTTCCTTTCTCTTCCTCTCTCTGTCTCTTGAGAAAAAACTAATTAACAATTTTATTTACTGAAACCTAATAATTTTTGGTTTTTGGATTTTTTAATAATTTCCAGATCGTACAAAAATAAACAACCAGTAATATTGGTGATTTTCAGTGTTGATATCAGTTGTAAGTATTGTTAGTCATTTGTTTTAAGGGGTAAAGCCTCCTCCGGTAATTCTTTGTTGAATAATTAGTACAGTACTCTTTTACTAATTTGTTGGTCTTTAGAGAATTTGGACACAATGTCCCGCGGCTACCCCGGATTGTAAAGTAATAATTTGCTCACAATAACTTGTAGTGATGAACTTTCCGATTAAACTAACTCCGAATGAAGTAACGCGCTCTCGTTAAGACGAAGCGCACTCGAGAGGAGCTTTTGTCAGCCATCAGCTCAGCTGCCGCGAGACAAAGCGCTGCTTTAACTCAAGTAAGGGAATTACTCTGTGACTGCCGCACGACGTGCTTTAAGGCGGCCGTGCAACTCTAAGCTCGCTTCAGACCGGGCACACTTGAATTGAACTTAATAAAGCTACCAAATATTAACTTAAAAGTACAACATCTGAACTGCATGTCTATGCTCCCCTAGTGTATATATGTCGACGGAGCTCCGCCGTATAAAGAAAGTATATACAAGGTGATTGGTTGTTAGTGTAAAAGTTTCAATATGGCGAATGTCAATTAATGTTTGGTGCAGTCTATTTAAAAATCAATGTTTTCAGAAATATTAAATATCGTAATGATAACGTTTCATGAGATATTTTAGACCTCCCTTTTTATTTATAAATATAAACTTTCAAATATTTATTTTTAAATAAAACTCAAATACTATAATTATAAATTTTAAGAATTTTAACGAATTCTGTGTAACTTGGTTTATTGACTTTATATAATTGATATTTTAATGTACACATCAAACATTGTTATATTTCATTTAAAAAAAAATAACTGTCGAATTACTGCCAGATTCTTTTCAGCAGGGTTCCGAGCCGGTGGCAGCTTATAATGTTAACCCACTTGAATTTGAAATTGCTAAAGAGTAAGAAAAAGAGTTTTCAAAATTGTTCACTTTGTACAAGGTCATTAGAAATAGGTGTAAAAGCCGACAAATGAGTTCTATATTTATCCCTTCAAAACTTTTATATCCATCACCAAACATCCTGTATATAAAGAGCTAATTAGTATATGAAAGGCTATCAGTCAATTTTTAATACGTCATGAATAATTTCGCCCGCGCAAATTGGACAAGCGCGTGCTGCAATTAGCGTACGATATTCATTGACGGTCGCAGTACATCGTCACACTCGCATCGCTTAATTAACTCGTAATGATACATGCAACAATTAAATATTATCGTTTTGAGTTGGTAGATCACGTTAATAGCTTTATAATTGTTTTTATGTAATTACCTGTGGATGAAGTTAAGTACATACAAAACCTACCAGGCCCATACAACCATGTAACGCTTTTAGTATTGTTACGGATTTGAAGTTCGGGATTGAATTCAGATTCCAGGTTTATTTTACCAAGCTTTGTTTTCCGGAAGCACAAGGAAAGCGCTGCTAGCTATATAGCTCTTAAATCACTTAATGTCAGTATATACTGACATTAAGTGATTTAACGGTTTAACAATATAATGCGCGTATTAAATATGGGGCTGTAATGTCGTAAAAATAACTCTATATTGTAATAAATTAACAACACAGTTAAAATACAGAATAATTTGTTGTAGATGTAAAAGTAGTGAATTTATACCCCATTTTAAATATTAAAGGTTTTACACCCATTTCAATAAATATCCCCCTGTATAAAGTTTTTTTATTGGAATGCGACAGACCAAAAACTTGTAGCAGCACAAAGAATATTAAAATAGTTATTTATTTTAAAAGTAATTGTCGTTTCAGTTCATTAACGCCCACTGCGATGCTTAGAACTCCCCCAAATATATCTGTGGGGGGAGGATATACCATAATCGCCACGCTTGCCAAGCGGGTTGGTGATCGCAGTGTGGTATCATGGTACGCAGAGGATACTGCTGCTCATCCTCTGGAAACTTGTTTGTGAGTTAACACTTAGCAAGTCTATTGTATTTTGAACAAAAAAAATCTTACAATATTATCATTACTTTATTTACTATTTCTGAAACAATTGACTAATATGGAATGAACCATTCAATAATTGACAGAATTAAGCTATACACTCACAGCTTAAAATATTTCACATTTATTATCAATCAACCTATATTATAGAAATAACAAGTAAGAAGCAAAACTATAGGAATACAATTTGTCTTTTCTTACCGACATGTGCAACAAGCATATGATTCGTTTAGTAAATGCAATGAACTGAAAAAGCTCCTGTTCAGCTGGCAGCGGTAGGCTGGCGGAAGAGGTCTGTCACTTGCAATCGTAGGTCACAGGTTCGATTCCCGGCGATACACTTTGCGCATTCATTAAATTATATTGCCACTGCGCACCACACTGCGATCGCCAACCGGCCTGCTAAGCGATAATGGAGTGTGCTTCTACGGGTTGAAATAACAAAAGCCGAGGAATCGCTCCCACTTCTTTAATTGATATTGATAGCTGGTAGTACTTACATTATCATTAAAACGGTCGTGTACCTGGAACACCCGGTAAGTTATAAAAACTGACTTAAGGCATTCAAACGTCACGCCGGTTGCCTCGCGTTACGTGTGACGTCACTCGTTTCATAATACAATAACAAATTATATATAATCAGGTGCGTCTTAGATTTTACGTTAGAGTAAATTCCTTTCTCCAACTAGATATAACCGTCGAAAATATCAAAATAAATAAAAGTATTATAAGGAAATCCGTGCCGCCCACGCCTACAAACTCGGGCCTTTGACCGCGCGCCGCCCACCTTGATTTGACCAAGTTCAATTTTATAATATATTGGCAAACTTTTAGGGGTGGTCTCGTGAAATCGTAAATTTCGTTCTCATCTGTTTTTACAGCACAATTTCCAGATGCGGCCAAAACCTTGTATATCATTTTTTATGCCTTGAAACCCGATGAGGTGGTTCACAAGAATTTTGACGGGTTTGATGGGGTTTGAACTAAAATTCCCCTTATACTCAAAATATATGTTTAGTCACGGTGCTAATGTTACTCGACTTCTTTGTGTCGGATATTTTGGCGATAGTCACACAATCATACACTCTTTGTTATAAATCTGTAGTATATTTTACGTACCACAGAGCAATGAATTGGATACACAGTTTTTGAAATGAAGTATTAAAATATTTTTATTCCGTTTACTGACGAGTTGATAGTACATTATATTACGCCTGAGTAATAAAACTGTAACAACGGAGCTCTAACAAACACCTTTATTGCATTTTGTGTTAAATAATAACCCTTTGTCACTCATCTCAACCGCGCTTGACGACATAAGGTGACAATACTACACTAATATCTCTGTGTGTTACAACTTAGTATAATATGTTAAATATAACGAAGAGATCTTTTATTGTTTGTACAAATTATATATATAATCACTACTGAAGAAAATAAAGACTGTACAAAATGAAAACGAATCGGAGTTGACACTTGAGATATGTCACTATACGTTCCGTTACCTAAAACAACATCATTATTATCATATCTGCCGAAAGAAGATCACTGCAGGGTACAGACCTAATTCAGAATATCCCCACAATGATCGGTCTTTCGCTGCCCGTATCCAGCAACATTCCGTGACCTCGTCAATGTCGTTGGTCCACCTGGTACAGGGTCCACTGTACTCTCGTCTACCTGTGGTCGCTACTCCAAAACCTTTCTGTCGCAACGGTCGGTTGTATGATGTTCCGTCCACTGCCACTTAACCGCCCACTGCCACTTAAGACGGGCAGTTTTTAGAGATATGCCGGTGACCTTAGTTCTTCTTTTTTCATGAAAAATAATAACGTACAATATTAAATTAACATAATATGCACCAAAATGATTAAATATATTGCAGTTAATTACTGACGTGTAGCACTGGTTGTTTCTAAATCCGCTGCAATAACCACTGATTCCGTAGATGCGATCGAACACGACGCGGACCTCTTACAAACACACACTTTCAGTTCCGAGTTTCCCTTCACTCTGCCGCTAATTCTTTCATGTTTCCGAATCGTTTCGTTTTCTTTTGCTTTGACGTAAAGTTCGACTTATATCCTCCGTGAGCTGTTCAAGTTACTTCATTCGATATTCATTTGGTTAGTGATTTTAGTTCAACAGTCTCTTCAAATATTCCGTCTTTCGTTATATCTTTCATTTGGTAGAGATCTTTATAGATATTTGTACAAAAATTTGTTATATAGTATAATTTACTTAATCTTAATCTAATATGTACATATGTATACATTCATATATATATATATATATATATATATATATATATATATATATAAATTATTCACTACCAATCGTAAGGATTGTTTAAGGGTCTTTAAATTATTATAGCATTTACAGCAAGATTTACATAAATCATAATCCAGTGGATTAAGATCAGAACTAGATACGGTCAGACATCAGCTCTGATGATGTCCGGAATGTTTGTATCTAATCAAGATTGAGTTTCGAGCCATGATGCGACGTCGTCTTGTTGAAAGAACCATTTGGATTGGATTTTTTTTTGAAGATGGTATTGTTTAGGGACCTAACTACCTTCTCAAGAATAGTATTTTGATATCTTCATCACATAAATATGGCTCAGCCATTCCTTCGTAGTTAACGCCCCAACAAATCATCACTAAACTTGGATAATGCCCTTTGTTGTGCTTCGTTGATTAAGCCTCATAAAGTTTCAACATAAATACTTTCTTTTTGTCAAAATTTTCTCATCCGTAAACAAAAATTTTATATTACCTCCCTTTACGCACCGCTGAAGTAATTATTTTGAATTTACCACCCTTTTCTTTTTTTAATTATCAGTTAACAAATTACTAGTGCCTCTGTTATTGTAACGAGATTCTGGGCGCTGAGATAACATCTGTTGCTTTCGGACAGGATTTCTTCGAATTCTTTCTCTTGCTGCTATTATCGCCTTTCTTATACAAACACTACGGGGACGACCAGATCTTTTTCTGTCACCAACAGAGGAGGTTTCATTGTAACTGTCAATAGCCCGGTACACAAACATTTGACTAACGTCAAGCGTGTGATAAATAAATGGAATCTGTCACAAAAATGACAGATTCCATATTCAACAATAACATTATGTTTATTTTTAATTATAACATTATTTATGGCCAGACTAAGTAGGACACTGACAAAGACAGATCCCGTTCGGAAACTACGCCGACAAACGCGTCTCGAGACGGCTCTCCGGAAAATCTCTCATCCCATCCTTCACCAGGAACGTGGCCTTCGGAGTCGTCGGCGTTCCCGGACGTGTGGCGGGGGCCCAAACCTTCACATCAGTGATTCCGAAATGGACGATGGTTTTATGTAGCCTTATTCTAAAATCATAGCACCTCGAAGGTTTTACGGGTACCGTGAACAACTCAATAGTCAGGCTGCAGTCCACTAAATATTAAAGTGAAAGCGCCTCTGCGGATTACGATCGAAGCCGCAATATACCACTAAAAACCTTCGGCGTAAGATTTATTACTCGGAACAAAAAAAGATCACAGAAAAAGATGGCTTCCTATGTGACAGATCTGCTGGTAGAACAAACCGCTCTAAGCAACTTACAGCGAATTAGCGCCTGTAAAGTTATTACTGTGGGTTACGTGTTCTTGTGACAAATGCGACACTGCATCATGACCTGGTATATTCGCATGCGTCAATACAAGGACAGAATAGTTATAATATAATAGGGCATAAAGAAATTGGAGTCCAAGAGGTTGTGCACGATGGTAGGTGAAAGTGAAATAAAACCCGAGTTGTAACGCGCCACATATGACAGGGGAACGAAAGGTTTCCAAAAAGGTGGATATTAAAGAAATACAGAGATAGTGGACTTGGGGGAACGGAGGCATTACATTTATGTATAACCTAACATAGCTAGGAATATGGTAACATGACTTTGAAACAATAAAATATACGTTATTTCTAACAGGTTTTGATAAGCCTTTTCTTTACTTAGCGTTTTCCAACGATGCGTTTCAGCCCGCCCACTGAAACGATATTTTGTCTAACCGCTGGCCCGTGATGGTAACTTTTGTTCGTCTACGGATCTTTTCATTACTAAGTTGTTTCTTTTAAATATAACTTTTTAAAAATCATCCTAAGGTAAAGAGATTTAAACAATTTAATTCATACTTACTACTTACTTATAAAAGAATTTTTCCGCGACCCTTTATCAATAAGTGCAGATGTACGCGCAAGCCATCGTACCGCGCGAGTTGAACATTTGCCGCGCTGGCACCGCTTCTCCTCCGCGCGGAACACTGAACAGCTCGCTGCGCCAGTTCCGCGGCACGCAGCCATCATTTTTCACAACCGCAATTCAAACTTTTATCGTGTAAGTCAATTTATCACTGCTGTTGTAAGAGATAGCGGACGCAAGGGGAGAGGCGTTAGGGAGGGGGCGGGCGGATGCCGCGCAGAGATTTATCACCAATTTTGTCGCAGAAGAAAGGAAGTCGCGCTACAAGCCTCTTAGCACGCCTTTCCTTTGCCGTTGAGCTATAAATAATGTCTTTATTTGCCTTATTGTTTTTATTTAATGTTATTACTATAATGTTTACAAATTTTGCTATGGATTGACGGTTTAAATGAATTCTCTGCAATGCGGAATTTTTACTGTATAATCATTTGCTTGCATTGAAACATATTCCTTTCTCTCTTGGTCACGCAATGACTTGCCAACTATTTCACCGGCTTAAAAAAAAGTCAGTGAGTTTGCAAGCCGTGCAAATGGAATAACTTCTGGCAGTATAAAATCTGAACAGCTAGTAATTTGATAAATTCAAACGCGAGACCATCCAAGAGTTCTATCAGGCGTGCTCAAGAGCTTACTTAGACAAGCCTCCTCTCACCCTAACCCTTTATACCGAACTCTACTCGCTACTGCCCCGGCACCTCCTTCAGAAACCTCATGAGGCGTCCCACAGACATCCTTACGGATCCTATCGCAGGGTTCCCGCAGTCCAGTCATAACACACCACGATCTTCAGACACTCACAACTCTGCAAGTGCAAATGCACCCACAGCAATAGCCACTCAACTGACGACCGCTCACCGCACGACAACGCGCGCGATTTACGAATCCAAGCACAACTCTCCACCGTCTGACACCCAAACGGCGTCCTAACCTCTATCGGGGTGTAAAATGTATGTTCTGAAACACGAATACTTTAGTTTATAGTTCACGGACCCTTCCGCTCCGTGAATTCATATACGACGAATCTGTAAAAGCCTTAGGGCTAGCAGCATTAACTTCATCGAAACAATAGCAATTGCAATTTGATAAAATAAAATTATTTACGCAGATTGGTATCAACAAAACACATTTACAACTCCGCGCTGCTATGATACTACTGCAGCTATCACAGTATCCCAAAGGCGATGCAAGATGGCTTAAATGTTTTAAATCGAAGCTCTTTTTAAATTAATTTGAATCATCTGTATATTTATTCCTTTAGGTTCTTACAGGTTCTAGTATAAAAAGATCTCATGCAGAAATAAGTTTTTATAAAAGTCAATAATAGAAAGGATATAATGCTCTTAAGTCGAAGGCAGCGTCAATAGGTAGGATTCAATAGCTGCTCGCGACGTCGTAGAGTGTCTGCCGGGTCCCTCGCGAGTCCTCCCGCGTCCTCCCGCGTCCTCTTGCAGCTTCCGACTCACTGAAAGGGATTCAGTCCATTCAGTCGGAGCATAGACGGCGACGTGCGCGAAATGTACGCGTATTCGACTCCATTCTAAGTAAGAACTGATAAAACGTGATTGAAATAAATATTCTTTATACTTTAAAGTATAACATCAAAAGTATATTGTAATGGTTTTTAATAGGAACTATATTTTTTAAGTTATAATTAATAGAAAAATAGGAAAATCCTTTATTTGATAATAGATTTAAATAAAAAGGTTTGATAATTTAAAAATTGCTAGGAATAGTGTTTGAGGTTTAAGTACAAAGTTTATAATAGTTTTAAATGAACCCGACTTCCTAAGTTATAAGTTGCTGACAATTATTTCTTTATTGTCAATGACGGGTGCCCTTCATGGAAACAACTTGGGCAAAGCACTCGTTTGATGACGTAGTGTAACCGCGTCGGGCGCCGCTGGTGCTTATGCTGCGCGGATAAACCTAATAACGAAGCTTAATATACGAATCGATTAACAGCTGCCCCACCAGAGCATGTTCTGCCAAAATACACTGGCAGTACTAGTCTTATTTCGTAAAACTCACGGCTTTACTTAGTAAACTTTAAGTTGTAGTGGCAATGGTCAAGTACGTAGCGAGCTAAACAAATGGCCGTCAGAGCCCATAAGGTTCTGGTGGAGAGACAACCTTTCTTAAGTAGTCCGACGGAGCTGGATGCAGGCCGCGACCTGCGGCTGAAACGATAGCAATGAAGTTTTTATAATGTAACTAGCTGATCCCGCAAACGTTGTTTTGCAAAAAAAATTAAAGTTTTTAATTAACAAATGTAAGATAAGGGTTGATCGTAGAGGAGTGAAAATTTAGGTTTTTATGTATTTTTGTATGCTGTATCATAATAAAATAAAAACCAAAAAAATTGTCTAAATTACTAAAAATAAAATTTAGGGGTGGACCACCCTTATCACTCAGGGGTATGGAAAATAGATAGTAGCCGATTCTCAGACATACTGAATACGCATGTAAAATTTGGTAAAAACCGGTCAAGCCGTTTCGGAGGAGTTCAAGTTCGAACACCATGACATGAGAATTTTATATATTAGATTAATATTTTCATTATAATGATTTATGGTACACGGTATTTGTTTTTGTTTTTATTCCTAATTGCCAGGTAAGTGTTTTAAGCCCGCAGTTTATATCGGGAAACAATATTTTTTTTAATTGTTCCTGACATTTTAGTAATCTTTTTCGCTCCTTTAGAACCTTCTTCGAATAAGAAAACATAAAATGATAGGAATCTCCTTAATTTTCGCTTTTATAATTACATTAGGCGATACGTTTTTATTTGAATGTAAGATATTGTTTCCTCTCCGCGGCTCGTTATACGCATATAATATTTTAATGCAGGAAGCAGTAATCCGCACCCCCCCCCCCCTCCCCCCGCACGCCGCACGCCGCACGCCGCACGCCGCAGTTATCAACTTCCATCGCTCGGAGCTAAAAGCTTTTACGGTTATTATTTCTGACAAAGCTGATCCGTACAAACGCTGAGTTTTTTCCTGCGCTGTTATTTTATGATATAGAACTGCGATCGCTGCGGCGCCTTTGGCAGCGGTTTTCCCTACTCCGCTATACTTTCCTGATGCGGTAAAAAGTCTTCGGAGTTGCCTGGACAAAATAAACTAGATGCCACGAGCACAAATATTCCATGGACGATGACACAATGCCAACTGTACATTCACGCACATTAGCTTTAACGTCTAAAGCCGTAGAAAGATTTGGTGAGAAAATGGATTAAGTTATAATAAATTAGCAAAAGCGTGTCCTTTATTAAGGTAGTGGAGTGGAGGAGGTACAACGCAGGACGTGCACAAAGTCGACATATGATTTTGTTGCGGTCGTCGGAGAACGCTGTTTGCAGGCTGCTTCCATTCGGTCCTATTTAATATCTAAAGGGGAAGTCTCTTTCCAACAGCGGACAGCTCAAATGTTTATCAAAGATAGATATTATAATAAAATTAGAATTATTTTAGTTATGATGGTCAGAGTGCATTGTTTGTAGTGATTTACTTGTACTATACTTTAAGAAGAAAATGCTGGTAAAACCCAATCTGATATAAATTGGAATTGTATTCGCGATAAATGAAATTATTTTACTTAAATTAAAACTACGAGAGTTCGATGTGCGTGCTCATCTGGGAGTCTCATCTGATCAGTCTAACTGCTCTGGTCCAAACATTCACAGAGTCGCGGGGGATTCGCTGAGCAGCTGCAGAAGTATACACTCAGGGAGAGATCCTCGTGCTCCTGTGACCCTGCGGTGCGCCAGAAGAGAGGCCAATTTAAAAATAAAGAAACATAACTTCGTAGGTAGGAAGACACCAAACACTTGCCATTTCCTACCGGTCCGGTTGGAAATGTTTAGAAAAATCCTTTGTTCAGCAGTGGACGCTACGATGATGACAACTTATAGTTATTGAAATGATTATAGAAACCTGTATATGACCACTGAGCAGTAATAGCCCAGTGGTAAAGGACTGGGATTTGCTTTTGTAGGTCGCGGGTTCGTTATCCGGGATACAGTCATGCATATTTCACACTTTGTGGATTAATTATATAGGAGGACCACTCCACAAAAATATGTTTCCAAAGTAAAGGCAGAAGATTCCTCTGCTTATTTTAATACCACACTAGGATCACCAACGTCAAAAGCCCGCCTTCAGATATAGATATAGATATCTTAAAGATAGACCTGTGCCTTAAGTGGGCATCTACGGGCTGAACAGAAGTAGGTAAGATAACTACTCGTTAATCTTGTTGTCTACAATGAAGTATGTTAGTATATACAGAGATAACTCAAGGCCAATGTTTCAAACAAAAACTTTTGCGCGTACATTAGTTCTATCTTGTTGTAGTGGTAGCTTGGCTTTATGCTTTGTGCGGAACTCAAACACCATCTGACTATTACAGAGTTCAGCAGTGAGACCGTAATGTAGGTGACAGTTAAAGAAATAGTTAATTGTAGGAGTCGGCCGCTGTGCACGACAGCGCTTTGTTTATGCTCTCCCGCAGGTGAGAGTTTCCAGTTAGCGCACTACAAAACGTTTTGGTTAATTAAAGCGAAGCGGGCAAATCATTGTGGCAGAGCGCGACTACTCCTTAACACAGCATTTAGTTATTCTCACAGCATTACATCTTTTTATGCGTCTAAGATTTGTTTAATTATTGTAATTGTATTATTTGACTGCACATCTAAACACACACAAGACGTAACTGTGATGAATGATCCTAAATAAATAATAATATAAATAAATGAATAAACTGTACAATAAAGTTAATAAATATAAAACACTCATAAAATATAGAAAAAAGTATTACTGCAGCAAGTTGCATATTTTTTTTAATATAAAAATTAACACGATCTCTACCAATGGCGGTGGGCGTTATAATCTGTGACACCGTTCTAAACTAATGCAGATCTTGGCAAACGTTTGCACTGTAGTATATATATTGCAATGTAATGCCTCCAATAGCTGGATCGACGACATAGCTTCGGTCGCGGGAGGACACCATTAGCGCGGTGAAACAAATGTTCAATTATGTGAGCACACCTAAATACTTCTAGAGACAAAATACTGCTTCTGTTACAACTAGAATCAAACTGAATGTGGTACAGACCTTGTTAAGGTTGTTGAAGAGCGATGGATTCAGGCTGCTTCCAACGAGTCCTCTTTTTCTAATAGCTCGCGTTTTTAAGGATATCTCGTTATCTTATCTGTTTTATACAAGGACTTTGATTTCAATATTTTTTTTAGTATGGTCTTATTTTTCATTCTATGACATTCACTTTATCATTTTTTTCCATTTGTACATTTTATTTTGTATCCTTCTTTACATATTCTTTTACAATTCCCATTTGGTTTTTCTTTAAAAGCGTTGATTTAAAATTCGAAGTTTTGAATATGTCTTCTTTCTATATAATGGTTATTTTTATACACCTGTTTATTTCTTTGTTCGACCTTTACTATTATATATGGTGTAATAAAATACCAACTTTATTATATTTATTGCATATTGAAAGAAAGTTTGCCGATATTCTATGTCTCTCATGAGAGACTATGCTTACGCTGTCTATTTTGACTCCCAATTCTATTTCCAGATCTGTTCTCATGCCGCAAAATATGGGACAGTAAGCGATTGCGTGTGTGAGTTTAAGCCTGTGCTTGTACCCGGAGAATGTCTCGATCCTCGTGAACCAGAACCGTATCTGGCTCGACGCCTGTCCTTTTCAATTGGAAATCTCTGGAGGAGAGTTATGTCCAGATGTAAAAGTCTTACAGCTAAAATGATGACGATGATGGTAAAAACACACGAAAATGCAAATTAAAAATACCTGGCAGTTTTGCTACAATATTCTGAAGTACATTATTTTGCTGAGACAACTTGCGCGTTACGTCTTAAAAATTTGCATTTTACAGCACTTCATTTACGTAGCCCCACCTCGCACCGCGGCGGGTGCGGCGCGCGGGGCGACGTAATGCGCGGCTCGTCAGTCGCGCTACGAGATTAAGACATTTTCGTAGCGGCTACACTCGCGTGCAACGCGGTCGGGGCGCACGTGAGCCTCGCAACGTAACTTCACGTAGCCGCCGCTGCACGCGAGTGCACGTCTGCCTGCAATATGAGAGTCGTCACTCCGCGCGCCGCCGGCTACGTGTTTAGATAAGGACTACGTGCCAGTGGCGGCAGCGCGGGAATGTTCTAGATTAGGCGCAAGATAACGACACGAGCGCATCCAACCTGAAATGCTTAAATATATTCAGGTAAAACTCTCACGCCTTAAGACTAACTAAGACAAGGCCGCGTAAATACTGTATCGAATGTATCACACTTCATTAACATAATCATAATTGCAGTCGTAGGATGTCCACAGCTGAAAATAGGCCTCCACATAGATTTCCAAAAGGTCCATTTTGATGTGGCCTGAATTCAGCGCTTTACGTCGACCTTAAAAAGATTTTCTGTCCACCTTGGTGGATCACGGACCAGCTATCTATGCTGCGTTTCCTGGTCCGTGCTCTCTACTGCAGAACCTTAAAACCCTAGCGATCTATACGGCCCGCTCAATGCCCCGTCAACTTACACGTTGCAAGGACCTAGTTAACTTATTCATTTCAACTTACTGTACCATAAGCATAGGCAAAAATTGTTAATAAAATTGTAAATAAAGAAAACTTATAAATATATATATGTTAAAAAGAATAGCGAAGTGTGAAAGAAGCTCACAATGTAAAGAACGAAAAATTTTGTAAAAGGTTTGAGGAAAATAGAGAAAGAATTAAGGAGGAAAGAAAAGAGAAAGAGCAGTGAAATTTTAATAAGATGGAAGAATTATTGACACCCGCGTTGTAACGTCCTTACCCCAAACAAAGTAGAAGGAATGACAGGTTCCCAATAACGGGGAGCAAAGAAACTTACTTAACCATGACAGTAAAATTACCGCAATAGGAACGTGTCAGACGAAAAGGTATTCTTTATAAAGAAATGTATGAGACTGTGCCCTGGACCGCTTCCTTCCCTGACCCTACGTACTGCCGCTCCAATGTCGTCGTATGACGTACATCACGTAGCTTCCGACGTAGACGCGGTTTGAAAATAAATTCAAGCCTAATAAGTAAGAAGGAGATAATAATACATTTCAAAATCTAATAATGATAGCAAGGAAAATGAAACTTTAAGTATAAAGCTATAATGTTTTATTTCCGTCGGCAAAAGTCTCTCGATCGCATATTAACAACCTTCAAACTGAACAACTATATAATGACGAGTGGCTTATTGAACTCCGGGGAAACTTTTCAATATTCCGTTCATTTAAATAAAGGTCCAATGTATACTTTGAGCCGAGAATTATGAATAGAGTTACCCATCGACTCTGCTGACTCATATTGATAGCTGTCCCCGCAGACTTTGCCCTTAGCATTCGAATTCAAAAATTGATGAACGTACATAAAAGTGATTACGTTATTTAATGCTTAATATGAAATTAGCTTTTAAATAAGCTGTTAAGCCACAATATAAATTTGCAGCGCGTCAACTGACAAACGCACGAAGTCCCAATAGTTTTTAAGTAAGAAAAGGACCAATATGTAGCCACTTCCGCACATGCAGTGGTAGTCGTGCAACAAAGTGCACCGCCCGCCAGCCCGCTGACAAATGCGAGTCACTCAGACTCTGTGTTTGGCACTAATCGGTGTAACATAACTCCTGAAGATGCCCCGTGGAGGGGTGAAACACGTGTTGAGCGATTTAACGGTAGCAGTTGTGTAATTCGCATTGTTTGCCGCATGCGCATTTATCAGCGGGCTGGCGGGCGTTGCACTTTGTTGCAAGACTACCGCTGCATGTGCGGAAGTGGCTAAATATTGGTCCTTTTCTTACTTAGGATGAACTTTCGCAAAATAACACGTGATTCCCTTAAATACCAATAGTATTAATATTTTTTTTTAATTTTTCCTGTGTGGCAAGCAGCAGCGCTTGCTGCTGAGCGCACTGCACTCGGCAGCTGGCCGCCGCGCCGAGTGCTCGTACGGACCTCAGCATTACTCGACGTCGCTTTGGTCCGCTTACGCTCGCCAATTTTTCCCTATTAAACTTATGAACGGCACTATAATTTTTGCCGTCTATAATACTAGAATCCACTAAAAATGTTTTCAAAAAATCATGTTCCAGTCCTATTTTCTTTCTTACGAAAAATATCTATTATCATTGGATAAAAATGAACATTGGAATTTGCAAAAGTTAAAAAAGTACTTTTGTATGCAAACGCTGAATCACTCGCCAATTGAGCGCGGCGGCGGCGGCGGTACAGTATCATCAGTACGCCTGCCTCAGTGACAGGCATCGATGTTATTCGACTGCATTTTTAATTAAAATCCTACTCGGGAAATAACACCCACCACAATTGAATCAAATCAACTCTGGCTACTTAAAATATATATTAAACTACCAAGTAGTTTATCGGTAAACAGAAATTCGTACACCGCGTCCAATGCACGACTGATTAAACAAAGGAAAAGCGGAGTCCGCGCGGGGCAGTCCCGCTGCGTCGCCCGGGGCCGCCCCGCGGGACCTCCCCGTGTGTAATTCCAAAGCAATCGATCAAAGAAAACATTTGTCCCGGTAAAATTAAGCGTACTGCGCGGCGAATAGAGAAATCTTCTTCTTGATTTCTCTAGATGTGTTTTTGTTTACAAGTTTATCAGATACATAATAATTTTTAATTATTAAAATAATTAGATATGCTCTTTGGATAGTTAGCGAATGTGAACATACGAGCTCTAATTAAATTTACTTTGCCGATGCTTTTATAGTAGGAAGAGGCAAGGAGTGAAACAACCTACCGATCTCCTTATTTCTATGCCATTATAGCTTAGTAGTCGTCAAGACAAAAGATAATAGGTTACTTCTTGGCAAGTAGCGTCGTAGACCTCGTCATCGCTTAAGATCAGGCGAAACAGAGGTCAAATGGTTCATGTATAAAGTATAAAAAATAACTGTTTTAACAACCATAATTAGTAGGAATCGTTATTGAATAATATATTAATAGGAAAATATTCTTTCATCTTACTATACGATTATTTATATGCATCACTTATGTTCGTCATGAAGAATAAAGTCGAGGTCTCGTATATTGATACCTTTTAACTTAATACAAAGCTACGAAGGTTCTAACTCGTCCTGAGCTTACGACTAATTATTTTGTGGTCGCTTTCATAAAATATAATAATAATGTAGTCACTGTCATTTTACATTAGAGTTATACTATTGACTCATTTCTGTTTGTTTGATTAAGGCGTACATATATGTTATGGGAAGACAATAATAACACAAGCCTATCGGAATATCTTAATTTAATGCTAACGTTACGTACATATATCAATAATTTAGTCATATAGTCATTATAGATGTACTCAGAGGCAGGGTTTTAAATATATATTCTCCTAACATACTCACGTTATTGAAGTTTATTGAATAATATTAACATGTCAAATTTAAATTTCCTTTAATTATAATTACAATTCGATTTAGTTAAGATGCGCACAAATTTTAACGCTTGTGTAGCGTATCCTTTTAAACAATAATCTTTTTATTTAGAATTAAACTATAAATCAAAGTAATGAATAATGAAAATTAAACAACGTTCAAGGTCGTTACAGATCATAAATAAGTATTGTAAAAATTAAAACGAATTTTCTATATAACAAACAATGTCTGAATAAAAATGTATTTACTCGTATAATATTTTATCTTGAATAATTACCAGAAAGATAAACGTAAAAAATCTTAAAGTAATTTTATTATAAATCTTTGCAGGAGGTTCATCTCCTGAAGTGGACGATCTACGGCTGAAGTGATGAAACAATGCGGATCCTGTTGTATATGTTTGAGAATGTATGTGTATGTGTGCGTGTGTATAATTGTTGAAAACAGCCACACAGAGTATATATAAATATAAAAATAATTCTTTAATATCGTGGTACAGAAGTGTCAGAAGCCAATGAGTTTTTGTAAGTCTTTGCATTAGAGCTTGGGTCGGCAACCTTTTTAATCAACGGACCAATTTCGATTTTAAAATTTTTTGCGTGCCGCACATTAAATTTTTAATAATTTACAAAACTTCAATTACAATAAACACTAAAACATAAAATAAAAATGTTTAGGTTTCCTATACAAATTTTATTGCAAAATTAAAACAAACAAGAAATTAACAGAAAAAAATATTTGTCTGAAATTTTGAATATTTAATTCGGCGCTGTTTTTCGAACCATGCTGATCATTTCCAGCAGAAACTGATGAGGTAGCTACACGCAGCCAAAATCGTCCATCACTCTGTATTGATCGGTGATCATTTTTGAATAATTTCTTTATTGATAATAATTGATCGTACTTACTTCCGAATAGAGACATTATTTTTCGTCAAAAGTGAAAATTTTTTAGGTCTCACATATAATTTATGATAAAAATTCGAGTTTTACTGAAAAAACCTTTCTGAGCCTGTATTGTACTGCATGTCAATCGCATCGATTTGAAAGTTTTCAGGAACTGTGTCCACATGGACATTAAATGGCAAGGGTAACATTTCGTGGCATCCGCTGTCTCTACTTTGAACGTTTGGAATCACAATCAAATTCGATGATTAAAACGATTCCACACTGTGCATATTTTTAAGTAAATCGTCACAAAAATCGAATTCGGTTTAGTGTATGCTACCATTTTATCATAATTATTCTTATAACAACATATTGAATGAAGAAATTCGATAATATAAATTCATTTTTCGAAAAGTGCCGCATAAACTTATGTAATGGGCCGCGAGTGGCTCGCGGTAGAGTATTATTTACGTGCACGTTATATCAATCGGTACGAGCGTGAAATCCGCCGCAATCCTAACGTTATACAAATGTTGTTCCATTCAATCCGTTACAATACTCATCATTGTAACTACCGCCTCCGTCGATCCTCCCCTTACTTACTTACTTCATCGACTTAGTAATATTCTTCGGGTAATTCAAATGCCTATAGGATCATCGTCATCATTATTTCAGCCGCAGAGTTTTCCAATCGCAACGGTTGGAAGCGGTCTGAAACTAAGTCATCCGTCTACATTCTGGGTGGAAGTCCTTTGCTGCACTTGCAGATCCATGGTCTTCATTCCAGAATCTTAATATCCCACCAGCCAGACAACAAAACACGCAGAATCGATCTGCGCGTGAGGTTGCCTGCCAGAAAATTTTCAGAACAGAAGCTGCAATGTAAAAAATATCAAGGAACGTTTGTGCGATAAGAGTTCTTACAATGTAAATGGCTTCATAAAAGATAGCACACCACGGGAATAACGTGTTCGCCTCCGCGCTATTTTAACGTTAATTGAATATGTTATTTTAAATTTTTTTAGAAAAAATATCTCGTTTCTCTGAAATTTCCTTATTTATTTTCCCAACAGGACTTTAATGTGGAATATAATCCATCCTATGTTAATAAAGAATATTTGAATTTGATACGAAAATACTACTTTTGCGTGGCCGATTTCTTTTTAAATATTTTATAAGGAACACATTACTACATGACCGGGATATAAGCCCAGCGGCGGGCGTGGGTTGGCTTCCTGCCAGCCGATCGCTGCGGACAAATCCTTATGTTTATAACATGAAACGTGAGTAAAGAGCAAGGTTTGATTTTTTTTTATAATTGAACACTAGAAAACATATGGATTAAGTTATTTCAGCTTTATTATTTTAGGAACTTTACTTAATTTTCTCATGTGTGTGTAATCTATGTTGTTCAAAGCAAAGAAGAAGTCGTAGTTTTGTAATAACAAATCTTGGACGCTTCTCATTCCAGAACATTGACACAATAAAACTTTTGTTGCTGAGAAAGATACCTAATGCAGTTGTTTGGTACATGTGCACTTAACGTCATGTTCGTCTCTTAACATACCGCCGTCTATGGCAATGTTTTGACACTAAATGTGATGAATTTATTTATTCCAATTAGTTACTGCTTATTGTGCGATACATTGAGTGTATCTTGTGTAGGATGTCCTGTTAATATACAGGGTGGTTATAGGTATTGACTAAATGTATAAAAGCTTCAAACAAATATAAAGCACGTTTGCTGTCAATTAATGTATAATGCTGCTTATGCAGGATTGTATTGTTTAGGAAATAATGGACAACTTATTGATAATGTAGTCAGAAAAAGCGTTCAAATGGGATTATTAAACATTAAAATTAATATCGTTTATTTATTTCAGAATGATATAAATAAAGTTTATTGTAAAGGGATTATAAATTAGTTTTAGCTGACAAATGTCTATACTACTACTACACTTTCACCCCTTTTAAACTTTTACATGCATAAGGAAAACATCATTAACACTTTTAATCATCACTTATCATCCTATAGAAGAGCAAATGTTTTATAGAATCTTTAAAAGCAGATGTCCCATCCTGTAATTCAAGGCAGTAGAATAATGGCATCATACTAACAACTGTACTTAGATGATAGAAGCACATAATACGAGCGGGAGCTGCAGCGGTCATCGCTTAGTCTACAGCAGTCGCTGAAGATATTTAGAATCCTCTTTTGCAACTACTCTAGGCTTTAATATGTTTAGTAGCTTTCACGTGACAACCCTCCGTATCACTGGCCACTACGGCTGCAATACTTTTAGTGTTAAATTGGTCTTGTGCGTTCCAAATTCAAATTGGAATACAGATTTGAGATCGGACGCCTTTAGTAAAATAGTCGCTACCAATGCAGGCATTACCTCAATCACATCTGACTTTCATTTAGCACGCCATCAAAGAAGGTAGTAAATACGTTTACAGGCGTTTCATAACTGCTACCGATATTCATTCCTAACTGCTTATAATTTCATTTCATGTATAAATTCACGCTGCAGACGTGTGGAAAATTAAAACATTTGAATACTAGAATCGTTAAATAAATAAAGGTTTTTCGGGTTTCTGCAGTTGTTACGGTCGTGTTTCGAAAGTTTTCACATGTGAATGTGTCTCCCGGGTCCGCCAGCGTGCGCTGTCTGCGGTCGCGCGCTCGCGTGCGGACTTTATAGATATATAGATAATATTTTTTGGCTTATTAAATTTACTTTTACTTGTCAATCTATTACGGTCATTTTCAATTAAGTAATGATCTTTTACTAAATTTATTGCGATTATCCAGTTCCAGTTTGTGTTGTGTCAAGTTCCTTATGACTTTCTAGAATTTATATATATATATATATATATATATATATATATATATATATATATGTATACTATATATGTATATATATATATATTATACATACTTTTATATATATATATATATATATATATATATATATATATATGTATACTATATATGTATATATATATATATTATACATACTTTTATATATATATATATATATATATATATAATATATATATATATATATGTATACTATATATGTATATATATATATATACATATTTCACCCAAAGTTATTAAACAAAAGTAACAAAACTTTCTTAGATTAACTTAGACTTAATAAAAGTAGGCCTTAAATATATTTTGCGTGAGTAGTTATTTTTAATAACAAAAAAAAAGGACCGCTTTATTTTTCTGCTGAATCTGAATGAATGCAAAATGTATAACACACAATACATACAGACACACACAAATACTAAAATACTGATCTTCTTAGACCACAAGAGTCAGTTGGTTACTCGTGTCAGCCGACAGCCGCCCGCTGCAAGGACCGCTGCAGTAACCTGCCCTGCGCTGCACACATTCACTGCAGCTGCGCGACCTGGTGGTGTCCGCTGAGGGGTGTGGCTACTCGCGCCGTGTCTACCGGCTCGACCCTTAGGCCATGTACGGTGTCGAAAATATAATGATGACACGTGTTTTAGATTGATCACTTTATATGATCGATATAGGTATAAAAGCTTGCAATGGTTTTACTAATAAATAAGGTAATTATTTAACCCTTTAAAGCTCTTACATTTACACACCTACGTACGTTTTGTATAAACTTGTGTGACTCAATAGATGTCATTTCTGCAGTTTGTTAAAAACCTGTAAAAACCGGAAGAAATAGTAAAGTATGTTTTGTTGAAAATTACTTAACGTAACTTTAATATTAATAAACAATATTATTGTGATTAATGGTATGTTGTAAATAAATAAAATTAGCTTATTTACAATTAAAGTGTAATATTATATACTTACAAATAACGGTCATTTAAATTTAGAATTCGTAAGGAAGATGCTATATGTGAGGACTTACACCGCTGCCCCTGTGTGTCGCTGCGGACTCGGTCTTACAAAGAAAGCGACAGCAACAGAGCAAACAATAAACGCCCAGGAGTACCCAGTAAGTTAAAACAACTAAAAACTCGTTAGCGAATTGCTCTGAACAACAGCGATTTATCTAAAGTGCAATTTGAAGTTGCACCGCGCGGCGGCGGGCGGGGCTGCACCCTCACTAGTTCCTGATTTATTCAATTGCGACGTGCCCCGTGCCCCGTGCCCCGTGTGCCATGACCCGTGTGCCATGACCCGTGGCCTGCATCCTGGGACTACAGCTGCAGCGAATAATCAATGCATCACGCCAATGTCGTCGTGATTAAAGAAGAATTGTTTACCTTACATCTGGTACTTGTGTCGAATGAATGTACAAAAAAAATACTGCAAATATATCCAGGTTAAGAACGTACGCGACGGAAACGAGTTACATTAACATTTTTCTTTTCTCTCAGCTGAAATGTGTCGTAACGAGTCTAGTTAAACCAGGTCTTCCGGTTAATATTCAACCTGGGAAATGGTATACTTAAAATTTATGACTTTATAAATTAAAATCACCCAGAGATATACAAGATGTATACACTGTGACCACATGCGGATTCCTGGTCCTCAAGTATCGGGTCCGACATAGCTGTAACAAACCGTAAAGCCCGAAAAATCCCTGCAGCTGTCGAATATGTTCATCATTTCAGCACGAAGATGTCCAGTGCTGGACGCAGGCCTTTCTCATAGATTATAAACAAGATCGGTGGTTGACAGCGGCCTGCGCCCAGCGACAAGTTCGTCGGACGTTCTAGAGCCGTGGCCGGCGCTGCAGAACCTTAAGCCAATAGTAGCCTGCCCACAGCCACTACAACTTAGGAATCCCCTGGGCTGTCTGAAACTTTATTCATTCTTTTATATCTCGTAGAAAAATCTCTTGACTAGAGTGCAAATTCATAAGAGTACCGTGAAGTAGAGTAAGTCATAAGGCATACAAAAGCGAATGATCAGGCTCGCAATCATGTTGGGCATAAAAAGAGGACCCCGCCAAATTCTGATGTAAGAATTGTAATTTGTCGAGTGACGTAGGCGCCTGCACCCGCGCTCGCTCCATTAAGTTCGCAACACAAAGGCCGGCAGCACGGCCTGATTAATTATACGTTCACGTGTCATTAAGCAATCGAAATATAAAAGCATAACACCGCTAACGAAGGTCATCAGCGAAGTGGAATTTGAAACTACAAGCGCAGCACCCGCCGTGTTGGACGTTTAAAATCTTTTTCGTAAAGCAAACTAGATGACCGCAACTCCAATTGATCCTATATCGCCGTAGTACTTGTAAAATGTCGGGAAAAAAACAGCCTAATCCCGGGAGTCAAGGCCCTGCATTGAGAAGCACCGGTTCGTTCTGTATGAGTAAATATTCTTATATATGTAAAAAAAGGACCAATATTTAGCCACTTCCGCACTTGCAGTGGTAGTCGTGCAATAAAGTGCACCGTCCGCCAGCCCGCTGATAAATGCGTATGCGACAAACAATGCGAATCATACAACCGCCACCACCAAATTACTCAACACGTGTTTCACCCCTCCACGGGGCATCTTCAGGAGTTATGTTACACCGAGAACCTCGCGAGTTACCTCGCGGAAGAACACAGAGTCCTATGTAACTTCTGCGAGGTAACGCCTGATTCCGTTAAATATTCTTATATATATTGGGCCACTTCTTGTTCCAGCGCTAACTCGTTCGATGTGGTTGGTAGTAATGTTCGCTAGAGAAAAGCCTCCAACCAAGCCGAAGCTCGGCCCTCCTGCGTAGCGTCTTCCGCGCTCTGCACCTTCAGTTCGTGGAAACCATATTGACCAAAGGACAACAGTTAAGGATACTGTAACTATAACACTGTTGCTAGTCGCTCAATCAATCCAAAGAACAAAAATCGTAATCTTCTAAGATTTAATATACAGGGTGATTAATTTTAAGTGTAAAAGCTTCAAAAGGGTGAATGTACAGTTCATCTCTCAGTAAAAAGCTTTTAAGCTTTTACACCTTTTTTTAATCACCGCGTACAAAGTTACCACACAAGTTAAGACTATATTGGAATGGGAGAAGACAATCACTTCTGACAGGAAAAAGTCTATGGAGACACATAGTAAACAATAAATGATTTTAATGTAAATTTTGAAACGCTTTTTCGTACTAAATTATAGATTATACGTTATGTTTATTTCTGAAACCATTAATAGTTGGATATGGTGTATACCACACATTATTGACAGCAAAAAGGCTTCAATAGTTGACTATTTCTTAATCAAAAGTAAATTATATGATGCATACCCCATGCGTTGCCCGGGTAGAGACATACAAGGCGCTTACACGCGTTATGTTGATGCGCTGCGAGTATTTGCATAAGCCGGATCAGACGCTGTAGGCTGAGAAGAGCTGCCGATTTATGTCTAGAAACATAACGACTACCATAAATACCTTATATCCTGTGCTCGTTAAAATGCCTTAGAGCGGTTACTTTAATTTCATACTTGTATATACACTTGCACTCGTATACATTTACGTAAGTACTTCTATTTTATTTTTTAAATTTGATTAAAGAATATATTGTACACGCTAGAAAATGTGTAAATAATTGCATAATAGTAAAGAAAAACGTACAGTGGGCGGTCTTAACACACGAGGCAATTTCTTACAGACAACTATAGTATGGAAACAGTAGAAGTATAAAAAGTGTAGTTAACGTGTATAAAAGAAACATATATATATGTATATAGCATATATACTTATAATAAATACGGTATAATACATTTTATAAATATAAATAAATACCGCACTTACGTCAGGAAGAATAAACAGACAGGGAAGAAAAAAATTGAATTGAAGCATAAATAATGCTGTAAACATTTCTGAACCATGTTCTTAAAAATGTGCAGTGGTTTTGCACGTCCCAGAATCAAACAGTTTGTGTGGTAAAATATTTGGCCTTAAATAAATAAGAATCCCTTGGCACTCTTAATTTCAGATCCCGTTTTGATCCCAAAGACCTCTCATGTGAATCATGAAGAAATTGAAACCTTGATTTGAGATAAGAGGAAGTAATGGGATTGATTATACTATGTGTGTGATTTTCTTTACGTTCTTTGCTTATAAGTTTTTTTCCTAATTTTGAATAATATTATTTGACGTTCCTCCGATGCCCATACACACAAGTTTATTCCTACTGTGTGAACGAGGGTTACTTTTGCACTGTTCACTTTTACAGTCGATATGGTCCAAAGCGCAGTTTCTCGAAGTGATCCTGGCGAACCTTCCGGCATCCCCGCTAGACTCATTAGGACTCTACATTGGCGTGGCTAAAAATGCTGACCACAATAGGAGATCACGTAATTTTGTCCACAAAATACCGATACCGATAAATTTATCTTTTGTTAATAGTGAAGAACTTAAATGTTTAACGACTGTTGCTAGTAAAAACCAGCTTATTGCATATTTAGTACAACGTGTAGCTCGTAATGTGCAAAGTCATCCAAAATAATTTAGTATAACCAATAAGTTCTCATCTCAAATCTTCAAATATTTGTCAATATTAGGTAAAATGGTAGAAACGTAACTGCAGGCGGTCCATCGGAAGTTGACAATTGCTGCGCGAATTATGAGACTCGTCTGGGATATTGATTCAGTCCAGTCTCATAATTCGCGCAGTCACTTAACGGTAAGCAAGCAGGTAAGCCGGAAATAAGGGAGTTACGAAGAAACGGAAACAAACGACAAATTAGTTCATTGAGTAAAAAATCATATCAATGGACTGCTTTGTTTCATTTGCCAGACAAAATTGCCACACCTACTGAACTGACTTACGCCATGTGAGGCGTGCACATCTGGGGAACTCTGGTATATAGAAATTTAAGTTTAATATCAAATAACCGTTGTACCGGTGCCAAATGAAAAATGATCATTTAAATTTGTAAATGTTCATTAACACAGGAGCTAAAAGAAATCATGAAAGACGCTGATTGACTTCACGTCACGTGTTGTACGATCATGTAGCCGCTTCATCGTTATTGCAACCAGAGAGCGTACAATGCAAGATATAGACCTCACATAGAATTACAATAGGACAGCTTATATAAGTGTCCAGTATCTTCCGACGACCTTGACGAGGTCAACTCTTGTAAAATCCTATCACTCAACTTGTCTATCTGCTGCGCGGTGTCGATTACTTCGGTTTGTCTACGAACCTTCTCACTTTAGATTCGATCCAATAAAAAATCCCGAGCATAGCCTTCTTCATCACCGGCTGAGCGCTTGTAGGCTTTTCAACGAGGCTCAGAGCGAGGCACCGCGTTTCTCTGCCTTAATTCATCACTGGTAACACGTTGAACATTGCTGCTTCTAATATAATACTTTGGTATTCACCTGTCACGAAGTATATATTCTAAAACACTTGTAAGATTATTAATGAAACCGTATACATGAATTATTTCAATATGTTATCCCCGGTTTTAGCAGGCGTCATACAATGGAACTGGAGCGTAAGTTGATATTTCTAACTAATAAAAGCACGGGCCTGAAGCGAGCTGTCTGCGCATCGCTGCGAAGCTGACCTATTTCACTTGACGGCAAAATATTTGAGTAAGCTCACTAATACATATTTAGCTAGTAACAATAAAGTATCAACTTGACAATTCGTGACTCTTTTCGGAATTTATCGCGCACCATGTTACCGGTCATCTGTGCTGGTCTTATGGTCTGTATTGTTTTGGCTGCTGCAGTATCGAACACGGTTCGGACATTATTGCATCAGTTCATAGGGCTGCGGCCTCGTGGTCGGCATCCATAGACTTTTTCAGTTATTAAAAGTTTGACTGTGATCGAAGAACTCAGGAATTCGCTCAGTGCATAGAATGTAAAAGTGGATGAAAACTCTGAGTTTCACGGTATCAATACGGTAGTTCTATTTACGAGCAGGCCATGGAAAATCTCGGGAATAAGTACATTATAAAAGTATAATTGTTTATTTACAACGTTCGTCGTCCTTTACCTTCTACAGTCACTACATTATTTAACTAAACTATTGTCGGCGTCGTCACTTCGTGTTGCAGAGCCTAATGGACAGAGGCTCCGCCGGCGCGTGTTCGTCGCACCAAAGTGGCTTAGCCGAGAGCTTACCTCGACACCGGCACCGACTGCAGCTGCTTGGAACAAAACAATTCTCTGCGTTAACAATTGCAATTATAACTCCCTCGGCTCAATGAGTTTATTTTACAAAATACTGTCGCGTCCATGGGTTTTTTATTTTATTTTATTTGGAAATGTAAAAAGTGTACAAAAAATATACAAATGAGATTATCTAATAATTACATATGGCACACCCCAAAACGTTTTCCCAGATAACTTTAAGTAATCAGTGACATAGTTAATGAACAAAAACATTTTTTTTTTAAATTATTATTACGCATTATTACAAGTCTATGCAATGGTGTCTTTCGCCACGTGTATATGTTCACTCGCATCTGTACGACTTTTGGCATTAATTAAGTTGCAAAAGTAAATTCGCGTGTTTCTCCATTGGACAATATGTATATATATATATATATATATATATATATATATATATATTGATGTGTGTGTGTGTGTGTTTAACTTTCACCTTTTTAACGGACCAGTTACTTGCAAAAGGTGCCTGCGATAACGTACATGTTATTCATTGACCATCTTTAGATGAAGAAATAATAAATGTAACAAACTTTAGTTTGTTACATTTATTATTTCTTCATCGTATTTTCAGCCTTAGACTCTTACAGCTGGACAGAGACCTTACCATAGATTTCTTACAGGAGAGGATGGAAGCGACCTGCCTCCAGCATCTTCCAACTGATTTTAGCATGCATATAAACTTGCCAATACGCTAGACTATATCGGCTACTTTCGTTCGTCTGCGAATCTTCATATTCCTGTAACGATCTCATAAAATACTCCTGAGCACAGCCCTCTCAGGGGCTCGCCAGACGACTGTCTGTTTGCCAATTAGCTCCGAAGGGAAAAACCATGCATGAAAAACCAAGCATTTTCAATGCCGTAATGGTATGGTAACACATATTATTTATCGATGTTATATACTGTAGTATATGCATAATTTGATTTACTTATCAATAACTTATTGAAACAAAAGAACTTTAGGCTTTGGGCCACGCGCCTTAACTCTTTATTTTGGTATAGGTGGCGGCAGAATATTCTAGAACACATTTTCCGCAATCTATCACTGACCAAAAAAATCGGTGCTGAATTTGCAGTCAAGCAGTTAAATCGATCAGCAAAAGGTTTTTGTAATCCTGTGACGAAAATTGAAAATAAGGTAAAAATGACGAATTTATTCTCTGTTATATGATAAGTTTCGGACAGTTTGGGTGCAAGTTCAACCGCATATATTTTGATCGCCAATCTCGTCTCGCATTCATTTAAAGTTAGTTCTGATATATCGGTTATTATTTTAAAAATTGTTCAATAATTTTTGATTTTTGTTCGTAATTTTTTAGTTTTTCTATAATTTATATCTAGATAACATTAATATCTTTGTGTATTATTTTTATATCGCTTTCCGTTTTACTATAACTTGTAACGTAATAACGTTGTACTGTGTATGAATTTAATTTATAATTTAATTCGTGTGTTCTCGTTTCATATTACATTAACTGAATCGACGAACTTCGTTTCGAGTAATAGTATAATAACAGGTTGTCAAATATCTCCCTTCCGCTTTTTTGCTCTTTATTCAATGCTTTATAAAAAGTGTTACAGTGATCGGATTTAGTTCAAATATGCGCCGTTTTGTTCGATAATCTGTTTCCATCTAGACGGCAACTTCATAATACCTCCCTCGTAGGAGCCCCCGTCCTTATTTGCGAAGAACTCGGACAGCCACTTTTCACAAACCTCTTTTGAGTTCAACTTTACACCACCAAGGGCGTTCGCCATGGACAGGAACAGGTGGTAATCACTTGGCGCTATGTCCGGGCTATATGGTGGATGTGATAAAACCTCCCATCCGAGCTCCCGTAGCTTCTGACGAGTCATCAACGAAGTGTGTGGTCTGGCGTTGTCCTGGTGGAACACTACACCCTTACTGTTGGCAAATTCTGGACGCTTCTGGTCGATCGCCTGCTTCAAGCGGTCCAGTTGTTCGCAGTAGATGGTAGAATTAAGCGTCTGGCCATATGGGAGCAGCTCATAGTGGATGATTCCCTTCCAATCCCACCAAACACACAGCAAAACCTTCCTGGCCGTCAATCTCGGCTTGGCCACTGTTTGGGACGATTCACCGGCCTTCGACCACGACCGTTTTCGCTTGATATTGTCGTATGTGATCCATTTTTCGTCGCCAGTCACCATCCGCTTCAAGAATGGGTCGAGTTCGTTCCGTTTCAGCAGCATATCGCAGGCGTTGATTCGGTCCAGAAGGTTTTTTTGCGTCAAATCATGCGGCACCCAAACATCAAGGTTTTTTTTGTATCCAGCCTTCTGCAGATGGTTCAAAATGGTTTGGTGACTAACTCCCATCTCCTGAGCGATGTCACGAGATGCCACATGCCGGTCTAACTCGATGTAGTCCATGATTTGATCGGTATTTGTCGTCACAGGTCTTCCGCCGGCTGGCTTATCCATGGTGTCGTTTTCGCCGGCTTTGAATCGTCGAAACCATTCCTCCGCGGTTCGAAGTGATAGAGTACCATCCCCCAAAACACCATTAATCTCACGGAACGTTTCTCTAGCGGAATTGCCTTTAACGAAGGAAAACTTTAAAATAGCGCGAATTTCGGCGTTAGTGAACTCTATGTTTACACGTCTATAACTGTTGAACGCAATATCCAAACTAATCATGCATAGCGTCGTTTTGTAGGTTATGTCAAGACCTTTCAAATTATGTACAGTATTGCCAGATACGAGCTCTGTAGCGCTTTGTACATAGCCGCGAAATTCAAAAGACAAAAAGGCGGAAGGGAGATATTTGACAACCTATTAGGGGAGAGTAGGGTAATGAGAGTCAGTGGGTAATGAGAATCACCCATACATCCACAAAACAGTACACGAGAGCGACTCGTAAATGAGGTCCTCTACCCTGCCTTGGCCCCCAGGCGTTGCCTCGAAAGTCTCGCACCAGTTGGTGCCCGCACTTTTGAGATACGGCTGTATTTTGTTTTTTCGCTCCGCTGATCTAATTTTTCGTCAATGTAAATTAAAAGGTAAGTGTCGAATAATTTGCAGTATACGATTAAGACATTCACACGTGCTTAGTTAGACATTCAAAATTGTGATGTGCAGTTCTTAGCGTGTTAATATGTTACAGTTTTATTTTCATTCATTTTTTTTCTAATTTGTGTAGAAGTGGGTAATGAGAGTCGGGTGACTCCCATTTCCCACGAATGATCATGTATCGAAAGAATCGTAATCACCAGTTCCGAGCACATCAAAAGAATTTCATCCCATAGTACCGAGCACACCAAAACAGTCAGTGTCTGCGATTAACTTATCAGATCCTAGCACTTCAAGTCAAATTACATTGCATGATTTAATCAAGTTACCAGAGAAGACACGTATTATTAATACAAGACAATGCCGAAAAAAACAACATGCAACACTTTTAACTTCAACGCCATTGAAAGAAAACCTTGTAGAAAAAGAAAATAAGAAAGAAAAGAAAAAAGGAGGAACACAGAAAGAAAATAAGAAATGGAAAGGTAAATATCAGGGAAAAAAAGAAAAAAAGTAAAGTAGTGAAGAAGACTCCTGAAAAGGTAAAGCGTCAAATACTTCAAGAATCGAATGAAACCTCTGTATCTGATGTTGGTACTAACGATTTGTGCCAGCATGATGAGGATGATGAGCTAAAAGATGTGGGAAACAAGTGCCCAGTATGTAACGATTTCGGCAGAAACAATGAGATATGGTTCAGATGTACCTCATGTGGTCTATGGGCTCACTCGGAATGCACTGGGTGGGACTCAGCTCAAGGTTATGTCTGTGATATGTGCTAGATTTTCATTGACTCTGATTGCCCCCAGGGTGACCACCATTACCCTCATATCGGTGCAATGGGAGTCAAATCTGTTTTTTTTTTAAACTTGAATAATTTTCAAAGTTGATTGCCAAAGTAATTGAAACTGATCTCAATTGATAGTATATTAGTTATATTATATTTAAAGGCGGTTGCAATAAATATTTTGTTTTATAATTAATTTTTATTTGATTTCTCGCTTAAGTGACCCCCATTACCCTGTTTTACCCTAATAATAATCATCATCTATCGACTTTCTAAAGATCGTTACGATGATCGGTCGTGCGCTGCATACAGGGACTTGCCGCGACCGTAACTATGTCGTTGTGCAGTGAACGATAAACAACAGTCAGTGAACAGATTTTGAATTTTCAAATTAACACAAAATTTTTAAGTTTATTGTATACTCGACTACGGAGAATTTGTCTGGTGCCTTTTTAAATGTAACATTTTTAGATTGATGAATTTCATATTTTAATACTTATCATATTCCGGGCGAAAACAACCATAAAAATTCACAACACAGCTGCTCTTCAATTATGAACGGTGTAACTAACACGACTTTGTGTTTAATCTTGCCTTAAATATTATTACAAACAAAAAGAATATCGCAGCATTTATTGCTATTACTTTATTTAATACATTAACATAAGACCATTACAATGTACAAATCCTATTCGAGGTGATCTCCGTCGACTGCGATGCAGTTCTTTAAATATTATACTTTCCGATAGTTGTATGGATTGTTTCAGAGACTCCAATTTATCACGGCGTTTAGATCGAGCCTTACTCTCTACTACTGGACATAAATCATGAGCCAGCGGATTATAATCAGGTCTAAATTACGGGCAGTCTCCAGCTCTGGTGTTGTACGGAACGATCATATCTAACCAAAATTGAGTGGATCGAGCTTCATGACCCAACGCCGACTCTTGCTGAAAGCAACATTCTTGCTTATTGAACGTGGTGTTGTTAAGAAGCTTAACTATCTTCTCAAGAATGGTATCTTGATACACTTATTATTATGCTGATGTTTCGATACCTTTCTCAAAAAAAATGTCTCAATCATTCCTTCGTAGCTAACACCGCACCAAACCATCACTAACATCGGATGATGCCCACATTGTACTCTTTTGACTAATCGATAACATCCTTTAGAGCTTTATACATAAACGCGGTCATTTTGTTTGTTAACATGTTGCCTTATTGTAAAAAAAATCTCAATTATAAAAGAAAATTTTCTGCGACCTTCCCTTGCATACATTCTTTTTTAATTATCAATAAATAAATTACTAGTACCTCTGCGCGTAGGCTGCAAATCCCAAGTAATCTTCTAAAATAAGCTACGTGATTCTAGATGCTGTCTTTATCTCCCGAGATGAAATCTGTTGCTTTCGGACAGGATTTCTTCGAATTCTATCTCTTCTTGCTGCTATAATCGCCTTTTTCATACGAACACTACGTAGACGACCAGATCTTTTTCTATTACAAACAGATTAGGTTTCATTATAACCATCTTCAGCCCGGAACATAATCATCTGACTGATATCAAGTACATGGAGAATTTTAATATTTAGTTTTTGGTGCCATACCTACCTTTTGTAATACAATTATAGCGATTCGGTTCTCTTTTTCATCCCACGCCATTTTAATGTAATATAATATTTTACAACGTAAAAGCGCGAAAAAAATAAAATAAAACAACAATCATGTAATTACATACATTAAACAATTTGGAATCATTTATTTTTAATTATTACAATAGTTATGGTCAGAATAAATATGCGTAGATTGTAGTAATTGACCATTTAATATCTTTCTAAGTTTAAATGTAGTCACAGTGACGTTGTGTTTTATCTGCTCACTTTCTGTTTACCTTTACATATTTAGGTAGAAACATGTACATCTAAAACTTACTGCCCCTTTCTGCCACAGACTTTGTGCTACCACATGTTAGGAGTCTGTAAAATCCCTAGAGAAAGAAATAAAGCTAAATATTTTAAGCAAATCATTTTATTTATTAAATAAATGTGAATTATATACAGATACAGCTTTAAACGATAATATTAAATTGCAGCGCATGGACTGCAAAGTTTGATAAAAATAATAAAAAAAATAATTTGTAAAGTCGTTTAAGTTGAGGCGCTTACTTTCTATTAATAAATGCACCAAGCAATGAAACAAACAATACCGTTGGAATATATATATATATATTTTAAATTTAAATTCGGAATAGCGCTACAAAGTTGCAACGTTCATATATAAATAACCACAAAAGAAGTTATTTGTGTTCGTCATAAACTTTAACACTTATTGTCGTTATCTTAATATCTATCTGCATGTGCGTATTTAAAATGAACGCGGTGCTGCGCATCTCAGACACAGTTTTGCAGTAATTATGTCTGCGACAAAATTCGACTTCGCTCGCGCGGGCCAAGTTTCGGAAAAAGTTTTTCTTATAAACTTTCAAGTCAATGACACCGTCTTCCACGACACAGAGAGCTGCAGGCGGCGCAGATTAAAGGAACTCCAGCCGCAGCCCGTCTCACGTTTGGCACTAATCGGTGTAACATAACTCCTGAAGACGCCCCGTGGAGGGGTGAAACACGTGTTGAGTGATTTGGCGGTGGTAGTTATGTTTCGCATTGTTTGCCGCATACGTATTTATCAGCGGGCTGGCGGGCGGTGCATTTCATTGCACGACTACCACTGCATGTGCGGAAGTGGCTAAATATTGGTCCTTGTCTTACATTAATTTTATTTTATTTAAATTTTTATGTTCTCACGTTTTACATTTATTGATTAATTCATACATATAGCGAGGAAAATAGATGCCCGCTGTGCCCTTAAGATTCTGGAGACAACTAAGCGGTAAGCACAACGCAGGACGCGCCACCACATGGAAGACAGACGACCTCATGAATGCCGTCGGGATACTCTGGCTGCGGGCGGTACTGGACTGGCCCTATTAAAAGTCCGCGCGGCAGAACTTTACGTTCGCTCCACGGAGTTCAGTCACTTAAACTTTTTTTTTAGCTCGTCGTCGAAGTTCACAGAGACCGCCTGTATTTTATTTAGTTATGCTTAGTGTCAGTAAGTTATGTAATGTTTTTACCGCTGTTGTAGTAAGTGGAATAAATAAATATATAAATATACATTTATCGGCAAGTATTCTTAATAATAAATAAAAAAATCACTAACGTAACACTGTCTGTAAATAAACTAGTGTCATACAAGTATATTATAAGTAAAGTGTTTACCGTAGCTACGTAGCGATGCTACATCGCCGCTGACACACGCGCCACACGCGTGCATTTGCTACGGCGTCTGCTATATAAAAAGTTGTGTGTGTAAATAAAAACAATTGTAGTAAATTTGGTAGCGGCAATTTATTGATCTAAAATCATCGTGGCTAAATTTCAGTCAGCATTTCTATAGAAGCCGAATATTTGTAACTACCTCAGACCAACAGTGACAAATGTTCTGCGGTACAGAAGAAAGTGAAATAAAAGAACAAAATTAAAATTATTTTACCGAGTTGTAACGATCGAGATCCCAAAAAAGAGAGCCAAAAAATGTTCTGCGGCGGTTCGTTTAGCTTCGGCAATGTTCGCCTAGTGAGAAATATTTTTAGTAGATTAGCGATTTTAGCACTTTAGTAAATTCGTTAATGTATTTAGTCTCGGAATCGTTTCGTTATTACATTCATTTAAAAAATATAGTTCGCCAAACGTGTCGGACAATTTGATTAGTTTTTTCAATTCTTCGTAAAATTTCAGGGAAGTTTCCTATGAAAAAAAGAAAAATAATAATAACAACTTTACCTTCCTTTTAAAATGTACATTTAATTTGTAAATCACAGAGTACATTAAGTCACCCGTCCCTGCATGACAAATTTTCAACGTTTGACGATAAAGCATTACAACGAATATAAACAAATAGCTAATGTTGCAGCGTATCAAATAAGTTTTTTTTGGTAAGTAACAGTTTTAAAATAATGAATAATAAATAAAGAGAATATATACGTATGTATATTTGCTGTTGGACTAGACCAAAAATTCTTGGCGGAATCAAAACTATCGGAACACGTAACAACGTATTCGCGTAGATCAGTTAAGTACTTTTTCATCAGAGTAGGAGGAGATCTCGAAAACTGCTCAGAAAGTGGGAATGAAACAGACACACGCTGCAGGCCGCTTTTACCCGCGCGGTTGGACCCTAGAGCGAGCGCGGCTATCAAAGCTATCCATACTCTCCCAAAGCAGGCAACTAAAATCGTCAGGACAGTTGTTTAACCGACAGACAACTGTACGTTTATGTGCTACTGAGTTAGCACCTGCCGCGACACAAGCTGCACTAAGTTTAAGACGCAGTTCGCTGGCAACACAGCGCCGAGTGCCGTTAGATGAGCACTGACCTCAGTCATTCCGATACTTCGAAGTGAAGATCTCGTCCACATAACGAGCTCGATAACTTAATCAAGGTATCTCCTCGCCTTGTACAAGACAATTAAAAGTGGCTCCGGATTTGCACATCATTTCTCATCTTCCACAGGAACCGTCTGTGACATCGGGACATGTAAAATTGTTAACCGTGTCCCAAACGGTTCAAGTTTCGCAGCCGCAAAACATCGAGCTCGAGTCTTATCTCGAAATTTACTGAAGATTCGTTTTATTTCATTAGTAAACATTAAACGTAACTAAGATCCCATCTAGTAATAAAGACTTTGCTAGTGGAAAAGGCAGGTGTTTATTATAAAAGTTGTTTTAAAAATGGTAATAGTTCCTACACACGGACAGCAGATACTTCAAAATGTATATATCAATACCAATGTACGGTGTTACCGCAGTTTCCAATCGGAAGCCCGTGTCCCGCGCTACGACTTACCGTGTGAGCGCGTGGTGCGTGTGGCGGAGTGTGGCGGCGAGTGGCGGAGTGTGGCGGCGTGTGGCGGCGTGTGGCGGTGGAGCCCGAGAGCGCGTCGCACGTCCGCCCGCGCCGCGCTGTGGCGCCGACTGCCCGCGCCGATCGATGCGCCGCTCGCCCCGCTAATTACCACTTTCGCTCATTTTTTTTCTTTTTTTTTCATTTCGCATCACCGTGTGACTGTGGCCGGTGTTGATTTATGCTATATTACCTTAAATTAGCTAAATAAGCCAAAATGTTGAAAATATTAGCGAATACGCACATCGTCCGCGCCGCCTGGCCGCCCAGCCGCCCAGCCATTAGCTTTACACACGAACAAAAGTTTTAACGAGCCGCTTCAGGTGGGCTCTTGTTTCCGCTCCATTGTTTGTCGATCATTAGCGCAGCGCGGCTGCTTAACCTTAACTTAACTATTTAAAGACGAAGCTCCGCACTCGGCACAGCGAACACTGGAACGAACACTCCGTCCGGCATCGCCTACTACTTCTTGTCAGCCGGTAGCCGCCCACTGTAAAGCCTTCCCAAGATCTCCACAATGACCGATTTAACTCTGACCGCATCCAGCACGTCTGCCGGCTCGCGGGCACTTTGTGAGAATCTTCTGGCCCCTGCCGTCGATCGTACCTCATGTCATACATTGATTCATGATTGACAATATATCATAATAATGCAAGCAAAATATTTTAGGGCGACAACTCGAAAGTGGACTCGACACGAGTTAAACCATTTCGCTTTGATATTTTTTTTTTCCTTATTTCATCTGCGATCAGTCCCAGGGCCTTAATCGAATTAGTTGCGTGGTTATAGCTTTGAAAGGGGTCTCCCCGGTGGGAGACACTCCTAGCTCACCATCGAGCGTCTAGTCTCTGGATGTCATGGCGTTTAAGACGTTTCCTGTACTGGATGCAAATCAATTCGGAAGCCAAGTTATTTGGGTGTTTGTCTAGCCGATTTTTATAATTAGTCGATGACTGCTGGATCTCCTCCTTTACTGTTTTGATCTCCAGAGCTTCGTGGATTTCAGAGTTCGTGAGGAACCATGGAGCATTTGTTATGGTACGCAGTATACCATTTTGCAGCCTTTGTATGATGGTTATGATTTCGCTTTGATATAAAAATATATATGTTTCATAGGAGAGCGTAAGAATTTTAGATATAGGGCAGGGTAAGAATTTTAGATAGAGGATATGGGGCCCCCCTTAAGGCTTATACAAGGTTTGAAAATACTGTTTCAGAATGTATTGGTGATGCATAACAATGCAAAACTTAAATAGAACATTAGTTAAGAAATGCACGAGTCGGCTGCAGGTGGCGACGCGCGGGCGGCTAGAGCCTTACGGGCCGGTACGTAATACTTGTCGTATAGTAATGTAGTGCACGTGGTATGCGTGACATGAATTTACTTCTTATTCTACCCGTAATAAAGAAGTTAGTACAAACAATAAGCTTTACTTTCCATATAAAACCTTTCAGCTACATTTTGCGTTTAAGCAGTAACTTGTGCCCAAGGTAGGCTGCACTAATTTTTTTTTTATAAAAATGACAACCGTTTCGTTTCACAATTATTTAATTTCCACATTAATTATCGTTATACTCCGAAATGATTTATTTGTATCATAGAGCAAGTACGCATTAACCAACGTATCTAGAGTTTGTTCCGATAAAAAATCTCCTATAATAATAACAATGAATCATTTATTTATTGAAACACGGGTACATATAGTTGAACCAAGATCGCCTACGCAGCTCGAAGTATTGTTCATCTGAAGTGGCAGTGGGCAGAGCACATCGCCTGGGCAACTGATGGCCGTTGCGGCCGAAAAGTTCTCGAGGGGGAACCACTGGGCGGTTGGTGCGTCGTGGGCGGATTGCCCACTAGGAAGACCGACGACGTAGTTACAGTCGCGGAAGTCGTGAAGATCTCTGGGGAACACCTATGTTGTGCAGTGGGCATCCATCGGCTGTAATAAAAAAGAAGAAACATAGATATGGGCCTGGAATATTAATTTCCAGTAGTAACATGCTATATTTAACACTGCGGCGTAAAAATATGTAGAAGTCAATGTATAATGTTAATCGATTTTACACTCAACGCAATTTTCACAATTTAAATACATGTTTGAATAAAAGAAACACAATGTAAACATAACAAAGTTGAAAGCAAATGTTTTTAAAAGTATATAATGCCAGTTACATGTAATGCAAAACATTAATCATCTCTTCGATCATGTTTAATTTGATGATAATAATTATCTTAAATATTATTTTTAAACTGCCGTACTGTAATAGGCTGTTTAATTGATAGCGGTATATAATCATACAGTTTTGTACGGCACCGCTCATACCACACAAAACACACGATTATGCATCAGACTTGTGTTAGACTTCAGCACACGATCTATGGTGGTCGTGTCGGCTCAGTATTGTTAAACTAATTGCAAAAAGTTAATGATGTAAATAATTACACCTATCGTCGTTCTAGCCCATAGACACCCACTGCACGGCACAGGCTTCACCCAGGAATATCAATAGGGTAATATATCATAATCGTCGTACTTGGCAGGCAGTTTGGCGATCGCAATTTCTTACTATGGTACGCAGAAACTCTGTCGCCCACCTTATGTCCTATATAATTAGTGAAAGTGTGAATTACACTAAATTAAACCTCAGGAATCGAAACCGCGACTTACTATCGCAAGTCTAAATTCTCTGGCGGTAGGCTACTAGCTCAGATATTTTTTATATTTTGACAATAATGAACCATAAATAATGATTTACAAACTTAAGTTACGTACTTTTATCGATTCATCAAACATGTGATTTTTATTTCTTAATATAGACTCTACTGCACAAATAATTAATACAACGACCACGAAACGGTAGACGCGGTGTGAATAGAATTCCCGCCAGAATGGCCGACGACATAGTTAAGGTCGATGGAAAATCGCTGTCTCTACAAGGCAGCGCAGGCCTATGTCTTGCAGCGAGCGTCTTCCGGCTGATATGTTAATAAATTATACCTTAAATTATTTCAAGTAGTTTGTAAAAATCTGGCAGAGCACACAATATTTAATCTTGAGATAATTTAAAAAATAAAGAAGTGCAATCATCAATATAGTATCTCGTAATCATATAAAGGCATACACAAGGGCGCTCGGAAGCAGTTCATAATTCTTTTATTTAATAATAAAACGAAATAAAACGTACGTATTGACGAATAGACAGGGGTAACCAGGGCGGATGGGGTGGCGGATTGTTCGCAAACTTAACTTCAACATACACTGCGCGGAGCACTGAACTCCGGCGCGCGGGGTTACTTGCGCGACGAGCGATGAATAATTTATTTTATTAATTTTTGAACTTGTGTGAACTATCTATATGTCAGCTATTTGTGAAATATTCATCTGTACGGGATGTTTTGTTATGAGTGTTAAAGCTGTATGTAACAGAACTTAACGCTTTCAAAATAACAAACAACTATTTTAGGTAATATAGTGAAAAGGCGCAATCAATTAGCGGATTTATACATGTTAAAATTAATTCATAATAATCATTTATAATAATATGAAAACATATCATTATAAATTAGTTAACTGTCTGTACCTGCAGACTGTACCAGGCTGTCGTGTTCCAATTAAAAAAATACTATTGTAAGTTATTTCAGAGTGATCGCTTTATACAGGATGGTTGGAAATAAATTTAAAACCTTTAATGCTTTTGGTTAAGAAATAAACAATACAAATATATAGCTGCTCTCCACTGGAAGTGACCGCGCGCGGTGCGTGTTTGTTTATATAAATCATGGAGTACTGACTCTTTTGAAACCTAATCAACTCGAAAAGTAATTGACTGGTGGTCAATAATAAGTCGACTTACATTTTTTTACCTGCCCACCGCGCACCTAAACGTTATTGTCAACTTGCCAAACTTATTTTCTAGCTGAAAAACCAATTTATTAACGAACCATATTATCTGGTGGCGACCATGAGACGTGACATAGGTTCTATTCATGTCGCGTTTACAGTTGCACGAAGTCTGTAAATGCAAGCAGCGCAAGACCCGTCGACGACCAGCGGATGTTTGTGGGAGGCCTTTATCTTGCAGATGGACGTCCATGGGCTAAAAAGAGGAATATTGTAAATGGTACTACGTCAGTCCCCAGCTGCGCAGGTATCCGCTGTCGCTATGGCAACGGCTCGCGGCGGCCGACACGCGCGCGGCTTCGATCAAACACACGCGCGCAGTCGGTCCAGCCGCGCGAGCCCGACAGTGCCCAAGTCTGTGGAATGGACCTTAACGAAGTGCTGCAAGAGAAGTGGCGCGCGTGGCGGCCCACGGCGCCGGCGGCGGCGGGCGCGACGCGGGGCGGCGTCACGTTGAGGTGGCCACAAGCGGGGCCGTTCCTCTTCCTCAGCGCACGATTCCTCTACACACTCGAGCGCCGCGACAAGCTGCCGCCCTGGGTTCTGGTGTACAGGTGCCGCGCCACAAACAATTAATTGATATCACGACACAAAGAGCTTACTATTAATATAAATAGATATATATATATAATTTATACACTAATTCCAATTTACTAAATCATATGTTCTTGTTATATTTTATTTCCAAGTAATGAAGAACTTCGTTAAATACCTTCAAGCAAGAAAGAACGAATTAAGTATTGGTCACAGCCTGGGAGCATTTAGTCCGATGGATGAAGTCTAGCAAACGACGTGTTAGAATCTAATCAAACAAAATAACATCGTGTACAATAAAACATTACAATGAAAATATAAATATATCACATTATTACTTATGTTTTGCAGTGTACAGTCCAGACACCTTCAGCTGTATTACATTATAAATGTACCAATACCAGTTGCAAGTTTTCCACAATAAATAAATTAAACCTTTAACGTGTCGTCCAGCGGTGGGAAGACGGAGAAGACGATAGAGAACCTGGCGCCGCGTCACCCGCACACGTTCCGGCTCCAGGTCCTCCTGCGACCCTCCGATGCGCAGTCTCTGGGCGAACAGGCCCTCTGCCATTACGGCGACGAAACGGCTGTTCTGCGAGCGATGGCCGAGTGGGACACGGACGCAGAATTAGACTCAGATGGCAGCGCAGGACGTACGAAGTGAGTTCATGCTATGCATTTATTTTTTACAAATTGTATTTTAAAGCTATTCACCTTCAGCGCCCGGTCACTTCCAATCTGCGGATCCTTTCGCGTCGTAATGTAGTGACATAACGTCATAACAATGACTTGGCCATTGAAAATGAGTTCCAAGGAGACCAGACATAAGAGTTATTGCCTTTATCGCGCTTGATTATTTTGATTTAATTTAAGCTATCACTGATAAAGTGTAGATGTCCACATTGCTCAACTTTACTAAAAGGTGTGTCGTAGTGGAGGTTTTTCTTTCTTCCTGTTTCTTCTCCACAACTATAATATCTTGCGAAGAAAAGCAGACGACCTTTAAAGACCATCTGTGATTTTTGTGTGTAGAAACAACTATGAAATATTATTTGTACTGTAGGACGTGGACTGACACCGAATTAAAAAAGGAGTGGTGAAGTAATATAGCCGATGGTATGATAAGAGGTAAAACGTTCTGCGTGTACGACGTGCTGCTGTGATTTTAGTGCAGCAAGTGCAGGCGCTGACGGCGGGCGGGTGCTGCAGTCGCTCTGGTCTGCGGAGACGTGGGCCAGCACCGACTCGGACGGCACCTCCGCCTTCTGCTTCTGCATGGCCGTGCGCTGCGGGCACACCAAGCAGGTAGCCGCCACGACGCGCCACCACGAGCACGTCGCATCAAACGTCGCTCTAACACTTTAACAGAGCACGCTGCCCGGGCCAACGAACCTTCGACCATTGGCTCTATATCTGGTGTTCGTATACTAACTTATATTTTTATTCTAACTTATGAATAATGTCGACCGTACGTCGTAACGGCGGCAGTGCCATAACTATTACCGCGCGAGAACACAGCAGACCAGTGTCCAATATACCTTTAAAGTGATCGCACGACGTATTGTTCTCAATAGCTCTTCATAACTAAAGGACGTGGGCAAAAACTCAGTGTACACTCATAGCTTTATATTATTATTAATGGCCGTCGTTTTCGGGGGCCTTTCGTTCATCCTGTGGTATTTAGGCCGTGGACTTATCTAGTAATATTTTTTTTTATTTTTACTATATTATTTACGTACTCCACTCTGATCCTTCACAATCTCAATTGCTACACCCTCTTTCATTCGCCACATTTTCTTTTCGTCATTCACACGCATACCTGTAAGGATTGTGAATGAAAGGAAGAAAGGCGATCCACTCTTCCTTCGCCACATACGTTCATATAATTTAGTTTTTTTAGTATTCCTTATTTAATTTAAAAGTTTTTTCTCTTGATGTTCTTTTTCTTAATCAGTCGTATATTTTTTTAATATAACTTTTTTTTGTTTATATCCTTCTTCTCTTCTTGTTAGACGTTTACTTCGTCCTTGACTTGTTATATTTGTAATATTGTCAATTTATAGACGCTACCGAAAACAATGTAGAATTAGACATCTTTTCAGTTAATGAAAGCTGGCCAAAAAAGTATCTGCATGCGCCGCGGTGGCTGTAAAAACTGTGAAGGTTACTCCTCCACAAAATTTAAATATTTTTCCTATATGATGAGGTTATATGGCAAGGCCTTGCTTGGTAAAAAGATTATTTCTAGCTAGGACCTCCGGGGAGTTAATCTTTCATTTAATTACAACAGCAATAAAACTAATTATCAAATAATGGTGGACTTCATACAGATATGTTTACAATTTGCTCCTATTGCTAATTAGCCAATAATTGCCAGGGATGAACAACACGCCGCAACCGGGCTTTTTGCGGCCTATTAAACATGTAGATGCGGCTCGCGAGGTTTTTAAATAACTTAATATATTTTATCGAATTTTTCCATCGATATGTTGTTATAAAACTAATTTAAAAAATTATAATATGTATAAAATGGATATAATTGATCAAAAATCTCCACCGATGTAGACTGCTTGATGCACGATCACAAAGCTGCGCGTGTAGCTCCCGCATAAGTTCCGGCCGATATTGATCAGCTTGTATTGAAAAAAAAGCTCCAAATTTCTCATAAATTTGTTTTAAATTATTCTCTTGTTTGTTTTTATTTAGCCTCAAAATTCATATATGAAATCTTTACATCGGTAATTTTATGTTGTTTAATTCTAATGTTTGTTGTAAATAAATATTTATAAATTATTAATGTTTCTTTAAGTGCTGCTTGCCAAAAAAAATTATCTTAATTGAAATTATATTATAAAGTTTCTTCGATCCTGATATAAACAGTGAGTGGACCACATGAATTATTTATTCTTGGGACCATGACTTTTATAAAAAAAGACCAAAAATTTATTTCATAACACATCCTTAGGCCTAAATGCTGTCGGTTAAAATGTTGTACTGAACGAGCCGTGGCGCGCCGCTGTCCGCAGCTGCAGGCGATGCTCGCGGAGCGGCCCGAGCTGATCGACTGCCCCGCCGCCAGCGGCCTCACGCCGCTCGCCACCGCCGTGCAGAAAGGTATCGGCAATAACATTAAAACTTTTTTCCTGAGCTACATTATGTGTCACTCTGTCGTTGAGTATCTCTTCTAGCTCAATCTAAACTTCCCTTTTGTCTTCCTTCTACATTCCTTTTCCGCTATTGTAACTATAGCGTCGTTTTCCATCTGGATAAACCAATTAAGTTTTTTTTTATTTTCGGTAGCTAATATATGTTCTACGTATCTTTTTTCTGATCTTGAAATTTAGTGAATGTTTTTAGTCTGAACAATTTTACTTCTTACTTAGCTGATGGGTTATAATCTGTTTCTTCCACAGGGACCAACTAGCTCTTGAATATCTACCTATGGCATTTATCATTATACCAGTACACAGCGCGAGGCACGTCATCTACTGACGTCTGATACGACAAAACCGCAAGGTTTTGATGAAATTAATGGAATACTGAGAATGTACTAAAAATCACGCGATAGAACTTTAATATAATTTAAGTCCCCGTATGTCACTGAATAGCCTAAATGTAGTACCTAGACCAAAGGTTTTTTTTATGGACCGTTTTCAAATTTAAGCTAGTTCCGGTGCACTGTACTGAACGTAGAATATATAATTTTTTACATGTAAGAGTCGTCTCTTAAAATTTTATCTGCCTACATTAATACTCACCGCATAGATGAAGGTAAACCAACATTTTAGCTTTTTATTATTAATAACACATACGAGCATATTGTTTCATGGGCCGCCGCTTATAAGTTGTAAACTGTAATAATGTCTTCCGTGGAGCCGTGGAGTACTTTCAATACTAAGAACCTAGATTTAATAAAAGAATAATAACGCAGGCGACTTGAACACAGTGCGGTTCCTACTGTCTGCGGGCGCGCAGGTGGACCGCAAGCTGGGCGCGGGCCGCACGGCGCTGCACCTGGCCGCGCTGGCAGGCAACCTGCCCATACTCAACTTGCTGCTGGAGAACGGGGCTGACATTGCGGTAAAGTTTTCTTAATCTTCAAAATTCAACTGTTATTTTCAATTCAACTTCAATTTGGCTTGTTTCCAATAATTATTAAAGGACTTCCTGACATATGCGTCGTTCCAGCTGTGTGAATGATAGACAGTCATCTTCATCGATCATTGTGGCGACCCACGGGTGTCTATTGACGGTCTAGTTTACCAGTTGCTCCTAGGAAAAGTGAAGCTATTGATGTGGCTCTCAAAGATTGCAAGTGATGTGAGCTGATCGCATTGGTCGTATCGATGACAGCAGATGGAGAGGAAAGTTTTGTAGTACGACGGTAAGAGACATACAGGATAGAGGAGTAAGCGAAAATAGATGGTTAAAGTCAGAATTTTTTGTAGACTCTTCTCAGAATAAGGTTCTTTTGAAAACATCATAGCTTTTATATTAGACATACCATTTTAGAGCTCAATATTATTTTATTATGGATTCTATTAAGTTGAGCAGTTCATCGCTGATCACTGAGCCTTCGTTACCACCACCATCATCATTCCAGCCATAAGACATCCACTGCTGGGTTCTTCCATAGGTTTCTAATGCGACCAGTTGGAAGCGGACTGGGTCCAGTGTCAAAAAATGAGCTTTGGTTGGTTATAATATTAATAAATTAAGAGAGCGGGAAGGCTACGAGATTAGGTGCCATTTAGTGGAGTACGTGGGTCAAGATCCAGATGTCCCCGGATTTACAATGATGGATCAGATAAAGGCACATAAAGAATCCGTCTTGAATCTCTGTTTGCGAAGTACTGGGTAAAGAGAGATGTCGAATGCACAGGTCTCCCCTGTGCTATTGCGGTTGCTCTGTCTAGACTATTCAGAGTGTAGAAATATCCGGCAGGCTCGCGATGTGAATGGCCTGCGCGTGGAGCACTGCGCAGTGGACTCGGGCGCGCTGGGCGTGCTGCAGCGCGCGCTGGACGCGGGCGGAGAGCTGGAGGCGCGCGATTCCAACGGCTGGACGCCGCTCTTCCGCGCCGGTCAGTCCAATAGCACGTCCAGGGGTGTACTCCAGCAACAAACAATTACTGTATGACTCGTTACCGACTCATGTTCGATATGACCATCAATGGATTAAACGTTACCGATGTTGATACTTAAACATTACAACCTATTTTGAATGTTACCAAATTATTGCATTGAGTAATATATACATGCAAACCAATCTTTCAATAATTTTCTATATCACTCTTGTAATATTTATGTAGTATTAAGAAAGATTTAATAATAAAATTAAATTAAGAAAAACAGATGTAACATATTGCTAATGACAACTTCCCACGAATATATCATTTACGCGCTAATTTCACAGATGTGTATAAACTTTAGCAGGAATATATGACAGAACGTAGCGAACATTTAGAAAACAAACTAAAAACCAATCAGTATCAACGAGTCATGGTCTGCGCCCTCCAATAGCGTTAATCACTTTCAAATATATTAATTAGTTTCTCCAGGTGTGATCTTGCCGTGTCCATTTTAGTATTAAAAAAGTCAAGACACGCGTGATGAGAATCACACTGACACCTGTCACTATATTTATTTACTGCATTTATTCATCAAATCTAATGTTGTAAAAGGGATGGCTGACGGCTTGAGAATTAACAGCAACGCAATCAACAGTCCGAGATGCTGGGAGAGTGGTTCATGTTGTTTTACTAGCATATACAAACAAATGAGAGATTACCTTGGCTTAACGTTTCATAGTAGGCAGCCCAAAACAGCTCAAAGTGGCAGCGTTCTGCTAACGCATTCAAAGAGAGAGTCAACGAAAACGAACCTTTAAAGCAGCCAGAACGTATGAATGCTGGCTATATTCTAATGTTGCTGGGCGCTTTTAGCCGTTTTGGCTTTTACAGCTTCATCGGACTCAGGGCTCGCGGATCCGAAACACACAAATGATAGCGTGATCTAAACTACAACTAGGGCCATCTAGTTCTGAATATGGAACTAAGTGTCTTTATATATGTTGTGTTGACATTGTTTGTTCCTCTATTTGCACCTATGCGTGCGTGCATGTGTGCGCAGTGTGCCAGGGCGCGAGCACTCAGCTGGTGGAGGCGCTGGTGTCGCGGGGGGCGCGCGTGCAGCTCGTCGACCGCGCCGGCCTCACGCTGGCACGCGCCGCCGCGCTGCTGCGCCGACACGAGTGCGTGCTGCCCCCACTCCCTCCCCCTCCGCCTCCCCCTCCCCCTCCGCCTCCCCCTCCCCCTCCATCCTCTTGCGCTCTTGGCAAGGCAACAAGACATTAACAATTCCTTATATTTTATTTTCGCAGCTTCAATCTTGTCACGATTTGTTCATGTTTATCTATTGTTCATATTTCATACCCGAGCTCCCAGGTCATCCTGTTACGGACCTGTAAGACGTTTTCCTAATAAAACGAATTTGAGTTTGGGTTGTAACAATTTACCTAATTTATTGCCATAACGCCATCAAGACTTTTCTTTTTTGCTTGCCTCGCAAACAAATTTTTCAACGCATCAAAATTTCTTAGTACAAGCAACAACTCTTGCAACTTACCGCGTAATCAAAAAATTATTACAACTAGATATAGAACTTGGGTTGACAGGTATATAATATCTATAAGGTATTTTCACCAATTTAAAAGTTATGAAAGGTGTGATTAAATAAATAAAGCGCCTATATATATATATATATATATATATATATATATATATATATATATATATATATATATATCTAATTTTATTTTTGTGCCAGTTGGACTTCATTTTTTGCTATCGTATTTCTGTTTGATTGCTGCGGTCTCCTATAGTTGAGTAATAAGTACTAACAGATTGAGTAGAACTGTCGTTTTATCGTTGTAATTGCACGCGGTGCGGGGTCGCGCCGGCAGCGGGCGGCGGCGCGGCTCGCTGCTGCGGCTGCTGGGCGCCGACGCTGCCTGCCCGGCTGCACCGCGTGACAGCGCCGCGCCCGACGCTGCCACTTGTTAAACGTAACTTTAGTTACAAACATACGTTTTTATGTTTTTCATCCTCATCACCATTTTAATACGACGATAATTCAGACGACTGACGCCATACATAAGCATTTCCTATAAATTTCCAACAAAACCTGTGGGACCTTCTGCGTCTTCCTTTACATTTGACTAAAAATTTACCTAAACTAGAGCCTTTTGGTTCTAGTGTCTCAGATTAACTCTAGTATAACTCATCTAATTTAAAACAATTTATACATCCTCAAGAGAAACTAGACTGATTGAAAAAAGGAACTTAAAAAAAGCCTTAACAAAGTCCAGCGCGCAGGGTTTCCAGTCAAATCTGTGCATATTTGTAACTTGACGAATTATGTGGTTATTGTTCTTTTCAGCTGATGAGACGCGCACTGCAAGAACAAGCCTTCGCAGAGATCGCCGCGCCGCCCTCACTTAGCCGCCGACGTGCCGCGATCTTGAAAATGTGCTTAATATGTAACTAAATATAGTGTCCACTTTTACATAATATACATCAATGGATTATTTTTTGTTTATTGTTTATAATTTTGTTTAATATTGTAATGTTCTCACGGCTTCATTTAAGTAAATATAAAACTTCACTTATAACATAAAGGGGAGGGGCCGAATCGGATTGGTATCAAGCATGGCCGCTACCTGTCCGCTCCCAGCGACACCAACATCTGCCCCTAAAAAATAACGTCCCACGTCTGGATCATTTTTAAAAGAGACGCGTTCATCAATTCATCAAATATTCATTCAACTAATAATACATGCATTAAACTTTTAAAGTCACTTCATACATAATTAAAAGATAAAATTGCGCTGTAATTTAAAAAAGTTTTCGTTATTTAGTAGATTTATACTAAGCTATTTCTTGTGGTTCCAGCGCGTAGAGTATGCCTAACACTATCAGCCAGTAGATGCGCCCGCCAGCCCGCAAGTCAAGCGTGGCGAGCATCAACACACACAAGCGCTATGTTCCTTATTATTTTATTATTAAACATTGCAGTACATCTATTTCCAGTATATCTTTGGCTGTTACACTACTTATAAATTGTGTTACGATCGCCAGCATTCTCCTCAAACAGAGAAATATTTAAATGATTAAAATAAATAATAAAAAATTCTATATACAAACTGTTTAACAACATTTACAACTAATATTTATTTATACGTTTATGCGTTTGTGTGTGTAAAAAAGCGCTGCAGAGATTTGACTGCCAGAATGATTTTTCTATAGAGATACCAATACTAAACTTTTTACCTGTTGATGATAAGAGTAAATATTTATTATATTATTTACAGCGTTGTGAAGTAGGTTAAAGGGAAGCTTATATTTGGTAGTAGATGTTCGGTAGCAAAAATAATGATATTCCTAGCTAGGCTATTCTGGCTGGGCTTTTCTGACGGTACTAACTGCGCATGTTGTTTAAAAATATATACGTATATATATTTCATATAGACGACACAATATTGAATTACCGTAGTAACCTATATAAATTCCATCAGAGAGCAATTAAAAACATTTATGTTCCGCCCAACTTCATTAATGACGTTTATGGCTGATAGCATTAAAACCAGTGTTGCCAACCGAAGGTGATCTTATTTCGTGGGAATAACAAAAGGTAAAAGTTAACACGAAACAAAAATGTCTTACTCAGTAGTGCAAGTTTTTAAAACGAAAGATAATATTGCAAGTTAAAGCAATGTGTTTGCGTCGCGCAGTTTTCAAGACATACGAATAACCCTCCTAGCGCGAGTCCACAATACTACAAACAGCCTCTCTATTAGGTTGATTCGCCGCCTTGTATTTCGAACAATCAAACGCAATGAAAACCAATCAGATGAATTATTTATTTTACCTCACAATCCACAAACTGTTATTTGGACCGCAGTGCATTGCGCCTTGCTTCCAATTTAAAGCGCGTAGTACAAAGTACGTCTCGTGGTGAACTTGCCGCGGCGAAAAAATTCTTCTGCGTTTGCCACAATTAGTATAGACTAGTGATAGAACTTGCACGCGCTTAAGGTTGGTTTATTGAAATCGTCCTAGATGGCGCTACTCAGAACACTTGGTATAGACGCCCTCCCAATTCCTTATAAGATAGTGATATTTTGTTACAAAAAAGTTATATATGTATAATATAACGAAATAAAAGAAATGCATTGAATTTACGTAAATTTTTATTACATAAAAATAAAAAAATATTTACAAAAACTTAAACTATCGGAGTATTGAATTGCATTATGCGTGCGAAGTGTGGTAACAGGTGAGTAGATACTTTGTCCGTCGCCGGGGAATCTGCCTCACGTCTGACCCGCGTCTGACCCGCACTTGACCCGCGCCTGTCCCGCGCCTGTTCCGCGTCTGACCCGCGAGACCGTGTAGAAGATGCGCCGAATGTTCCACAGCCGTCCCCACATTAAATACTGTTTCCGTTAAAATGCATTTAATGGCAAGGCTTAATAATTTAATCAAATAAATACTTAACGAATACCTATCGAATTAAACTTTACGATAACTTGAGGCACAGAACGAGCAGCAGCGCGAGCGCACCCGCCCGCCCTGCGCCGCCCGACACGCGCCCCGCTGCAGAGGTGACGGCGTCCAGGTCCCGCCGCGCCCGCTTGTCGCCGCGGGCCGCCGCGCCGTCCAGCTCCTCGCCGTCGTATTCGTCTTCTTCGTAACTGTCGCTGTCGTCGTCGTTCTTTTCCCTTTCCTCGTGTACTTCGCTTCCCTCTGCTAGAAACTCCTCATCTTCAACATCTTCTTCCTTGGGTACTAACGAACTAACCAGTTTCAAGTGCGTTGTGGGCTGGCGAGATGACGACGTTTCATCGTTCTGTATGTGTTCGGCCACCGGGGGCGGGATGTCTCCTTTGAAAGGCCCGAACTGAGGCATTTTGAGGAGCAGCACAGGGTTGGCGGGGAGTTTGGAAGAGAAAAGTTTCGTATTCACCTTGTTGATATCGGGCAGGCTGCTGAGCGTGGCGGCGGATATCGTCTTGCCGTCATACGTCGTGAACGTCTGTTCGACGGACAGCCGCTGCGAGTGATCTTTGGGCGGCTTCGGCTCTGGGGGCAGGTACTGCGGGCTGACTCTGTCTGACTCCATGAGCAAATCTGAAGATACATCTTTGTCTACATTTTTTTTACTAAATAGCGAATTCAACTGACTTTCCGTTTTGACGTAAACGGGATGCGGCCTGTCTTCTTTAGCGTGATTTTTTGGGAATATCTCTTTGGTTGTGTCGTTTGTAGAAAGCAAGTGGTCGGGCGGCGACGGTATGAACATGGGCTCGAAACTCTCGGTTATTTTGTCGCTCGACACTTGCGCGGGGAAGGCGCTGTTGGACACGTACTGCGGGATGTCCTCGTAGTCCTCCACGACGTCCGTGTCCTCCCTTCTGTTCGCGTTCTCCACCTCCGAGTCGGCGATGCGATCCTCGCCGGCCATCAATGGTTCTCTAATAATCGGTTTAAATCCGCTTTCGATAACAATGGAGTCGGGTTTGAAGCCGGTGTTGACAGCAGGAGTTAAGGTTGAGGTCTCGGTGGACTGTCCGATAAAATCTGATGACTGTTTTTCGTTTTGCGGCGGAGCTTGTGCGTTATATGTGGGAGTATGTGGGGTCGATGATTGAGGTAAATCAGGAATATATTTTGTTTTCATTGGCTGCTGCTTAGTTTGCATCATCTGCTGGTCCAGGGGCATAGGATTGTCAACGGGTTTTCCAAAAATAATTTGTCCTTGTGCTTGTCCCTGTGGCCTTATCGCAAACACTTGCGTCGTGCTGTGCTGAGCGACGGCGTCGCTCGCTCCTGGTAAAGTTATTTGACTTTTTACCACTTGATTCGCTATTATATCTGTTTTTCCTAAACTGAGCGTTTGGCTCTGGCCCGGTGAAGGTATATTGTGCCCCAACATTCCATTTACTATGGACTGAACAGGTCCGTTTACCGGTTTCGGGTTGCCGTGATTAACAACAAAAGGAGGTTGGACGTGATGAAGAGGGGGCATGGATTTCATTGGAGGAATATTGTGATGCGGTCGACTCATGGCGGGCGGCAAGCGAGAGTTGGCGAATTTATTAAACGGCTTTTTCATCGTGCTCGGGGAGTGAGGGTGTGGCATGGCAGGTGGCATCGACAGGGGATAGACGCCGCCGTTGCCTTTTGGCGCCATGTGCTGTGCAGGGCGGTGCAGGATGATCTCCGGCGGCGCCGGGCGACGGAAGTGCGGGCGCGGGCCGTGCTTGGCGGGCGCCGGGCGCAGCACGCTCTGCAGCGTGAGCGGGCGGTGTGCTGGCGGCAGCAGGAAGCCGTCAGGCCCGGGCCCCGGCTGCACCAAGTACTCGGTACCCTCACGCACGCCCTGCTCGCCCGCGTACTCCTTCACATCCTCGTACACCTGGTACTGGCTGGCATGCTTGTGCGGCTGCGTCTTGTTCCTCGTTACTTCGCCCCTCATCTCGTCCTCCAGGGTCTCCACCGCCTGTATGACTTCGTTTATCTGCAGTTTAGTGACGGGCAATTCAAACTCCGTTCCGCTCGAGTGCAGGTGATTTCTTTGCGGTATGTCATCTCGAAGAAAGGCGTCTTTAGTGCTACTGAAACCGTTATAATTTTTGTTCATATTGATTATCTTCTCCAACTTGTTCCTTTCATCTAAATAGCTACGGTCAGGCTTGACTCTCGTCGGTACCTGTATGGAGGGCTCGCTCAGCAGGTCGGGGAGAGCCACGCTCTGTATGAGCCGGCTCTCCTCGGCCTCCACAGCATCGCACTCGTCCACTACGTTTATCTTCCAACCGAGGTGTCGATGCGTGAAGCACTGCAACAGAAATACTCGTTAGAATATGCGCACAGCGCGGGCGGAACGTAAGAAAAGTCTGTCACCCAAATGCGAGAGATACACAGAGCCTCATGCGATACAAAGACTTGAAAGCTGAAACAGAAAATAGAACAGTTACGTACACAGCAGAGTAGGCGGGCGTGCTCGCCCAAACTATTGGCCGCTAAAAATTAAGAAGTAATGTTTTTGTCTATAAAGCAGTTAAATTAACATTGATTCATAAATCCATCTTCATTTAACCGACTTATTGCTGTAATAGATGATTAGAAGATAAAAGAATGAAATGAGAAAAACTTTTCGCAGAAGATAGTCAAAGAGATTGAGATATTGCGGCAGAGTAAGAGATGCAGCATTGTAACGCAGCTCGAAGAAATTATTTGAAAATCATTAACGAGAATGATTTTTTAAAGCACAGGTCCAATGGGATGCATCAATGTTACCTGATAGTAAACAGTATCGGGCGTATTGCGGTCGGGCGTCCAGGTGACGACGCCTGGGTTGCCCTCCTCGCAGACCAGCGTAAGTGAGCGCTGGTAGGCCCCGAAGCTGGGGTACTCGTCGGCGCCTGGGCCCGCGCTGTCCGGGGTCCAGTTGCACAAGCGGCCCACGCCCGCGGGCTGCAGCGCGCCGCTGCGTGTGCGACGCACGCCCGCATAGATCTCCACGCCCTGCGCGATCACCAATTATTGATCATTTATCACAAGCAAACACCTGCAGAGGCCAGACCGCTTAAGATATTTCTTAACGCCACCATTGTTACAGTTTATTCTCTTCAGTACATGTGTACGGTACGCACCTTCTTCTCGTCCTCCGTTTTGTGGAAGTATCCGCCCACCGGGTCGTTGGTAATGTAGAAGGGGTGGTAGCGGGCGGGCACTTCGGGGTCGCTGCCGCCTTCCACCACGAACGTGTATTTCTTGCCGCGCACCACCGTAATCTCCGGGATCAGCAGCCCGTTGATGTACCAAGAGATACCCCAACCCACGTGACCTGCGGACACCAACTCATCATAACGGCACAACGGAAAACATTTAAAAAGAATGGGCCGGTGTGAAAGGCGATTCCAGTACATCCAAGTAGTCATTACTGACCCGTGATAGCGGAGTACCCCTGCCGGCCGCCGGTGGGCCCCATCTGCGCATAGAACACGCCGTCTGGTGGCTCGTAGCACTGGATGCCGGGAATCTCCCAGGGTGTCACCTTCGCGACTGGCTTAGGCGTCGGCACGGGGTTTGGTTTGATTACTGCTGCCTGTAATATATGCATAAACTCTCTTGTAGCGCAAAAAGTGCTTAAATAACCAGAAGCTTCAAGACTCAAAGGGCGGCCGTGGCATAGGTATTTTTATCTTACTTTCTAGATAGCCTCAGTGCTTACCTAGAAGATTTTCCCACGTACCCACTAGAGCCCTTGCAGTGATTTTGCCTGTCAGTAGTTTAGTACTGGCCAGGGCACAAATATATTGAAAGCTCGGAACACAGACCTGCTCTTTCTGCGGCGCGCGTTGGGGTGGCGCCGTGACCTCAGCGGGCTCCGGCTGTTGCTCGTCTTCAGCCTCGGGCATGGGGCAGTTCCACACGGGAGGTCGGCCGAATTCAATGAACTTGTCGCCCTGTACACAAACCCATAGATGAAATTACCGTGCGCTGCGATGTCAGTTCAAAAGGTTGAAATTTATTTACGACATTTGGATGCCCGTTGTTTTTGTTTTGCTTCCGCGAGTAACAATGGCTCGCTGGAATACTAACAATGTGTTCGTTCAGCTGACTCTTGATTGTCCCGAGCGCCCATTGTGACGCTCCGCCGTGCTGACGTCAGCGCTCTCTGTCGGTCTGACGCAAACGCAATCATCTCTATGTGGTACTCCACGCAGAGTCTATTTTATCCATTAAGTCGAGACACTCACACCTTTCTATGTGTCCTGAACTACACCGGAGACGCAGTCCGCTCGCGTCAATAACGCAGTTGATCATTATAATAACGGCTGGAACACCTGACTCCCCGCGATCCACCAAATCGTTGCGAATTAGCCGTCGCGTCCACAATGTGCTTTCACTGGTCGCTTTCAAACGGTAACGTTATGATCTACTAAAAAACTATTCTTGTCCTTGCTAGAGATAGAGGCGTCTATTGACTTTTCCATTTACCTACTGACATGTCATACTATGTATACAACATCCTTTATTTAAAGTATTGTTATAATAATCAAAAATATTCAATCGTTGAATGATATCACCGAAAACCCCACGATCTGTCAGTAGCGCCGCTCCGCAGTTGTGTTCTAGTTCTAGCTTTATGAAAACAAATGATTCTCGAATGCGACGGCCATGTACACAGCGAATGTTTCAAACAAAGATGGTCAAAATTTCTATTGCAAAACGTAAGATATTTAAGAGGTTTGAGTTGAAATTCGTCTAAATGCATGCATGAAACCTGCAGTTTGGAAGCTGTTCCGAAATAAATTAAGTTGTAAGTAAGAATATGTTACTCTACAGAACCGTTCAGGATAACTATTGCTATTTAACTAACGCAAGAGGTTTGTGAGTGCAGGGACGTAAGCAGAAACGTTCATGTTCTTGGACTAGTATTTGGTTACGTAGGAGTGGATTCTGGTCGGTGAAGGTGAACACGAATGCACCGCAAGAAGACCCTATACCTGCTACGCAGAGCGCTACTCGCGAACACCGCATCCGGCCACACTCACTGCAACGCAACGCACTCGCAGTTCGAGTCCGTAGAACGTTGAAAAGTTACAAAAGTTGCTTAAAGCAACAAGAATGCATAGTCGCAGACACCTGCGGGCGTCGTACCTTGGTGTAGTGGTGGTGGTAAGAGACCTCGTTCTTGGAGTTGAGAGGACCGACCGCCCAGATGATGGGCTGGCTGCCGTTGGTGAAGATTGGCAAGTCCAGCTTGTCCGCCGCCTTCAGCGTGCGCTGGTAGGTCACTATGGAGTAGCCATTCACCAGCGCCGCATTCAGCAGCCGCACCGAGTTTGTTTTTTCCTGTAAGTTAAACACTTTCTATCCAAACGCTCGCACGGTCTTTAACAGTACCAGTAATTGACAGATATAATATTGATTAAAGTTCTTCAATGCAAAACAATGACAGGGCGATGATTATCCTGCAGCTGATGCCGATTGCTGTGTCTGGACCTCGCGTGCAGGAGTTGAGCACCTGGAACTGAGTGCGGCGGTGGATACGTACAGCGAGGCGTTCGTCGGGGCAGGAGCCGTGCACGCCGGCGCACTGGCTCTTGGCGTCTAGGTAGTAGTCGTCGGCGTAGCCCTTGAGGGTGTTCTTGTCCACCCAGGCCACGGCCACATCGCCGCCCACCATCTGCGAGCGCTCGGGGTGACCCGAGATGCCGAACGACATGTACTCTCCGTCCTCTGCGAACCGATCGAGGGACCTTCACGTGACTGTTCTTAAAACATAAAGCTTGAGCGTGTCTTGCTTGTGGGTGACACAGTGAACAAAATTTAACAAATTCATTTAAAAATTCCATCAAACAAAAACTAATAAGACACCATCCTACAGTCTAAAGCATTCTCACGGGAAACGAATCGTCCCGACTGCGCTGTACTGCATCAAGGATGCTTATGAAGATGATCACAAGATATTTGCTGAGCGTGCAGGGGCTTCTTTTCTTTCTAAACACTCGTAGCTTTATTTCAAGATAATGCAATTTTACGGAGTCTCAATTTAATTCCAGTTTCTATCAAAAATAGATCCTTCTAGCAATTTATATATAATACACATGTCATCACTATAGTTAAATGAAAGGAGAAAATAATACGAATAAATAAATAAACATACAACTGACAGAGGGGACATTGTAACAGTAATGAAACCTTTTGAGGTTACGCAGTGAAAACTTTTGTATGTGTAGAGATTCTATAGCTGAGCAGAAACTTTTGACCCTTGAGCAGCTTTAGAGTCGATGGTTTAGTTTATTTTTGGTATCATCATCACCATCATACGAAACGATAGATTCCCACTGTAATGCAAAGGCCTCAAAGATCGCCACGATCACCGGCCTGGCGCTGGTCGCATCCAGCGGCTTCCTGCGATCTTAACTATGTCGTCGGTCCGCCTGGCACGGAGGCTGCCGACGCCGCGTCTGCAGGCTCGCGGTCAACACTCGTGAACCTTTTAGCCATCGGTCGCAGGAGCCATTTGCCCGCCCACTGACACTCCAGAAAACTAATAATTGAGCTACGCTAGCGATCTTATTCTCACAAATCTTCCCATTTTTGGATCGATCTCGCAGCGAAGCTCCGAGCGTGACTCTCTTCGTTGCACTCTGGGTGATCTTCAGCCTCCTGTTATAGCCTATTCTTAGCGACCGTGCTTTTGGTACGCAACGTGTTAATTATTTCTCCAAAATAATTAACCGACTAAGCATCAATTGATCGAGTGATTTATCAGTAAAAGATACAAACGAATTATGTATTTAACTAAAGTGAAGGAGGTATACCCAGCCTGGCGACGAGCTGCAGCACGACGCTGTCGCCGGCGATGGCCCAGCGCACCTCGAACGCGAGCTCGTCGTGCAGCACCTCGCAGTTCAGCTTCGACTGCAACACACGCAAAGAGAGGCATGGCGACGGCCGCTCAGCTGCACAGCCACAGTCGACCTGTTGCGCAGCGTTGCGACGGACCGGCGCGCTAAACGATTGCAAATAAACGCCGCCACGCGACGCCGCGCGCAAAGGTCGCGAGTTCTTCGTTCGCTAATCAGCGTGCGCGCGGCGGGCGCGGCGGGCACGGCGGCCGGCCCGCGTCTATACTTATATTTGTGCGTTTCGTTCAGAACTTCCCTCGATGAGCCGATGTACGGAACTTTCACCGTGGTCACAACGTTGCTTGGGTTAGAGAAACCGTCTGTACACACGGCAAATTAATTAATCAAGTGTTTTGTTTTAATCGTAATTTTGAACACATGTATTTAATGTAAAGAATTAACAATAATTACAGCACAGCGCACGCTACAAAAACTTAGTTAATTTCATTTGTCACTACTGAACTGTATGGTATTAACGAGTCACGCTGTGCAACAACTACACGGGGATTACAGACAATCCCGCACGCCGGACCGCAGGCGCGCGAGCTTATGAATAAGACTTCAAATCCGTCGACCGGCGCAGGCGCAGCGGAGTGTAAATAAAAAACTTATTTAGGTCATGGCAAGTTTAATTGTCACCTATTTGATAATTAACATTACAAAAAACAAAAGAATTTAAAAGAACTCTTGAAGCGATCGGTGAAGTCGCATTAACGAACTTCAATCGACAAACAGTATAGTATATAGTACAGTTCACTTGAATTGCCAAGAGTCAGAGTAGCTATCACAGCGGAACACTTTGTACTGAGTGGTGCAGCGCAGCCGGGGCCGACGCGCGGCTGCGTCGCGTCGGCGGAAACTTATTTCTATCACTCACTTATACCGACCGCCTCCCTCGCCCGGCGGTCGGCAACCTCATGGCTGATCGCGCAGGAACTTTAAAATGGCGCGCAGGAGCAATTAGTAGAAGGACGTCGGCCGCGGTCACAACAGGCATAATTGACGAATCTCGACATATTCTCTTTACTTGTGCGGCACGCGAACTGCCTGTAACGGTAGAGTTGCGGGACGACGGGGCTGCGGGGGAGCGGGGGAGCGGGGCGGTCAGCGCGTGCTAGCCGCACCCAGATCGACGCTGCGCTGGATGGTGACCACGTGGCGGGCGCGCTGCCCGCGCTCGTTAAATTGTCGCTGGTGTAGCAGCTCCTGCTCCTGCCTGTTCAGGTGTTGGTAACGGTCTGCTTGCTGCTGAGGGTTGTTCTGATTGCTAGCGTGTACGTCCAGCTGCGCTTGCTGACGGGGCTGGGAATCACGGTGTCGCTCAGCAGCCGACGGGCTCTGCTCCTTCCGGTCGACACTGTACGACTCCGGATTGGAAAGGAGTTGTGAGGAAGATTCGTAGAGATTAGCTCGGCGGTGCTGGGGGTGGGAGTCAGCCTGCTGAAGGAGTGCGACTAGAGGACCGGCGCCGAGGCGCGCGGGGCGGTAGGTGGTGGCGTCAAGGCGGGCGAGCGGCCGGGAGCGGCGGGGCGGGGCGGGAGGTCCCGGGGGCGGTGTCGCGTCCCCGGCAAGGGCGCTGTTGCGGCTCTGCAACAGTAAACCGGCGCTCAGCATCTTCTCGCCCGAGTCGTTAGTGCAGGCAAGTGGGCGACGGCAAGCCGGAGTCACTCAGCAGTTGGGCGGCAGCGAGGCAGATGATAAGGATGAGCCAATTCCAAGATCAAAGTGTGGACGGGTGATGGATGGTAGGATTGGATGAAGTTATAGCGGTGATCAGAGCGCGCTTCCTATGAGTTAGTTGATGCGAGTCGCGACTTTTACTTTACGACAATCATCTTCACAAATCGTTTGTGATTACGCGAACGCACCATTCACCGGCAGGCGCTTATAAAGTTTTGTCGACCGACGCGAGCGGTGCGCGGCCGGAGCGAGCTGTACGGACTGCAGCGGCGCGGGCGGCGCGGGCGGGGCGGGCGGCGCGGCCCCGGCATTTGGCGGGTCAGGGCGAGCGACCGCCGCGAGCACGACTCTATTGATATTTCCATATTAATGAATGTCGTCGACACCGAAACGTGTTCTCGATATAACTGTAAACGGCCGCGGAAGAAAACAAACGTTTACGCAAACACCGGACTGTTCAAAGAGCTCTTTCATACAAGTAACTCGTGCCCCAGCAACGGTCTGGACGGCCACAGCGCCGGCATCAACTGCGTATCGAATACATTGCATGCGAAGTCACCGTCGATGTTTGGTCAGCGCCGCCGACTGTCCGCGATCTCGTGTCCTGCGGCTACTGACAGTCAACAACGATTTGGTGACCTCACATAGCGACCGCCCATGGTACGAAGGTTCAATCGATCTGTCGCTCTACCACGTGAAGTGTCCAACAAAATTGACCAATAATTGAGATTTCGGCAAACCACTGGCCGCCACTGCGCGCTGCCAGACATTCCAGCAATTGTTGTGGCTGCGCGCGGACGCTGCGCCGCACTGAGCTTTCAGCAAGCAATTCGTACAGGTAACAAAGCTACAAGGCTATTAGGTATAAAGGGAACAAATGTATGATGCGTTAGATACAAATGTACGCGGCAAGTCGTGCTCAGCCTTGGCCGCCATTGCACGCACGAACTGTACACCGAGCGAGCAGCGCCTTTCGCGTTGCGACCCGTGAGCGCGCATTGGCGACGTCTTCCTTTATTCACTCCTTAAAAATGCGTTCAAGCGAGCAAACGGTCCGACGGGATGTTCATAAATATATTTAGCGGGAAATACACAAAACTTTTGGTGAGCACGCGTTACGGATATGAAAACTTAAGCTCTCCGGCAGGCTGCAGCTTGCAGCTTAAGCACTCATTAAAAAGTCGGTGAGATGAGAAGCGTTATTTTAATATTTGTTGGTAAGTTACGCAAAGCGCGTGCAATGTTTATCTGGCAGTCAGAACGGGTGCAGTGCTAGCGTACCTGGGGGGACACGCCGAGCATCTTGAGGCTGGGCGGCACGTTGGCGAGCTGGTCGCGCGGCAGCGGCACGTGTCCGAAGTTGACGGTGAAGGCCTCGCACCAGACCGCGAAGTGCCCGATGTCGAACACGGTCAGCTCCTGCGCACCACGCACCACGCACGTCACAATACGCTCTCCGGCACGCCGGCGAACAGAACGGCCATGTTAACATTATACTACAATATCATTAATGGAATAGTACAAGTAAACATAATAAAATGCCGCAGCTACTGCTGCTCAAAAGCTGCACAGCGGACCATGCTCGCTGATGCAAAAGTACGGTCTTTTAACGCACACAACCACGGCAAGTTCAGCTGTGTGCGTATCGCTTCACGAATGTTGTGTACCGCTCTGGTAGTAGGTCGCGTGTCTGGGTATGACTGCTAGCTATACCGCATCGTAAATAAATAACAAAAAGTGAACAAAGCACCGAGTGAGAAGAACGCGAAGAATAAACAGAATCACATTCACCATGACCTTACCTTAATATGAACATAACGATTTAGACTTGTAGATAGTTGAGTAATGGCACGTCTCATTCCGTCAATAGTAAATTATTATTATTAAGTAGTTAATTAAATAATGTTAATTTCCAGTTAAATATAATTAATGAGTGTAGGTATATAGGTTTGTTATTGATTTGACTTTTATTTAAAAAAAAATTGTTAACCTAGCTCACGTCGTGGTTGCCTATGACTGAGATTGCAATTGGTCTTGATTTTGCTTAATTACTTTGTGTTTCCATGTGATATTATAAATTAAGCTGATAGACCTTAATAAATAAAAAAAATGTGAGTATAGAATGCAGTGGCCTTTGGTAACGAAGCGATCTTCAGCGCGCGCACAGCGGGCACGCGGCGGGCACTCACCCCGGGCAGCGTGAGCACGATGGTCTTGGCGTCGTACTTGCGCAGCGGCGCCTCCTTGCCGTTCTCGTCGGGGATGCGGATGCCCTGCGGCGACGGCTGCTCGCCGCGCCCCACCCAGAACTTGGCGTCTGCAACAGCGCGCGCGATCACGACGGCTCTTTCATTTTGAAATTTGAGCCGAGGGAAATGTCTTTTCGGTAACATTTCATAGAAAGTTTTATTTCGAACTATTTTTCGTTGTGTCAATTTTTCCTTGAAAAAGGAAACGATGCAACACAGTCAGTGGAAAAAATTGATTTAAATCTAATATAACCTAATGGACGTAAAGCGCAGTGCCTGCGAGAACAGCACATTTCAACATTTTCAATCCGGGAATTTTCTCGCACCGTGCTCTGGTCGCACAGTTACGAATAATATTGGCGACTTTTTTATAAAAACTAAATCAAGATCGATGTGTCAGAAGTAACGAAGGTGAAAAATATAAAATTAACCAAAAATCAGTTTTGACTAATTTGAGAAAAACTCGACATTTGGTTAGCACACAAGTTTTCTGAAATTTTATGAACTGTGTTCTCATTTATGATTCGTTATTGAAGCGTGAATGAAAAACCAACCAAAACCAAATTGTTTCTAAAGAGATTGATAACTGGTGACCACGTACGGTAAGAATGCAAAGGGCTTAGTAATGGGTCGATACTGCATATAAAATGTGATGGAACATTTTCTCTTACCTATTATTAAGCACTCCCTGCTCCGTAAGCCAACTCATACTGCACCCCTTCCCTGGCATATGATCATTTCAGAGAAGACGCAAGTTGCGCCGCGACGCGCGTTTTGTGAAAGACATTGTTTGTCATCACTTGCAAGAGGGATTTCGAGCATCGGAACCCTGCTGATACTCGTGCCGCTCGTGACATCCGACTACTGCAGGACACTCACCGGGGGCCTCGCCGTCGTAGGAGAAGTTGGGTACGAGCAGCGTCTGCGCGTCCACGACCACGATGGGGTCGGAGCGCACCCCGTGCACGCCGCGCAGCGCGCCCATCTTCGCCGGCTTGGGGAACTCGAAGTTGGCGGGGATGTTGACGCTGCCGAAGTTCACCTGCGGACACCGCGCGCTGTCAGTATTCGCGTCACCTGCGGTGCGGGTGCCGGGTCAATGAGAGTCAGCTCACGGCGTATTCGTCGCACCACACGGAGAACCAGGCGACGTCGCGCAGCGTGGTGCCGTCGGGCAGCGAGAGCGCGAGGCCGGCGCCGCGGTAGCGCCGCAGCGGCCCGGACCCGCCGCGCTCGTCGCGCAGCCGCAGCGCGCCCGCCGCGCCCGGCCGCCGCGACGCGCCCACGTAGAAGTACGCCGCTGCAACAGGAACCCGGTCAGCCGTGCGCGTTGGTACGTACGTGTGCTCCTGCGCGCGTGCACTCACCCGGGCCCTCGCCGTCGTAGTGGAAGTCCTGCAGGTAGAGCGTGCGCGAATCCACGGCGAACACGCGGCCGCGCACGCCGTGATGCAGCTGCGACAGCGCGCCCAGCTCGCGGCCCACGTAGCGCGCGCGCGCTCCGCCTGTGGACACAAGGACTGCACTCGCTGCTCGGGGGGCACCGCGCACGGGACACGACCGCTGAGGCCCAGACGTCCACGCCATCGGCTGCCCCGCCCACCGACACTTTATTCTTTTTTTCATTTCAACAATTTTCTTTTTAGTTAACAACAATTTTCTATTTAATTTATAAACATTTTTTTGGATTTTCTCCTGTCTCCGGCGGTACCCAGTAAAAAATTTAAGCCTACACGCTCCGGCGAATGAATGTTGGCCGTGAAAAGCTCTAACCAAATTTTTGGTCTGTCGTATAATATAAAACGATAATCGGGGAGCCTTGCGGGGTATGATTTAACCGTGCATCACTTATAACTTACACCAAACATACTATGTATTTGGTGTAAGTTAGTATTGTGAGGCAATAAAAAAACGATAATAAATGATTCAATTCTGCAATTCCTATCCGAGCGGACGGTTGCGCAAGCGCCGCGTAATGCTACGAGAAAGTGCTCTCGAGAAAGTACCCCGAGCTTCCGCTCTCGACTTAAGGTCGGCCTTCGCTCGCCGCGCGCGCAGCCTGCGGGCAGCCTGCGGGCGTCGCCCCGGGAGCGCCTGCTCGGCTGGGATCGACGCATAATGACGTAAACAAACGCCTTTAGATTACTGGCGGCCTGACAACCCACACGTCCGCGACGCTTTTTACTGATACGCGTTGTATTCTTTAAGGCTCGATGTTCACTCTAAATAACTTACTCGTCTCTACAGGCGTAACTGATCTTTTAAAAACTTGTAATGTAGTCTGATATGCAGCTGTCGTCGCAAACATACGCTCAACGCGAGGCCGCTGGGGGAAAGAGGAATCATGGGATGAACGCGTAGTTGTGCGTCAGCAAAGAACGAATCAATTACCAACAATATGGAATGAGCTGCGAATGATTTTCAAAGATCATTGAAACAAAATGATTATTCGACGCGAGCGGCGCAAGGCCGGTGCCCGTGCCGATCTTTGGAAGAGGCCCATCGCCCGCGGCTGCTGGCTGACTTGTCGAATCTTCGAATAATCTTGAACGATACTCGATAATCAGAAACATAGATAAAGGAGAACATAAACAAAATATATCGTTTCAATTACTACCAGTGTCTGTGCTCGCGGCGCGTTGTTTGTGCAACTGCGCGGCGGTTGTGTCACGCGCGAGGTCGCTCATCTCCGCGCACTTTCACTGCGCGCACATATTCTCACGCTATTTTAGGACCTGTCATGTCTGCGCGATCATTTAAAAAAAAATAAACACCAACGTACTTTGAATATTCCATTTTATCTTATCTTGATCATCAGAAATACGGCCTCCCGCGAATGATGTAATTGTTACACTTTATGTGATATGAAATATAGTTCGAAATAAATTATAAACAAACGCAATTGTAACCAGCTTTATCATTGCTACACATTTTTAATTATAATCATTATTTGCATCTAATAAGTCGATAACCAATTTACGACACTGTACATAGATTTGTAATGATATTAAGATGCCAATAAAAACAATAAATAAATTTATCAAGATCCAAACGCCGCCCAGCTTTGCGATAGATAAATCATAATGTGTCAATACTAAGAACCTGGCAGAGGGAGAAATAACGGAGGAATAAGGAACGGACCATCTAAAGTCTTCAAAAACCATTTTAATAAATTACTGTGTCCATAATAGATTTCATGAAGAATTTTTAAATATTTTCCTTGAAAATATTTCGCACCGGAGGAAACTTTAAACGTAAGCCGGATGTTTCCTCTTGCATGCGATCGTATCATCGTATTGAAGTTTTCATTCTATTATGATGTGTATAATAAATTATAAATATTGTGTCACCTATAAAAGAATAAGGTACAAATAGCTCGTGATAATTCGCCCCGCGCCCTAACCGAATAAACAAAGTCGCCGCCGTGCGCAGTCGGCCCAGAGTCCATCTCACAAAATCGCGGCTGAGCACTAGATTCATATTAACCGCGTGACCCCAACGCGGAGGTCGAACCTACCACCGACTAATACATAATGAAGTAGACGAAGACACATCGAGCAGTTCCATCATCATCATATCATCTGTGGACGACCTGCGGCTGGTCAAAGCCGTACCCCATAGGTTTTCAATAACGCCAGTTTGTAGCGGCCTGTATCCAGTGTCTTTCGACGACATTAACAAGGTCTTTACCCTGTGGCCGCGCGTCCCACGTTGCTGCGTCTAGATGATATCAACAGGACGCGGCCAGCCCGCCGCCGCGCCGCACCGTACAATTTGTATGAAATTTATAATGTATTTTATTACAAGCGCGCCAGGCAAACGTCGTGTCACATCATCAATCAACAGTCTACACAAATATTTCGCGCGAAGACCGAAGAGCTTCATTACAAAATGACGTAACGTCGAAACAATTTGTCAATCCGTGACCAATTAACCGATTAATAAAAGTGAACGTCAAACAAAAAGCAAACGAATCGTCGCACTCGCAGCACCACCACCCCCCTCCCTGCCCCTTCCCCCCCTGCCCCCCACGCCCAGACGCGCGGGTCCCGCCTGCAGCCTCCCGCGGCCGCGCTCATCGCTTTCGCTTTCTACGCATTTGTGCACAAACGACGCGGACGGCCGGCTCTCCATCCAGAATTCTATTTCAACGAATCAAACTTTTTCTACGCAATTGCGTACCGCAGCACCGGCCACACCGTGCCATGCCGCGGCCCCCGGCTCTCAGCGGGGAGACGTCTGCCAGCTTGCAATTAGAACGTCCCGCCGACAGCTACTCACGTCCAGCCGATGTCGCAACGCAACCGTCACATTTGCTAATGAATTTTTAAAATACTGAATACCTTGTGACAAGAGTCGACGGGATCTAACTGATGAAATCGAACAATTCAAACACAATTTGGTGTGCTTACAACATACAAGTCACTACTCAATAGAAATATACAAAAGTCATTTTCATCACACTTCATATAAAAGACATCAACGCGCAACTTGTTTTTATGTTCAAACAAAGTTACGTCTACTCAATTTAGTAAATTTTACACGGTGACCTCCAATGATTTAAATTTTATTCTACTAATGTTGACAATTTACTTTTGTATCTTTTAAATAATTAAACGTAGTTTAAAGCGATAATGATCATTATTATCACCAGCAGTACACATACGTTAACAATAAATTATAGGTTACCGTATTGTTTAGTTATGTATTTCTTTATGGGTAACACTACATTACATTGGTGTATATACACCACTGTATTAGGTAGCCATCGGCACGCCCGGCGCGAACGCTTGGCTGTTGATTTGTGACGTAAATCTTACGTACATTTAAATTGAAATAGGCAACAACAACAATCACAAAAATAAACTAACATTGAGAGCATTGAAACGATTAATTATTGGTTGTAGTTTCCGGTTAATTGACGGATTTCCGGCGCTGAGCTACTTTCACGCACTTAAAAACCGATTAAATTTATTTACCGTTGGAAATCTCCAATCGGTACCGATCGGAAAAGGATTTAATCAAAATTACACCGGATCCTAGCAATAGTTCAAACTCAGCCGGTTGGTAAGTTATCTTAGAGGATATTATAGAATAAGATGGATGCCTGGGACTGAGCACACGACGCGGCTCTGACATTACAGCGTCGTGCTGCACACACAGACGGACGACGCCTGAGAGCCTTCATTTGTTCATATAACTATCCAAAGAGCGGCATTTAAAGTGATCACTTGTGTACGACGTAAGGACAAAGCCACAAGAGTTCAATTTTATTCAAACTAAAAGCACCATTTCATTATCCTTAACACTGTAGTAGCGATTCATTCCCAAAATACATAAGTAATTAAAAAAAAACTTGGTAACGAACTTCTTACATTTATTACAACATAATTCGAAGACATAATACGGTAGTGTATTGTAAGGCCGTATACAGTTACCCACGAAAAATTATTAATCTTACGAAGATTAGAGAAACAAATAAAATGTTATTGTTTCTTTTCGGTGCTAATCTTATGTCTAGTAAAGAAGAAGCTTTACTGTCATCTAAAGTTAGCTGCCCGCACTGACTCGTACGGATGGACACGTGGGCATGAACAAGGAAATAGATTATCGTGATCACGTTACGATCAGCGCACTGCGCGGGGGTCGAGGAAGGGCGAGGGGGTGAGCCTGCACTTTCACTCCGCGGCGCCGCGCGGGCAGAGTTCAAACGACGACGCGGCACAGACTCGACATATAAGAAATGTAATCTGAAAAATCGTTTACAAGGCAGTCAGCGGCCGCCGGGGGGCGCGGGGGGCCCGGGGAGGAGGAGGGGGGACTCGCGCACGCGCCCAATGTTTACTGGCCGAGCTGCTATTCTAAAGTTGTCTTGAGAATTTATCGCAAGCATAGCACTACAGCACTACTTGTTGGAGCTGGAAAGTTGGCGGCCACGAGCCACTGGCACCGATGATGATATGATAATTAAAATACTGCATTTGATTATGCGTCTGTTGTAGTTGGTCTGCGGGCATCCAGTGTCTCCAGTTCAGTCAATCACGGGCTTCGCGCTCCAAGTGTTGCCATCGCGTTTTACTTCTGCCAATGCGCTGCGGCGCCGGGTTTACTTGGAACGACCACTTTTAAGTTTCTCTCTAGCGTTCCATACCTGGCTTCCTCGGGTTATTGTCGAGGTCGCTACACTGCGTATGGCTATTCGTTTGTTCATATATTGACAAGTTTATCCACGTGGAATCACTTACAGTAACCACTTGTGAACGTCATGAGTAGAATGCCAGAAGCCCCGATTTGAGAGAAACTAGAATCAGATTGAACTGCCTCAAATCGGCATCCTTCATGTTAAAGCTGCGAGAGTTTTAAATGCCTCATGATCTAAGAAGAGCCCACAACAAAATCCACAATTTGTCATGTCTCTGCCGGCAAATTTCGGCAACTAAGGGAGATCTTTTCAGGAGGTCAACGTTGGTGATTTCATCAGAGTAGAATACTCCAAAGATACGATGGCACCGGTTAGCAGCAGCAGCAGAGCATTGGACCGAACGCACAAGGACTTTAGTAATCGTGCACGGCCCGCGCACGTCTACAGCATTCACTTTACTTTGGACCCTAATTACTTAACTCTGACCCTTCGTATCAGTTCCTTGATATCCTTTACAATTCCTGCAGTTTCCGACACGACATTGCCGAGCAAGTTTATGGACTTGTACCAGCGCTGCATTGTCTTTGGGGCCGGACCTCAATACTATTACGCCAGTCTAAAACACGCTACCATCTGCGCATTAAATTTAAAATTCAGAACTAGTTTAAGCAGTTAGAAATTACTCAACGAACGGTTTTCTTTTTCTAATGGACGTGTCCACGGCGCTTTTCATTCAACGGTAATTTACTTCTTTAATTTTATTATGATTTCTGCAGTCGTGAGGTACAGAGCGGATATATCGCTAACTACAGAGAGCTCGCCTCTGCGCAGCTGCAGGCACGTCATAATGTCTGTAGATTGATACAAAGCCTCTCTATCAGAACACACAAGAACCCTCAGCGGCATTTCACAACTGTCCTCCTCCTCGCCGTGGGAACCCGCGCGTTACGACACGCGCAATCTGCGTGCGCTTGTCAAAACGTGAGAAAATTGAGCAAGCGAGTCGCCGAGTCTTTCGAACTAAAGGAACAGTCGCACGCCCGCCGCCCAACTTCAGTTCCGCCCGGGTAGGCGGCTGTGACCATTGCAAGTTTGTTTGATTGCAAGCCTATTCACGGGCAACGCTCCGCGTGTTGTTGTCAATAACGTGTTGCAGAGGGCTCGGCAACAGTTGCACTGCACCTAATGTAAGAGATATTCACAACGTTAAAAGTGGAATACGAATTGGGTATCCCCGTCGGTGTACTCGTCATCGGAAGTTCGAATCGATTAATGCGACGTGTGACGCGTTAGAGTTAACGGACTTGAGAGGACCTGACGACCAGCACTCGCCGGGGTGGCGGGGCAGCGGGGCAGCGGGACAGCGAGGCGGCGGGGCGGCACCGCTGCGGGTACCGTTCGCGTTTGACCTAGTGGCGCGGAATGCGCGCCGCGTTTAGAGAGGAACATTTTCATTTTTTTGTCAGCGGCGATTCGACGCGGGCGCTCACCGTAATCTGTTAATCCCGCCGCACGCGCAGAGGGGGGCGGGGGGGCACAAGAACGGGACAGCTGACTTTGACACTTAGCAACTTAGACTGCACGAAGTAGCGCGAAACGCTCACGGCCGACAACGGTGCCGGCGCCCCCCGCACGCCCCGCACGCCCGCCCGCCGCGCTGAGCTATTCACAGAGCGGCACAGTTACATATTACTCTGCATAAGCTAACTGGAACACGAGAGGAATTCGTTCGTACGGGTCTTTTGCATTAATTATATTTAATAAACAAAAATGTCCACCTCGATCAAATTTTATTTAAATTCGTGAATTTCATGTCACCCACGGCGCGCGGCCGGACGGCGTTGCTCCAGATCTATCGCCCGGTGCGCCCGGTTCGAATACTTGGGATGGTTTTTAACGCGCAGGTCTGCTCACATTGGAAGTATTCATAAGGCACATTGCGAGGTAGACAAACAGTAGTCGGCATAAGATACCGCCGCCGGCGCCAGGCGTCGTATGTGTTTAGTCGTGCAGAGTAGTCGTAACCATAGAGCTCGGCACACGGCTGTCCCCGTAGCGCCCGCCATCTCTCCTTGTCCGACGCACTTTGGTTTCATAGATTTAGGAGCGATTCTGAGAGGGTCCTTACCTAATTGGTCTGTCACGAAACCGGGCGACGTCCCTCAACGAGCACGCGTGACCTCTCCGAACCGGTGGTCGCACGCGCCGCAGTCATCAGTACGACGGATGAGAATAAACGCGGACGCGAACAAATACAACGTAAACCTGGTATTGCAGCATAGGCGATGATGCAGGGAATCTTTGAAAGATATTTAAGGGTGAAAAGAATTAGACGACATTACGTGGGCTTGTACCATGGAAGCGAACTCGGCGTGTGCGCAGCACGGCTATCGGGGAGAAACAAGGAAAACATCGATACGTGTTCTTTAGTATTTTTTGAAAGTTCTGCCAACGAACGCTCATTGTAAGTGATCGTCCATTATAGCGACACGACCCACAGATGACGAATAAAAGGTGACATGTACAGATAGCATTTAATTTTTACTATTAAATAAAACCCTTTACCATTTGTCTTTATATTTGTTACGATTGCATTGTTTTTTTTTATTGTTATTTAAACATTTAGTTCATTTGTTGATATTGCGTTGAATGTAAAATTGATCAACTGTATACATTGACTACCATACATGTTTGTATGCCGTGGTGTTAAACACAGCGCATTATTACTGGCATTATTATTCCAGGCCTGAATCCACCTTCGTTTCAACAAATAAATGATTTATAATTGTTATTTTTAAGGCGGAGGCTTAGGGTAGTCCTATGCCACAAACAGTCTACTGCGTGGCATTGAGCTCCCCTGGTGGCAATAGTTCGAGAGGTTCTCGGAAGTGGTAGCTGAACATAGGCCTCCCATAATCATTCATTTGCCTCTCTTCAGACAAATGGTCAGACATATTCTGAGTGTTCGTTGTATCGGTGATTCCACAATTTGTGGCTTTTGCCAAAACGCACGTGTAGTGTCATGAGGGAAATGGCCTGCTCTCCCCGCAGCAGACAAGTCCATCCAGAAGAGCAGAAACGTTCCTGGCAGCAAGCAGAGACGCTTGCGATCATCATACTCAACGTCATACATTAAGTGACGTAATCGTTTTAGTATTTTTGAGTGTGATTGTAAATAATAACAACAACTTCTTACGCCGTGGAAAGATAACCGGCCCGAGGCGCGCCGGAGAGAACGTCGTTCGACTTAGTTTTGTGTGAACACCGTGTCCAACGGAACAACGACGCAAATTAACGAACACTCCCTGTGGCGAGAATTTATCATCTTCATATCAATCGCAGAGGAAAAGAGTTGAACATATCATTCGTTACAACCCGAAGGCTAATCCGAGTCGTCCGAATAACTGAGACGATCGTATTCGTTGGACACGGCGCTGGCCCTTCGTCATCAGCGTCTCAGTCGATAGACGCGCATTCCAAGGCACAGGCGTCACCCAAAGATCATTACGTTGACCAGTCTTGCGCAGACGCAGCTCGCAACCAGCACAGAGCGATGCTGTACGACTGGAGGTCTGAGCATAGCTGATTTGGTTAATATGTTCCAAAGCAAATAAAACCGGTCCACAAGTTGCAAAACTTTCCCAACACTTATTTGCGTACAAGTGACTTGCAGCTGGTCTGTTCGCCGCGCGCTGCACGAGTGCCGCCTGCTCGTCGAGGCCGCTCTAATGGTTCGATCCACTTTGATCAAGTGGCATATTCATTTTTTATTACATTTCCGATAAATAATTAACTAAAAGTGTCTACTTTCTGCTATGTAAACAATCAATCAACGGACAAACCTACAATACTATTGCAGTGATAACGCAATCCGTAGCTCGTGGTGAGAGAGAAGGAATAAACGAGTTGTTCGACTCACCGAGCATCAAGAGCAGCGTGACGGCTGCCCCGAAGCGCATGTTGGTGCGCCGAGTGCCGCGCGTGCAGTGCGCTGAGCGCGTCGCGAGTCCTGTAGTCTCGTGTGGCGAGCGCTGAGTCGGCGCGGGTGCGCGTGCGCGTGTGTCGTTGGCGGCGCGCGGCGCGAGACTGCGGCGGCTGCGACGCTCGCGATGGTTTTGCTGCTCGCGCGCATCCCGCCAGCACGATGTCGCCAAATTGCCTTCCACTTAGTTAATTGAGATGGTTGTTACACTACCAAAGCCTGTATCTATCGCACTAGAGAATTGATATTTCTTTTCAGCCTCTGCCAGTGCCTCATCGTGTGGATAAGGAACTAAGGAATAAAACAGAGAAGCTGGTCCAGCGCCCGGAGTTGTCCTCCGGCAAAAGAGTGAGAAAATGTTTATAACAAATCACGAATGTAAGTGCACATCGGAGATGCCGGCGTGTGCGCCCAAGACACAAAATCAGCTCCTCATTAGCGGTACCTGTGAGCGCGCCGATGTTTTACAGCTCTTTAGAGTCACAAATTTTTCGCGCAAATGAAGTGCTTGGTACAATTGCCGATACTGTTTTAAGATCCCGTCAGCTCCGACATCAGCCATAGTGCACAATCGTATTGAATACTGGTCTACAACGCTCTGACGGGCAAACTCGTAGCGATCATATGACGTTTCATATTTAAAACAGATGGAGATGCGATTGTCAAATTAAGTAATAATTTATAGGACGGTATAGAAAATCCCATAAGACAACAGCGTAGATAAGAAATCAACTATTTTGCTGATCCCAAAAAAAAAAACTGAAATGTCCACCAACAACTTCCAGCCTTCCATGTATTTATTAATCTATCTGAATAATTATGTAATAAATTTAAATTACTAAACAACAACTTATTAAAAGTTCCTACTGCAGGTCGGAGTGTAACTTAAGTGTTAATAAAGCTTGAGTACTAATTGTTCTACCGCTATGTAAGGGTTATTATAAAAGTGACTGACCAAAAACTTTTGGTGGGCTCTTAACGGATCAGCATTTTTAGTTTAAAAGTAAAGATGCTGTTATAGGGGAGCTCATTTTGATTGCAGTTGCTATCAAATTAGGCTCTTCAGACAAATATTTGTGTTTTTGTGCTTTGTTTGCGATAAGTTCAAGTAAACTATAATAAATAGAAATTCGTTTGGTAAAGTTTTCACCGCTAACTTTTGCAATTATTTTTTTATAATTACTTTGAGACTTACTATACCAAATAGGAAATAGCAAAGTTTTTAACGAACATTAATAAGTCATGGTTTCGTATCGCAACAGTTTTGCCAATTTGTTCAATGTCAGGTAGCGTCGCGACGGGCGGCCAATAAAGGATAATCATTAGCGAGGCAATCAGAGCGGCCATCTTGAAACTCTTGCGCGAATAGTTTTTATGGGGATCACTTTCGTCACCGCCGGCTCGGTAAAAAAAGAAGGCATCAACTAAAATAGATTTCGACCAGACTCAAATTGATTTTGAAAAATATCAAGTGAGGAACGTTACGTGAGCACATATTGTAAAATACTAATAATACAAATATCTGAACACACCTTTTTAAAAAAAAAAACATTAGTTAATGCTTGATCTTATTGACCATGACTTCATACAAATGTATGCTAATTATTTATACCGGCTTATTAAATTCGAAAAATAAAATAAAACGCCCTATTGACATATTTTATACTCCTCCAATACACCTTAGAAACTATTTGTAAATGTTCCATAATAAGACCATTTTCAATGATACCTATACAGTATACATTTAGAGTAAGGTAATTTTAATGACGTTTTCGATTATTTGAAAAATAACTGTCGTACTATTTTAACAAAACCCGAATGAAGTACATCGAAAAAAAGAAAAATTTATTTATCCTTATTTCCCATGTATTTCCTATATATACGTTTCTGAGATTAACACTGTGATACGGTAATAGCCCGTTTGAAATCACCGACAATAAAAAGACTCACCATTCGATGATTACCTGCATAGATTTAAAATCAAGGAGAGTCATTCGTTTATCTGTGACCCAGCGGCGGACTAAACCGTGGTACACATAACTGCTTACTGTCTCATATTCAGTGCTATCCGAACAGAGATCTAGCTGGGAACGAAGGTAAAAAGTGGCAGAATCGCCTCCCTGATGGAGGATGTAGGATGTTGCCATAGATTCTTACAATACCACGAGGATGTCACAAAAAAAGTCATAACTATGAACAAAACCTTCGATCGGGTAATAGTAGTAAAGTAAGAACAAACAAAAGTAACAATAATAATAATAAAAAATAAAAGTGTAAATAATACATAGGTAATATTGTGAAAAATATTGCGACGAAAAGAAGGCGATGTATGAACAAAATGTATATAAAAGTTATAGAGTGAAAGATATTGTGGAAAAAGGAAGAAGAGAGAATTCGAGATTCTGTGAAGGATTTTAGTAAATAAGTGAAGAACAAAACACAAAAAAATATTTCGTAAGCCAAGTCCCTGCAGATTAAGATAGAGGAACGAAAGAAAAAGTAAGAACAAAAAAAGTACAAAGTCCCCAGTCGATTTTCAGACACGGTTGTTCCAAACAGATAACAACAGTCTCAATTGTTATATACGTAAGCAGTTTCTGTACGGCACCGCGACTATCGAAATAAGCAATCTCTGGCCGCACGTCAGTACAGTAACCCGGCAAAATTAGGCGGTAATCTGTAGGAGCAGCGACGCCAAGCTACCGCTCTGATTAATACTTTCACAAACAATTTCAAACCCATTTTTTAATTTGAAATGCCTTGTCCCGGGACAGCAACACTGCTGTGCTACATGTAAATATGCAGCTACCGTTACAATGTCGATTCTACGTATGTGCCCATTGGAGACAATAACAACTAATATGAGAAAAGAATTTGGCCGAGTTACTTGATTACATAAAAAAACATATCAGAATTTTAAATCTATCAAAAACTTTATTATTGTAGTCTCGAAAAATATTACAAAGAATTAAATTATTAAAGGTGTAGCCATACGAACTTTTTTTTAATTAATTGGGTCTTGTGTCGTTTTTAAAGACAAAAACGCTGAATACCACTTCAGTTAGTTGTCCGTTTATTCATTTCTGGTACCATAAATAAGTTTCAAAGTAATTTCAATAAAATAGTTTACATCTCAAACTTTACAATTTATAAATCTCGAAGCGAATCCTGCGGCACACCTAACAAAACTTTTCCCGCTACTCAAACGTATTTTTCGTGCTGAGAACACTGCCCTGCGAGTGTGTTTCCAATTGTTCCATAACGTCATACTGTTCGAAAAGTGAAAGTGACTCGCACCTCATTGGTTGAAATGAATGACATTTCATAAGGAGCCAATAGCCGCGGCGACCTTGCCGGCTTGTGGTGCGCGAGAACAATTACAAGTTAGTGACAGGTCAAGTTTTGCAAATCGGACAGGAAGTAAACGGCCGCGCGCCCCGAGTTGCGATAGAAGTTGTATTTTTAAATGAAAAGTTATTATGTTAATATTATAGCGAGAAGTGATAAACGTAAAATGTTCATAACATGGTTCGCGGTGCTGTTTCTCGTCGCAAGAGGTAAACAGTTCGACGAAAAGCGCGAAATTATAAAAGTTGATACAACTTTCTCTGCTTATACGTTTTGTTAATATCTCACAACACGAATTTTTCAGAGTGCTCCGCACAGGACGATGAAGGTCCCTACCGTGGAAAATTAATAGGCAAATTAAATTCCTACCATCACCAGGTAATGTATTTTTATTAAAAATTAATGTTTCTCAAAAAATAATATGAATCACAAGCCGAGAGCTTCGAATAGCTTTCATTAATTTTAAATGCGTCATCTGCAGCCAGCTGGAACTATGACAGGTAATCAGTGCCATAAAGCTTACACAAAAACAAAAGTTTGTGCGTAAGAGCAGTGTATTGCAGCTGAAATCTGCTTTAACAAAGAACTATCTTGGAAAAACGGTAAGGTTTTTAATGATAACAATTATTGTGTTATTTTAATAGCTATACAATTATTATTTCTGACTGGAGACATGTCGGTGCTTCAGCTCATATCCGACTAGTAAAATAGTGGCAGTTAATCAAATGACATTTATATTTCAATAAATGCCAGGTATCAGGAGAAGTGTATGCGGTTGATGACTGGACAGTTTTGCTGGTGAACTTCAACTATGACGGTACAGGAGAAGATACTTTCTTCTGGGCAGGAGACTCAGGGCGCCCGGGCCCACAAGGTTTTATTGTGCCTGATCAATATGGCAAGTTAGTAATGTGAAAGTTGAATTATTTATTAATACTAACCAACCATAGCTAAGAAATGTTTATTATTATTCACCAACAATTTTTTTTAATACTTATAGGTAAGAATTCTCCCAATATTTTATTCAAAATAAAGTTTAATATACCTGGCAAGAAATATGTGTACCTAATATGTCAACTGATTATAGGTGATATAGTTAAATTGTTTTGGCCAGTTAGAGCTTTAATTTTAACTGTGGACAGCACAACATGGACCCTTTTGCAGCCACCGTTCTTCAAGTGAAGTGTCTAACACTAAATATTTTCTAATCTGTTAGCACCTCCAATAAATTTATTTTAGTTCAGATCAAATCAATTAAGATGAACAAAATGTTTGGATCTCCTTAATCAATTGTTTTAAAAAATCCACTGCGCACTTTATTCAGCAGGCATCGACCATGCACTCTCATATTCCTTGAATTTCAAGTATCTGATACTAAAATTTGAATAAAAAAAAAACTTGAGAAAAAACTGAATTAATATTGCATATGTTGTAATTGTGTGCGTGGACAGGACCAACATCTTGGAGCGCTACAACAACGCGGAGGTGCGGCTGCGGCTGCCCGAGGGCAAGCGCGTGGCGCGGCTCAAGTGGCTGTCCGTGTACGACGTGAGCACGCAGAACGCGTTCGGCGACGTGTACGTGCCCGACGAGTTCGAGCCGCCCGCGCCGCGCACCGTGGGCTCACTGGCGCCGGCGCCCGGCGTGCGCGTGTCCAGCGCGCCGGTCACCTTCCTCGACGCCAACTCCTTCACGTAAGTCGCGCGCCGTGCACTCCACTTGGCACTCGGTTGTTGCTCATGCCCTCATGATCCCGGGCTAAGGTTCGATTTGCGGCAGGATCCCGGAGTTCCGCTACGACGGCAGCGGAGAGGAGGTGTACTTCTGGACGGGTGTGGGGCCGCAGCCCTCGTCGCGCGGCACCGTGATTCCCGACGAGCGAGGCTAGTGAGTATGACCGCGCCGGGAGGGTGCTGGCCGGAGGTCGGTGCGATGCTGACGCGCTCACGTGTGCAGCTTGGAGCCGCTGCGCGCGTACACCGGCGAGGACCTGCGGCTGGAGCTGCCGGGCGGGCGCACGGTGTTCGAGGTGAACTGGGTGGCGCTGTGGGACGCCGGCACGCGCACCGCGCTCGCCTCCGTGCTCGTGCCCGACGCGCTCAACGTGCCGCCCGCCGCGCTACGCACGCTCGACCACAGGCGAGTACATTCGTTCATTATTTAAAAAGCTTTTTAAATAATATATATAGCTCTACAGGCTCTGTAGCAACAACTATAACAGATTGCCAATAAAATGCTTCCTCATTTGTATTATTTATGCACTAGTTGCACAAGTTTGTGTTAATAGGAAATATGTAGGAACTATGCAAATGAAGCAAAACAAAAACTTAGTTTTTGCGCCATCTAACGAATTAATCATTTTCAAAGAATTGTATCGCTCAGACCGACCCCCCGCGCTCCGGTGTAAAGATTATATATCAAGTTCAAGGGTGAGAAAGTTTATTAAATGCATTTGCACTTTACAACAATAACTAGCTGCTCTTGTAGTTTGTCGTTGCAAATGGCAGATTGAGTATTGGTCGCAGCCTGAAACATATAGGTTAACCCATAATTCTATTTTTGCAATTAATTGTAGACTATCAAAGGGTTCCATTAGCAATACTAAATAGAGAAATTACAACATTATGTCAGGTATGCTCCAGCAGCGGAAAATGTTATCTTTCACATTGGTTGTGCAGGTCCAAGTTGCCGCACTGCAAGCAGCTGCACCGCGACTTCCAGGTGTCGTGGGAAGTGTTCGGCAACCAGATCACCATCGAGCTCGCCGCGCAGGTACTCCCTGTCCGCCCGGGTGCGCCCGCGGGGCGGTGCGGTGCGGAGCCGCCAGCTGACTGACGCGCGGGCCTTCTGTGTGCAGATTGGCGACAACGAGTACATGGCGTTCGGCATCTCCGGCAACGACACGCGCTCGCAGATGGTGGGCGCCGACGTGGCCGTGGTGCACTACAACACCACGCTGCGGCAGGGCTCCGCCGGCGACTACAACGTCACCGCCGCGGCGCCTGTACGTAGCGCCGGCACGTCCGCTTACTTTACACGACACCAAACGGCAATACGTGTCCTCTAATGTGTGTGTTTGTGTACAGTGCGTGCAAGTCCTGGGGCAATGGGTGGGCGTGTGCCGCGACGAGCGCGGCGGCGGCCTCAACAACCACCAGGTGTTCAGCTCCAGCCGGACGGACGGCCTCACCGTGCTCAGCTACCGGCGCTCGCTGCAACCTGGTCAGTACTGCCACTCACTCTCTCTTTCTCTCTCCCTCACATACACACACCCCTTGCAAACCTATAACCTGTCTCGCTTTTCCTCACAGACGAGCCGATGGACCGCGCGTGGAATACGGAGGGCACGCAGTATGTGGTGTGGGCGGTGGGCCCGCTGGACGACGCGGGCGAGCCCGCCTACCACCGGCTGTACCACCGCGCCGACGTGACGCTGCAGCTCTCCCGCTCGCCGCCCACCGCTGACTGCTTCGATTTTGTCGCGTATGACATTCTTCCTTTCTTGCTTTCGATGGAAAAATGTTCTAGACCCGTATAAAAAAAAAACCTTATAAGATAACCGATACTTACTCTTACTGTGAAAATATAGAGATCAAATAAACGTGGCTGGACTCGGTGTCAGGATTCCCTGAGAAACGAAACAAGCTTACGTCCCTCGATATATTTGTCTACCTGCCCTGTGCGGCTAGGCTGCTGCGTGTTGGGACGAAGGTTGTGTGTAGGTCATCCCTGGCGATGATCTTTTTTTTACAAAATTCTCGCAAAATGTTGATGACACGAAATGTCACATACCATGGGTACTTACCTGCCCGCCAAAGCTTAAAGCAAAAGAGTGGCAGCTGTTGTGTAGCGTATGCGTGTGCGCAGGGGTGAGCGCGCGCGCGTGCGCGGTTGGGAGCGCGCGCAGCTGTTCGACCCGGCGCTGCGCGTGCTGCGCTTCGCGGTGGGGCCGGCGGGCGGCGCGCACGGTCTGCAGTCGCGCGTGCCGGCCGCGCCCAGCCGCGCCTGGTACGTCAACGGCCAGCTCGCGCCCGACCTGCAGCTCCGGCGCGGCCTGCACTACACCTTCAAAGTAACTCTTGCTGCTTGCTCCTCACGCTCTCTCCTCCCACTCGCATCCGTCTCTTACCACACTTATGTGTACCCTGTACATGAATTTAATTATTATTCTTAATTTATTTTTAGTAATGTGGTCTTTAAAAGAAAAATTTTAATAAAATAAAATATCGACTACAGCTTCGCGGTCAAACTGCATTATACACAGGTGAACTTTAATCTCAGCATTCGAAACGTTACCGCCTTTACATCTGTTTCTCGAGCAATGCAACACAAAACACTGCAACAGCACTAGTGAGACGGCTCTTTACAGAACTATTGTTATGATCGACGCGCTAGATGGCGCTCAAATTGTGACTTTTGTTTTTGGTTTATATATAAATATTTGACTAATTTTCATCATCTAATTTTTACTGTATTTTGTCTGTACGCGCTGGAATATTTAGTATGACCGCAATGACGAATGACTAAATAACTAAAAAAGTATTTGCCAAATAATTGATATTCAGCAAGCTGTAGCAATTTGTCCGAATATCAAATTTTGTATTGGCTTCCTTCGCGATCCTAAGCGCAGTAGGCTTGTAATTAAATGATGCCTTATAGAGGGGAGTTCGGTCTTATTTTAGTTTATATCCAATTGTGCTCTTCTGGCACTGTCTTCGTGATCCTATGTGGAAAAACTAATGAAGCGCCCGCGTGCAGTGTGTTAATAAATAAGGAGGTAGTGAAAGTGAAGCGTGTGTCAGGTGTCCGGCGGCAACGAGCCGCACTCGGCCACGCTGTACCACCCGCTGGTGGTGACGACGGAGCCGCACGGCGGCCTGGAGCGGCTGCCCGACGCGGCGCAGCGCGAGGTGCGCGTGCTGGCCGGCGCGCGCACCACCCGGCGCGCGCGCCTCGCGCCCTCCGCCGCCGGCCCGCTCTGCAGCGCGGAGCGCCCGCCCGGTACGCGCCGCGCGCATTCTGCCTATTTCCTCAAATAATCATCTCATAAGCCATTCCTCGAAGATCACCGCAACTGTTGTTCAGCCTAGCGGAGAGCCTGCTTGCAGCGCGTCTGCCGAACCGGGATCGTCACTGGAGAACCTTCTCAACACAACCGTCGTCTTTTTATGATTTCCCCCGCCCGCTGCCGCTTTCTGACGAACAGTTCTGCGAGCTGCGCCAGTGACTGGTTTTTCTGATTCGCTTGCGTTGCTCTGCCCGACCTCATTAAATAAATTTTAATATTACTTGCAAAGGCCACTCACATGTCAGGCCAACCTTACACACACACGTATGTATAAACGAAGTAGTTACATTAATAGCGAGCAGTAACTTTAATGGTTTCTGCAGGCAGCGCGACATATTAATTTTCACATTATATAGTGTATGAATTTACCATTCTTAGCTGACACCTGCATCGCACAGACGACCGCACCTGCGACTTGCCTTCCGTCGACAAATTTTCGGCGCAAATCAAGAATTAGAGAAAAGTTCCCTATCTTGAATGAAATAACAGACGGTTTTGTGAAAATTCATTGCAATCACATGTGATTATTGAAATGCGAGGATTGAAATGGCAGTCTTATTGTGTTATCGTTACAGTTGGTACATTATTTGGTACATGTATACTTAAAGTGTGAGCGTGTGCCCCCTAGGCGCGGACCCGCGGCGCGACGACGAGTTCGCGACGTTCCGCGCGTACAACCGCACGCTGCGCTGGAGCTGCGCGCCCGGCGAGCCGGCCAGCCTCGCGCTCACGCCGGACTCCTCGTGGCCGGACCTCGTCTACTACCACTCCTTCACGCACCCCGGTGTGTACCCGCTCACACCCACTCGCCCAGCCGTGGGGAATTCCTTTATTCATATCATTTTCATCCACATGCGATGATACGATATGTGTATGATAATGTGTAATTTTGTGTAACTGGCTGTCAATTACATAAATAACAAAAGACGATGTGAACAAAAGAATAACACACGCCGTTGGCTCGGCTTGAAATATCACTAAAGTAACTTTTTTAAACGGTTTTATTTAGTTCGACCGGTACGGAATTTATTTGGAACAAAATTAGAAATTGAAATTTAAGCACCTTCCCGTTGTCAGATTGGTCTGAAATTTGGTACACACATTTAATTTAGATGACAATACAATATAATAAAATCAATAACATTATAAATCTAAGATGGTCGCCGATACGAAATGGTGGGTTACATATTTTTCCTTAATCCCCTCAATATGGGTGTCAAATGAAAGGGCTACACTAGCAAAACACGATGATTATGTCAAAATTTAAAATCCAAGATGGACGCCGTTCCAATATGGTGGACTAGGTACATATTTCTCCACAACCACTACAATATGGGTATTAAAAAACCGTTTAACTTAAAAGTTTTTTAAATGTATTTATTTATTAATAACATTGATGGAATTTTTTAAAAATACTTGTGTAATATAAAAAAACCATGCAAAAGCATAATTGTAATTAATACGTCTTTTTGCGCGGCTTTTGGTAAATTATTAAGTTATTTCATCTAACAGGATTTTTAGTTGTTGATCATGTGTTTTTTGTTGGCTTTTCTGAGGAACGTATCCCTCGTGTGAAAAGATGTGTGTATGTGTTATTTCCTATTTGCTGCTGCCAGCTCAAGCTTATGACTTTGTTTGTGTTGAGTGCAGACCTCAAGGAATACAATACAATCCCTTTTTGTATTAAAACTTGCATTTCACAAACATTACCCGGATTACATTTTTAATATCTACGTGTAACTACTATAAATTAGACACATAAGTCGACGCTATTACTTTTTATCTCTAATTAATTTTGAACTCTTTCTCTTGAGTAATAACATAACCTTGGTAGCCCCCTTCATGTGCTGCTTTTAAATTCAACCTTCAGTCAGTTTGCATTCTGAGCCTGTCGACCTTAGCGAGCTTACCTTGTAGTGCGCTGGTGTGGACTTGGGTGGTAATATAGCATTGGCTGCGGTGCACAGACATGGGCGGGCGCATCTTCGTGGTGGACAAGCACCGGCGCAACGTGGCGCGCGGCGCCGCCCCCCGCGCCATCCTCAGCGCCGGCCCCCTGCCGCTGGCTGCGCTGCTCGTCGCCGCACTCAACTATATAATTTGCTAGACGCGTACTCATTACTGGTACGTACCGGCTCACGCGCACTAGGGCTGCGTGCCGGATGCCTCCGTCCTTCGTTGAGCGCGCGACAATCAAACTCGCCGCCCGACACGCTCAGTGTTCATTTAATGACTGTGTAGTATATTTTATACAATTGATATGTTTATGTAAATAAAGATATTTATACGCTTATTATTCATTTCATTTTAAAGAACATTTGTGATTGTTTGCGGCAGTGAACCCCGACTCACCGACTGACGGGTGGCAACACCACACACGACCGACCGCACCCACATACTCATCCCTACTATTTCGACTGTACTCCAAGAAGCAGGAAAGATGGCGCTTCACAGAACTAGTCCAGCTTGTGCCCGCTTACATCTCTCTCACTCGCTAACTCTGTGTTTGGCACTAATCAGTGTAACATAACTCCTGAAGATGCCCCGTGGAGGGGTGAAACACGTGTTGAGTAATTTGGCGGTGGCGGTTGTGTGATTCGCGTTGTTTGCCGCATGCGCATTTATCAGCGCGCTGGCGGGCGGTGCATTTCGTTGCACGATTACCACTGCATGTGCGGAAGTGGCTAAATATTAGTCCCTTTCTTACTTAGGATGGACTTCCGCGAGGTAACGCCTGGTTCCATTAAATACAAGCTTCCGAGCTCCAGGTGCTGAGAGTAATGAAATGACTAGTGATTGCGGCTGCGATTGGGCGAAATCTTGGATATATGTAGAATTCCTACGCACCAAAACGCTCTCGGCTTTCACACGACGAAACGATGCTCCAGTCCTTGTGGACGTCTCCCTTCGGTTCATGTTGGTCACCACCGCAACGTAACCAGCGAGCGCTGCAACCGATGAAACCACTGCTTAAGGGCATCCGTCTAAGAGCGGCAGCCGGGTTGGCCGACGAATCCGACCTCACAAATAGTAATGCCACCGTCGACAGTTTGTCGTTTGAAAGTAACCGCCGCAGCGTTGTTACCGAAAATCCCGGCACCGATGATGACCCGGCTCGATTTACTGCGCACACATCACTTGCCGATGTGACTTGATGCCCAACCTCGTATAGAAATTCAAATCCCATCAATTAAGCCTAGCATAGATAAAGCGCATTATCACGCACACCGAAAAAATGAAGGCCTGTGGATTTGTTGTTTCAATTTCGTATTCCTTTTTGAAGAACTCATTTTCATTGCACACAATGTTACATTAAAAGTATACTATTGAAACAAACCAGGGTTTGTACAATAAAAAGTGCTACTTGAAAGAGTTGTCCGCACCAAAATGATTTAGAAACGCTGCTCTGCACCAACAGACGAATTTGATCGGCTGTGAGGCCCCGCGTGCTACCGTCACCCGAGTTGTTTTCAAGTGGGTTCAGTGCGAAGAAATAAAATTCGTGTCGAGAGAAAAAAGTTTATTTAAATAATTAATAATAATAACGACGAGATCGTCACTAGCCTAGGAACGAGTAGGTCGCGTCCGAGGGAGCGGGACAGCTAACACGATTATCTAAACAATAATGACTAGGTTCTAGGTTTGCGGAGGGGAGCCCGGAGCGGGGGCTGATCTAGTATCAGGGTGGGCGTCCGTGGAAGGCAAAGAAAGCACCCGTGTTCGGGTGACGACGAGTAAGTATAACTACGCAAGCAAAGGTAGGAGATGGAGGGTCTACGATGACATACGTTATATCGCTCGAAGTTAAGTGGGTGCCGGCGGCGTCGCGCTGACCATTAGTGGCCAACTGAATGTCGTGATTTTTTTCATTTCCTTATAGTATGTAGGTTTATATTAAGTGATAATAGAGCTTGGGAATTAATTGCTCTAACAACTGTAATTAGAATATTGTAAAGTGACCAGAAAATAACTCATCCGAATTTGTTGTGATCTTCTCAAAGCGTTTGCGTTTGGAACCCTTGCACCTTTAAGCTGAAGGATACCATTATAAGACAGTACAATGTGATTTTAGTATCAAATTGAGTTCTTCGGGTACTCATCTCATGACGTACAGAGGTGTCGGAGGGTGGGGTGCGGTGACAGCGGTGGGGAGGGCGCCTAGGCGCGGTGTAACTGCAGGAAGTCGTAGAGCGTGGCGGGCAGGGCGTGGCGCGGCACGCGGCGCTCGGAGGCGAGCAGCGCGCGCGCGGCCAGGCAGCGCAGCGTCACGTAGCGCAGCGGGCAGATGCGCGAGCCGCGGTTGAGCGCGATCAGCTCGGCCGCCGAGTCGCCGAACTTGTTGGGCTGGTCCAGGTGCGCGCCGCCCTCCAGCAGCCGCTCCACCAGCTCCGTGGAGAAGTTGTACGGGATGGCGGCCACGTGCAGCGGCGTCGAGCGCGCCTCGTTGCGCTGCCGCGGGTCCGCGCCGCACTCCAGCAGCAACGACACCACCTCCACCGACGGGAACACCGGCTGCAACGCGACCACAGCTATACTCTACTGTACTCTACTGCCGGCACACTCGCCTCGCTGCTCGATTACTGCCTATCAAACCAGCTATGGATGCGCTTAAACCCTTACTCCCCAAAAGTAGTTCAAGGGTCCACGAGAGATTCGACAGTCTACGTTGAAGTGGCAAAAAAATGAGGGTTTACACTCAATTCGTAAGTGGTGGTCCACGATAATTTATCACCTAACAATGTAGGCAGGTGTTTTCAATGATTTTATCGAGTTTTGACAATAGGGCAAAAACGGAGAGGATCTACCTAAATCAGTTGTCTAAACTATCTTACATGATCACAAAACGTTGAATATTCCCGATTACGCTAAAACTTTGCTTTTTAAAATATTTTATATTTGAACAGCAGTCGTAAAAGCACGAAGCAACGGAACAGAAATAAGAGCCAGAAGCTGACGGACACGGACAGGTGTCGTCCAGTTCTTACGTCGCGTTGAGGAAGGTATTTGTATTAACCTTCCTCTGATGTAATATGAGGTGAAATAAAATAATGATGTCATGCTCCGTGCCCGGCGTGAACAACAATTTAGCGCGTAAATTTCTTTCAAGCAATTAAAAATATATAAAGGGCAAATATTTAAAAATAGCCGCATGCAAACGCATCTTTACATTTCTTTAATTTTGTTGAAGCACGCCGATATGAGAAGTCGATTTATAGTTTTTAATCGGTATAAATATGGCATTAGCTCGGTGAATATACACACCTCTACTTCGGACTCCTTGTTGTTATTACGTCTAAAACTTACCGGCCTTAGGAAAAATCCCACAAGGGTGTGGATACAAGAGGGCCGATCTTATAATCTGATAAAGTCAATATTATCATATTCCAACCCAGTGTGGGTAACGTCTTATTAGGTCTTACGGTGGGAATTTCTGCTGGAGTGCCCAGCCACAGCCACAGTCCTCGAAAAGGGATGCCGGAAAGATCTTTCGTAATATCTTTTTTAACGGTGCTTTAATAAACTTTGGCACTGATTGTTACTTCATTGTCGGTAACCACATATTAGTGATGACTCTGGACTCTGGTGAAATGGCAGCGCGCCCTAACAGGCAGAGTGCCTGTCACTGTCGCGATCGAATGACTCCTCAATATCGAAAATGTTTTCATCTGTGAACAGGATTTGCCTGCTGCTACAACCTACCTGCTGGTTTGTTTATCCCTTATTGTCATCTCATCTAAAGAACCAACGAGTTCTGCCTGCGGACACGATTTCTAGCAGTTCACGCCTTCATTACTGATAACAGCTTGTGACAATATTTAAAGACCGATTACGTATGTATCGTGCAAATGTTCTGAGCGTGCGAGCGTGCAGGTGCGAGCGTGCATGTGCGAGCGTGCAGGAGCGAGCGCGTCGGAACAGACTGACCGGTACGGCGACCTCGTCCGCGAAGTAGGTGGAGCGGATGACGTTGAGGCGCGAGACGGCCAGGTGCAGCAGCGTGTCGCCGGTGTGAGCGCTGCGCACGTCGGCGGCCAGCAGGCGGCGGACGCGCGCGCGCAGCTCGGCGCGGCGCGGCTCCGGCGCGCGCAGCAGCAGCAGCAGCAGGTGCGACACGCAGCGCAGCGCGCGGTCGAACGTTTCTGCCTGCTTCTTGTGCACGGGTCGCGCCTCGAGCGCGCGCCGGCACTCGGGCAAGTGGTCGGCCAGCAGCGTGAACACGCGCAGCACGTCGCCGTAGCGCGGCAGCCGAGGCGCGCGCTCCAGCCGGCCTCCGCCCGCGTCCAACAGCAGCCGCGTGAGCGCGCTCGCCGTGTGGCACGTGTCCGTGTACAGCAGCGAGTCCTTCTCGATGCGGATCTGCAGCGCCCAGCTCCACAGGTCGATGCAGCGTTGGTAGCGGAACGCGTCGGCGTAGGAGGCGCCGCGGTACATGAGCCGGAAGACGGTGTCCTTGTGCGCCGGGCCCAGCACGCGCTCGGCCACGAGCAGCGCCTGCGTGCGCAGCGCGTCCATGTCGGCGGCCGCCGCCTCCAGCTCGTCGTGCGTGCGCCACTCGCGCGCGTGTCCCAGCGCCGGGTGCGGAGCGCGCACGGGCCGCTTCTCTACGTACTCGCTGTAGGCGTGCCGGATGGCGGTGGCGCGGCGCCACGAGGCGAGCGCGACGGCCACGTCGTTGAACTCGTCGAGCTGCGTGGCGCCCAGCAGCTCGTAGGCGTCGGCGGTGCGCGCCGGCGAGTAGCACACTACGGTGCACAGCAGGCTGACGATCTGCGCGGCGCCCTTGAGGCAGGCGGTGCGCAGCGCGTCGTCGCCGGCGCGCGACGCCAGGCGCGGGTTGGCGCCATGCTGCAGCAGCAGGCGCGCGCTCTCCACGCGGTGCTCCTGGATAGCGTAGTGCAGCGCCGTCTTGAGCTGCATGTCTCGCGCGTCCACCTCGGCGCCGTGTTCCAGCAGATAGGTGCAGAGGCGCACGGACTGCACCGAATTGATGAGGCAGGTGCCGCCGTTGTGGTTGGGGCGGTGGATGTCGGCGCCGCGCTCCACCAGGAACTTGACGACGTCGAAGTGCGTCATGAAGCAGGCGGAGCGCACCGGCGTGGAACCGCTGCCGCTGCACGCGTCCAGCTCGGCGCCGGCGTCGGCCAGCACGCGCAGCACCTCCAGCCGGCCGGCCACCGCGGCGCACCACAGCGGCGTCACGTGGTGCACGGAGCGGTCGTCCGGCACCTCGTACACGCCGCGCTGCTCCAGCTCGGCCGCGCACACGTGCACCAGGTACTCCACGATCTCCACGTTGCCGCGCTTGCACGCCACGAACAGCGGCGCGCAGCCGTCGCGCGTGCGCCGGCACACCGCGCTGCGCTCCTCGGGCCGCATCCTGCCGACACGCAGTCCATCTACATCTACACTCCCTCCCACCAAACAACTGTTAGGGGACACTTTCTCTCCAACGAGAGAGAAGAACAAGTCAGTAATAACAGCCCAATGTAGTATTTGATTTGACAAGCACCTTGTTAAAACTACAAAATTCAGAGTAACATAATAATCCCATTAAATGGGCAGGAGAATATTTTTTGGCGATCTCTGCTTCAGATATGCTCTAAACCAGCTCATCCTGCATCAGATATATGGTATTGCTGCTAAATTTTGAGACTTCTGGTAAAAAAAACATTACAAGTCATTTTCACTGAATGGCTAAAGATACACATGGTCTAACATTGTCAGGACGAATCTCATTAGTTGTCAGCAATAGAGATTCTAATCAATAGTCTTGTCTGGTGTTAAAAACTCACAATAAACAAGGCCTTTTTAATCCCATCACATAAACAGCATAACCTTGTTGTAAGTTAACATGTGGTTTTTGACCAGGACCTTTTTGACAGTTTCCTGTTGTATGTAATCTAATATTTATCGCCAGTTGTTTATCTCTTCCAAAATGGTCCTGTTTCATGACAACTCAATAAAGAATTACAAATGAATACACAGTTCACTTATGAATGTTGTTTGTATGACCAGCTATTTATAAATGTTTCCAAACCTTATTCTGGTCAATTTTGATTTCTTTAGTAAATACTGATAAGGTGATATTGATTTACTTTTTAAAAATTATCATTGATTTTATTATAACTGTGCAACAAGAAGGTGCATCTTGATATTGAAATTACCAGATTGAAAATACTTACAAAACCTTTGTGCTGCTCTTACTGACTGCATTAAGTCCATAAGACACAATTTCTTATAGCAAACCCATGTTACTATTTTTAATAAAATTTAAAAACTTTGAGTTACTTCATTAGATTAAATCATTTTGCCAGAACGAAAAAACAATTGTAAAATAATTGAAAACAAAATTTGACTAGTTTCTTTTTAAAAACAAAATCTTTGTAAAGTCATCAAAACCAGCCAGATATAAACAGCACAGCCAAAGCCAAAGACATTTTATTACATGATAATACATACTATCCATTCAAGATTTTTCTTCCATCTCATATATTCACAAATTTTGCATAAAACACTTTTTATCAGAATTTGCATTAACAGATATTGTATAGAGAAAATCCAATTCCATAATGATCTCAAGAAAAGCTTTGAAACCTTTCAATGCAGAACAAACATAAACAGAAATAATACTACATGATGTCTAGATTCTTTCAATTTAAAATGGAGATAAAAAACAAAGCCTAAATGTTCTCTACGCTACATCATTGTGAGTCAATTAAAGTCAAAATCCAAACAACTAGGAAACCACTGGAGTTAAAAACTTTAAACAAGTGACAAAAAGCCGGGCTCCTTAAATAGCAAGGCAGTGTTTAAAAATCTCTTAGATAAGCAAACACTCTTTTTAGCTGTTTTTAAAATGAATTAATCTAAACTTACCTATACTAAATACTAGACTTAATAACATAAGACTTAACATGTAGTGAAATTTGTTGATTGTCCCCGTTCCACTCTCAGAAAGATGATCTACAAATGTTTTCAATGCCAAATGTACGCAAGGCTTATGCAAAAGTGAGGATATGTCTAAGTTAACAGGACCCCATGATGATGGTAACAAACATACATATTATTATGGAGATTGTAAAATAAAGTTGCAATAAAAAGGTATTTAATTGTAATTTTATGGGATGACAAATGTTTTAAATGAGATTCTATTGGTAACATATACATAACATTTAGGACAAAGTAAAACAAAGAAAATTTTTTGTTAGATATAAATACGTTGGCAAAAGAACGTCATCTAATTTGGTCTTAACTTGCGGCGTAATTGCAAAAGTTAATGTAAAATCATGAATGAGATAAATTTAAACTGAAAACATGGGATATATTCTTTGTGACCACCATAACCATGCCACTACAGTCCAGTTAATAGATGGCAATGAGGATCGTCTTGAGCCACTGACAAACATGATCACAACTTGAAACCATATGGAGAGCAATGCCTGTCGCCCGAAGCGCGCAGCTCGTACCTCTCGAGGGCTGTGCGCAGGCGGGCGGAAAGGCGGGCGCCCGGCGCGCTATGCTTGCACTCCTGCATCAGCTCATTGAACACCGTGTCGTGATGTTTTATATCATAGTTTTTTCCAGCGCCGGCTCCATCGCCGCTCGCTCCGGCACCCTCTTCCCACATCGCAGCGGCAACGATTGGTGCACTTCTAGTAGAGAGTTGATACAGAAGACCAACTTCGGTACCACAAATTTAAGAAAATTAACCGAACTTTTGTACTTGCGACTAACACAAACAAAGAATGAGCTCGGAAAAGCTAAACTGCGACAATGTCAATATCACAGAGTATGTTTATATTCGAAAACAGTTACCACTCTGTATATTTAATACCTGTGCAGAGCGCCGCGACATCTGCTGCTGCATCACGAAATTATTTCTGAATTTTAAGACAATCGTTACTTTGATGTACTTTACCCTGTACTTGGTGAAATGGGGAAAGTTTAATGAATCATTCAGCATCGTGTTAACAAACCAGACAACACTATAAAAATCGCTGATCAGTACGGGAAAATAGTAGCCTTAGCTGAAGTTCTCTTTCGAGAATCTTGCACCGTTGCACTCCACGGAAATTCCGCTTAAACAACTTTACAGTTTGTTGACCTCCCTATCATAAAAAAGTATTTATTTAACATTCTAAGCCGAGGCCGAGGTGATGAAAAAAGGTGGTGGTGACGAATTAAGATTACCAATTAAGGTAACGGCACCAGTAGTTGACCACTTAAAAGCGCTGCTAAAATGTTTTTTTGATGGACCACATACATTCAAATTTTAGAATATCAGTGGGTGCTTAAAGGAAATTCTTATACCCTTTAGATTAAGTTTTACTAAGAAGTCTTTCAATTAAACAAATCGTAAACACTTAAATTTTTATTTGATTCATATTAAGTGTTTGCTTCAGTAGTTGACCAATCAAAATCTGAAAAATTAAATTAAATTAGTAATTGACCGTATTTAGCATCAGTAGTTGACCATATGAATAAAAACCTACTTTTATGGTAAATAAGACCACACATATGTCAAAACTTTAATTTTCACATAGAAAAAATATAATATTCAGTCACGAAATCAAAAAACGTGCCTCACAGTTGAACCCTGTCAAAAACAACTATCGGCTCCTGCTACACACAATGCGCTTTAGTTCTGAGCTTTCCGCAGTTGTAAATAGATGAGAGCAGCTACTTATAAATTAATTTTTTAATTAGATACGATAAACACAACGCTTATTATTTAAAATTTCATACAAGACGGTCAACTACTAGTACATGGTCAACTACTAGTGCCCTTACCTTAAGTCCTCGGAAACTTTACATAACAAGCATTGTTGGGATCCCCGTCGCTCATCACTCGCAAGAAAACTCAGCTCTGCTGTCTTTGTAATTAAAAAGATTATTTACTGACATTAATAGTGCTCCATTTGTATGTTTGTTATTTTTATAAGACTTAGTCCTACGGTATTTTGTTATTTGGCAGTGCAGCAGAAAATTAATTTTCAGAAAAGAGCTATTTATCACTTAAAAGCTATGAATTGCTGAGAGATTTTTTTAAATAAATCGGTAGTCGTATTGTTGCTTCTTAATTTACATTTACGAATAAATAGTTTCTGATTTTTCTTATAAATAATATAATAATTAAATATTTCTTGAAATAAAATATTAATAAATGAAACAGAAACATGAAAATTATAAAAACGTATAACAAAAAAATTTTTTCAATTGCATTCTTTACATGTAAGCCCAGGAGAACGTCAAAAGCACGTGGCAATGTTATGATTTGTTTTGATTACGGTCACGTTTGTTTTTAGTGTTATCTCAGTTCTGTCAAGTGTTAGAGTTGCTGTCTACCTTAATAAAGTCAAATTAACAAACTTCATTGTAAAACCATCTGCAGTTCTCTGATATTTGTATAATAAATCAGTTAACTAAAAGCCAAGAATATGATAGAAGATTATGACGAGGAGTTGCCTCCTATCTCAGTGGATGCCGGAGCACACAAGACGGTTAATATATTTACAAATCCTTATGTAAACTTAAAATGAACATTTTACTTAATGTTACTACATTTTAAATCACGTCCGCACATGTATAAAGACATTTTTTTAGTTATTGAAACTCCTAACAAAAAATAGGATAGAATTACATTTTGTTCATATATTATTTATGAAGCCGAGAACCATGTCTTTAAAAAAATCTGTGCTTGTTAGACTAGTACTATGTTCCTGCAGCCTCTGGCTCTGCATAGTTTACATGCATTTAAGGAGTGGGTGCAGGTAAGACAATGTAATGTCTCAATTTAGTTGAATTTGAAGTCTTATAGTGTTTAAATTCTTTATTAAACATCACACATTAATATATCCTACAGAATTTTTATTTAAGCTTTAGGGAACTTTTTACATTTTAATGTAACAAGATGCTTCAACAGAACAAGTGAATGAGGAACTGGCAGGAGTGATTGGTTACCGAGTAGCCAGGTTTTTCTTGTTTTATTTTCTTATTTTCATTAATCAAAGTCAAGTTGATGTACAGAATATTCACATCAGGTAGTTACTAGTACCTGAATATTGAGCATGCATACATGCATTCCTGAATACAGGTTTAATTATGCTATGTTGTATGTATATTACGACATTTGTGTGATTGAGTGCCACGCTGGTTTGAGTAATTTTTAATATTTTTTAATTGTATCAGTGCGGCAGGCAACTCACATCATCAAACATCTGGTGATTCTTTTTAATCAATGTTAAGGCAAAATAAGATGATACAAAACAAACTTAACAAATAAGACTTTAATCCATTTAATTGTCAGTCTTTTTTATACCTTTCGTGCATTGTTGCCTTACCTCAACTTATGAGGAACAATTGTCATGTGGTACTGTTTGCATCTAACATACCTTTACTTTTTAAAGTTAACAAGCATCCTATAAGTGCTTTTAAACAAAAGTAAAACTAAATGTATTAGGTTTTTTACTGACAACATCAAACAAGTAGAAACTGGGGTTTTCAAGAATGAGGCGGTGGAACTTGAAGGGGTCAATAAAGCTGTATTCTTATGCATCACATTAGATGATGAGTCCCAGGGTTATTCACATATAGAAATGTTATCTGGTAGACTTATTTCAGCAACATATGCTGTTCGGAGGTTCAACTGACCAATGTTGACACTGTGCACAATTCATTTCAGAGTTATGTCATACAGCCCATTGATTTAGGTCAGTCATCTACACAAGGGCTCCATGAGGGGTTACTAAGAAATATATTCAAGGACCTTGGCAACTCACACTACACTCACATTATATTTATGATGACCTAATGTATTAACATAAATGTTCTAGTAGTAGATCTCTAGTGATATAATAAAAATGAACATCCTATACATGGTGTTAGCATCCATAAGGTGTCTCACTAATTTCTGGGTCAATGTGGAACATTTTATAGCAAACTGTCAAATGGTGAAGTTAATTTACTCTCAGAGTTCAAGAAATTTATAAAGCACAGGCTCTGCGAAAAGGGCACATTACTGTATTTCAGAGTAAGTACATGATAAAGACATATGGAAAGGAATTATTTTACTTTTAACGAAAAATATTTGTTATTACAGTCATCAAAAAAATTACAAATCCTGTTAAGATTATTGTTAGTTGTTTTCAGTAGGTGGTTGCGGACTAGCGTAAAATTTATTTTAAGCTGGCAGGTATGAATAAATATAGCTATTTTGACTTTGACTACTCTTATCTATAAGATAGGAGTAAAACCAAAATAATTGAAATTGTTTTAAATCAAAGTGTTTTTAAAGATTTACAATGCACTTTGCAGACTGAGTTCAAAATGCCATCAGCAGAAGTGTTGGCTTCGCAGAGAGCTCGAGAGGAAGAATGCGAACGTAAACTGAGGTCACTCCAAGACCCGCATGTGGATGATGAGCAACAGCAGGCAGCGAACGGCGACTCCAGCGGCTCCGAGGGCGAGAGTGCGCTGGTCGCTGCAGTGGACCAGCTGTGCATGCAGCCTGCTCAAACCTCTTCGCACTCTGCCGTTGACTTGGTCTCCATAATAAGGCAACTCCTGAAGTCATTGCCGGAGAGTGATTCGCAATTTCTTCAAGATTATCTAACAGTGCTTCAGCAAGGCGCACCGGAAGTGATACAGTTCGCGAACCAAGAGGTAAGATGTCTGAACATAAGCTCACTCCACGTGCCGCCTTCTTAGAAACTGGTAAAGAAAATGATACACTGGCGACAATACCGAGAGAATTAAAGTATAAATTATATGTTCATTAATTAAAGCAACATTTCAACTAATGTTAACCAATGACTGGCAAGAGGCAGCGCAGTTAACAATGTTGTCGTCGCGGTCGCGACGCACCGGCAGCTGCTGGCGGGTATCGAGGTGGCGCTGCAGGGCGAGCGCGGCGCGTGGACGGCGGGCGCGGTGCTGTGCTGCGGTGCGTGGCTGTGCGCGCGCTGCTGCGCTGTAGGCGCGGCGTCCGGCGGCAGCGCTGCGGAGGGCGTAGGCACTGCGGGGGGCGCCGGCGCTAGCGGACTGCGGCTCCGGCGCGCGCTGCACGCGCTGCTGCGGCTCGCCGACGACCACCAGGTCTGTCTCAGGTAGAAGAGATGCCCGGTTTCAATCGGTTCGCAACCGGGACCACGATTACGGTTGTTTGGACCAGGCGACTGCGGGGACCAGCGGCCGGCCTGCCGCGTGAGCGGTAGTTACCGGTCGTTGAGATCGGATTCCTGTTGGCTGTATCATTAACTCCAGATGTAGAACACGTTCGTGTGCGTACTGCGGTCGATCACAGTCAGAGGAGGTTCAATCTTCTTCCATTACATTATGGATGCTTGTTTTGTTGGAATTCCGATCATCCTTCCAAAGTACCTTGTCCTCTCCGCAGCGGGTCTTTTGTATATCCAGAAGATTTCCCTCCCGAAACACAAAAGGTTACCCGTGGCTGGAGTTCACTTGGGCGCATCTCGCAGATTTAATTTAATTTAAAATATTTTTATTCGAGCAGGCACTTGTGAATCCTTAATCATCCTAACATTACCGTCAACTGTGGCAACTAAATCATGTTTTTCAATATTTTATGAAACTGTCGAAACAAGAAATGAGTTATCTTTTCCATCATTGCATAATCTGTTGAACTGGACATGTTTCTACATATTAATCAGTAAAATTCTACAAAATAATTAATGGATCGATTGTTAAGTTCAAAATCATAGCTTGCGTAAAGTTAACAAGTTTTTGGCAACTTTACCCGCTGTCCAATATTTAATAATTTGAACAAATGCGTGCACGTGTGAGTTTATTCTAATTTCTACTTTATCTTACATGTGAGTAGTAAAAGCACCTACATGGTATCGAGACTATTTTTTTGTCTGTATTAATTAACTCAATGTACGGTAAAGTTGACTAAAGATTTCCTGACTTTTACGTTATTTTATGGCTTAACTCAGGGCTGTCACTTTCTTTAAAAAAATAAAAACAAAAAAAATAAATTATTTTTTTATCTAATTAAAACTTAAAGTTAAAAAGTAACTAAGTATTGTTAGTAAAACTGCTGTTAATTAATTTAATTTTGGAAATACTCTTGAAGTAGTAGTAAGTTGGTCCTTGTATCGATGTAGAAAATTTCAGATGAAAATTAATTTAATACATAAGCTGTCTTTGCAATTAAAAAGGAAAAATTTGTAATCTAGCCGAATATTATTATGAATATTAAATATGTTTTTTTAAAACCCTTTTTAAATATAAAAGTACATTTAAAAAGGATTAAAAAAAACAATACTATTAACCGATTTTATTAAATAAATAATTAACATGTTTTACACATTAAATGAATTTCCTAATTCGACAACCCTACTATTAGGTAAAGATGCCACTAACCATGCTGTGGTATTTTGACCTAACGTTAAATATCATTACCTTTGTTCATTATTACAGAACTAGTTGTTGAAACTGTTTGCACGTTAAATACACAGTAACATGACAATATAACTATTATTATTCAACACCAAGCTCTTACCTTAAGTTCGATTTTTCTTAAAAATTTCAAAAGTTTTCGGGAGCTGCACAAACACAAATTGACCGATGCGAAGAAAAATGACAATATTTGGACTAATAGCGACGTTATCTGAGTGAAACACTTTTTGGGCTGCCAGGTTCTACCCAAATGCACTAAATACAGTTCGTGTAACAAAAAATGGTTTTAAACTAATATTTGTGGCCGCGGTCGTCGTAGGTCAAATTGCCCATAGAAAGTAAAGTTGCCTCAGTTGACGGTACATGTAATGAGCTACCACCGGCTTTGAAAGACTATTCCATGAAGAGTTGCTCTTTTAAATTAAACACTTTTTGATGTATACATTCAAATGTAATCCATTTAAATGAGTCAATTTAAAAATTGCAATTATTGCACTACAATGTCAGGGTAAGGTTTAAAAGTAAAACTCCCCCGTGGACGTAGGCGGAGGAGCTGGGGCGCGTGCTGTGCGCCGCGCTGCGCCCGCCGCAGCTGCTGGAGCTCTGCGACGTGACCGCGGGCGCGCCCGGGGCGCCGCGCGCGCTCGCGCTGCGCCTCGCGGAACACGCCCTGCGACAGGTGCAGCTCGCCGCCCACCTTCAACTTGTCAGCTGATAAACTTCCACTGCATAGCATAGATAGGCCAACTTTTCGTCCCCAAAGGCCACCGCCTGCACGAGCGACGTGCCCCGCCCACTGCTACTTCAGAAAACTAATTCTTCGAGATACGCCGGTGACCGTTTGATTATTCTGCAGAGTTCTTTATTTTGCTTCGATCTCGCGCCGAGAAATGAAATAGGTCTGCAATTCTTTAGCGAAGTATCATCAGAGTTTTCGAAAAATATCACCAGCACACTCCTGTTCCAAACCCATGGCGTCTTGTCTTCGTGAAGAACCGTATCAACGTGTTATTCCTTAGTGAACTCGCGGCCCCCGCCGTTGCAACTAATCAGTTCCCGGCGCCACGTGTTGCAGGAAGGCGCGTGCGGCTACGCGCGCATGCAGCTGGAGGGGCGCGCCGCGGCCTGCGGGGGCGCACGCCCGGCGCTGCCCACGCCGCACCGCGCTGAAGACCTCAAGGTATGTACATGTATCTCCAACTCCTGCCCCTCCACTCGCGCCTCACCCTCACGCCGCGTGCCCGCAGGTGACGGTGGGCGCGGCCATGCTGCAGCTGCTGTTCCGCGAGGCGCCGCGCTCGCCGCAGCGCACACACGATGCGTTACAATAACTTTCGAGTAAGGAACTTTGCATATTAATTAAACGGTTGTTTTTGTTTCGCCATTTATTGTCTTTCGTCAACATATTAATAAAAAAAAACTATAAATTCATTGTACAGTACGAACAATAATACACAAAGTGCTCACATACACACACAAACTGGCACTCGCAGCTGTCCCAGTAGCAGCACGCGCAGCGCGCCAACACTTGGTCGCGCGTCGTGAATCTTTCATAGATTCTATATTGTCAAACCGGAAGACGAAGAATATTGCGGCAGGCGTTGCGCATTGCGACGCAGCAGGCCGGGCGCAGCACGTCACGTCACGTTGCGTCGCGTCACGCTGGATCGTGTTGCGACGCAGCAGGCCGGGCGCAGCACGTCACGTCACGTTGCGTCGCGTCACGCTGGATCGTGTTGCGACGCAGCAGGCCGGGCGCAGCACGTCACGTCACGTTGCGTCGCGTCACGCTGGATCGTGTTGCGACGCAGCAGGCCGGGCGCGGTACGTCCCGCGGCGATGCTACGCGGCGGGCAGGTCGAGGCCGAGGCGCGCCAGCGGCAGCGTGAGGGCGGCCCCGAGCAGCGGCCGGTCATACGTGCCGCGGCACTCCCACCTGTGGGCGAAGCGCGCTTTAAAGAACATACTCAAGTCGTGGAAGGAAGACTATAAGCGGCGATGGAACTTAAAATATCAACTTTGTATCGGGCCTAAGAAGGTTCTTGTTTGGTGTTCGTGATGTGGTTTATAAATGTTCGAGCAAAGTTTTGGAGAGTGAGGACGAGGCGACACCAACCCCTGCGCGTGCAGCGCGACGCGCGCGGTCCGCTGCAGGTGGCTGGTGAGCGCCTCCAGCGCGTGCAGCCCGGCCGCCGCAGCGCGTCGCGCGCTCTCCGCCGCCAGCGCGCGCCCCAGCCCGCGGCCGCGCCACCTGCGCAAAGCGGACGTGGAGCGGGGGTGTCGGTTGTGTTATCCATGAAGTCGTTATTTCATTATAGAGGTCTATTAATTGGTGGTTTTGATTTTGTATTGAGTCAAATTCAATTGAGAATTCTCTGTCAATTTAATTTGATACGATACCTCTTTTTCTTCCACAAAACCCCGTATAATCCTAAAAAAAATTTTTTTTTTACACCTTAAATTTTGACCAAAAACTCGCCTGCCACCGCTTGCGGCGCGCTGTCACAGCCGACCATGTTTCTATCGTAAACATTGTACATTGGCAGAGCCGGGTACAATTGTCGCGTGCAAATAAACCAGCCTCGTCCATTTGCGCGCGGCTATCTTCTGTGAGACGACTACAAGTGAATGCTTGCTATTACGTTTTATTTGCCAACTAGTTTTAAATTCACTAAGTTTTTTTTTTTATTGTTGTGCTCTACGTCGTAAATAATAATAATGAAACCATGAACTTGCGCCACCGCAGCGCCCGATGACAGTTAAGTGAAGTAGCGGCGGCCAGAGCGAGCCAAAGTGTTAAGGTGCAGAGACGTACTGCGGGTGCACCGCCAGCTCGTGCAGCCAGCCCGCGGCCGGAGCCCCGCGGCACCGCGACACGCTGCCCGTGCCCACCACCTGCGCGCGCGCATGCAATCACTATTAAGCACATCTTTATTAGTCCCTTTTAATTATTTTCACAGCATTATGATTTAGATATGTTCTACGTGAAGATTAGCTTAGAGAAAAATAATATGACGGTACATACTTGATATAAATATATAACAATATGATCTATATACTCTATGTAAATATCAATAAACTTTAAAAAATAGTAACGTACGGTACCTGGCGAGAAATATTGCTCATCGGTCTATGGAAAGAGACCACCGGTTAATTTTGGCTTCGTAGAGTTCGGACTGTTTGTATTTCGTGCGACAGAGATAACGCCCTACGAAGCCGAAATTAGCCGATTGTCTCTTCCCAAAGGTCGATGTGCAATATATATCGCCGGTACTGTACATCGTTTAGCAACAGAATTGTAACAAATTGTTATACCTTTATATAGACTGATGAAATTAGTGTTTGGTGAACAACTGTGTACAGCGACACAACGGCGTGACTATTGTACACTCCCATGTGATGTTCTAAATTTAAGAAGTTCATCAAATTAAAACTCAACCCCTTCAATTTGTTAGGAGCTTTTAACATCATAATTGAGCTCGGAAAAGAGGGCGCGTTTGTAGCCCGCGCAGCTTCACCTTGAAAACTAACTAACAATCGCAAAGTTTCCCGGCATTGGTTGCGATTAGGGCTTACAATACCAAACTAAAATCTAAATACCGGTATTATTAATAAAAAAATTTCTAGTTATATTTTTACTTACCTCAGTTGTCATATTGACTTGTTAACAAATAATTTATGAAATCCAATAAATATTGATCTGAAATGAGTAGATAATATTTATTTTTATTACATAGAGAGTAGGAGTAGATAGACAAAAAAAAAACGTGCAAGTAAAAAAAGGTACATAGTAAATTATATGTTACATTTTACATATAATAGACTCGTACGGCATTATTTTAAATTATATTTATATTGTGCATAAATTCAATTTTTATCAACTAATATGATACCAAAATACCGTTTTTAACAAAAATACCGGTTTTTAACAAATCGTCAGGTATTCCGGTATTATAAGCCCTAGTTGCAATGCCTGCGCGCTGGTCGCTCGACGCGCAGGCGCTCGCTGAGCCTCGGATACTACTATACTATCCAAACAAGGTCATGCAGTGCACTCCACGTGTTTAGTAACTAAAATTTTCTATAGATGGCGATCTTCCACCAGAGTAGGTGTTATGCATTCGCAGGGAGAATTATAACCAATGGGCAAATATTTATTGAAGATGCACAACTATAAAAATAATTTCATAACAAAAAACTCGTAGAAAAGTACAGGTTTTGTTGTAGTTAGTGAAAAGTTTGCGAAGAGGTGACCTTAGAGTAGCCCTCGTGCGGTGCGGCGTGCGGCGCGCTGCGGATGCGCAGCGTGGCGCCGGGCGGGCCGCGCGCCTCCGCCACCACGCCGAACAGCTCGTGCTCGATCCTCTGCAGCAGAGCGCAGCGCGTTAGCGTCGTGGGCGCCTGGTCATGAGCGCGTGGGCGTGCGAGCGCGATAGTCACCGGTGCGTGCGCTTGCGCCAGCGCGCGGTGTGTCAGGGCGGCTGCGGCGGCCACGACGGCGGCGGCGGCCGGCAGCAGCAGCGCGCAGGCGGCGGGCGCGGCGCCGCAGAAGATGAACAGCACGGCGCCCGCCAGCAGCGCGCACTCCAGCGTCACCTGCGCACGACCACGACCGCGTCACTAGCAGCGTGCGCACCATACGAATGGAGTAACGTTGCGCTACAAATAATTACTGCCAATAACAACAAACGCTACATGCCCAACATGATCATGTCAGCCGGCAACCGCCAACTGGCAGGCACAAAGAAGCCATCTCAAAATAAAATTGCCATAATGTCAGTTTGCGCATCCAGCGACATCTCGCGACTTTGACTCCACCTAGGACCGACAACATAGGGTGAGGTGCCCACCTGCGTCGAGTCTACCTGCTCGCAGTCACCACTCAAAAACAGTTGGTTTCATGCAGTGTGTGCCTCACAAACTACTAGTTCAAAGGAGAAATTCTTCTTGGGACATCAGTGAACTTGGTTCTTCAGATTTCCATATTTTTAATTGTATCTTGGAGTGAAGCCCAGCACAGCCCTCTCCGCCACTCTCACAGATATTTCTTTTTATATAAAGAACAACTCGCTCATGGTTATGTTGGCACGCTGTATTGTATTTTGTAAACATCAATAAAAACCCTGAATGACACTGTATGTAACAGATATTAAAAACATTACAAAGTCAGTCCAAGTCAGTGAGAAGCCATTCAAATTTCTGAAACTATATCTAATAGTCAAATAAATTTTGCTTTCCCAACCTCCATCATCATGTTTAACTTTCTGGTTGAAATCTTATATTGTTTACTATGCTGCTATAGAACTATATAGAAAATAAGTGGTAATTTATAAAATTAATAGAACTATAAAGGTTTATCCCACAATAGTAGATACTATTAATTAAGTTTTTGCAACCTGCAAAAACTTAATTAATTGGTAGACGCTGTCAAAAGTGCAACCAAAAATTGTTTCAGACAAGTGAGACGCAATGTTAAACCACATTTGGAGGGTCCCCATCAGTGGCATACCTAGGCGGTGGGTGCGGTCCGCACCGGGCGGCACTTACCATGGGGCGGCATTTTTTATATTTACTTATAGTTGTAAAAAGCAACTTATTCATTTCATATTTATTTTCTTTCTTGAATAATAAATGAAAATTCTGTTCCCAACATTGTAGTTTTGTTAAGAATTTTTTTAACAATTTCAATCAGTGTAGCTAGTTGCGAAAGAAGCTTCTCAAAATTGAAGTTGATTAAAAATTATCTTCATTCTACAATGAGTCAATTAAGACTACAAAACCTTGCAATATTGTCAATAGAACAAGAAATTACAAATAATATAATTTTTGAGAGCATTATACACGATTTTTCTAGTATTAAAGCTAGAAGAGTAGGTATTATATAAATATGTTTACGAGTGCATAAAAATATGTCTAAAAAAATGTACTCTGTGTTTTAATTAATATTGATTAAGTAACTTAATCATTTATTTATGTGTATTCATTTATAAAAACCACTATTTGAGTGACTTATAATAGAAAGGGCGGCAAACTAGAGATCGCCCCAGGCGGCAAGTCTTTGGTACGCCACTGGGCCCCGTGAAATACTCTAATGAATGATACTTCTTAAATAATAATAATAAAATTAAATAATACTTCTATAGACATTGGTAAAAAAAAGTCTATCCTAAAAATCAAGTATGGTATTTGGTTGAGCTAAAAAGGTGGAGATACAAACTACAATACAACTTTAATTATAAATCAGCTGGTCATAACCCATAACACAAGATGACAACAAATAGTCATTTGAGTATTATGTAAAAATATAAACCATTTGTCATTAATATGGCAATGGCAGAAAAACAAACAATTTTTAAAAATTTACTACAAGACAAGTGTTCTTACAGTCGGTGGAGAAGACACTTACACATTTTATAATACTATTCAAATAAACATATCTATCTTTTTTGGAATAAAAATTGGAAAGTTCACCAGCTAGATTTATCCCCCTCTTTCAGTTGCAACAAGGAATTATTTGAGTAGCATTTTGGTTTAGTTTTTCCTGTAATTTTGGTAAAGGTTAAATAAAAACTATTTGCATATCTGTTCATTCTACAACATTTATTCAAATCTACATTCTAAAAAATCTTTTAAAACAGTGTACAGTATCATTTTGCGTTTATTCACTAAAGTTTTTGCTTTATGGGGTTTATCACATTGTACAGTAAAGGGCTTAGTGGAATCCAATATGCACTTAGTTTGGATACAACCCAAGCTGATGTAGTAGTACAGGGACAACAGTATGTCCATAGAGCTGATTATTACTGGTAATGATGACTGCAAAGTGCAGCACGTAAACTTTCAAATCAACTGTGATATGGTGCTGGAGGCAACTAAGTTTGGCAAATCGTTTATATTGAGGTCTAAGGTGGAGTATCATTCCCAATTAACAAATCATTGTTAAGCTTTATTGTTAGTGTCAATAATTCTACACTGGAGCAGGTTACAATGAACACACTAGAAGGCGAGTACGTTTCAGAGATATAAAACAATAAAATGTATAATACTTCACCTCTTGAAACAGAAAGTAAATGAAGGCGTCCCACTGGTGCGACAGGAAGCCCAGCTCGATCAGCTCGGCGCGCTGCCGCCGGTCCTCGGGGCGCGCCGCTCTTATTATAATTTCGCAGGACATTCTTGCTTTTTTATCGTTAACTACACTTTATTAGGAAACATAGATCCTATTTTGCTTGACGAGCCGGATAGCGCGCCACTTAGTTTCATACAGATTATTGTTATCAAAACAAAAACAATGTGTCGACCGCAAAACCGAGGTCTCCAACGTCAAACTGACAGGTATTGCCAGTGTTGAAACTAAGACGTTACATTTTAATGCACAATTAGATTTAAGGCAGGTATTTCTAACCCGAGTCTCAAGAGCCTCAAGTAGACTGTGTAATGCTATACCTAACTTCGCCGAGCTTGGGAAGCAGGTGAAGCCGAGCTTCTTCATAACGATTGCGCTTAATATTGATTACAGGCGAAGTTTTTGCTTGTGCAGTGAAACATTTTTCAGTGAATACTCACGTGTGAACATTGACTTGTTTGCACCGAGCGCAAGGATTTGTCGCAAATTATATTCGTTACAATTCTTCTTTTGAACCAACGGACGCTCTATTTCTTCTTTCTCCTGTTTAGCACTCTCAAAGCTATAATAACCATGAGTTTACACGTACTGCATAATATAGAAAGGTGGACAGGCAACCACTAAGTATGGCTCCTGAAAATGTTAAAACTGCAGCATCTTCTTGTCGCAGACACGCTCACCGATCGAATCGCTGACACACTTTGTTAGAGCTTGCAATCGCACGGACAGTACAACTATTTTGTCGATAATTCGTTTTTGGTAAACGAAAGAGCGACCTGAAACGAATTGATTTGCGAGACATGTAAACGTTTCAAATTTTAATCTTCATCCTAAAAATTTGGCCTTTTGAATGAAAACTTAGTCGGCAGTCTCGCGGCGAACTGCGAGCGGCGACCGATAATGTTTTCGACAGAGTTCTAGGTAGGTTATCAGAATGATACGGATCTTTCTCGCGGAAACGGAGATACTTTATAAATCGTTTTTGAATATTATCGACGCGATTAATGTATTTGTGGCAGCGTGGCTTCCGAATTTGAGAGGCACATTCCAAGTGGATTTTCGCAAATGTACACAATATAACATTTTAAGAATTTTGGCTAATGAAAACATTCGGAGGTCAGCACTATGAACTCCAGTGGTTTACGGGCCACACGAAATTCGGGAGAATCCCCTCATATTAAAGTCGCCTGTGACTACATATACGGTTTTGAGAAAAAATTACTTAATTGTGTAGAAAATTATAGACCTTTGTTTTGCTTACAGAGGTAGATACCACAAGTATAAAGATTTACATAAGGTCTTCGGCTGTCGATTGGAGAAGCGGCTGCGAAGTGACCGGTAATTCTTTACGCGCGGCTATCATCGCGTGACATACGCCACCGCCTCGCGATCGACCAGAGAAACCATAATTCCTCCCGCGGCGCCAAACTGAGTACCTATGATCAAACAACTCGGATTCGAAAATACCACCCGGCAGCCAACTCCCTGTTAAAATAATAAAGTCGCAGCTACCAATTCAGACTTGACAGTGAAAGATGTCGGTTTTTGTTCGTAGACCCCGGACATTTTCACAGTAGATAGCCCACGGCAACAATTATCAAGAGAAAATCAACGAAATACACTTGTCAGTACACATCAAATTTGCTCAGAAGTACATAAAAACATAAAACATTAACTCTATTTTGTTTCAAATCGTATTCTTTCGTAGTTTGTCAATATTATAAGTTATATTTTCCGCGTTTTTCATCTGTTAGACCTCAAAGTTAAAATTAAAACTATTTTCTTTAGGTCTGGTACTCTTTACTCAACATATTAAAGTGTAAGAACCTGGTGGAAGTCGCTGTCGTGCGCGGCTGCCCCTGCTACACTCCAGGGTGGGTAACGAAGATCCCGATCTCGGCCCCGAATCTGCTCCTGGGAAGCCTAAAATGGCTTCAGCTGGTCAATACATTCATTTACATATATTAATGTTACGGTTTGTTTAACAAACAATTCAACTTCATTTCGTTTCCCGCCCTTTCCCTGCACGTGCCGCTGTACAATGTTCATACTTGAGAGCCCGGTCTTTGTCTTAAATTCTAGTTTGAATCAATATTATTATCACTCGAACGTCATGTATCACAATTAGTTTTTTTGCTTCTCCATTATATTATGAGTAATGGAATCTTGTACACTACACGCTACTAAAGTAGCAATTTTTCGCTTAACTTAAGAGAATTATAAAATGTATCCTTAGTCAACTTGAACCTAGGCATCAATTTATTTATGTCTAATAATAAAAAGGCGTCAGTATACTTCTACCACGCGCATGCAATAATTTATTGCATGCGTCTAGCTGTTGAGGAATATTCCTAAACTGACACTGTGTTTTATGGAGTGTGAATATTTTTATTTACTCTATCTACACTTGTGATTAAATCCTTTCTTCATATAAACGCTACTATATAAACATATAAACGCTACTTTATTGATGTAAATAAATGTACCCCGTGCATTAACAATGCAGTGCAACATGTATTATAAACATTATTGCATATATCACATAGCAAAGAACCAAAATTATATATCCTCAATTATCTGACAATATGTTGATTTCAATTACTTAATTATTGGTATGTAAAGAGATTTTTATTTTCTATGCTATCAGTCTGCTTAGTGATTGTACATGTTCTCTTTAAATCTTGTTAATGTTTTTGTAAGCAATCCTGTTGACATTGTGAGCAGCTGTAAAAGTGTTCATTTAACCAGGACTCAAATCTTTTTATTTGCCATAAGTACATGTTCCTGTATCTGTCTTTGTGAAAAACCATATTTATTGTTCATTGAATCTAAAGATTGTTGCAAAGGTAAAGCTTCTCATTGAATATTTCTTAATACAATCTCAGATTTTGCTTTAATCATATGTAATTTATTATTATATAATGACAAGCCATCCTTTTTTATATGAAAACATTTTAAATATTATATTTATTTTAAATTTTGAAAAATGTTTTTAATTTGCTATACCTATTTGATTCAATATATTTTTAATGAGAATTAAATGTACATTAATGATACATGAGACACACAAGTCAACTTTGTGAGGTCAATAATAGGCTCAATCAACATAATATAACCAAAAGGATATTTAATTAATTGATTATACAAGTTCTGAGTTGCACTGGCTCCCTAGGCTCTTTGTTTGTTCATGTGAAGTGATTGATTTCCTGGCCTCAGAAAGGCTACTCATTAGTTGTGTAACACGACTCAAAGCCTTCTCATGTTCATCTCTGCATTAGTTGAATACACAGTGACACAGATGGTCATACATGATAAATATTCATGTATTGTCTACTACAATTTAAATAGACCATCCCTTTCTTTAATTTAGATCTTCAATAGTTTACACTTGCAATTTTCACTTCGCTTTCTCCTACTCTCCTTAAGTAGTTGGTTACCAAGTTCCCTTGAAGATTGATGTTTGATGATGATTGTTCCATTGAAGTTTCTTAAAGGGCTGTCTTCAGATTTTTATTATATTTTATGTGCTGGTTAATTAGTTACAGGATACTAAATAAATCACACAAGGAGATTTTTTATACAAAAATATTTTATTGCAATTATTTTTTATGTACAGATACAGTTTTAATTCTTCTTTTATTTTATCTTAAGTCTAACCCTTAAATGCATGATTTTTTATTACTTCCGAATAAATTAAATTGGATAGGAAAATTTATAAAAATTATGGAAAAAATAAAGAAAAAAATCATAATAATATAAATAATATTTTATTTCAAAAAAATATTGTTAATGCATATCTACATTAAACACAACAAATAATTTGCAAAATACACAATTATTATCAAAATTATAACATGAAAACGTTACACTTACCTTTTATCTTTTTTAGAAACAATTTTTCCTTGTATCTTCCGACACTATTTTGCAAAAAACTGATTGTAATAGCCGCGGGAACTAGTGTAATAACCGTTTGGCGCCAAATATATGAAATACGAATTTTTTAAAAACTTCCTGTCAATATTTGGTTTTTGCTTTCATAAATCAACGTATAAATATTAAATTTATTTAAAAAGTAAAATAAATACAACTTGGAACAAAACGTAATGAGCCATGGGCTATTAAAGCGTGCGATGTAGATCTACATCACCATGCATTTAAGGGTTAAGATATGTCTGTGGCATACATCTATATCTTTATTTTCAATCTACAAGTAATGTGAGATAACACAGCGTCAAAGGCTAAGTGAAAAAAAGTTTTAGCATGTAGTGTTAATTTCGTGACTTAAGTTTAAATTTAAACAAAAAAAAAACTTGTAATTTGTAAAGTGAGACTAAGGAGGAGTGTCGGCTTAATATCAGAAGACGTCTGTGAAAACTATGTTTAGTTCCTTTTGATCGAAAAACCCCAAAATTTCCACAGCAACGGCATCGTGTTACTTCATACAAGATGACAAAGTCGTCAAAGAATGTGACACCCACATGCTACAGTTTATGTAAACTTTGAAAAATATCTCAAATTTTTATTTGCCTGTTTATCTGTCCTTGGTTTTTTTTCAATAAAGTTTGCATTGGGGCATATGTTTCTCATGTAAAATTCAAACCAACCTCACAAGAATTTAAAATTTTGCGGGTTTATGAATTATGAATGTCATACCTTACCATTTTAAATTTGACGCAATATAGCCGTGCTCAGGTCGTGATGTTGGCAGAACTGTCAGACTTGTGTAGTATCTATGGTTTGCGCCTGCACTCGTCTCGAGCTCACTCCTATGAGATTGTCTTTAGGCGCATTGGTGGATTTCTTCTCAGCAAGTATTTCACTATTCGGTAATTAATAATATCTTTTACATTTTTTCGTACCTCTTATGAATGAGCCTTTTTTTAAGTTGAAAATAGTTAAATTAAAAATATTACAGTAGAAGTAGCAATTTTTAGATAATTTTTTCGCAAGTGGCTTTTAGTGCGTAGTTTCAAAAGTGCCGGAATCTGAAAAATCTCGTCGAAATAGAAGACCATTACAACTGCGCTGGTGTCGCACCGCTCGCGGACAACATTCAATGTCTCCTCAATAAGAGTAAAAAGTATTACATGTTTCATATTTCTTAAATTTATTCTCTTATGGAACCGTTACCATTATTAATTTGAACACTGTATGTATATGTAGAATGTATCTCCTACAATAAGATTTACACGTTTTCAGTCATCAACACTAATAAGTTTAAAAAAATCGTGTACACTTTAAAATCGTCTCTACCCTACAATAATCTTTTTTCCACAATTAAGCGGTTTTACTACGCTGAATGTATTATATATTTTTTCTCTTAAGTTTTTTTTGTTTTATTTATCTTTGAGAGTTGACAGCTAGGTTTATAATATTACATTTAAAATACTGACAAATTAAAAGTTACTACTTAAAAAAGCAGAATGCTCTAGAGCGAAGACATTACAATTTGGCTGTGTATTAGACAGAGAACGAGAAATACGCAATAAATAGATTTTTTATTTAATTATCTTTATTAAAGAGAATTACTATTTTTGTAAGATAGCACAATAAACCAAAGTTGAGACTAAATAAATTAGAAACAAAACAGAACAGTTCAAAACTAAGCAAAGCCGTAGCAATGAGTGGCAGTGAATGAGAATAAAAAACTGAGAATAAGAACAAACGCGTAGCCCATCGTTTGTTAAATTACTCAAGTAGTAATACCGTCTCTGTATATAAGGGTTCGTATATAATTGCAGTTCAATCTCGCTAACTATTAGGTATCTCTTAAACTTATTGTTTTTCGCTCGCGGCGCCACAAACTTTTTCAGTAACCTCTGTTACCCTTAGCGCGTTGTATGTGCGCAGGCGCCGCGTGATTGTAAAACAAAGTGGTGATCGGTCGACAAAGCGTCCAACACCGCGCGCGCGTGTTCAACTTGAGAATTGCAAATATGTGGTCAACGTACTTGTGACTTCGTTTCATTTTGTTTTATTCTTGTGCCACCCGCCGCCCCGCGCTCGGCGACTGTTCAGAGCTAAGGTTTTGTGTACGATGAGATGATCTTACGTCAGTGTTGGTGTCACCAACTAATGCGTTTGCTCAGCTCCTTTACATAATGTGCTTATTTCTTTTAGGAGGTATATATAAAGCCAACATAATTACAGAATGATGAGAATTTGTTTTTTAAATACCTAATGAACTTTCAAACTTTTGTTGGGCAGCAGTATTTAACCTAAAATAATTTTTTAACTAAATAATCATGAAGCCGCCCCGTCGGATAGAATGGAGAGAAAAACATGTTATAGCTTGGTATATTATTCAAATTGATAGCTTTCGTAATTACTATAACATTCAAAGGTATTATATTGGTATAAGACCATATCTCTAAATTTTAAGACGATTATATAATTGTTTTTATAACAAGGGCGTTTCTCTCTAAAATAAAATTTTAGCTTAATACCGACGTACACCAATAACAATAGTTTTTCATTTTAATATAAAGTACACTATGTTGCTTGCAAAATAAAGAAAGACAATTAATGTGTACAATCTACTTTACTTTTTATAATCAGTTAAAGTATTAATGAAGTTAAAAACGACATTGGCTGCATTGTTTCAATGGAAGGGCGCCGCCGCTGCTCGCGGCCGCGTCTCTGGAGCACCGCTGCACTTAACACGCAACATTAAAGAATCTAATACAACTTTGAAGAAATATATTTTCTTGACATCTCCCAACAAGTAAAGCAAAGCAAAATGACATAACTTTCCTGTTTTATTTAGATATTCGAGTAAGTCTTGTAATGTAAAATAAACTTGGATCTGTTGTTTTTAGTGACCTGAATCAATTTTACATATCGTCTTGATAGATTTTTAAGTAATCCTAAAAGTTCAATCTTCAGCTCATCCAATCTGTTCCAATTTATTTTTTTTCCATCTCCCACAAATATCATGCCCCCTGTGTTGCATTCAAAGTGAGTTTTATTTTTATTAAATATTTATTATAGCTTTGTTATTTTATTGAATTCTCTATATATGCTCCATTCAGTATCACTTTTGCCCCCTTTTTTAGTTATAATTTAAAAAAAGGAAACATTAAATTAAAATAGGCAACGTCTGTATCGTCTAATAAGTATTTTGATGCAAAAACAGTCACTGGTTGTTTTTTTTTTCTGTACACATTCACACCGGGTCTTGTGTGTTAACTGTGTTTGCTGTGCTGGCTGTGCGTGCTGTCTTATTATTTTTTCATTTCTTACAATCTGATTTTGTTTACAAGTTTTGGTTAAGTCTTTCATTGAGGCCATTACAAAATAGGAATTATGTTCCTTTTGGAAATGTTTTGAATTCTCTTGAGTTTATTCCCGCATATTGATCTGTGAGCGACATTCCAATTGTAATAGAGTTGGACTCTGTTACTTTATTTATTAGTTTAACAAAATCATTGCAACTTTCTGTTTTTGAAGTAATTATATGAGCATTTAGTGCGCAGTGGTCCAGTAGGAGGTCTAAATGACATTTAGTCGAACACTGACCTCCAAAATATCCAACTGTGTCTATTGAGACAACTTTTTAAGGCTTTGTGTCAGGGCTTAATGTGAACATAAAGTTTTTCACTTACTGCTTCTTTAATATCTGTTTACTGCAGCATCAGATTTTTTGTAAACTTGGGGTAGTCTGGTCTTTATCGTGGCGTATTTATCTGTTTAGCTAGTGGGTTATATAGAATGTCAGTTATTTGTTGCAGATCTATTTATTGGCGTTGTTATAGGACGTGGCGATACTTCTGGTTATTTAAAACTTTGAACGGATCGACGACGGCTTCGAATTATATGAACCAGGCCCTAGGTATGTCCCTATAAAATGGCATTAACCGCGATTGTACTAACACAGTAGCGATGTCAGAGAGCTCTTGAGGCTTGACAATTTCGGCGCTGAATGAAAGCAACGCCGAGGAGCCACGCCAAGGACTTGACAAAATTTACGTAATGAGCACGGACGAAGTACAGGATACGAAGGATAATCGATTCGTTCGGTCCGCCTAATGCTCGGCGATGCGGCGCGAGCCCAGCGCAGCGCACGCCCGAGTGATGATCGTCTGCACTTGCAGGTGTCAACGCTCCGCTGTGCAGATGTGTTCCCGTCCGCGAGTTCGTGCCCCGCCGCGCGCCCTCGTGCGCCCGCACGTGCGCCCGCGACGGCGCGCTCACGCACCCCCGCGCCGCCAGGCACCCTCACACTTTCTCCTGCGCCTGCGCGTCCGTGTCCCTCGCCACGCTGCTGCTGCGCAGCGCGTTCGAGCTCCGCGGCGGTCCCGAGACGCACCGCGTGCACGTGCCACACGGCGCGCACCGCGACCTGCCCCGCCGCCTGTCCCGCCACTTGCCCCGCCGCCTGTCCCGCCGCTGGCCCCGCCACTTGCCCCGTCACTTACACTGCCGCATGTCCCGCCGTTTGCCTCTCCGTTTGCCCTGCCGCTTGCCCCGCCATGCGCCCCGCCGTCGCAGCCTGAGTGGAGCAGCGGCGAGGACGCGGCACTACGACGCGCTCTGCGCCTACAGCGCTGGCCGGCTTACACGTACGGTGCACGCACCCCCAACTGGGAGTGGGCGGCTGAGCTGGTGAGCGATGTGACGCCCGCTTACCGCTCGCCGGACACGTGTCGCGACCGCAGCAATCTGCTCGAACTCGACGACACCGTGCGCCCGCTGCTGCGGCGCGCGGACGCGCTGCGTGCGGCCAGCGAGCGGCGCCGCGCCGCGCCGCCTCGCCCCCGCGACCCCTCGCCGCCCCATATGTTCAGCAACCGGGCGCTGCTCGCCGTAGACTACGATATCGACTACCACGCGCCGCCCACGCCAATGGAGATAGCCTCACGGCGCGACCGCAGCAGAGCCCCGACGCACAGCGCCGCGCCGCTCGGAGCCGACCAGCAAGTCGTGCTTGCTACTGTAGTGTTCCAGGTTGTCGCGCCACGCGGGCATGTGGGTAAACGTTTTATGCGTCTCTTCATCATCATTTCCGCCGTAGAATATCCACTGCCGGCCAAAAGGCTCCCCCATAGATTTACAATAAGTTAAGAGTCCGCATCTTCGACGACCTTAACAAAGTCAGCTGCACAGCACCCCGTGAGCGCTCTGCGCCGCGCCAGCCGGTGCAATGTCCATTTCGGAGCATTAAAGCCCCAGCGGCCCGTGTGATCTATGCGTTGCTTTCTGTTACGCGTCTACTGCGATACAATTGTCTCGACCTTTAGATATAAACGTGACACCCTTCTTAAAAATGCGAAAGCCCAAGACGCGGAGGGTAGCCGGCGTCTCCTCAGGGAACGCTGGTGCTGGTCCGAACCGTCGCGCAACGGGTGTTGGACTGGTGACACTTTACTAACGACAGTTACGAAATACGCAGCGGCGCTAAGAGGGCGGAGAGACAGGTGCGCCGCGACATCGCGCGCAACAGCAGCGACAGCACGCGCGGCCGCAGCACGCGCGGTCGCAGCACGACACGCAACAACAATAAAACAATGTTATCAAGCACGTGTCTCAATTTTTATTCAACCCGTCCTTGTACACACTAATTCTTTAATTCATTTATTCGATCCCTCACTCGGCCAAATCGTTCAGTGGTACCTCTTCTTTTTATGGTCCTAGTGCATTATTAAAAGCAATAAGCAAGTAATTTTTCTTGTTTTATTCGTTTTGGCTCTAGACTGCTTTACTTTACAGAAATTCAAAAGTTCATTTCGTTCACTTTGTAATACGATATTGCCATGTGCCGCTTCAAATAGGTGACCTGGTGTTCAATACACACGAAAAGAAATAGCAGTGTGCTCGTACAAAACTTATTGACAAGGCAGGAGGAGAAAATTAATTCGCAATAATATTTACAGCTAACACATAGACACAGCGCCGTGTATATAGTATAGCATATTTTGTGTAGATGCTGTTTCTAGAGGCGAAGTCTGTCGATGTATAGAGTAAGCCCATGACGTTTATTTTTTGGGAAACTCGAATCCTGTAATATAATAATATAGTTCACGGACCCCTCCGTTCCGTGAACTCGTTTCCGATGAAGCTGTAAAAGCCGCAAGGCTATTGGTGTATTTTTTAATTTCTGGTTCACGCACCAGTTGCAGGACTTGAAATGCACAAAGAGGCTCCAAATCATAGCTACCGTGTTCCAGGTGATAGATCTTGGGTATTGTAAATTTATGGGCTTTTGCGAATATTTTGATTCATCTCGAATAAACCTAATTCACGTATTTAAAGTTTAGAAGCGGCCAGACCGCGCAGTGGCGGCAGTTATTAAACGCGAGCGCCCTATGGGCGGCTTCTTATGCGAACATTTTGTTTCATCTCAAATAAACCTAATTCACGTATTTGTAGTTTAGAAGCGGCCAGCCAGTGCAGAGGCGGCAGTTACGAGGGTCAAACTGAAAGTTCTTAGAAAATCAAAAACTAAGCATTCTAGCAAGTTATTAGTTTTATTATAACTTTTCAAAATAGCGTCCATTTACATCAATACATCGCTGCATTCGATGGAACCATTGAGAAAAGCACCTTGCCCACTCGGCCTTAGGGGTCTCTTCGACGGCGTTTTGAAACGCAGCCACTGCTTCTTCGGCGTCCATAAAATGTTTTCCTCGAAGTTTTTCTTTTATTTTCGGGAATAAATAAAAATCGCAGGGTGCGAGGTCGGGGCTATACGGCGGGTGACCCAGTAATTCCACGTCTGAGGTCGCCAAATAGTCGATCGTTTGCCTGGCGGTGTGCGACGAGGCATTGTCGTGATGAAGGAGGATCCTGCTGCGAGGTCGTTTCTCTCGAACTTTTTCCAAGACAAGTGGCAAACAGTTGTTAGTGTACCACTCTGCATTAACCGTTTTCTGATCCTCTAAGACAACTGTCGCGTAATGACATGTCTTTCCGAAGAACGAGGCCAGCATCTTTTTTCCAACACTTCGACCTCTCTTCACTTTAGTTGGCAACTCTTCGGAAGGAAACACCCACTGAGCAGACTGTCTTTTGGTTTCCGGATCATAACAGTAAATCCAGCTTTCGTCACCCGTTAGTATGTCGAACACAGCATTTGAGTCACCTCCGTTAAATTTTTGGATCATTTCTCGGCACCAATCAACATGGCGGAGTTTTTGAGCCTCGGTCAAATTATGCGGTATCCAGCGGGCACAAAGCTTCCTGACCGCTAAATGTCCATGGAGGATTTTGTGCACTTGACTCATACCTATGCCTAGACTTGTCCGAATCTGCTGATAGGTCACTCTTTTGTCAGTCTCTATCATACGCCGCACAACACTGATATTGTCTTCAGTCGTCGCTGTAGAAGGCCGTCCCTCACGCAAATCATCGGTGAGTTTAGTTCGACCACGTTAGAATTCATTAAACCAGTTGTAAACTGTGGCACGAGATGGGGCTTCATCGTGAAAAGCCAATCGAAGTCTATCATAACTTTCTTGTTGACTTATATGACATCGAAAGTCATAAAAAATCATTGCACGAAAATTTTCTCGGCTTAAATTCATTCTGACGTGCACAGACAATTTTCAATTTGCCGCCAAATTGTAAAACAAATGACAAATGAATGAAATGTATACTCAATATTATTGGTAAAGAGTTCTATTTTCAAAATTTAAACTTATTTTTTTAATATAATGCTTTTAAGTTGCCAGTTCTAAAAACTTTCAGTTTGGCCCTCGTATAAAACGCTCACGCCCTATTGACGCGTTTTATTAACATTTTGTTTATTACTGGAAAAATACCTTATGTCACGATCATAGGGCTTGATGTTGGTGCCCCGTATGTCGGACTCGATCTAGATCAATACCGACTAAAAACAATCCTCTCTCTTCGGTATCCCCGGTCGCGGGAGATACGCTCGGTAACAGCCGTGGCCGGATATCATCTGAGTCAGGTAGTAGTTCAACTCTCCATGATCTCGGTTCACCCATGACTCTAGGTTTGGTATAAGCTTACGCGTCCATTTTCCTTTCGTCGACTTATCCCAGGACGATTGCCACTGTTGCAAGCTTTTCAGTCTTCCCCGAATTCTAAGTTCAGCTGAAGTTGGGTCTGATTTGCTTTTTTTGCTACGGTACAGATCAGTTCTTTCGTCTGCAAGAAGCGCAACAGGAACCATACCTGCTATCACGCATGCTGCATCCTCCGATACTGTACGAAAGGCGCTAGCTACCCGTAGAGTGCTGACTCTATAAACAGAGGCGATTTTCCGTCGGGACTCCTGTTTGCTCAGTGCGTCGGACCATATGGGTACTCCGTACATAAGCACTGACGTAGTCACCGACGCTAATAACTTCCTTCTGTTTTGCTTGGGACCTCCGACATTAGGCATGAGTCGGCAGAGTTTAGCTGTCACCAGAGACGCCTTCGCTGCTGCTCTCTCAGCCTGATCTTTAAAGTTTAGCCTATGGTCGATCATTACTCCTAGGTACCGTATAGCTGGTTGAGTTGCGATTTCACAGCTGCCGACATTGAGTGTGATGGTCTCCGCAACTCTCCTGCCAGTAATGAGCACTGCTTCCGTCTTCTGCTCAGCCAGTTCTAGTCCGACTGACCTCATCCACAGGGTGATTACTTGGAAGGATCTTTCAAATGCCCACTTCACTTCCTCCACGTGTTTCGCTACTATAACGACTGCTAGATCATCAGCGAATGCGACGAGTTTAGTTTCGCTGGGTAGATGTTTCTTTAGGAGTCCATCGTACATAGCGTTCCACAAAAGTGGCCCTAGTACTGACCCCTGTGGGACGCCTCCGGTGACTTTGTACTCTTCCGTCCCGATTTCCGTAGTGTATATGAGGACCCTATCAGAGAAGTAACTAGCGACTATTTTACGTAGGTATAGAGGTACATTCAGTGAGCTAAGTGCCCCCATGATGACCTCCCATTTTGCTGAGTTAAAGGCGTTTTTAATGTCCAAGGTGGCAACCAGGCAGTATTTTATCGAGCCTCTCTTCCATCTTTTCCCAGACACTGCTAGTTTTGCTATATTGACTACTTGCTCTATAGCGTCCAGCGTAGACCGGCCTTTTCTGAACCCATACTGTGAGTTAGCTAGGTGGGGTTCAACTGCTGCTTCGATCCTGCTGTGGATAATACGTTCTAGTATTTTCCCCGCAGTATCCAGCATACAGAGGGGCCGGTATGACGATGGCTCGTCTGGTGGCTTCTTACCTTTAGGGAGAAGTACCAGTCTCTGTCGTTTCCACGCGGTAGGAAAGGTGCCTTCCAGTAAGCAGCTATTGTAGGTCTCCAAGAAGACTCCTGGTGTTGCTACAACAGCTTGCTTAAGAGCTACGTTGGGGATCCCATCCGGTTCCGGAGCTTTGTTGTTTCCAACCCTACCGCATGCTACCATTAGCTCCTTCTCGGTAATAGGAGGGATCTCATTCGGATCCACAATCCCTAGTTGAAAGGAGGATTTTGGTTGCGTGGGGAACAGAGCTCTGACAATTCTTCCCAGTAGAATAGGACAAGTGGGCGTTGTATTCTCATGTCTCAGTTGTTTAACTACAACCTGGTACGGCTTGCCCCATGGGTTCTTTTCAACCTCTTCCAACAATATTTTCCACGCGTTTCTCTTGCTCTCTTTAATGGATTTATTTAATTTTAATCGCGCTTCCTTATATTTGTCGTAGAGCTGCTCGAATTGTGGTGTTTTCCGAGCCCGTTGGGAGGTTCTACGCGCCTTAACACATATTTTCCTAAGCTCAGCAATGTTATCATTCCACCAGTACACCGGTGGGGTTCGGTTGTTGTTGCGTCGCCTTGGCATTGTTGCATCGCAGGCCTCGGTCAGCCTCCTTATGATTTCAGCCGCCTTTTCACTGGCACTTTTGGAAAGCAGTGGTCGATCCTCGAGTGCTATCTTGACCAGGCCGGGATCATACATGCTAGTCCTCCAACCCACTGAGCCAGTTCTTGTGTGTGGTACTCTATTTGTATTTGGCTTACATGATACCTCCCAGTATATGGCACAGTGGTCGCTAGCGGTGTAAGTATCCGAGATCTCCCAACTGTTATTTCCTCTTGCCAGTGTACTGCTGACGAAAGTGAGATCCACAATTGAGCTCGCCTCGCCTCTTGTGAACGTGGGTTTATCGCCTGTATTAAGTAAGGCGACGTCCAACAGTGACATCGCTTCCAGAAGCTGGCAACCTCTAGTGTTAGTAGCTTTACTACCCCAGTCCACTGCCCAAGCGTTAAAATCTCCAGCTATAGCTACCGGGGAGTACATTCGGGCATCCTCCACTAATTTGGCCAGGAACCGGACGAACTCATCGTGTGTTAGGCTAGGTGGTGCATAGCAACTGTAGAAATGTACTCCATTAAATTTGGCTCTTACAAATCCAGAACAATTATTTTGATTACCCTGGAGAGGTTTAGTGCCACATGCCCAGATGACAGCTTTTCCTTCCTTATCGGTGATCCAGTTTAGGCCACTGATGTGCTTATAGGGTTCCGAAATTAGTACTATGTCTAATTTTAGCTCCCGTACAGTCTGCATGAGTAGGTCTTGGGCAACCTCACAATGATTAAGATTAATTTGTAGTACCTTGATCATTTTTGAGGCTGTCTTAACATCTGAAGTGCTTTTTTAAATACAGGGCAATGACCACATCCTGCAATGTGAGCACAGTCTTCGGAATTCCCAATGTCAACACAGAGGACACATCGGGCTTCCTTACCGCACTCTTTGGCTTTGTGGCCTATTTCCCCACATTTGATGCAGCTCTTCGATCTGTCATGTTTGTTGCTGCATTTGTTTGCAACGTGACCATAGTGCCAGCACCTGAAGCATTTTATAGGCCTTTGAGTAGCTCTTATTCTACAATTGACCCAACCTATCTTGATGTTTTGCCGCTCTGTTAAGGTTCTTGCCAGTTCTGCTGCTACTCTAACAGAAGCCGTAAGTGTTCCTCCGTATGCTTTGCGAAGGGACTTGACACAGTGTTCAGAAATTTGGCTTCCTCCGCCAGTTATTTTCTGTAGGGCTTCTACGATTTCAGGCACCGTCGTGGTTTCGTCTAGGTCCTTAATCTCTAATTCCTGTTCAGGTACTTTGCATACTACCGTAGCATCTTTTCCAAGAACTGTGGAAATGGTGTTTCTTATCTCCTGCGTTTTATCTTTTTGATTTTTCGCTAGGATAAGAAGCATATCGCCCGTAGCCGTCCTTCTAATTTTATCAACACATTTGCCTATATGATCCGCGGAAGCATCTTTTTTGACCCGCTTAAGGATCTCGGCGTACTGATCCTTCTGGCTTGGGCGAATGATAAGAGCACTCGGACGCGTTGCTACTTTCTTCTTGGGTTGCTTTTTCTTTTTTACCTCTTTCCACACCGAGTGATCGTGTGGAAGTGGCGGCTTTGGCTTCAGCTCTGGCCTTACCGTAACTGCTAAGTCCGTTGTATTAGCTTTTCGCAGTTTCGGTGCCTGGCTGATCTCCAAGGGTGAAGAGCGTTCCGTCCTTTTGACTTTTCGCGTTTTTCGGCTCTTCGGTGTTGCCGATTTGCTTTCTTCTTCGGTTTCTTTTACAGTCGTGTCCGAATACAATCTGTAAAGAGACGGTGACGTTTGCACTTCTCCTACAGATGTGGTGGCGTTTGATTTTCCGACGCTTCCAATTTCCCTGGTGATCTTTGCAAACGATGTACCTAGCGCGGCCACATGTTTGCGGATCTCTCCATGAACGTTTAATTTGCCCTTTATGTACTCCGCCAGGGCAGTGATTGTATTTTCGTGGAGCTGTAATGCCTTCTTCAGCTCCATATTACTTTCATTTTCGTTTGTTTTTTTTATTAATTTATCCATGCTGTTCCCACGAGAACCTAGGGAAATATACAGTCCGCTTCGGCAGAGCCCCGGTTACCGAAGTAAGGCCACTTAAGTACGCCTGAGGTGGGACCTGGTACCCTCAGGGGAGCGCTTGCGACGACCATTCCCTGTCGCCTTCCAGTCCTGGGCACGCTAGACCACTGACATCGGGTTGTGTTTTGTCCGCGAGGGCTATTTTATTTCACCCCTACCCTGTTTCGCAAATTGCGACTCTCGGGCTTTCCCCTATCCGCAACCTTGGGGACGCGCCACGTAGCAGTACACCTCAGCCCGTGGAGGTAGGTAGGTAGGTAGGTAGGTAGGTAGGTAGGTAGGTAGGTAGGTAGGTAGGTAGGTTTTTTTTTTTTTTATAGAGGTTTAAAAATACCTTTACGTATCATAGGGCCTTATGTTGGTGCCCCGTATGTCGGACTCGATCTAGATCAATACCGACTAAAAACAATCCTCTCTCTTCGGTATCCCTGGTCCCCACGGCATGGCCGTTAGGCATTACTTCGCGGGGGGATTTAGCCGCAGCTTTCTCTGATAGAGTGGCTGTTCAGGCCAACTTCCTCCGCTCTTGCTCTATTTTACGCAACTCCTTTAGCACCGTCGTACAGTACGCGCTCGTAAGTTCCCAGGCCGAAGGCGAGGATAGCATTGTAGCTATCAGAGTTTCAGGATAGATTTTGCATCCTACACCTTCTTCCCAAGACCTCCTGGCTTCGTTAAATCGGGGGCAGACGAAAAAGACATGCTCTGCATCTTCAATCATTCCGACACAATTAGGACAGTCAGGGGAATCTTCGTATTTGAACCTATGGAGATACGCTCGATAACAGCCGTGGCCGGATATCATCTGAGTCAGGTAGTAGTTCAACTCTCCATGATCTCGGTTCACCCATGACTCTAGGTTTGGTATAAGCTTACGCGTCCATTTTCCTTTCGTCGACTTATCCCAGGACGATTGCCACTGTTGCAAGCTTTTCAGTCTTCCCCGAATTCTAAGTTCAGCTGAAGTTGGGTCTGATTTGCTTTTTTTGCTACGGTACAGATCAGTTCTTTCGTCTGCAAGAAGCGCAACAGGAACCATACCTGCTATCACGCATGCTGCATCCTCCGATACTGTACGAAAGGCGCTAGCTACCCGTAGAGTGCTGACTCTATAAACAGAGGCGATTTTCCGTCGGGACTCCTGTTTGCTCAGTGCGTCGGACCATATGGGTACTCCGTACATAAGCACTGACGTAGTCACCGACGCTAATAACTTCCTTCTGTTTTGCTTGGGACCTCCGACATTAGGCATGAGTCGGCAGAGTTTAGCTGTCACCAGAGACGCCTTCGCTGCTGCTCTCTCAGCCTGATCTTTAAAGTTTAGCCTATGGTCGATCATTACTCCTAGGTACCGTATAGCTGGTTGAGTTGCGATTTCACAGCTGCCGACATTGAGTGTGATGGTCTCCGCAACTCTCCTGCCAGTAATGAGCACTGCTTCCGTCTTCTGCTCAGCCAGTTCTAGTCCGACTGACCTCATCCACAGGGTGATTACTTGGAAGGATCTTTCAAATGCCCACTTCACTTCCTCCACGTGTTTCGCTACTATAACGACTGCTAGATCATCAGCGAATGCGACGAGTTTAGTTTCGCTGGGTAGATGTTTCTTTAGGAGTCCATCGTACATAGCGTTCCACAAAAGTGGCCCTAGTACTGACCCCTGTGGGACGCCTCCGGTGACTTTGTACTCCTCCGTCCCGATTTCCGTAGTGTATATGAGGACCCTATCAGAGAAGTAACTAGCGACTATTTTACGTAGGTATAGAGGTACATTCAGTGAGCTAAGTGCCCCCATGATGACCTCCCATTTTGCTGAGTTAAAGGCGTTTTTAATGTCCAAGGTGGCAACCAGGCAGTATTTTATCGAGCCTCTCTTCCATCTTTTCCCAGACATTGCTAGTTTTGCTATATTGACTACTTGCTCTATAGCGTCTAGCGTAGACCGGCCTTTTCTGAACCCATACTGTGAGTTAGCTAGGTGGGGTTCAACTGCTGCTTCGATCCTGCTGTGGATAATACGTTCTAGTATTTTCCCCGCAGTATCCAGCATACAGAGGGGCCGGTATGACGATGGCTCGTCTGGTGGCTTCTTACCTTTAGGGAGAAGTACCAGTCTCTGTCGTTTCCACGCGGTAGGAAAGGTGCCTTCCAGTAAGCAGCTATTGTAGGCCTCCAAGAAGACTCCTGGTGTTGCTACAATAGCTTGCTTAAGAGCTACGTTGGGGATCCCATCCGGTCCCGGAGCTTTGTTGTTTCCAACCCTACCGCATGCTACCATTAGCTCCTTCTCGGTAATAGGGGGGATTTCATTCGGATCCACAATCCCTAGTTGAAAGGAGGATTTTGGTTGCGTGGGGAACAGAGCTCTGACAATTCTTCCTAGTAGAATAGGACAAGTGGGCGTTGTATTCTCATGTCTCAGTTGTTTAACTACAACCTGGTACGGCTTGCCCCATGGATTCTTTTCAACCTCTTCCAACAATATTTTCCACGCGTTTCTCTTGCTCTCTTTAATGGATTTATTTAATTTTAATCGCGCTTCCTTATATTTGTCGTAGAGCTGCTCGAATTGTGGTGTTTTCCGAGCCCGTTGGGAGGTTCTACGCGCCTTAACACATATTTTCCTAAGCTCAGCAATGTTATCATTCCACCAGTACACCGGTGGGGTTCGGTTGTTGTTGCGTCGCCTTGGCATTGTTGCATCGCAGGCCTCGGTCAGCCTCCTTATGATTTCAGCCGCCTTTTCACTGGCACTTTTGGAAAGCATTGGTCGATCCTCGAGTGCTATCTTGAACAGGCCGGGGTCATACATGCTAGTCCTCCAACCCATTGAGCCAGTTCTTGTGTGTGGTACTCTATTTGTATTTGGCTTACATGATACCTCCCAGTATATGGCACAGTGGTCGCTAGCGGTGTAAGTATCCGAGATCTCCCAACTGTTATTTCCTCTTGCCAGTGTACTGCTGACGAAAGTGAGATCCACAATTGAGCTCGCCTCGCCTCTTGTGAACGTGGGTTTATCGCCTGTATTAAGTAAGGCGACGTCCAATAGTGACATCGCTTCCAGAAGCTGGCAACCTCTAGTGTTAGTAGCTTTACTACCCCAGTCCACTGCCCAAGCGTTAAAATCTCCAGCTATAGCTACCGGGGAGTACATTCGGGCATCCTCCACTAATTTGGCCAGGAACCGGACGAACTCATCGTGTGTTAGGCTAGGTGGTGCATAGCAACTGTAGAAATGTACTCCATTAAATTTGGCTCTTACAAATCCAGAACAATTATTTTGATTACCCTGGAGAGGTTTAGTGCCACATGCCCAGATGACAGCTTTTCCTTCCTTATCGGTGATCCAGTTTAGGCCACTGATGTGCTTATAGGGTTCCGAAATTAGTACTATGTCTAATTTTAGCTCCCGTACAGTCTGCATGAGTAGGTCTTGGGCAACCTCACAATGATTAAGATTAATTTGTAGTACCTTGATCATTTTTGAGGCTGTCTTAACATCTGAAGTGCTTTTTTAAATACAGGGCAATGACCACATCCTGCAATGTGAGCACAGTCTTCGGAATTCCCAATGTCAACACAGAGGACACATCGGGCTTCCTTACCGCACTCTTTGGCTTTGTGGCCTATTTCCCCACATTTGATGCAGCTCTTCGATCTGTCATGTTTGTTGCTGCATTTGTTTGCAACGTGACCATAGTGCCAGCACCTGAAGCATTTTATAGGCCTTTGAGTAGCTCTTATTCTACAATTGACCCAACCTATCTTGATGTTTTGCCGCTCTGTTAAGGTTCTGGCCAATTCTGCTGCTACTCTAACAGAAGCCGTAAGTGTTCCTCCGTATGCTTTCCGAAGGGACTTGACACAGTGTTCAGAAATTTGGCTTCCTCCGCCAGTTATTTTCTGTAGGGCTTCTACGATTTCAGGCACCGTCGTGGTTTCGTCTAGGTCCTTAATCTCTAATTCCTGTTCAGGTACTTTGCATACTACCGTAGCATCTTTTCCAAGAACTGTGGAAATGGTGTTTCTTATCTCCTGCGTTTTATCTTTTTGATTTTTCGCTAGGATAAGAAGCATATCGCCCGTAGCCGTCCTTCTAATTTTATCAACACATTTGCCTATATGATCCGCGGAAGCATCTTTTTTGACCCGCTTAAGGATCTCGGCATACTGATCCTTCTGGCTTGGGCGAATGATAAGAGCACTCGGACGCGTTACTATTTTTTTCTTGGGTTGCTTTTTCTTTTTTACCTCTTTCCACTCCGAGTGATCGTGTGGAAGTGGCGGCTTTGGCTTCAGCTCTGACCTTACCGTAACTGCTAAGTCCGTTGTATTAGCTTTTCGCAGTTTCGGTGCCTGGCTGATCTCCAAGGGTGAAGAGCGTTCCGTCCTTTTGACTTTTCGCGTTTTTCGGCTCTTCGGTGTTGCCGATTTGCTTTCTTCTTCGGTTTCTTTTACAGTCGTGTCCGAATACAATCTGTATAGAGACGGTGACGTTTGCACTTCTCCTACGGATGTGGTGGCGTTTGATTTTCCGACGCTTCCAATTTCCCTGGTGATCTTTGCAAACGATGTACCTAGCGCGGCCACATGTTTGCGGATCTCTCCATGAACGTTTAATTTGCCCTTTATGTACTCCGCCAGGGCAGTGATTGTATTTTCGTGGAGCTGTAATGCCTTCTTCAGCTCCATATTACTTTCATTTTCGTTTGTTTTTTTTATTAATTTATCCATGCTGTTCCCACGAGAACCTAGGGAAATATACAGTCCGCTTCGGCAGAGCCCCGGTTACCGAAGTAAGGCCACTTAAGTACGCCTGAGGTGGGACCTGGTACCCTCAGGGGAGCGCTTGCGACGACCATTCCCTGTCGCCTTCCAGTCCTGGGCACGCTAGACCACTGACATCGGGTTGTGTTTTGTCCGCGAGGGCTATTTTATTTCACCCCTACCCTGTTTCGCAAATTGCGACGCTCGGGCTTTCCCCTATCCGCAACCTTGGGGACGCGCCACGTAGCAGTACACCTCAGCCCGTGGAGGTAGGTAGGTAGGTAGGTAGGTAGGTAGGTAGGTAGGTAGGTAGGTAGGTAGGTAGGTAGGTAGGTAGGTAGGTAGGTAGGTAGGTAGGTAGGTAGGTAGGTAGGTTTTTTTTTTTTTTTTTTATAGAGGTTTAAAAATACGTTTACGTATCGTAGGGCCTGATGTTGGTGCCCCGTATGTCGGACTCGATCTAGATCAATACCGACTAAAAACAATCCTCTCTCTTCGGTATCCCTGGTCCCCACGGCATGGCCGTTAGGCATTACTTCGCGGGGGGGATTTAGCCGCAGCTTTCTCTGATAGAGTGGCTGTTCAGGCCAACTTCCTCCGCTCTGGCTCTATTTTACGCAACTCCTTTAGCACCGTCGTACAGTACGCGCTCGTAAGTTCCCAGGCCGAAGGCGAGGATAGCATTGTAGCTATCAGAGTTTCAGGATAGATTTTGCATCCTACACCTTCTTCCCAAGACCTCCTGGCTTCGTTAAATCGGGGGCAGACGAAAAAGACATGCTCTGCATCTTCAATCATTCCGACACAATTAGGACAGTCAGGGGAATCTTCGTATTTGAACCTATGGAGATACGCTCGATAACAGCCGTGGCCGGATATCATCTGAGTCAGGTAGTAGTTCAACTCTCCATGATCTCGGTTCACCCATGACTCTAGGTTTGGTATAAGCTTACGCGTCCATTTTCCTTTCGTCGACTTATCCCAGGACGATTGCCACTGTTGCAAGCTTTTCAGTCTTCCCCGAATTCTAAGTTCAGCTGAAGTTGGGTCTGATTTGCTTTTTTTGCTACGGTACAGATCAGTTCTTTCGTCTGCAAGAAGCGCAACAGGAACCATACCTGCTATCACGCATGCTGCATCCTCCGATACTGTACGAAAGGCGCTAGCTACCCGTAGAGTGCTGACTCTATAAACAGAGGCGATTTTCCGTCGGGACTCCTGTTTGCTCAGTGCGTCGGACCATATGGGTACTCCGTACATAAGCACTGACGTAGTCACCGACGCTAATAACTTCCTTCTGTTTTGCTTGGGACCTCCGACATTAGGCATGAGTCGGCAGAGTTTAGCTGTCACCAGAGACGCCTTCGCTGCTGCTCTCTCAGCCTGATCTTTAAAGTTTAGCCTATGGTCGATCATTACTCCTAGGTACCGTATAGCTGGTTGAGTTGCGATTTCACAGCTGCCGACATTGAGTGTGATGGTCTCCGCAACTCTCCTGCCAGTAATGAGCACTGCTCCCGTCTTCTGCTCAGCCAGTTTTAGTCCGACTGACCTCATCCACAGGGTGATTACTTGGAAGGATCTTTCAAATGCCCACTTCACTTCCTCCACGTGTTTCGCTACTATAACGACTGCTAGATCATCAGCGAATGCGACGAGTTTAGTTTCGCTGGGTAGATGTTTCTTTAGGAGTCCATCGTACATAGCAGCGGTAGGTAGGTAGGTAGGTAGGTAGGTAGGTAGGTAGGTAGGTAGGTAGGTAGGTAGGTAGGTAAGGTTAGGTTAGGTTAGGTTAGGTTTTTTTTTTTTTTATATGACCCCCGCTATTGGGGGCCTCTCGTACCCCTATTTATGTTGGGATAGGGACTTTACAAGCATTAAATTTTTTCACTTAGTTATTTTATTTTCATTCTCTTTTCTTTCATTCTTCACATAATCTTTCTTTCTGTTCTAATCTTTCATGCCACAATTCGTCTGTCTTTCTCTTTTCCTCTGATCATCTATCATTCTTCCCTTGCTTTTTACATTTTCAATAGCTTTTTATTTTTTATTTTTATTTCACATTTTTGTTTCTTATACTATAATAATTTTTATTACAGATTTATATATTTTAATAGTTAATAATTATATTTTCTATTTTAATTTTTTAATATATATTTATTTCCTATATTTACGTTTTGTTTCTTTTCATTGCACTTTCCGCTATTTCTTTGCAAAGGGATAGGAATGATTCTTTATATTCTCCGCCTATCAGGGAGGGTATTGTGTCCTCCCTGACTTGAATTCCAGACCGGCACTCGAAGCCGAACCGGAGTCCGCCGAATGCGGGACACCGGGCCACAAGGTGGATCACGGTCTGGTCCACGCCCGGTTCACAGAAGCACGAGGGGTCCTCCTTGAGCTTAAACCTATGAAGGTACTCAGAGAACCCCCCGTGCCCCGTGAAGAGCTGGACCAAGACCGCGTCCACCTCGATGCTGCGGAGCACGCGGTGGGCTGAGACGGCGTCCGGGAAAAACATCCTCGTTACCGAAGCCGTCGTTCCTTCTACATACCTCCTGTTCCATTCTTCGAGCGACTCCTGTCTCAGTTGCCGCTTGACGAATGAAACAGGGCATCTCTCATATTCTGGTAGTCTTTTACTCTTCAGGGCCGCTTCCTTGGCCAGCTGGTCCGCCCTCTCGTTCCCCTCCATCCCCGCGTGCGCTTTCACCCAATACAACCTTACATCCTTCCCTTTTTCTCTCACTTTCATCACATTCTCCTTCACTCTTAACGCTAAGGGGTGGAGGGTGTCCGATCTTGCGACAGTTTCGAGGGCGGACCGCGAGTCGCTCAATACGGCGCAGGCTTGCGCTGACTCGCCGGCCGCGTACCCTGTTGCCTCAGCTAGAGCCAGCAGCTCTGCCTGGTATACGGTGCAGAAGTTGCCCAACTTGAGCTTTTTTGTGTACAGCTCTGCGGCGCCCCGCTTGACGCAGAACGCCGCACCCACCTTATCCTCTATGCGGCTGCCGTCGGTATAAATTACCAAGTCGGCAGCCGCGGTGGCAAGTCGGACTTCCTCCGCACTTTCCCCCAGACAGGAGAACTCCACACCAACTTGACCAGACGGGTGCGGTAGTCTCAGGTAGCTGACCGGTACCTCCAGGTCTCGGTCCCCTACCACCTGCCGGGAATGACCCTTTCTTATTTCAAATAAGCGGGCTGCTTCTTGGACCCGAAGGTCCAGAGGAAGCAACCCGGCAAGTATAAGGGCCGAGTGCAGGGACGCGGTCCTGTGGGTCCTCGCGATCTTCTGCGCGAAGCCCCGCTGGACCGCGTCCAACTGCCTGCGGACCAGCAGCTTCCTAGCCGCCGGCGCCCATGCACTCGCTGCATACAAAATCGTCGGCTCCAGCACCGCCAGATACATCGTTCTGATCACCTCCGAGTTCAGACCCCAAGATACCTTCGCAGCCCTGCACAGCTGACGATAGAGGCCCTGTGCCTTCTTGCTCACGTTCTTCACATGACTGTTGAACGTGAGCCTATCGTCAACTGTGAGGCCAAGTATCCGGACCTCCCCAGTCCGGCCAAGCGGCTCACCTCCCATGCTCAGTAATGGGTAGTCGAACTTCAGCTTATTGGTTAACACCATCACCTTTGTTTTGTGTGGTGCGAACCTCAGCTTGTTCCTGACCCCCCACTCATGAACACGGGCGAGAACGGCATTGGCCCGACTCGAGATGTCCTGGGCCTTCTGCCCCGAGAAGACCAGCACGACGTCATCTGCGAACGCCTGGCAGTGTGTCCCGGTCTTTGCCACCTCCTCCAGGAGAGGGTTGATGAGGAGGGTCCAGAAGGTTGGGCCGCCTACGGATCCCTGCACGCACCCCTTGGTGGTCTCTCTGGCCCACTCTGCCCCCGCGTACCGTACGGACACCTTGCGATCGCTAAAATAGCTGTCGACAAGGCGCCGCAGATTCGCGGGGCAGCGAGTTTCTGCCAGTCTGCACCGTATAGCAGGCCACCAGGCGTTATCGAAGGCTCCCTCTATGTCCAATGATACCAGCACTGCGATCTCCTTCTCCTTCAGCCGAGTTCGCAGATGCTGGATCAGGTCATACAGGGAGTCCTCGGTACACCTCTGCGGCATGAAGCCGTATTGGTGGCTACTGATATACGGCGCAGTGTACCACCGGATCCTTCGGACCATCATTTTCTCTAGGACCTTGCCGAGAATCGGCAAGAGTCCGATGGGCCTGTAGGATTTCGGGTGCGTGTAGTCCTCCTTGTCCGGCTTCCGCAACGCTACGACCACTGCCTCCTTCCATCTCGTGGGGAAGTGGGAAAGCGCGAGACACCGGTTGGAGAGCGCGAGGTACAGAACGGGGTCCACGGCGACGGCCGCTCGGCAGATGTCCGCGGTGAGTCCGTCAGAGCCAGGTGCCTTCTTGGCGTTGAAGGTCGATACGGACCATCGGAGCTCCTCCATCGTAAACGGGGGATCGCATGTTCCGTCATGGTCCCCCGAATTGACTTCATCAGCTTTAGCTCTTACAGTTCTGTGGTCCGCATTGTCCTTCCCGGGGTCGTCCTCCGGGAAGAAAACCTCCGCCAGCAGCCTGGCTGATCCCGCTGCGTCCAGCACTTTACCTGACTGGACGAGGGGGACGTCCTCTCGCCTCACCTCCGTGCGACGCATCACACGGTGGATCCCGTCCCACATGGTCTCGCGATCCTGTCTCTCACAGAAACGCTTCCAGCTATGGGTCTGAGCGCGCCTCGCCTCGAGGCGGTATGCCTCCTTCGCGTCGCAGTACTCGCGCCAGACCAGCTCCTTACGAGCCGGCCTCGCGGCCCTGATCCTTCTCTTCTTCCTCAAGACATCCGCCTTGAGGAGAGAGAGCTGTTCGGACCACCAGGGCAATTCCGTCCTCTTCCGCTTGGAGACCTTCGGCAGGACCAACTCGCAAGCGTCCCTCACGGTTTCCACATACCGACCGACCATGCTGTCCAACGCCCCCTCCTCGGTGATCTGATTCACCTCGGTAGACGTCAGGCAGCGATCCGATAGCAGCCGGGCGACAGTTCGATGGAACTCGCCCCAGTCTGCCCTACGGGTAGTGTACTGCCGTGTGGTCCGCTTGACGTCCGTGCCTCGGGACCTCTCAAACTTCAGATTGAACACAATTGCCCTGTGGTCCGACGAGGATATGTCGTTCACGAGGCTCCAGCCCACCGCTCGGTCGAGCAGGGTGGTCGAGCAAGCAGTAATGTCGACGCGACTGGAGTAATGCTTACCGCCCCGATACGTATCAAACGTCGGCTCAGACCCCTGGTTCAACACGTGCACCCCCAGTTGGTCGAGGGCGGCTGCGACCTCCTCCCCCCTTCGGTCCGTGGACCGGCTACCCCACCAGGTGTTATGCGCATTGACGTCGCCACCCAGTACCACGTTGGCAGTCCCCAAGCCCTCCACGGCCGAGCCGATCCGGTCCAGGTATGGTCCGACGGGCGTATTAGGCTCCAGGTAGACGGACACCACCCCTATCTCCCAAGCCCCAGTCCTCAGCCTGGCCACGGCAACGTTGCCAGACGTGAGTTGGGGACATTGAGTGATATCGATGGTGTCGTCGAATAGCACAATGGCCGCCTTGACAACCTCCCCGTTGCCTCGCGCGACACATTGTACCACCCTTGTCCCTGGGTAGTGCCTCATCTCGCCAATAGCGCCGATATACGGCTCCTGGACCAATGCGAACGCCCAGCCTCTCTTCGGCGCTTCGCATATCAGCTCGGCCGTAGCGAGCTCGGACCTTTGCAGGTTAAGCTGCGCCACGCGGTACTGGTGGTGCCCTGCGCGGAGAGTGCGGTGGGTCACCTGGGTGCCCTTAGCAATAGGCTACGGACGCCCGTGCAATGGTGTCCCACTTTCTCCGCACAGGACAGTCTTCGTCGAATGCGCCGTGGTCCCACCGGTCTGCCTTAGCTTGTCGGCAGTTCCGGCAAGCGGGAGGTTTCCCGGTTTGCCGATCCGGACACTCGGCGCGAAGGTGCCGGCCACCACAATGGCTGCAGCGGTCTTCGCTCTCCGCGCAATGCCGTTTGGTGTGGCCGTAACCCAGGCACCGAGTGCACTGGACTAGCGGGGAGTGGTCCTGCACCCGCACTCGCTGGAGGTCCACGTGCATATAGCCCGCAGCTGTCAGTCGTCCCCAGAGCGCAGGCGACACGCGCATGACCACATGGATCGTCTGCACATTTCGCGCCCTCCTCCTAAACCTTACCTCCGCCCTCTGATTCTCCTCAGAGACGTCGACCAGCAGGTGTTTGTTTTGGGTCTTAATGGCCTTTATTATTTCTTCGTTAGTATTGTAGGCCATTACGTCTCTGAGCAGCACCAGTGGGTCCTTGTTTTTAACCTCTGCAAGGTTCAGGTTCTTACCTGCCCTCCTCAGCCCCTCACGCACCCTCTCCAGCTCGACCTCTGAGCCGCAGCCCAGGATGACCCGACCGTCCCGCACCCTGCGGATCCGGTCGACCCTTATGCCGGTCTGGGTGGCGTTTAGGGCTTTCCGTATTTTTCCCAGGACCTGCTCGCCCGTGTCGGTCCCCGACGAGACTGCCACCGAGTGCTTAGGTTCGCACCCCGGTGGCGGCCTTTTTGCCGGGCCGGCCGCCACGCTCGCGTACGTGCCGGGGGGCTTCGCCTTTTCTTGTACTCACTCAACACGTGTTTCACCCCTCCACGGGGCATCTTCAGGAGTTGTTACACAGATTAGTGCTAAACACCGAGTGAGCTCAGTCCGCTGTCGCTTTGTTATTTATATGTCACCTCCTCCCCACCACAACCTAATGTCACGTGATCGACCACGTGGGTATTTTTATTTTACCCTCTCTTACGCATTTGTTATATTTGAGATTTTACGTAATAGACGAGTGCCCCGACCGATTCCCCAGACAAACCTGCAATAATGGAGAGGAGGAGACATTGACCTGCTCATTAAATACAGGTCCACTACCCGCGTGTCTTATTATTTCTAGCCGTTCCAACACGTCCATACGCAATCCTTTGCTACAGGTGTGCAGCACGTCATAGGAATGACCATGGGGCAAACTATGTCCAGTCTCTAATAAATGTTTAGAAAAATGAGATCTTTCAGGGCGATCATTTCTATATGCGGAAATATGCTCCTTATAACGAATGTTGAAACTTCGACCAGTTTGGCCCACGTACACCCCTTCACACCCACCACACTTCAACCTATAAATACCCGACTTTTTGTCAACCTCTGTTTTTTCCTTGCCGTTGCAAATCGCACGCCGAATAGTGTTGTTGGTTCTGAATGAAACAGAAACGCCGTTTTTTCTTAATATTTTAGATAATTTTTCGGATATTGGTCCCAAATACACTAAACTAGACCTACAGTTTTGGACACCGCGCTCAGGTGTCACCGAGTATAAAAGGCCCCTCACTCGCTGGTTCATCTTCTTCCTAATTAAACCATCCACCATTCTCCGCTCGTAGCCATTTGCAACAGCTATTGCATAAATAGTATTAAGTTCTTTATTATATGCTGCTACATTTAACGGGTATGTCATCAATCTATTTATATATGAATTGAAGGCCGCAAGCTTATGTTGCCAAGGATGACAAGAAGAGGATGGAATTACCAAATCCGTATCAGTTGGCTTTCTATATATTTCAAAAACGTGCTGACAATGTTCCTTTTTGATCGTGATATCAAGAAAGTTAATTGAATTGTTAATTTCAACTTCTAATTTAAACTTAATTTTTGGATGAAATTTATTTAAATTAGTTACAAAATTGTCCAAGTCTTGCCTTGTACCTGTCCAGCATATAAGAATATCATCCACATACCTATAATAGTAAAGGATGTTACTATTACCCACAATATATTTATTCTCATAGTTGTCCATGAAGATCTCCGCCATCAAAGGGGATAACGGAGATCCCATAGCCAATCCTTCACTCTGTCTATAATAACTACCGTTAAACCTAAAATAATTTTGTCGCATGCAAATTTTTGTTAACGTTGCTATTTCGTTCAGCTCCTCCGGATGCAGTGCCCTTCTCTCCAATAGATCTGATAATAATGATAAGCTCTCTTGGTAAGGGACATTGGTAAAAAGATTATCTACATCCAGAGATAAGAACAACGAGTTTTCTGGTAAGGTAACATCCTTCACTTTATTTATCAAATCGAGAGTATTTTGTAAACTATATTTTGGAGAAAATGCCGATTTTGATTTTATTATACTTTTTAACTTTTTAGCTAACTGATATGCTGGACAGCCAATGCATGAAACTATCGGACGTACCGGAACATTGTCCTTATGTATTTTAGGTAACCCGTACAACACAGGTGGCTGCGGATTCATCGGAACAATATGTTTTGATGAATTTTCGTGACTAAAAACGAACTTGGAACTATCTATAGCTTTTTTCATTTCTGTGTTGTAGCGGGTTGTTGGGTCCGAGCGCAGAGCAACAAAATCACCACTGTGAATTATATTATTGACTTTTCCAATGTAATCATTGTGATCTAAAATAACTATACTATTACCCTTATCAGCTTTCGTAACTATTAAATTATTGTCTCTAATTTTACGTTTTAATGATTTCGCCACTCTGATTTCTTCCACAGACGTGTTACTAGGTGAATCGTGCTTTTTTAATTCCTCAGCCACCACCGCCCTGACCGTATTACCTTTACCATTCATCACGCATGCTATCTCCGAATCTATTGCTAGTTCCTCCCTTTCTTTTTGTGTTAGTATTGGTGTTATGTTATATTTGCTACCCTTCTCCAGAAATGTTAACTCTTTGTTGGTTAATTGTATGGTAGTCATGTTTTTTACCCGTGGGTAGAAAACATGATCAGACTGCCTGTCACCATTACCGGCGCTGCCACCGTTATTACATTGCCCTACTTCTCTATGTACACCACCATTTCTGCCACCGGTTCCACCACCATGTTGAGCTGATGTTAACCTACGTAACTTATGAGACTGAATTATGTATTTATCATGCGCTGCCTGTGAAGCGAAATCTCTTGCCTTTTGGTCTAAAAGGTCAAATTCCACATTATGTAAATTGTAAACTAACTCGGTATATAATACCTTCAAATGTAATTTCAGATTATCTCTAATCTTAAACCACCGGCGAGATTCCGCTTCTAACCAGACCATGCGTGAACCAGAGCATGCGTGATGAATGGTAAAGGTAATACGGTCAGGGCGGTGGTGGCTGAGGAATTAAAAAAGCACGATTCACCTAGTAACACGTCTGTGGACGAAATCAGAGTGGCGAAATCATTAAAACGTAAAATTAGAGACAATAATTTAATAGTTACGAAAGCTGATAAGGGTAATAGTATAGTTATTTTAGATCACAATGATTACATTGGAAAAGTCAATAATATAATTCACAGTGGTGATTTTGTTGCTCTGCGCTCGGACCCAACAACCCGCTACAACACAGAAATGAAAAAAGCTATAGATAGTTCCAAGTTCGTTTTTAGTCACGAAAATTCATCAAAACATATTGTTCCGATGAATCCGCAGCCACCTGTGTTGTACGGGTTACCTAAAATACATAAGGACAATGTTCCGGTACGTCCGATAGTTTCATGCATTGGCTGTCCAGCATATCAGTTAGCTAAAAAGTTAAAAAGTATAATAAAATCAAAATCGGCATTTTCTCCAAAATATAGTTTACAAAATACTCTCGATTTGATAAATAAAGTGAAGGATGTTACCTTACCAGAAAACTCGTTGTTCTTATCTCTGGATGTAGATAATCTTTTTACCAATGTCCCTTACCAAGAGAGCTTATCATTATTATCAGATCTATTGGATAGAAGGGCACTGCATCCGGAGGAGCTGAACGAAATAGCAACGTTAACAAAAATTTGCATGCGACAAAATTATTTTAGGTTTAACGGTAGTTATTATAGACAGAGTGAAGGATTGGCTATGGGATCTCCGTTATCCCCTTTGATGGCGGAGATCTTCATGGACAACTATGAGAATAAATATATTGTGGGTAATAGTAACATCCTTTACTATTATAGGTATGTGGATGATATTCTTATATGCTGGACAGGTACAAGGCAAGACTTGGACAATTTTGTAACTAATTTAAATAAATTTCATCCAAAAATTAAGTTTAAATTAGAAGTTGAAATTAACAATTCAATTAACTTTCTTGATATCACGATCAAAAAGGAACATTGTCAGCACGTTTTTGAAATATATAGAAAGCCAACTGATACGGATTTGGTAATTCCATCCTCTTCTTGTCATCCTTGGCAACATAAGCTTGCGGCCTTCAATTCATATATAAATAGATTGATGACATACCCGTTAAATGTAGCAGCATATAATAAAGAACTTAATACTATTTATGCAATAGCTGTTGCAAATGGCTACGAGCGGAGAATGGTGGATGGTTTAATTAGGAAGAAGATGAACCAGCGAGTGAGGGGCCTTTTATACTCGGTGACACCTGAGCGCGGTGTCCAAAACTGTAGGTCTAGTTTAGTGTATTTGGGACCAATATACGAAAAATTATCTAAAATATTAAGAAAAAACGGCGTTTCTGTTTCATTCAGAACCAACAACACTATTCGGCGTGCGATTTGCAACGGCAAGGAAAAAACAGAGGTTGACAAAAAGTCGGGTATTTATAGGTTGAAGTGTGGTAGGTGTGAAGGGGTGTACGTGGGCCAAACTGGTCGAAGTTTCAACATTCGTTATAAGGAGCATATTTCCGCATATAGAAATGATCGCCCTGAAAGATCTCATTTTTCTAAACATTTATTAGAGACTGGACATAGTTTGCCCCATGGTCATTCCTATGACGTGCTGCACACCTGTAGCAAAGGATTGCGTATGGACGTGTTGGAACGGCTAGAAATAATAAGACACGCGGGTAGTGGACCTGTATTTAATGAGCAGGTCAATGTCTCCTCCTCTCCATTATTGCAGGTTTGTCTGGGGAATCGGTCGGGGCACTCGTCTATTACGTAAAATCTCAAATATAACAAATGCGTAAGAGAGGGTAAAATAAAAATACCCACGTGGTCGATCACGTGACATTAGGTTGTGGTGGGGAGGAGGTGACATATAAATAACAAAGCGACAGCGGACTGAGCTCACTCGGTGTTTAGCACTAATCTGTGTAACAACTCCTGAAGATGCCCCGTGGAGGGGTGAAACACGTGTTGAGTGAATTTACGGTGGCGGTTGTGTAGTTTGCATTGTCTGTCGCATGCGCATTTACGAGCGGGCTGGCGGGCGGTGCACTTTCATGCACGACAACCACTGCATGTGCGGAGGTGGCTAGATATTGGTCCTTTCTTATTTAGGATGGACTTCCGCAATGTAACGCCTGAATCCATTAAATATTTTCTTGTACTTTTACAGCCGCGAGAGACTCCCTCAAGCCCTCCAATTCTTTGGTGTTGGCCTCAAGGAGTCTCGCGTGGCTGTCCAGTTTATTAAGGAGCTCGCAGTGACTCACCGGCGGGGGGTTTGCGGGTGGATTCTTCGCTTCTACTTCCACCCGGTTCGCCGCACTCGCCGGTTCTTCTACTGGACCCTTTTTTGGGTCCCGGGTTCGCTCCCTATGTGCGAGCTCCGCCTCCTTGTATAATTCATAAAGCCGATTTATGGCTAATAACACCTGCTCTTTTATTTCTGTTTTTAGGTTGCGCGAGCTGCCTAGGTGTAATTTCGCCTTTGTCAGGCACGCTCGCGCCTCCTTTATCCGGTCCGCGGAAGCCGGTTTGTCCCCTTTCGGGGATTGCCCGGCCGCCGCGGGGGCAGGTGTCGGCTCCACTGCTTTTGGCAACGCACGCGCCTTTACCTTTACGGCCGGCACGACGCTACGGGGAGAGGTCCTGGGCTTCTTTACCTGCCCTTCCCACTCCCCCACACTCCGCCTGACGCTTCTAATGGGCGAGGTGCTCACCCTGCACGCCTGGCTGGCGCCTGCCTGGCTCACGTCGCCCGCGTCGGCGGTCTTTGTGGGGGTCCTAATCATTCTTAAGGGGATACGCGTCAATATATTTAAGATTAAATACTTTGTCAAATTTATATAAAAACTAAATAATTTCTATTTTGTAAAAAATAATTTAAATAATCCTAACCTAGCGCAAAAGGGCGATCTTGTCTATATATACTAACTTATAACCTAATGGCAATAGGCCCCTATTTATTTAATTACAGTAAAATATAAATTCTTGTAATTCCTGTATTATGTTGTCGTAAGTGCTTGGCCTTAACTGCCGACACAGGTGCGGCACTGTTTATACAAGCGCGGCTCGCGCGCGCGGCCCGGCAGTGAGGGGAGACGCGCGACGCGCGGGCGGCGGGGGCAAATGGAATGCGGTTTGCCGCTTCCTTACTTCTTCCGTCTGGTTACAGCTAGTTTGGTCTTATATTTATCTTCCCTAATGCGATAGATTGTCTCTTCTTAACCTAGGGCAATAGGGCCGTTTACTAACTAGTGTATTTTGTCAGGTGTATAAAAGCTTAATCCTAGTGCAATAGGGCTGGTCTTAACCTAAGGCAATAGGGCCACTATATTACTGTTACTGTTTATAACAAAGAAATCCCAACACGTTATTATATTAGAGTATTACGCGCGGCGCAGCGGCTCGCGCGATGCGGACGGCAGCGCGCACCCGATATGACGTAACAGCGCCCGGCGGCGAGTGCAAAAGAGACGGTTTCGCCGCCCGGTACTTCTGTCCTTATCCGCGGCGCTCAAGCGCACGCCAGATGTTACGCTACGGCCGCGGCGGCGCAAATATGGCTCGGTTTTATGTTTTTTAGCGTCTACCGTCCGCACCTTTTTATTGAGATTTCTTTGTTATAACTTGCAACTACTGTCTAATTATACTAATTCTTAATAACTATGGGATGGGTCAAAAGACCACAATCCCAGTGGCAGCCGCCGAGTGTTTTATTATTCTAATATTTGTCAAATTTTTTTTTTTTTTATTTGCGATCTTTTGATCGGTATTTGACCTTTGTGGTGGGAAGAGATTTTTCTTATTTTATAATTGTCTGCCCTTTATTGGGCCCTAAAAATGGTACCCTGCTAATTTGCGCGGGGTCCGTGACAATTTTTCTCTTCTACCCACCACTTATAAATTTTTATTTTCGCAAGTTAAAAACTCGGCGGCTACCTTATCTAGTGAAATTTGTCCCGCGTCGTCGGACTCCCGGCTGCACTCCCCTCGAACCCGCTGCCTGACTTGGCCGCGGATGTCCGGTTTCGACGACCCCGTGGGCAGACTGGTGTTGATTTTCGGCCCACGCTCCCTGGTTATGAGCCAAGAAGAGCCGACCGAAGCCCCAAGCGTCGGGCTCGTCGATCCGGAACTGATGTCAACGGGAAAGGTGCGCCATGCACCGTTCCTCCAACGATTTCACTCCTTGCCGAGATTCCAATTGGAAATAATCCAATTAGAATTAGTTTATTTCCTTCAGAGCTTCGCGAGTTTTTTGCCTAAAATTTTTTTGATTATACTGTCGCGTAGCTCTCGTAAGCGCGCACAAGATAGCACTTTCAGTTTATGACGTCGCAGCGCTTAATCGCGCGCGGCGGGACTTTGAAAGTTTTATACTGTTCCGCACCTTTTTCACTAATTTGTTTGTAAAAAATCGAAATAACGTTTGATTGTGAATTTTTCCACTGCACTATGTTCGGGTTTAGTTCGCGGATTTTTTGGTATAAAATTTAATAATTATTTCTCACTAAATCCCACTGAAAGCTATTTTTAAAGCGCCGACTGTGCGGTTAGGCGTCACGGACAGGTGCGTTCTGCTCGGGAGCGTGCGCAAGACTTGGTTAGGTTAGGTTAGGTTAGGTTAGGTTAGGTTTTTTTTTTTTTTTAAAGACCCCCGCTATTGGGGGCCTCTCGTACCCCTATTTATGTTGGGATAGGGACTTTACAAGCATTAAATTTTTTCACTTAGTTATTTTATTTTCATTCTCTTCTTTTTCATTCTTCACATAATCTTTCTTTCTGTTCTTATCTTTCATGCCACAATTCGTCTGTCTTTCTCTTTTCCTCTGATCATCTATCATTCTTCCCTTGCTTTTTACATTTTCAATAGCTTTTTTTATTTTTATTTCACATTTTTGTTTCTTATACAATAATAATTTTTATTACAGATTTACATATTTTAATAGTTAATAATTATATTTTCTGTTTTAATTTTTTATTATATATTTATTTATTTATTTCCTATATTTACGTTTTGTTTCTTTTCATTGCACTTTCCGCTATTTCTCTGCAAAGGGATAGGAATGATTCTTTATATTCTCCGCCTATCAGGGAGGGTATTGTCTCCTCCCTGACTTGAATTCCAGACCGGCACTCGAAGCCGAACCGGAGTCCGCCGAATGCGGGGCACCGGGCCACAAGGTGGATCACGGTCTGGTCCACGCCCGGTTCACAGAAGCACGAGGGGTCCTCCTTGAGCTTAAACCTATGAAGGTACTCAGAGAACCCCCCGTGCCCCGTGAAGAGCTGGACCAAGACCGCGTCCACCTCGATGCTGCGGAGCACGCGGTGGGCTGAGACGGCGTCCGGGAAAAACATCCTCGTTACCGAAGCCGTCGTTCCTTCTACATACCTCCTGTTCCATTCTTCGAGCGACTCCTGTCTCAGTTGCCGCTTGACGAATGAAACAGGGCATCTCTCATATTCTGGTCGTCTTTTACTCTTCAGGGCCGCTTCCTTGGCCAGCTGGTCCGCCCTCTCGTTCCCCTCCATCCCCGCGTGCGCTTTCACCCAATACAACCTTACATCCTTCCCTTTTTCTCTCACTTTCATCACATTCTCCTTCACTCTTAACGCTAAGGGGTGGAGGGTGTCCGATCTTGCGACAGTTTCGAGGGCGGACCGCGAGTCGCTCAATATGGCGCAGGCTTGCGCTGACTCGCCGGCCGCGTACCCTGTTGCCTCAGCTAGAGCCAGCAGCTCTGCCTGGTATACGGTGCAGAAGTTGCCCAACTTGAGCTTTTTTGTGTACAGCTCTGCGGCGCCCCGCTTGACGCAGAACGCCGCACCCACCTTATCCTCTATGCGGCTGCCGTCGGTATAAATTACCAAGTCGGCAGCCGCGGTGGCAAGTCGGACTTCCTCCGCACTTTCCCCCAGACAGGAGAACTCCACACCAACTTGACCAGACGGGTGCGGTAGTCTCAGGTAGCTGACCGGTACCTCCAGGTCTCGGTCCCCTACCACCTGCCGGGAATGACCCTTTCTTATTTCAAATAAGCGGGCTGCTTCTTGGACCCGAAGGTCCAGAGGAAGCAACCCGGCAAGTATAAGGGCCGAGTGCAGGGACGCGGTCCTGTGGGTCCTCGCGATCTTCTGCGCGAAGCCCCGCTGGACCGCGTCCAACTGCCTGCGGACCAGCAGCTTCCTAGCCGCCGGCGCCCATGCACTCGCTGCATACAAAATCGTCGGCTCCAGCACCGCCAGATACATCGTTCTGATCACCTCCGAGTTCAGACCCCAAGATACCTTCGCAGCCCTACACAGCTGGCGATAGAGGCCCTGTGCCTTCTTGCTCACGTTCTTCACGTGACTGTTGAACGTGAGCCTATCGTCAACTGTGAGGCCTAGTATCCGGACCTCCCCAGTCCGGCCAAGCGGCTCACCTCCCATGCTCAGTAATGGGTAGTCGAACTTTAGCTTGTTGGTTAGCACCATCACCTTTGTTTTGTGTGGTGCGAACCTCAGCTTGTTCCTGACCCCCCATTCATGAACATGGGCGAGAACGGCGTTGGCCCGACTCGAGATGTCCTGGGCCTTCTGCCCCGAGAAGACCAGCACGACGTCATCTGCGAACGCCTGGCAGTGTGTCCCGGTCTTTGCCACCTCCTCCAGGAGAGGGTTGATGAGGAGGGTCCAGAAGGTTGGGCCGCCTACGGATCCCTGCACGCACCCCTTGGTGGTCTCTCTGGCCCACTCTGCCCCCGCGTACCGTACGGACACCTTGCGATCGCTAAAATAGCTGTCGACAAGGCGCCGCAGATTCGCGGGGCAGCGAGTTTCTGCCAGTCTGCACCGTATAGCAGGCCACCAGGCGTTATCGAAGGCTCCCTCTATGTCCAATGATACCAGCACTGCGATCTCCTTCTCCTTCAGCCGGGTTCGCAGATGCTGGATCAGGTCATACAGGGAGTCTTCGGTACACCTCTGCGGCATGAAGCCGTATTGGTGGCTACTGATATACGGCGCAGTGTACCACCGGATCCTACGGACCATCATTTTCTCAAGGACCTTGCCGAGAATCGGCAGAAGTCCGATGGGCCTGTAGGATTTCGGGTGCGTGTAGTCCTCCTTGTCCGGCTTCCGCAACGCTACGACCACTGCCTCCTTCCATCTCGTGGGGAAGTGGGAAAGCGCGAGACACCGGTTGGAGAGCGCGAGGTACAGAACGGGGTCCACGGCGACGGCCGCTCGGCAGATGTCCGCGGTGAGTCCGTCAGAGCCAGGTGCCTTCTTGGCATTGAAGGTTGATACGGACCATCGGAGCTCCTCCATCGAAAACGGGGGATCGCATGTTCCGTCATGGTCCCCCGAATTGACTTCATCGGCCTTAGCTCTTACAGTTCTGTGGTCCGCATTGTCCTTCCCGGGGTCGTCCTCCGGGAAGAAAACCTCCGCCAGCAGCCTGGCTGATCCCGCTGCGTCCAGCACTTTACCTGACTGGACGAGGGGGACGTCCTCTCGCCTCACCTCCGTGCGACGCATCACACGGTGGATCCCGTCCCACATGGTCTCGCGATCCTGCCTCTCACAGAAACGCTTCCAGCTTTGGGTCTGAGCGCGCCTCGCCTCGAGGCGGTATGCCTCCTTCGCGTCGCAGTACTCGCGCCAGACCAGCTCCTTACGAGCCGGCCTCGCGGCCCTGATCCTTCTCTTCTTCCTCAAGACATCCGCCTTGAGGAGAGAGAGCTGTTCGGACCACCAGGGCAATTCTGTCCTCTTCCGCTTGGAGACCTTCGGCAGGACCAACTCGCAAGCGTCCCTCACGGTTTCCACATACCGACCGACCGTGCTGTCCAACGCCCCCTTTTCGGTGATCTGATTCACCTCGGTAGGCGTCAGACAGCGATCCGATAGCAGCCGAGCGACAGTTCGATGGAACTCGCCCCAGTCTGCCCTACGGGTAGTGTACTGCCGTGTGGTCCGCTTGACGTCCGTGCCTCGGGACCTGTCAAGCTTCAGATTGAACACAATTGCCCTGTGATCCGACGAGGATATGTCGTCCACGAGGCTCCAGCCCACCGCTCGGTCGAGCAGGGTGGTCGAGCAAGCAGTAATGTCGACGCGACTGGAGTAATGCTTACCGCCCCGATACGTATCAAACGTCGGCTCAGACCCCTGGTTCATCACGTGCACCCCCAGTTGGTCGAGGGCGGCTGCGACCTCCTCCCCCCTTCGGTCCGTGGACCGGCTGCCCCACCAGGTGTTATGCGCATTGACGTCGCCACCCAGTACCACGTTGGCAGTCCCCAAGCCCTCCACGGCCGAGCCGATCCGGTCCAGGTATGGTCCGACGGGCGTATTAGGCTCCAGGTAGACGGACACCACCCCTATCTCCCAAGCCCCAGTCCTCAGCCTGGCCACGGCAACGTTGCCAGACGTGAGTTGGGGACATTGAGTGATATCGATGGTGTCGTCGAATAGCACAATGGCCGCCTTGACAACCTCCCCGTTGCCTCGCGCGACACATTGTACCACCCTTGTCCCTGGGTAGTGCCTCATCTCGCCAATAGCGCCGATATACGGCTCCTGGACCAATGCGAACGCCCAGCCTCTCTTCGGCGCTTCGCATATCAGCTCGGCAGTAGCGAGCTCGGACCTTTGCAGGTTAAGCTGCGCCACGCGGTACTGGTGGTGCCCTGCGCGGAGAGTGCGGTGGGTCACCTGGGTGCCCTTAGCAATAGGCTACGGACGCCCGTGCTATGGTGTCCCACTTTCTCCGCACAGGACAGTCTTCGTCAAATGCGCCGTGGTCCCACCGGTCTGCCTTAGCTAGTCGGCAGTTCCGGCAGGGGTTAGGTTAGGTTAGGTTAGGTTAGGTTAGGTTAGGTTAGGTTAGGTTAGGTTAGGTTAGGTTAGGTTAGGTTAGGTTAGGTTAGGTTTTTTTTTTTTTTTTAATTATATAATACAAAAGTACCTCTAACATGGTCAGAGCCTTTTTTATTCTAGTTTACAATTTCTAGACGGGGGGGGAAATCCTCATCGGACGCCTGGGAATGGAGGGCCCAGGCAGTGTCAGACTCTTACTGACTAAAACCCCCCACCGCCGGCTCTGTTTTTTGATTTATCTATCTTAATTTTATACATTTAATATTAATATATCTATTGTTGCTTACGCTTAAAGTATGGTTATTTTGTTTTACATCGCTATTTATTTATTTCTTATGCTAATTACAATATTTCACTTAGTCTATGCTTAATTAATATTTCTTATTTCTATACTTATGTTTGTTCCTATCTATGTTTACCTTATATTTACAATGCATTTCGAATTTTAACCATTTTTCTTATTTTCTACTTACTCTATTTATTTTACAGTGGCTTATACTTATTTGTCTGGTAATATCTGTTTCCTATTTACGTTTAATTTTTGTTACTGACTGACTTTATTTTCTTTTGTGGCTTTTTTAATTATTTTTGCTGCAAATTCAAGAAATACAGGACGGCTCTGGGCGTCGTCTATGATAGAGGAGATGGTGTTCTTCTGTATGTCAACGCCCATTGTCATTTCGCAGTCATACTTCAATCTACCATACCTTGGGCAGCAGGTGATTAGATGCAACACAGTCTGGTCCACCGCAGGATCACAAAGGCACGAAGGACTCTCTTTGAGTTTAAACCTGTGCAGGTACTCCGAGAATCCCCCGTGCCCCGTGAACATCTGGACCAGAACTGTGTCCATCTGAATACTTCGGAGGACTCGATATGCTATATCTGCGTTCGGGAAGAAAATCCTCGTTGTTGAAGCCGTGTTGCCTTCCGCATACCTCCGGTTCCATTCGTCAAGCGTATCCAACCTGAGTTGTCGCTTGACGAAGGAAACGGGGCATCTCTCATACTCTGGTCTCTTCTTGCTTTTTAAGGCCGCATCCTTGGCCAGCTGGTCCGCCCTCTCGTTGCCCACCATCCCCGCGTGCGCTTTCACCCAAAATAGTTTCACATTCTTTCCTTTCTCTCTCGCTTTCATTATATTCTCTTTCACTCTAAACGCTAGGGGATGGAGGGTGTCCGGTTGTGCGAGAGTTTCGAGGGCGGATCGCGAGTCGCTCATAATGGCACACGATTGCGCCGACTCGTTGGCCGCGTGCCTTGTTGCTTCCTCTAAGGCCAACAGCTCTGCCTGGTATACGGTGCAGAAGTTACCCAACTTGAGCTTTTTGGTTTTTAACTCTGCGGCGTTCCGCGTGACAGTGAACGCCGCTCCCACTTTGTCGTCTATGCGACTGCCATCGGTGTAAATAACCAGATCGACAGCCGCGGTGGCAAGTTGGACTTCCTCCGCACTTTCTCCCAGGCATGAGAACTCCACACCAATTTGAACAGACGGGTGTGGTAGTCTCAGGAAGCTTTCTGGTGTCTCCAGTTCTCGGTCGCCTACTATCCGCCGGGAGTGCCCACGTTTTACCGCGAACAGCTCTGCCGCCTCCTGGACTCGGAGGTCCAAGGGGAGCAGCCCGGCGAGTATAAGGGCCGAGTGCAGTGAAGCAGTACGGTGGGTTTTCGCTATTTTTCGCGCGAACCCCCGCTGCACCGCCTCGAGCTGCCTGCGAACCGTCAGCTTCCTAGCTGCTGGCGCCCATGCACTCGCTCCATACAAAATCACTGGCTCCAACACCGCCAGATACATTGTCCTGATCACCTCGGAATTCAGGCCCCAAGATACCTTCGCGGCCCTGCACAATTGACGATAGAGGCCCTCGGCCTTCCTACAGACATTTTTGACGTGGCTGTTGTACGTCAGTCTATCGTCAATCGTGATACCTAGTATCCGGACTTCCCTTGTATGGCCGAGTTGCTCGCCTCCCATAGTCAGTAATGGGGTGTCGTATTTAAGCTTATTGGTTAGCACCATCACCTTTGTTTTGTGAGGTGCAAACCGCAGCTTGTTCTTGACTCCCCATTCATGAATATGAGCGAGAACCTCATTGGCCTTACTCGAGATGTCCTGAGCCTTCTGCCCCGAGAAGACCAGCACAATGTCATCTGCGAACGCTTGGCAGTATGTCCCGCCCTTTACCACCTTTTCCAGGAGGGGGTTAATGAGGAGGGTCCAGAAGGCCGGACCCCCCACAGACCCTTGCACGCACCCCTTGGTGGTCTCTCTGGCCCACTCCGCCCCCGCGTACCGTACGGACACCTTGCGATCGCTAAAGTAGCTATCGACAAGGCGCCGCAGATTCACGGGGCAGCGCGTTTCGGCCAGTCTACACCTTATAGCAGGCCACCAAGCGTTATCGAAGGCTCCCTCTATATCCAGTGACACCAACACTACAATCTCCTTCTCCTCCAAGCGAGCTCGCAGGTGCTGGGTCAGGTTATACAGGGAGTCCTCGGTACATCTCTGCGGCATAAAGCCATATTGATGGCTACTGATATAAGGCGCAGTGTACCACCGGATTCTTTTGACCATGATCTTTTCGAACATTTTCCCCATGACGGGTAGAAGTCCGATCGGCCTATAAGATTTCGGGTGCGTATAGTCCTCTTTGTTGGGCTTCCGGAAAGCCACGACAACCGCTTCCTTCCACCTCGTGGGGAAGTGGGAAAGCGCGAGACATCTATTTGTGAGAGCCAAAAATAGGACTGGGTCCGCGTCAATGGCCGCCCTGCAGATGTCCGCAGTGAGTCCGTCTGCGCCCGGTGCCTTCTTGGCATTTGAGGTTGACACGGACCATCGGAGTTCCTCCATCGTAAACGGAGGGTCGAGGGTTTCGCCACCACTCTCCGCGTTGATTTCATCGGATTTAACTCTTACCTTTTGGTGGTCCGCATTGTCCTCCCCGGGGTTGTCTTCCGGGAAGAAAACCTCTGCCAGCAGCCTGGCTGATCCCTCTGCATCCAGCACTTTATTGGACTGGACGAGGAGGACGTCCTCGCGCATTGTCTGCGTGCGGCGAATCACGCGGTATATCCCATCCCACATTGACTCTCTATCTTGTTTCTCACAAAACTGTTTCCAACTGGAGGTCTGAGCCGCCTTTGCCTCAAGGCGGTAAGCTTCTTTCGCTTCGACGTATTCGCGTACAACCAGCTCCTTCCGGGCCGGCCTCGCGTTTCTTATTCGTCTCTTTTTCCTCGCCACGTCTTTCTTGAGGAGGGTGAGATTCTCAGACCACCAGGGCAGCTGTGCCCCTTTCCGCTTGGAGACCTTTGGCAAGATCAGCTCGCAGGCTTCCCCACGGTGTCCATGTACCGACCAACAAAGCTGTCCAACGCCCCCTTTTCAGTGATCTCATTCACCTCGGCGGTCGTCAGGCATCTGTCAGTTAGCAGCCGGGTTAGAGTCGTATTGAATTCTTCCCAGTCTGCCCTACGGGTGTTGAACTTCCGTGTGGTTCGCCTGACGTCTATACCTTGGGACCTCACAAGTTTCAAGTGAAACACGATTGCCCTGTGGTCAGAAGATGTTATATCATCAGCAAGACTCCAGTTCTCCACCCGGTCGAGGAGAGCGGTTGAGCACGCGGTTACGTCGACGCGACTCGAATAATGTCTCCCGCCCCTGTACGTGTCGAAGGTCGGCTCAGACCCCTTATTTAGCAAGTGGAGCTCCAGCTGGTCCAATGTTGCCGCCACTTCTATACCCCTTTGGTCTGCACTTTGGCAGCCCCATTCCGTGTTGCGGGCATTGACGTCTCCTCCCAGTAACACATTGACCATCCCCAAGTCTTCCACCGCCGAGCTAATTTGGTCCAGGTAAGGTCCGACTGCGACATTTGGTTCCAGGTAGACTGATACGATTGCTATCTCCCACGCCCCAGTTCGCAACTTGGCGACAGCGATGTTAGCCGTCGTGAGTTGGGGACATTGGATGATATCAATCGCATCGTCGAATAGTACAATGGCCGCCTTGACCACTTCGCCTGCGTCCCGGGCGACACATTGTACTATCCTAGTCCCTGGATAATGCCGCATCTCGCCTATAGCTCCGATATAAGGTTCCTGAACCAGCGCGATCGCCCATCCCCTCTTCGGCGGAGTCGTCCTCCGGGAAGAAAACCTCCGCCAGCAGCCTGGCTGATCCCGCTGCGTCCAGCACTTTACCTGACTGGACGAGGGGGACGTCCTCTCGCCTCACCTCCGTGCGACGCATCACACGGTGGATCCCGTCCCACATGGTCTCGCGATCCTGTCTCTCACAGAAACGCTTCCAGCTATGGGTCTGAGCGCGCCTCGCCTCAAGGCGGTATGCCTCCTTCGCGTCGCAGTACTCGCGCCAGACCAGCTCCTTACGAGCCGGCCTCGCGGCCCTGATCCTTCTCTTCTTCCTCAAGACATCCGCCTTGAGGAGAGAGAGCTGTTCGGACCACCAGGGCAATTCCGTCCTCTTCCGCTTGGAGACCTTCGGCAGGACCAACTCGCAAGCGTCCCTCACGGTTTCCACATACCGACCGACCGTGCTGTCCAACGCCCCCTTTTCGGTGATCTGATTCACCTCGGTAGGCGTCAGACAGCGATCCGATAGCAGCCGAGCGACAGTTCGATGGAACTCGCCCCAGTCTGCCCTACGGGTAGTGTACTGCCGTGTGGTCCGCTTGACGTCCGTGCCTTGGGACCTCTCAAACTTCAGATTGAACACAATTGCCCTGTGGTCCGACGAGGATATGTCGTCCACGAGGCTCCAGCCCACCGCTCGGTCGAGCAGGGTGGTCGAGCAAGCAGTAATGTCGACGCGACTGGAGTAATGCTTACCGCCCCGATACGTATCAAACGTCGGCTCAGACCCCTGGTTCAACACGTGCACTCCCAGTTGGTCGAGGGCGGCTGCGACCTCCTCCCCCCTTCGGTCCGTGGTCCGGCTACCCCACCAGGTGTTATGCGCATTGACGTCGCCACCCAGTACCACGTTGGCAGTCCCCAAGCCCTCCACGGCCGAGTCGATCCGGTCCAGGTATGGTCCGACGGGCGTATTAGGCTCCAGGTAGACGGACACCACCCCTATCTCCCAAGCCCCAGTCCTCAGCCTGGCCACAGCAACGTTGCCAGACGTGAGTTGGGGACATTGAGTGATATCGATAGTGTCGTCGAATAGCACAATGGCCGCCTTGACAACCTCCCCGTTGCCTCGCGCGACACATTGTACCACCCTTGTCCCTGGGTAGTGCCTCATCTCGCCAATAGCGCCGATATACGGCTCCTGGACCAATGCGAACGCCCAGCCTCTCTTCGGCGCTTCGCATATCAGCTCGGCAGTAGCGAGCTTGGACCTTTGCAGGTTTAGCTGCGCCACGCGGTACTGGTGGTGCCCTGCGCGGAGAGTGCGGTGAGTCACCTGGGTGCCCTTAGCAATACGCTACGGACGCCCGTGCAATGGTGTCCCACTTTCTCCGCACAGGACAGTCTTCGTCGAATGCGCCGTGGTCCCACCGATCTGCCTTAGCTAGTCGGCAGTTCCGGCAGGCGGGAGGTTTCCCGGCTTGCCGATCCGGACACTCGGCGCGTAGGTGCCAGCCACCACAATGGCTGCACCGGTCTTCGCTCTCTGTGCAATGCCGTTTGGTGTGGCCGTAACCTAGGCACCGAGTGCACTGGACTAGCGGGGAGTGATCATGCACCCGCACTCGCTGGAGGTCCACGTGCATGTAGCCCGCAGCCGTCAGCCGTCCCCAGAGCGCAGGCGACACGCGCATGACCACATGGATCGTCTGCACATTTCGCGCCCTCCTCCTGAACCTTACCTCCGCCCTCTGATCCTCCTCAGAGACGTCGACCAGCAGGTGTTTATTTTGGGTCTTAATGGCCTTTACTATTTCTTCGTTAGTATTATAGGCCATTACGTCTCTGAGCAGCACCAGTGGGTCCTTGTTTTTGACCTCTGCAAGGTTCAGGTCCTTGCCTGCCCTCCTCAGCCCCTCACGCACCCTCTCCAGCTCGACCTCTGAGCCGCAGCCCAGGATGACCCGACCGTCCCGCACCCTGCGGATCCGGTCGACCCTTATGCCGGTCTGGGTGGCGTTTAGGGCTTTCCGTATTTTTCCCAGGACCTGCTCGCCCGTGTCGGTCCCCGACGAGACCGCCACCGAGTGCTTAGGTTCGCACCCCGGTGGCGGCCTTTTTGCCGGGCCGGCCGCCACGCTCGCGTACGTGCCAGGAGGCTTCGGTTTTTCTTGTATTTTTACAGCCACGAGAGACTCCCTCAAGCCCTCCAATTCTTTGGTATTGGCTTCAAGGAGTCTCGCGTGGCTGTCTAATTTCTTAAGGAGCTCGCACTGGCTCGCCGGCAGGGGGTTTGCGGGTGGATCCTTCACTACTGCTTCCACCCGTTTCGCCCCGCTCGCCGGCTGCTCTACTGGACCCCCTTTTGGGTCCTGGGTTCTCTCTCTATGTGCGAGCTCCGCCTCCTTAAACAATTCATAGAGCCGATTAATGGCTAATATCACCTGCTCTTTTATCTCCGTTTTTAGGTTGCGCGAGCTGCCCAGGTGCAATTTCGCCTTTGTTAGGCACGCTCGCGCCTCCTTCATCCGGTCCGCGGAAGCCGGTTTGTCCCCTTTCGGGGATTGCCCGGCCGCCGCGGGAGCAGGTGTCGGCTCCACCGCTTTCGGCAACGTACGCGCCTTTACTTTCACGGCCGGCACGACGCTACGGGGAGAGGTCCCGGGCTTTTTTACCTGCCCTTCCCACTCCCCCACACTCCTCCGGACGCTTCTAGTGGGCGAGGTGCTCACCCGGCACGCCTGGCTGGCGCCTGCCTGGCTCACCTCGCCCGCGTCGGTGGTCTTTGTGGGGGTCCTAATCATTTCTAATAGGGATACGCGTCTGTATAATTTAAAATTGAATAATTATATGTCAACTCAATGTATAAAATAAGTTCTATCTTCTAAATATATTTAAATAAGTCCTAACCTAGTGCAAAAGGGCGATCTTTTATATATAAACTATCTTATAACCTAATGGGAATAGACCCCTATTATTTAGTTTCACTATAACTTTTGTAATTTCCTGTTATTTGTTTACTTTTCTGTTAACGTTATGCAATTCTTTTTTATGACTTCTTAATTACTTAATTGCTCCACTCGAGCGCTCGGCCTTGACCGCCGGCACAGGTGCGGCGCGGCACGCGCGCGCGGCCCGGTGGTGAGGGGTGACGCGCGACGCGCGGACGGCGGGGGCAACTTAATATAATGTAAAATGAATGTAATTACTTAATCTGCCTGCTTCTTTATTTCTTTTGGTTAGGTTATCGCTTTGTCTGTTTTAATCTACCCTAGTGCGATAGGTAGTCACTTCGCTTCTTATCCTAAGGCAATAGGGCCGTTTACTAATTTAATTATTTGTCAATTATAAAATAAACTTAATCTTAGTGCAATAGGGCTTTGTCGTCTTATCCTAAGGCAATAGGGCCGCTTAACTAATATAATAATTTGTCAATTATATAATGATCTTAATATTAGTGCAATAGGGCTTGTCGTCTTATCCTAAGGCAATAGGGCCACTAGATTAATGTTACAGTATATAACTAGGAAATCTCAACTTTTTATTATTACGTTATATTACGCACGGCCCTGCGGCACGCGCGATGCGGACAGCTGCGCCGCCCGGGGTCGTTGACCTCGTCCGCGGCGCCCAGGTGCGCGCCAGATGTTTTGTTACGGCCGCGGCGGCGCAAAATTGATTCGTTTTAATGTATTTTAACGTCTACCGCCCGCTCTTTTTTATTGAGACTTCCCTGCTATATCTTCTGCAACTACTTAACTAACTAATTAACCTAGTTCTTAAATCTATGAGATGGGTCAAGAAAACCTCAATCTCAGTGGCAGCCGCCGAGTATGATTATTATTTTAATACGAGCCAATTTTGTTTTATTATCGATCTTATGATCTGATTTTGACCTTTGTGGTGGGTGGAGATTTTCTTGTTTTGTGATAGTCTACCCTTTTGTGGGCCCTAAAAAATGGTACCCTGCTAATTTGCGCAGGGTCCGTGACAGTCTTTCACTTCTACCCACCACTTATAAATTTTTAATTTTTAATTTTGAAATCTAATCCCGGCGGCTACCTTGTCTAATTTATATTGTCCCGCGTTGTCGGCGTTGTCAGGCTCCCGGCTGCACCCCTCGACCCCTCTGCCTCGCTTAGCAGTGGGTGTCCGGCTTCGACGACTGTTTCCAATTGGATGATTTCCAATTGGAATTTGTTTATTCTTCTATAACTTTTCGAGTTTTTATCCAAAAAATTTTTTTGTTAATACGCTCGCAAAGCTTACGCAAGCGCGCACAAGATAGCAATTCAAAAAGTTTGTGTTACAGCGCTTATTCGCGCGCGGCGGGTCCTTTTAGTTTTTTCACTATTCCGCACTTAATTCGAACTTTTGCTTGTTAAAAATCCAATTAAATTCCGATTTTAAAACTTTTCACGGATTTTTGTTCGGCGTTAATTGGCGGATTTTTTCATGTATCACTTGATAGATTTTTCACACTAGAACCCACTCAAAACTAATTTAAGCTTGCAATTAGTGCGGTAAAGCGTTACGGACCGGTGCGTTCGGCTCGGGAGCGTGCGCAGGACTCTTGGTTAGGTTAGGTTAGGTTAGGTTAGGTTAGGTTTTTTTTTTTTTTTTTTTTTTTTTTTTTTTTTTTTTTTTTTTTTTTTTTTTTTTTTATGACCCCCGCTATTGGGGGTCTCTCGTACCCCTATCTTTTTGTGGGACAGGGTCTTTTGTTACAGTAATTTTTTCACATATATTTTTTTTTTATTTTCATACTCATCAGTCTTTCATCACATATTCTTTTAGTCTGTCTTTCATGCTATATTTCTTTCTTTTGTGCCCTTCTATACTACTCTTCTTTCATCCCTTTTTTTATTTTGTATATCTTATTTTCTAGGTATCACATATTTGCACATTTATTATTTATTTTATAACAGTCTTTTATCTTATACCTAGGTTTTATTTATTTCTATAATCTTTTTAACTATTGTTTTACAATAATATACAAAATCCTGCCTAGTAGCTTTATCGCCTATCAGGGAGGGTATCGTGTCTTCTTTGACCTGAACACCAGACCGGCACTCGAAGTCGAGCCGGAGTCCCCCGAATGCGGGACACCGGGCCACAAGGTGGATCACGGTCTGGCCCACGCCCGGTTCACAGAAGCACGAGGGGTCCTCCTTGAGCTTGAACCTATGAAGGTACTCAGAGAACCCCCCGTGCCCCGTGAAGAGCTGGGCCGAGACCGCGTCCACCTCGATGCTGCGGAGCACGCGGTAGGCTGAGACGGCGTCCGGGAAAAACATCCTCGTTACCGAAGCCGTCGTTCCTTCCACATACCTCCTGTTCCATTCGTCGAGCGACTCCAGTCTCAGTTGCCGCTTGACGAATGAAACAGGGCATCTCTCGTACTCTGGTCGTCTTTTACTCTTCAGGGCCGCTTCCTTGGCCAGCTGGTCCGCCCTCTCGTTCCCCTCCATCCCCGCGTGCGCTTTCACCCAGAACAACCTTACATCCTTCCCTTTCTCTCTCGCTTTCATTACATTCTCCTTCACTCTTAACGCTAAGGGATGGAGGGTGTCCGATCTTGCGACAGTTTCGAGAGCGGACCGCGAGTCGCTCAGTACGGCGCAGACTTGCGCCGACTCGCCGGCCGCGTACCCTGTTGCCTCAGCTAGAGCCAGCAGCTCTGCCTGGTATACGGTGCAGAAGTTGCCCAACTTGAGTTTCTTTGTGTATGACTCTACGGCGCCCCGCTTGACGCAGAACGCCGCACCCACCTTATCCTCTATGCGGCTGCCGTCGGTATAAATTACCAGATCGGCAGCCGCGGTGGCAAGTCGGACTTCCTCCGCACTTTCCCCCAGACAGGAGAACTCCACACCAACTTGACCAGACGGGTGCGGTAGTCTCAGGTAGCTGACCGGTACCTCCAGGTCTCGGTCCTTTACCACCTGCCGGGAATGACCCTTTCTTATTTCAAATAAGCGGGCTGCTTCTTGGACCCGAAGGTCCAGGGGAAGCAACCCGGCAAGTATAAGGGCCGAGTGCAGGGACGCGGTCCTGTGGGTCCTCGCGATCTTCTGCGCGAAGCCCCGCTGGACCGCGCCCAACTGCCTGCGGACCAGCAGCTTCCTAGCCGCCGGCGCCCATGCACTCGCTGCATACAAAATCGTCGGCTCCAGCACCGCCAGATACATCGTTCTGATCACCTCCGAGTTCAGACCCCAAGATACCTTCGCAGCCCTGCACAGCTGACGATAGAGGCCCTGTGCCTTCTTGCTCACGTTCTTCACGTGACTGTTGAACGTGAGCCTATCGTCAACTGTGAGGCCTAGTATCCGGACCTCCCCAGTCCGGCCAAGCGGCTCACCTCCCATGCTCAGTAATGGGTAGTCGAACTTTAGCTTGTTGGTTAGCACCATCACCTTGGTTTTGTGTGGTGCGAACCTCAGCTTGTTCCTGACCCCCCACTCATGAACATGGGCGAGAACGGCGTTGGCCCGACTCGAGATGTCCTGGGCCTTCTGCCCCGAGAAGACCAGCACGACGTCATCTGCGAACGCCTGGCAGTGTGTCCCGGTCTTTGCCACCTCCTCCAGGAGAGGGTTGATGAGGAGGGTCCAGAAGGTTGGGCCGCCTACGGATCCCTGCACGCACCCCTTGGTGGTCTCTCTGGCCCACTCTGCCCCCGCGTACCGTACGGACACCTTGCGATCGCTAAAATAGCTGTCAACAAGACGCCGCAGATTCGCGGGGCAGCGAGTCTCTGCCAGTCTGCACCGTATAGCAGGCCACCAGGCGTTATCGAAGGCTCCCTCTATGTCCAATGATACCAGCACTGCGATCTCCTTCTCCTTCAGCCGGGTTCGCAGATGCTGGATCAGGTCATACAGGGAGTCTTCGGTACACCTCTGCGGCATGAAGCCGTATTGGTGGCTACTGATATACGGTGCAGTGTACCACCGGATCCTACGGACCATCATTTTCTCAAGGACCTTGCCGAGAATCGGCAAGAGTCCGATGGGCCTGTAGGATTTCGGGTGCGTGTAGTCCTCCTTGTCCGGCTTCCGCAACGCTACGACCACTGCCTCCTTCCATCTCGTGGGGAAGTGGGAAAGCGCGAGACACCGGTTGGAGAGCGCGAGGTACAGAACGGGGTCCACGGCGACGGCCGCACGGCAGATGTCCGCGGTGAGTCCGTCAGAGCCAGGTGCCTTCTTGGCGTTGAAGGTCGATACGGACCATCGGAGCTCCTCCATCGTAAACGGGGGGTCGCATGTTCCATCATGGTCCCCCGAATTGACTTCATCGGCTTTAGCTCTTACAGTTCTGTGGTCCGCATTGTCCTTCCCGGGGTCGTCCTCCGGGAAGAAAACCTCCGCCAGCAACCTGGCTGATCCCGCTGCGTCCAGCACTTTACCTGACTGGACGAGGGGGACGTCCTCTCGCCTCACCTCCGTGCGACGCATCACACGGTGGATCCCGTCCCACATGGTCTCGCGATCCTGTCTCTCACAGAAACGCTTCCAGCTATGGGTCTGAGCGCGCCTCGCCTCAAGGCGGTATGCCTCCTTCGCGTCGCAGTACTCGCGCCAGACCAGCTCCTTACGAGCCGGCCTCGCGGCCCTGATCCTTCTCTTCTTCCTCAAGACATCCGCCTTGAGGAGAGAGAGCTGTTCGGACCACCAGGGCAATTCCGTCCTCTTCCGCTTGGAGACCTTCGGCAGGACCAACTCGCAAGCGTCCCTCACGGTTTCCACATACCGACCGACCGTGCTGTCCAACGCCCCCTTTTCGGTGATCTGATTCACCTCGGTAGGCGTCAGACAGCGATCCGATAGCAGCCGAGCGACAGTTCGATGGAACTCGCCCCAGTCTGCCCTACGGGTAGTGTACTGCCGTGTGGTCCGCTTGACGTCCGTGCCTTGGGACCTCTCAAACTTCAGATTGAACACAATTGCCCTGTGGTCCGACGAGGATATGTCGTCCACGAGGCTCCAGCCCACCGCTCGGTCGAGCAGGGTGGTCGAGCAAGCAGTAATGTCGACGCGACTGGAGTAATGCTTACCGCCCCGATACGTATCAAACGTCGGCTCAGACCCCTGGTTCAACACGTGCACTCCCAGTTGGTCGAGGGCGGCTGCGACCTCCTCCCCCCTTCGGTCCGTGGACCGGCTACCCCACCAGGTGTTATGCGCATTGACGTCGCCACCCAGTACCACGTTGGCAGTCCCCAAGCCCTCCACGGCCGAGTCGATCCGGTCCAGGTATGGTCCGACGGGCGTATTAGGCTCCAGGTAGACGGACACCACCCCTATCTCCCAAGCCCCAGTCCTCAGCCTGGCCACAGCAACGTTGCCAGACGTGAGTTGGGGACATTGAGTGATATCGATAGTGTCGTCGAATAGCACAATGGCCGCCTTGACAACCTCCCCGTTGCCTCGCGCGACACATTGTACCACCCTTGTCCCTGGGTAGTGCCTCATCTCGCCAATAGCGCCGATATACGGCTCCTGGACCAATGCGAACGCCCAGCCTCTCTTCGGCGCTTCGCATATCAGCTCGGCAGTAGCGAGCTTGGACCTTTGCAGGTTTAGCTGCGCCACGCGGTACTGGTGGTGCCCTGCGCGGAGAGTGCGGTGGGTCACCTGGGCGCCCTTAGCAATAGGCTACGGACGCCCGTGCTATGGTGTCCCACTTTCTCCGCACAGGACAGTCTTCGTCAAATGCGCCGTGGTCCCACCGGTCTGCCTTAGCTTGTCGGCAGTTCCGGCAGGCGGGAGGTTTCCCGGCTTGCCGATCCGGACACTCGGCGCGTAGGTGCCGGCCACCACAATGGCTGCAGCGGTCTTCGCTTTCCGCGCAGTGCCGTTTGGTGTGGCCGTAACCCAGGCACCGAGTGCACTGGACTAGCGGGGAGTGGTCCTGCACCCGCACTCGCTGGAGGTCCACGTGCATGTAGCCCGCAGCCGTCAGTCGTCCCCAGAGAGCAGGCGACACGCGCATGACCACGTGGATCGTCTGCACATTTCGCGCCCTCCTCCTGAACCTTACCTCCGCCCGCTGATCCTCCTCAGAGACGTCTACCAGCAGATGTTTATTCTGGTTTTTGATGGCCTTTACTATTTCTTCATTCGTGTTATAGGCCATCACGTCTCTGAGCAGCACCAGCGGATCCTTGTTTTTCACTTCGGCAAGGCTCAGGTCCTTCCCTGCTCTCCTCAGCCCCTCACGCACCCTCTCCAGCTCGGCCTCTGAGCCGCAGCCCAGGATGACGCGACCGTCCCGCACCCTGCGGATCCGGTCGACCCTTATGCCGGTCTGGGTGGCGTTTAGGGCCTTTCGAATTTTGCCCAGAACCTGCTCGCCCGTGTCGGTCCCCGACGAGACCGCCACCGAGTGCTTAGGTTCGCACCCCGGTGGCGGCCTTTTTGCCGGGGCGGCCGCCACGCTCGCGTACGTGCCGGGAGGCTTCCCCTTTTCTTGTATTGTTGTTTTTGTAGCCACGAGAGACTCCCTCAAGCCCTCCAATTCCTTGGTATTGGCTTCAAGGAGTCTCGCGTGGCTTTCTAGTTTCTTTAGGAGCTCGCAATGGGTCGCCGGCGGGGGGTTTGCGGGTGGGTCCTTTACTTCTACTTCCACCCGGTTTGCCCCACTCGCCGGCTCCTCTACTGGACCCCCTTTTGGGTCCTGGGTTCGTCCCCTGTTTGCGAGCTCCGCCTCCTTGTAAAGCTCGTAGAGCCGATTTATCGCGTTGATTACCTGCTCCTTTATTTCGGTCTTCAGGTTGCGCGAGCTGCCCAAGTGCAGTTTTGCCTTAGTTAGGCACGCTCGCGCCTCCTTCACTCGATCTGCGGACGCCGGCTTGTCCCCTTTCGGGGATTGCCCGGCCGCCGCAGGAGCAGGTGTCGGCTCCACCGCTTTCGGCACCGCACGCGTCCTCGGTTTGACGGCCGGCGCGACGCTGCGGGGAGAGGTCCTGGGCTTCTTCCCTTGTCCCTCCCATTCCCCCACACTCCTCCGGACGCTCTTAATGGGCGAGGTGCTCACCCTGCACGCCTGGCTGGCGCCTGCCTGGCTCACCTCGCCCGCGTCGGTGGTCTTTGTGGGGGTCCGGTACATGGTAGGGGTACTCGTCTGAAGTGTAAAAATTTTAAAAATTTTAAAATTCAAAAATGTAAATAATTAAAATGTTCTAAATTAAAAATTAAAATCAAAATTAAAAATTTAAAAATTTAAAAATTTCAAAAATAAAGTATTATATACTTAGTCCTAAATTGTTCTAATTTAAAATTGAAGTATTATATACTTCGTCCGTTATTAAAAGTTTAAAGTATTTAATACTTAGTCTTACAGTTCAAAATTTAAAAATGTAAACAATAATGTCAACTTAACTCTAGTGCAACAAGGCAAAAAGACTCTTAAACTAAGGCAATAGGGCCCCTATTCTATTGCAGTTGCTGTCTATAACAAAGACCGGTCGTAAAATTTATTACCCCGCGCGGCGCGCCGTTTAACTCCCTGTAATATTAATTATTATTGCTACGCACGGCGCGTCGCTCGCGCGGTGCGGACGGCAACGTCTCCCGGCTCGCTGACCTCGCCCGCGGCCGCAGGGGCGCGCCCGAAGTTCGGCAACTGCGCACGACAAAGCGTGCGCGTGCGAGAGAGACGGTTGCGCCGCCCGGTAGGTCTATCCCTTTCCGCGGCGCTCAGGCGCGCACCAGATGTTTTGCTACGGCCGCGGCGGCGCGAATCTGGCTCGGTTTTATGTTTTTTACCTTCTACCGTCCGCTTATTTTTATTAAGGTGCTTTGTTATAAACAGCAACTATTGTCTAATTCTACTTATAATGCTAATCTTAAAACTATGGGATAGGTCAAAAAGACCTCACTCCCAGTGACAGCCGCCGAGTATTTTAATTTCTAGTATTTATAAAGGGAATTTAACCTTGTGGTGGGCTAAAAAGAAAATGTAATTACCCACCACTTTATTTATTTAATATTACGCTTTGTAAATGCGTGTAATACTCGGCGGCTATCTTACTTATGCTAAGTCCAGGTCGCTCCCGGCTCCCGGCTGCAACCTCCGCGGTCCTCGGACCCTTAAAAGGCCCCGGATGTTCGCTGGTATTCTCGAAGTAAGGTTCCAACCGGTTTTCTTTATGTTTTCCAGTTGGAATTCCCTTACTTCGGCTGCAGCTCCTCCGTCTGTGGTCGTAAAAATCCAAAAAAGGTGTCAAACGAGAGGCCTTGGTACGGCGCACCTCGCCACAGTTGCCGTTACACGATTTCCCACTGAAAATCGTGCAGCGTTTTAATTTTTTCTTTTCTTACTTGCTCACTGTAATTTTTGTTTTTGTGTTTAAAAATCCAAATTATGTCCAATTTACACTTTTTTGGTGTCAAAGCGTTCGGGCTGTGAACGCGCTTTTTTTGACACTATTTTCACTAATTTTCGAGCACTTTTACTGACACTTTTTGATTTATCGATCTATTTTGAGCGATCTAGGCCACGTGGGAGCGTGCGTTCTGCTCGGGAGCGTACGGCGGACTGGTTAGGTTAGGTTAGGTTAGGTTAGGTTAGGTTAGGTTAGGTTAGGTTTTTTTTTTTTTTTTTTTTTTTTTTTTTTTGACCCCCGCTATTGGGGGTCTCTCGTACCCCTATCTTTTTGTGGGACAGGGTCTTTTGTTACAGTAATTTTTCACATATATTTTTTTTTTTTTTTTTTTTATTTTCATACTCATCAGTCTTTCATCACATATTCTTTTAGTCTGTCTTTCATGCTATATTTCTTTCTTTTGTGCCCTTCTATACTACTCTTCTTTCATCCCTTTTTTTATTTTGTATATCTTATTTTCTAGGTATCACATATTTGCACATTTATTATTTATTTTATAACAGTCTTTTATCTTATACCTAGGTTTTATTTATTTCTATAATCTTTTTAACTATTGTTTTACAATAATATACAAAATCCTGCCTAGTAGCTTTATCGCCTATCAGGGAGGGTATCGTGTCTTCTTTGACCTGAACACCAGACCGGCACTCGAAGTCGAGCCGGAGTCCCCCGAATGCGGGACACCGGGCCACAAGGTGGATCACGGTCTGGTCCACGCCCGATTCACAGAAGCACGAGGGGTCCTCCTTGAGCTTGAACCTGTGAAGGTACTCAGAGAACCCCCCGTGCCCCGTGAAGAGCTGAACCAAGACCGTGTCCACCTCGATGCTGCGGAGCACGCGGTGGGCTGAGACGGCGTCCGGGAAGAACATCCTCGTCACCGAAGCCGTCGTTCCTTCTACATACCTCCTGTTCCATTCGTCAAGCGACTGCTGTCTCAGTTGCCTCTTGACGAATGAAACAGGGCATCTCTCATATTCCGGTCGTCTTTTACTCTTCAGGGCCGCTTCCTTGGCCAGCTGGTCCGCCCTCTCATTCCCCTCCATCCCCGCGTGCGCTTTCACCCAAAACAACCTTACATCCTTCCCTTTTTCTCTCACTTTCATAACATTATCCTTCACTCTTAACGCTAAAGGATGGAGGGTGTCAGGTCTTGCGACAGTTTCGAGGGCGGACCGCGAGTCGCTAAGTACGGCGCAGACTTGCGCCGACTCGTTGGCCGCGTGCCCTGTTGCCTCAGCCAGAGCCAGCAGCTCTGCCTGGTATACGGTGCAGAAGTTGCCCAACTTGAGCTTTTTCGTGAACAGCTCTGCGGCGCCCCGCTTGACGCAGAACGCCGCACCCACCTTGTCCTCTATGCGGCTGCCGTCGGTATAAATTACCAAGTCGGCAGCCGCGGTGGCAAGTCGGACTTCTTCCGCACTTTCCCCCAGACAGGAGAACTCCACACCAACTTGACCAGACGGGTGCGGTAGTCTCAGGTAGCTGACCGGTACCTCCAGGTCTCGGTCCCCTACCACCTGCCGGGAATGACCCTTTCTTATTTCAAATAAGCGGGCTGCTTCTTGGACCCGAAGGTCCAGAGGAAGCAACCCGGCAAGTATAAGGGCCGAGTGCAGGGACGCGGTCCTGTGGGTCCTCGCAATCTTCTGCGCGAAGCCCCGCTGGACCGCGTCCAACTGCCTGCGGACCAGCAGCTTCCTAGCCGCCGGCGCCCATGCACTCGCTGCATACAAAATCGTCGGCTCCAGTACCGCCAGATACATCGTTCTGATCACCTCCGAGTTCAGACCCCAAGATACCTTCGCGGCTCTACACAGCTGACGATAGAGGCCCTGTGCCTTCTTGCTCACGTTCTTCACGTGAGTGTTGAACGTGAGCCTATCGTCAATTGTGAGGCCTAGTATCCGGACTTCCCCAGTCCGGCTAAGCGGCTCGCCCCCCATGCTCAGTAATGGGTAGTCGAACTTTTGCTTATTGGTAAGCACCATCACCTTTGTTTTGTGTGGTGCAAACCTCAGCTTGTTCCTGACTCCCCATTCATGAACATGGGCGAGAACGGCATTAGCCCGACTCGAGATGTCCTGGGCCTTCTGCCCCGAGAAGACCAGCACGACGTCGTCTGCGAACGCCTGGCAGTGTGTCCCGGTCTTTACCACCTCCTCCAAGAGAGGGTTAATGAGGAGGGTCCAGAAGGTTGGGCCGCCTACGGATCCCTGCACGCACCCCTTGGTGGTCTCTCTGGCCCACTCTGCCCCCGCGTACCGTACGGACACCTTGCGATTGCTAAGATAGCTGTCAGCAAGGCGCCGCAGATTCACGGGGCAGCGAGTTTCTGCCAGTCTGCACCGTATAGCAGGCCACCAGGCGTTATCGAAGGCTCCCTCTATGTCCAATGATACCAGCACTGCGATCTCCTTCTCCTTCAACCGAGTTCGCAGATGCTGGATCAGGACATACAGGGAGTCCTCGGTACACCTCTGCGGCATAAAGCCGTATTGGTGGCTGCTGACATACGGTGCAGTGTACCACCGGATCCTACGGACCATCATTTTTTCTAGGACCTTGCCGAAAATCGGCAAGAGTCCGATGGGCCTGTAGGATTTCGGGTGCGTGTAGTCCTCCTTGTCCGGCTTCCGCAACGCTACGACCACTGCCTCCTTCCATCTCGTGGGGAAGTGGGAAAGAGCGAGACACCGGTTGGAGAGCGCGAGGTACAGAACGGGGTCCACGGCGACGGCCGCTCGGCAGATGTCCGCGGTGAGTCCGTCAGAGCCAGGTGCCTTCTTGGCATTGAAGGTCGATACGGACCATCGGAGCTCCTCCATCGTAAACGGGGGATCACATGTTCCGTCATGGTCCCCCGAATTGACTTCATTGGCCTTTGCTCTTACAGTTCTGTGGTCCGCATTGTCCTTCCCGGGGTCATCCTCCGGGAAGAAAACCTCCGCCAGCAACCTGGCTGATCCCGCTGCGTCCAGCACTTTGCCTGACTGGACGAGGGGGACGTCCTCTCGCCTCACCTCCGTGCGACGCATCACACGGTGGATCCCGTCCCACATGGTCTCGCGATCCTGCCTCTCACAGAAACGCTTCCAGCTATGGGTCTGAGCGCGCCTCGCCTCGAGACGGTATGCCTCCTTCGCGTCGCAGTACTCGCGCCAGACCAGCTCCTTACGAGCCGGCCTCGCGGCCCTGATCCTTCTCTTCTTCCTCAGGACATCCGCCTTGAGGAGAGAGAGCTGTTCGGACCACCAGGGCAATTCCGTCCTCTTCCGCTTGGAGGCCTTCGGCAGGACCAACTCGCAAGCGTCCCTCACGGTTTCCACGTACCGACCGACCATGCTGTCCAACGCCCCCTCCTCGGTGATTTGATTCACCTCGGCAGACGTCAGGCAGCGATCCGATAGCAGCCGGGCGACAGTTCGATGGAACTCGCCCCAGTCTGCCCTACGGGTAGTGTACTGCCGTGTGGTCCGCTTGACGTCCGTGCCTCGGGACCTGTCAAGCTTCAGATTGAACACAATTGCCCTGTGATCCGACGAGGATATGTCGTCCACGAGGCTCCAGCCCACCGCTCGATCGAGCAGGGTGGTCGAGCAAGCAGTAATGTCGACGCGACTGGAGTAGTGCTTACCGCCCCGATACGTATCAAACGTCGGCTCAGACCCCTGGTTCAACACGTGCACCCCCAGTTGGTCGAGGGCGGCTGCGATCTCAACTCCCCTTCGGTCCGTGGACCGGCTACCCCACCAGGTGTTATGCGCATTGACGTCGCCACCCAGCACCACGTTGGCAGTCCCCAAGCCCTCCACGGCCGAGCCGATCCGGTCCAGGTATGGTCCGACGGGCGTATTAGGCTCCAGGTAGACGGACACCACCCCTATCTCCCAAGCCCCAGTCCTCAGCCTGGCCACGGCAACGTTGCCAGACGTGAGTTGGGGACATTGAGTGATATCGATGGTGTCGTCGAATAGCACAATGGCCGCCTTGACAACCTCCCCGTTGCCTCGCGCGACACATTGTACCACCCTTGTCCCTGGGTAGTGCCTCATCTCGCCAATAGCGCCGATATACGGCTCCTGGACCAATGCGAACGCCCAGCCTCTCTTCGGCGCTTCGCATATCAGCTCGGCTGTAGCGAGCTCGGACCTTTGCAGGTTAAGCTGCGCCACGCGGTACTGGTGGTGCCCTGCGCGGAGAGTGCGGTGGGTCACCTGGGTGCCCTTAGCAATACGCTACGGACGCCCGTGCAATGGTGTCCCACTTTCTCCGCACAGGACAGTCTTCGTCGAATGCGCCGTGGTCCCACCGGTCTGCCTTAGCTTGTCGGCAGTTCCGGCAGGCGGGAGGTTTCCCGGCTTGCCGATCCGGACACTCGGCGCGTAGGTGCCGGCCACCACAATGGCTGCAGCGGTCTTCGCTTTCCGCGCAGTGCCGTTTGGTGTGGCCGTAACCCAGGCACCGAGTGCACTGGACTAGCGGGGAGTGGTCCTGCACCCGCACTCGCTGGAGGTCCACGTGCATGTAGCCCGCAGCCGTCAGTCGTCCCCAGAGAGCAGGCGACACGCGCATGACCACGTGGATCGTCTGCACATTTCGCGCCCTCCTCCTGAACCTTACCTCCGCCCGCTGATCCTCCTCAGAGACGTCTACCAGCAGATGTTTATTCTGGTTTTTGATGGCCTTTACTATTTCTTCATTCGTGTTATAGGCCATCACGTCTCTGAGCAGCACCAGCGGATCCTTGTTTTTCACTTCGGCAAGGCTCAGGTCCTTCCCTGCTCTCCTCAGCCCCTCACGCACCCTCTCCAGCTCGGCCTCTGAGCCGCAGCCCAGGATGACGCGACCGTCCCGCACCCTGCGGATCCGGTCGACCCTTATGCCGGTCTGGGTGGCGTTTAGGGCCTTTCGAATTTTGCCCAGAACCTGCTCGCCCGTGTCGGTCCCCGACGAGACCGCCACCGAGTGCTTAGGTTCGCACCCCGGTGGCGGCCTTTTTGCCGGGGCGGCCGCCACGCTCGCGTACGTGCCGGGAGGCTTCCCCTTTTCTTGTATTGTTGTTTTTGTAGCCACGAGAGACTCCCTCAAGCCCTCCAATTCCTTGGTATTGGCTTCAAGGAGTCTCGCGTGGCTTTCTAGTTTCTTTAGGAGCTCGCAATGGGTCGCCGGCGGGGGGTTTGCGGGTGGGTCCTTTACTTCTACTTCCACCCGGTTTGCCCCACTCGCCGGCTCCTCTACTGGACCCCCTTTTGGGTCCTGGGTTCGTCCCCTGTTTGCGAGCTCCGCCTCCTTGTAAAGCTCGTAGAGCCGATTTATCGCGTTGATTACCTGCTCCTTTATTTCGGTCTTCAGGTTGCGCGAGCTGCCCAAGTGCAGTTTTGCCTTAGTTAGGCACGCTCGCGCCTCCTTCACTCGATCTGCGGACGCCGGCTTGTCCCCTTTCGGGGATTGCCCGGCCGCCGCAGGAGCAGGTGTCGGCTCCACCGCTTTCGGCACCGCACGCGTCCTCGGTTTGACGGCCGGCGCGACGCTGCGGGGAGAGGTCCTGGGCTTCTTCCCTTGTCCCTCCCATTCCCCCACACTCCTCCGGACGCTCTTAATGGGCGAGGTGCTCACCCTGCACGCCTGGCTGGCGCCTGCCTGGCTCACCTCGCCCGCGTCGGTGGTCTTTGTGGGGGTCCGGTACATGGTAGGGGTACTCGTCTGAAGTGTAAAAATTTTAAAAATTTTAAAATTCAAAAATGTAAATAATTAAAATGTTCTAAATTAAAAATTAAAATCAAAATTAAAAATTTAAAAATTTAAAAATTTCAAAAATAAAGTATTATATACTTAGTCCTAAATTGTTCTAATTTAAAATTGAAGTATTATATACTTCGTCCGTTATTAAAAGTTTAAAGTATTTAATACTTAGTCTTACAGTTCAAAATTTAAAAATGTAAACAATAATGTCAACTTAACTCTAGTGCAACAAGGCAAAAAGACTCTTAAACTAAGGCAATAGGGCCCCTATTCTATTGCAGTTGCTGTCTATAACAAAGACCGGTCGTAAAATTTATTACCCCGCGCGGCGCGCCGTTTAACTCCCTGTAATATTAATTATTATTGCTACGCACGGCGCGTCGCTCGCGCGGTGCGGACGGCAACGTCTCCCGGCTCGCTGACCTCGCCCGCGGCCGCAGGGGCGCGCCCGAAGTTCGGCAACTGCGCACGACAAAGCGTGCGCGTGCGAGAGAGACGGTTGCGCCGCCCGGTAGGTCTATCCCTTTCCGCGGCGCTCAGGCGCGCACCAGATGTTTTGCTACGGCCGCGGCGGCGCGAATCTGGCTCGGTTTTATGTTTTTTACCTTCTACCGTCCGCTTATTTTTATTAAGGTGCTTTGTTATAAACAGCAACTATTGTCTAATTCTACTTATAATGCTAATCTTAAAACTATGGGATAGGTCAAAAAGACCTCACTCCCAGTGACAGCCGCCGAGTATTTTAATTTCTAGTATTTATAAAGGGAATTTAACCTTGTGGTGGGCTAAAAAGAAAATGTAATTACCCACCACTTTATTTATTTAATATTACGCTTTGTAAATGCGTGTAATACTCGGCGGCTATCTTACTTATGCTAAGTCCAGGTCGCTCCCGGCTCCCGGCTGCAACCTCCGCGGTCCTCGGACCCTTAAAAGGCCCCGGATGTTCGCTGGTATTCTCGAAGTAAGGTTCCAACCGGTTTTCTTTATGTTTTCCAGTTGGAATTCCCTTACTTCGGCTGCAGCTCCTCCGTCTGTGGTCGTAAAAATCCAAAAAAGGTGTCAAACGAGAGGCCTTGGTACGGCGCACCTCGCCACAGTTGCCGTTACACGATTTCCCACTGAAAATCGTGCAGCGTTTTAATTTTTTCTTTTCTTACTTGCTCACTGTAATTTTTGTTTTTGTGTTTAAAAATCCAAGTTATGTCCAATTTACACTTTTTTGGTGTCAAAGCGTTCGGGCTGTGAACGCGCTTTTTTTGACACTATTTTCACTAATTTTCGAGCACTTTTACTGACACTTTTTGATTTATCGATCTATTTTGAGCGATCTAGGCCACGTGGGAGCGTGCGTTCTGCTCGGGAGCGTACGGCGGACTGGTTAGGTTAGGTTAGGTTAGGTTAGGTTAGGTTAGGTTAGGTTAGGTTAGGTTAGGTTAGGTTAGGTTAGGTTAGGTTAGGTTAGGTTAGGTTAGGTTAGGTTAGGTTAGGTTAGGTTAGGTTAGGTTAGGTTAGGTTTTTTTTTTTTTTTTTATGACCCCCGCTATTGGGGGTCTCTCGTACCCCTATCTTTTTGTGGGACAGGGTCTTTTGTTACAGTAATTTTTTCACATATATTTTTTTATTTTCATACTCATCAGTCTTTCATCACATATTCTTTTAGTCTGTCTTTCATACTATATTTCTTTCTTTTGTGCCCTTCTATACTACTCTTCTTTCATCCCTTTTTTTATTTTGTATATCTTATTTTCTAGGTATCACATATTTGCACATTTATTATTTATTTTATAACAGTCTTTTATCTTATACCTAGGTTTTATTTATTTCTATAATCTTTTTAACTATTGTTTTACAATAATATACAAAATCCTGCCTAGTAGCTTTATCGCCTATCAGGGAGGGTATCGTGTCTTCTTTGACCTGAACACCAGACCGGCACTCGAAGTCGAGCCGGAGTCCCCCGAATGCGGGACACCGGGCCACAAGGTGGATCACGGTCTGGTCCACGCCCGGTTCACAGAAGCACGAGGGGTCCTCCTTGAGCTTGAACCTGTGAAGGTACTCAGAGAACCCCCCGTGCCCCGTGAAGAGCTGAACCAAGACCGTGTCCACCTCGATGCTGCGGAGCACGCGGTGGGCTGAGACGGCGTCCGGGAAGAACATCCTCGTCACCGAAGCCGTCGTTCCTTCTACATACCTCCTGTTCCATTCGTCAAGCGACTGCTGTCTCAGTTGCCTCTTGACGAATGAAACAGGGCATCTCTCATATTCCGGTCGTCTTTTACTCTTCAGGGCCGCTTCCTTGGCCAGCTGGTCCGCCCTCTCATTCCCCTCCATCCCCGCGTGCGCTTTCACCCAAAACAACCTTACATCCTTCCCTTTTTCTCTCACTTTCATAACATTATCCTTCACTCTTAACGCTAAAGGATGAAGGGTGTCAGGTCTTGCGACAGTTTCGAGGGCGGACCGCGAGTCGCTAAGTACGGCGCAGACTTGCGCCGACTCGTTGGCCGCGTGCCCTGTTGCCTCAGCCAGAGCCAGCAGCTCTGCCTGGTATACGGTGCAGAAGTTGCCCAACTTGAGCTTTTTCGTGAACAGCTCTGCGGCGCCCCGCTTGACGCAGAACGCCGCACCCACCTTGTCCTCTATGCGGCTGCCGTCGGTATAAATTACCAAGTCGGCAGCCGCGGTGGCAAGTCGGACTTCTTCCGCACTTTCCCCCAGACAGGAGAACTCCACACCAACTTGACCAGACGGGTGCGGTAGTCTCAGGTAGCTGACCGGTACCTCCAGGTCTCGGTCCCCCACCACCTGCCGGGAATGACCCTTTCTTATTTCAAATAAGCGGGCTGCTTCTTGGACCCGAAGGTCCAGAGGAAGCAACCCGGCAAGTATAAGGGCCGAGTGCAGGGACGCGGTCCTGTGGGTCCTCGCAATCTTCTGCGCGAAGCCCCGCTGGACCGCGTCCAACTGCCTGCGGACCAGCAGCTTCCTAGCCGCCGGCGCCCATGCACTCGCTGCATACAAAATCGTCGGCTCCAGTACCGCCAGATACATCGTTCTGATCACCTCCGAGTTCAGACCCCAAGATACCTTCGCGGCTCTACACAGCTGACGATAGAGGCCCTGTGCCTTCTTGCTCACGTTCTTCACGTGAGTGTTGAACGTGAGCCTATCGTCAATTGTGAGGCCTAGTATCCGGACTTCCCCAGTCCGGCTAAGCGGCTCGCCCCCCATGCTCAGTAATGGGTAGTCGAACTTTTGCTTATTGGTAAGCACCATCACCTTTGTTTTGTGTGGTGCAAACCTCAGCTTGTTCCTGACTCCCCATTCATGAACATGGGCGAGAACGGCATTAGCCCGACTCGAGATGTCCTGGGCCTTCTGCCCCGAGAAGACCAGCACGACGTCGTCTGCGAACGCCTGGCAGTGTGTCCCGGTCTTTACCACCTCCTCCAAGAGAGGGTTAATGAGGAGGGTCCAGAAGGTTGGGCCGCCTACGGATCCCTGCACGCACCCCTTGGTGGTCTCTCTGGCCCACTCTGCCCCCGCGTACCGTACGGACACCTTGCGATTGCTAAGATAGCTGTCAGCAAGGCGCCGCAGATTCACGGGGCAGCGAGTTTCTGCCAGTCTGCACCGTATAGCAGGCCACCAGGCGTTATCGAAGGCTCCCTCCATGTCCAATGATACCAGCACTGCGATCTTCTTCTCCTTCAACCGAGTTCGCAGATGCTGGATCAGGACATACAGGGAGTCCTCGGTACACCTCTGCGGCATAAAGCCGTATTGGTGGCTGCTGACATACGGTGCAGTGTACCACCGGATCCTACGGACCATCATTTTTTCTAGGACCTTGCCGAAAATCGGCAAGAGTCCGATGGGCCTGTAGGATTTCGGGTGCGTGTAGTCCTCCTTGTCCGGCTTCCGCAACGCTACGACCACTGCCTCCTTCCATCTCGTGGGGAAGTGGGAAAGAGCGAGACACCAGTTGGAGAGCGCGAGGTACAGAACGGGGTCCACGGCGACGGCCGCTCGGCAGATGTCCGCGGTGAGTCCGTCAGAGCCAGGTGCCTTCTTGGCATTGAAGGTCGATACGGACCATCGGAGCTCCTCCATCGTAAACGGGGGATCACATGTTCCGTCATGGTCCCCCGAATTGACTTCATTGGCCTTTGCTCTTACAGTTCTGTGGTCCGCATTGTCCTTCCCGGGGTCATCCTCCGGGAAGAAAACCTCCGCCAGCAACCTGGCTGATCCCGCTGCGTCCAGCACTTTGCCTGACTGGACGAGGGGGACGTCCTCTCGCCTCACCTCCGTGCGACGCATCACACGGTGGATCCCGTCCCACATGGTCTCGCGATCCTGCCTCTCACAGAAACGCTTCCAGCTATGGGTCTGAGCGCGCCTCGCCTCGAGACGGTATGCCTCCTTCGCGTCGCAGTACTCGCGCCAGACCAGCTCCTTACGAGCCGGCCTCGCGGCCCTGATCCTTCTCTTCTTCCTCAGGACATCCGCCTTGAGGAGAGAGAGCTGTTCGGACCACCAGGGCAATTCCGTCCTCTTCCGCTTGGAGGCCTTCGGCAGGACCAACTCGCAAGCGTCCCTCACGGTTTCCACGTACCGACCGACCATGCTGTCCAACGCCCCCTCCTCGGTGATTTGATTCACCTCGGCAGACGTCAGGCAGCGATCCGATAGCAGCCGGGCGACAGTTCGATGGAACTCGCCCCAGTCTGCCCTACGGGTAGTGTACTGCCGTGTGGTCCGCTTGACGTCCGTGCCTCGGGACCTGTCAAGCTTCAGATTGAACACAATTGCCCTGTGATCCGACGAGGATATGTCGTCCACGAGGCTCCAGCCCACCGCTCGATCGAGCAGGGTGGTCGAGCAAGCAGTAATGTCGACGCGACTGGAGTAGTGCTTACCGCCCCGATACGTATCAAACGTCGGCTCAGACCCCTGGTTCAACACGTGCACCCCCAGTTGGTCGAGGGCGGCTGCGATCTCAACTCCCCTTCGGTCCGTGGACCGGCTACCCCACCAGGTGTTATGCGCATTGACGTCGCCACCCAGCACCACGTTGGCAGTCCCCAAGCCCTCCACGGCCGAGCCGATCCGGTCCAGGTATGGTCCGACGGGCGTATTAGGCTCCAGGTAGACGGACACCACCCCTATCTCCCAAGCCCCAGTCCTCAGCCTGGCCACGGCAACGTTGCCAGACGTGAGTTGGGGACATTGAGTGATATCGATGGTGTCGTCGAATAGCACAATGGCCGCCTTGACAACCTCCCCGTTGCCTCGCGCGACACATTGTACCACCCTTGTCCCTGGGTAGTGCCTCATCTCGCCAATAGCGCCGATATACGGCTCCTGGACCAATGCGAACGCCCAGCCTCTCTTCGGCGCTTCGCATATCAGCTCGGCTGTAGCGAGCTCGGACCTTTGCAGGTTAAGCTGCGCCACGCGGTACTGGTGGTGCCCTGCGCGGAGAGTGCGGTGGGTCACCTGGGTGCCCTTAGCAATACGCTACGGACGCCCGTGCAATGGTGTCCCACTTTCTCCGCACAGGACAGTCTTCGTCGAATGCGCCGTGGTCCCACCGGTCTGCCTTAGCTTGTCGGCAGTTCCGGCAGGCGGGAGGTTTCCCGGCTTGCCGATCCGGACACTCGGCGCGTAGGTGCCGGCCACCACAATGGCTGCAGCGGTCTTCGCTTTCCGCGCAGTGCCGTTTGGTGTGGCCGTAACCCAGGCACCGAGTGCACTGGACTAGCGGGGAGTGGTCCTGCACCCGCACTCGCTGGAGGTCCACGTGCATGTAGCCCGCAGCCGTCAGTCGTCCCCAGAGAGCAGGCGACACGCGCATGACCACGTGGATCGTCTGCACATTTCGCGCCCTCCTCCTGAACCTTACCTCCGCCCGCTGATCCTCCTCAGAGACGTCTACCAGCAGATGTTTATTCTGGTTTTTGATGGCCTTTACTATTTCTTCATTCGTGTTATAGGCCATCACGTCTCTGAGCAGCACCAGCGGATCCTTGTTTTTCACTTCGGCAAGGCTCAGGTCCTTCCCTGCTCTCCTCAGCCCCTCACGCACCCTCTCCAGCTCGGCCTCTGAGCCGCAGCCCAGGATGACGCGACCGTCCCGCACCCTGCGGATCCGGTCGACCCTTATGCCGGTCTGGGTGGCGTTTAGGGCCTTTCGAATTTTTGTTTTTGTGTTTAAAAATCCAAGTTATGTCCAATTTACACTTTTTTGGTGTCAAAGCGTTCGGGCTGTGAACGCGCTTTTTTTGACACTATTTTCACTAATTTTCGAGCACTTTTACTGACACTTTTTGATTTATCGATCTATTTTGAGCGATCTAGGCCACGTGGGAGCGTGCGTTCTGCTCGGGAGCGTACGGCGGACTGGTTAGGTTAGGTTAGGTTAGGTTAGGTAGGTTAGGTTAGGTTAGGTTAGGTTAGGTTAGGTTAGGTTAGGTTAGGTTAGGTTAGGTTAGGTTAGGTTAGGTTAGGTTAGGTTAGGTTAGGTTAGGTTAGGTTAGGTTAGGTTAGGTTAGGTTAGGTTAGGTTAGGTTAGGTTAGGTTAGGTTAGGTTAGGTTTTTTTTTTTTTTTTTTTTTTTTTTTTTTTTATCGTACCCCTATCTAGTTTGGGACAGGGTCTTTTGTATCAATATAATTTTTCACATTTCTTATTATTTTCTTTCTCTTCTTTCTTTCCTTATAATGTCATTTCTTTCATTCTATTTTCTATCTTTCATTCCACAATTCATCTTTCTTTCTCATTCGCCCTATTCAGCTTTCATTCTTCCCTCTTTTCTTATTAATAATTACATTTTTATCTTTTTATTTACATTTGGATTTCTTATTTTATAATTATTTTTTATTTATCACAGTCTTATTTCTTAATTTTTTCCCATTTTATTGTCGCTTTGTTACTTACTTATGTTTGTCTTTTATTTATTTCTATTGTTCTTTTAACTATTTCTTTGCAGAGGGTTATGAAATCTTGCTGGTATTCTCCGCCTATCAGGGAGGCTATTGACTCCTCCCTGATTTGAACCCCAGACCGGCACTCGAAGCCGATGTTAGGTTAGGTTAGGTTAGGTTAGGTTAGGTTAGGTTAGGTTAGGTTAGGTTAGGTTAGGTTAGGTTAGGTTAGGTTAGGTTAGGTTAGGTTAGGTTAGGTTAGGTTAGGTTAGGTTTTTTTTTTTTTTTTTTTAAATTATACAATGCAAAAGTACCTCTAACATGGTCAGAGCCTTTTTTATTCTAGTTTACAATTTCTAGGCGGCGGGGGGAAATCCTCGAATGGACGTCTGGGAATGGAGGGCCCAGACAGTGTCAGACTGGTTAGGTTAGGTTAGGTTAGGTTAGGTTAGGTTAGGTTAGGTTAGGTTAGGTTAGGTTAGGTTAGGTTAGGTTAGGTTAGGTTAGGTTAGGTTAGGTTAGGTTAGGTTAGGTTAGGTTAGGTTAGGTTAGGTTTTTTTTTTTTTTTTTTTTTTTTAATTATACAATGCAAAAGTACCTCTAACATGGTCAGAGCCTTTTTTATTCTAGTTTACAATTTCTAGGCGGCGGGGGGAAATCCTCGAATGGACGTCTGGGAATGGAGGGCCCAGACAGTGTCAGACTCTTACTGACTAAAACCCCCCACCGCCGGCTCTGTTTTATCATTTATCTATCTTAATTTTATACATTTAATATTAATATATCTATTGTTGCTTACGCTTATAGTATGGTTATTTTTGTTTTACATCGCTATTTATTTATTTCTTATGCTAATTACAATATTTCACTTAGTCTATGCTTAAATAATATTTCTTATTTCTATACTTATGTTTGTTCCTATGTTTACCTTATATTTACAATGCATTTCGAATTTTAATCATTTCTCTTATTTTCTACTTAATCTATTTATTTTACAGTGGCTTATACTTATCTGTCTGGTAATGTCTGTTTCCTATTTACGTTTAATTTTTGTTACTGACTGACTTTATTTTCTTTTGTGGCTTTTTTAATTATTTTTGCTGCAAATTGGAGAAATACGGGACGGCTCTGGGCGTCGTCTATGATAGAGGAGATGGTGTTCCTCTGTATGTCAACGCCCATTGTCATTTCGCAGTCATACCTCAATCTGCCATACCTCGGGCAACAGGTGATTAGATGCAATACAGTCTGGTCCACCGCAGGATCACAAAGGCACGAAGGACTCTCTTTGAGTTTAAACCTGTGCAGGTACTCCGAGAATCCCCCGTGCCCCGTGAACATCTGGACCAGAACTGTGTCCGTCTGAATACTTCGGAGGACTCGATATGCTATATCTGCGTTCGGGAAGAAAATCCTCGTTGTTGAAGCCGTGTTGCCTTCCGCATACCTCCGGTTCCATTCGTCAAGCGTATCCAACCTGAGTTGTCGCTTGACGAAGGAAACGGGGCACCTCTCATACTCTGGTCTCTTCTTACTTTTTAAGGCCGCATCCTTGGCCAACTGGTCCGCCCTCTCGTTGCCCACCATCCCCGCGTGCGCTTTCACCCAAAATAGTTTCACATTCTTTCCTTTCTCTCTCGCTTTCATTATATTCTCTTTCACTCTAAACGCTAGGGGATGGAGGGTGTCCGGTTGTGCGAGAGTTTCGAGGGCGGATCGCGAGTCGCTCATAATGGCACACGATTGCGCCGACTCGTTGGCCGCGTGCCTTGTTGCTTCCTCTAAGGCCAACAGCTCTGCCTGGTATACGGTGCAGAAGTTACCCAACTTGAGCTTTTTGGTTTTTAACTCTGCGGCGTTCCGCGTGACTGTGAACGCCGCTCCCACTTTGTCGTCTATGCGACTGCCATCGGTGTAAATAACCAGATCGACAGCGGTTAGGTTAGGTTAGGTTAGGTTAGGTTAGGTTAGGTTAGGTTAGGTTAGGTTAGGTTAGGTTAGGTTAGGTTAGGTTAGGTTAGGTTAGGTTAGGTTAGGTTAGGTTAGGTTAGGTTAGGTTAGGTTAGGTTAGGTTAGGTTAGGTTAGGTTAGGTTAGGTTAGGTTAGGTTAGGTTAGGTTAGGTTAGGTTAGGTTAGGTTAGGTTAGGTTAGGTTTTTTTTTTTTTTTTTTTTTTTTTTTATGACCCCCGCTATTGGGGGTCTCTCGTACCCCTATCTTTTTGTGGGACAGGGTCTTTTGTTACAGTAATTTTTTCACATATATTTTTTTATTTTCATACTCATCAGTCTTTCATCACATATTCTTTTAGTCTGTCTTTCATGCTATATTTCTTTCTTTTGTGCCCTTCTATACTACTCTTCTTTCATCCCTTTTTTTATTTTGTATATCTTATTTTCTAGGTATCACATATTTGCACATTTATTATTTATTTATAACAGTCTTTTATCTTATACCTAGGTTTTATTTATTTCTATAATCTTTTTAACTATTGTTTTACAATAATATACAAAATCCTGCCTAGTAGCTTTATCGCCTATCAGGGAGGGTATCGTGTCTTCTTTGACCTGAACACCAGACCGGCACTCGAAGTCGAGCCGGAGTCCCCCGAATGCGGGACACCGGGCCACAAGGTGGATCACGGTCTGGTCCACGCCCGGTTCACAGAAGCACGAGGGGTCCTCCTTGAGCTTGAACCTGTGAAGGTACTCAGAGAACCCCCCGTGCCCCGTGAAGAGCTGAACCAAGACCGTGTCCACCTCGATGCTGCGGAGCACGCGGTGGGCTGAGACGGCGTCCGGGAAGAACATCCTCGTCACCGAAGCCGTCGTTCCTTCTACATACCTCCTGTTCCATTCGTCAAGCGACTGCTGTCTCAGTTGCCTCTTGACGAATGAAACAGGGCATCTCTCATATTCCGGTCGTCTTTTACTCTTCAGGGCCGCTTCCTTGGCCAGCTGGTCCGCCCTCTCATTCCCCTCCATCCCCGCGTGCGCTTTCACCCAAAACAACCTTACATCCTTCCCTTTTTCTCTCACTTTCATAACATTATCCTTCACTCTTAACGCTAAAGGATGGAGGGTGTCAGGTCTTGCGACAGTTTCGAGGGCGGACCGCGAGTCGCTAAGTACGGCGCAGACTTGCGCCGACTCGTTGGCCGCGTGCCCTGTTGCCTCAGCCAGAGCCAGCAGCTCTGCCTGGTATACGGTGCAGAAGTTGCCCAACTTGAGCTTTTTCGTGAACAGCTCTGCGGCGCCCCGCTTGACGCAGAACGCCGCACCCACCTTGTCCTCTATGCGGCTGCCGTCGGTATAAATTACCAAGTCGGCAGCCGCGGTGGCAAGTCGGACTTCTTCCGCACTTTCCCCCAGACAGGAGAACTCCACACCAACTTGACCAGACGGGTGCGGTAGTCTCAGGTAGCTGACCGGTACCTCCAGGTCTCGGTCCCCTACCACCTGCCGGGAATGACCCTTTCTTATTTCAAATAAGCGGGCTGCTTCTTGGACCCGAAGGTCCAGAGGAAGCAACCCGGCAAGTATAAGGGCCGAGTGCAGGGACGCGGTCCTGTGGGTCCTCGCAATCTTCTGCGCGAAGCCCCGCTGGACCGCGTCCAACTGCCTGCGGACCAGCAGCTTCCTAGCCGCCGGCGCCCATGCACTCGCTGCATACAAAATCGTCGGCTCCAGTACCGCCAGATACATCGTTCTGATCACCTCCGAGTTCAGACCCCAAGATACCTTCGCGGCTCTACACAGCTGACGATAGAGGCCCTGTGCCTTCTTGCTCACGTTCTTCACGTGAGTGTTGAACGTGAGCCTATCGTCAATTGTGAGGCCTAGTATCCGGACTTCCCCAGTCCGGCTAAGCGGCTCGCCCCCCATGCTCAGTAATGGGTAGTCGAACTTTTGCTTATTGGTAAGCACCATCACCTTTGTTTTGTGTGGTGCAAACCTCAGCTTGTTCCTGACTCCCCATTCATGAACATGGGCGAGAACGGCATTAGCCCGACTCGAGATGTCCTGGGCCTTCTGCCCCGAGAAGACCAGCACGACGTCGTCTGCGAACGCCTGGCAGTGTGTCCCGGTCTTTACCACCTCCTCCAAGAGAGGGTTAATGAGGAGGGTCCAGAAGGTTGGGCCGCCTACGGATCCCTGCACGCACCCCTTGGTGGTCTCTCTGGCCCACTCTGCCCCCGCGTACCGTACGGACACCTTGCGATTGCTAAGATAGCTGTCAGCAAGGCGCCGCAGATTCACGGGGCAGCGAGTTTCTGCCAGTCTGCACCGTATAGCAGGCCACCAGGCGTTATCGAAGGCTCCCTCTATGTCCAATGATACCAGCACTGCGATCTCCTTCTCCTTCAACCGAGTTCGCAGATGCTGGATCAGGACATACAGGGAGTCCTCGGTACACCTCTGCGGCATAAAGCCGTATTGGTGGCTGCTGACATACGGTGCAGTGTACCACCGGATCCTACGGACCATCATTTTTTCTAGGACCTTGCCGAAAATCGGCAAGAGTCCGATGGGCCTGTAGGATTTCGGGTGCGTGTAGTCCTCCTTGTCCGGCTTCCGCAACGCTACGACCACTGCCTCCTTCCATCTCGTGGGGAAGTGGGAAAGAGCGAGACACCGGTTGGAGAGCGCGAGGTACAGAACGGGGTCCACGGCGACGGCCGCTCGGCAGATGTCCGCGGTGAGTCCGTCAGAGCCAGGTGCCTTCTTGGCATTGAAGGTCGATACGGACCATCGGAGCTCCTCCATCGTAAACGGGGGATCACATGTTCCGTCATGGTCCCCCGAATTGACTTCATTGGCCTTTGCTCTTACAGTTCTGTGGTCCGCATTGTCCTTCCCGGGGTCATCCTCCGGGAAGAAAACCTCCGCCAGCAACCTGGCTGATCCCGCTGCGTCCAGCACTTTGCCTGACTGGACGAGGGGGACGTCCTCTCGCCTCACCTCCGTGCGACGCATCACACGGTGGATCCCGTCCCACATGGTCTCGCGATCCTGCCTCTCACAGAAACGCTTCCAGCTATGGGTCTGAGCGCGCCTCGCCTCGAGACGGTATGCCTCCTTCGCGTCGCAGTACTCGCGCCAGACCAGCTCCTTACGAGCCGGCCTCGCGGCCCTGATCCTTCTCTTCTTCCTCAGGACATCCGCCTTGAGGAGAGAGAGCTGTTCGGACCACCAGGGCAATTCCGTCCTCTTCCGCTTGGAGGCCTTCGGCAGGACCAACTCGCAAGCGTCCCTCACGGTTTCCACGTACCGACCGACCATGCTGTCCAACGCCCCCTCCTCGGTGATTTGATTCACCTCGGCAGACGTCAGGCAGCGATCCGATAGCAGCCGGGCGACAGTTCGATGGAACTCGCCCCAGTCTGCCCTACGGGTAGTGTACTGCCGTGTGGTCCGCTTGACGTCCGTGCCTCGGGACCTGTCAAGCTTCAGATTGAACACAATTGCCCTGTGATCCGACGAGGATATGTCGTCCACGAGGCTCCAGCCCACCGCTCGATCGAGCAGGGTGGTCGAGCAAGCAGTAATGTCGACGCGACTGGAGTAGTGCTTACCGCCCCGATACGTATCAAACGTCGGCTCAGACCCCTGGTTCAACACGTGCACCCCCAGTTGGTCGAGGGCGGCTGCGATCTCAACTCCCCTTCGGTCCGTGGACCGGCTACCCCACCAGGTGTTATGCGCATTGACGTCGCCACCCAGCACCACGTTGGCAGTCCCCAAGCCCTCCACGGCCGAGCCGATCCGGTCCAGGTATGGTCCGACGGGCGTATTAGGCTCCAGGTAGACGGACACCACCCCTATCTCCCAAGCCCCAGTCCTCAGCCTGGCCACGGCAACGTTGCCAGACGCAAGTTGGGGACATTGAGTGATATCGATGGTGTCGTCGAATAGCACAATGGCCGCCTTGACAACCTCCCCGTTGCCTCGCGCGACACATTGTACCACCCTTGTCCCTGGGTAGTGCCTCATCTCGCCAATAGCGCCGATATACGGCTCCTGGACCAATGCGAACGCCCAGCCTCTCTTCGGCGCTTCGCATATCAGCTCGGCTGTAGCGAGCTCGGACCTTTGCAGGTTAAGCTGCGCCACGCGGTACTGGTGGTGCCCTGCGCGGAGAGTGCGGTGGGTCACCTGGGTGCCCTTAGCAATACGCTACGGACGCCCGTGCAATGGTGTCCCACTTTCTCCGCACAGGACAGTCTTCGTCGAATGCGCCGTGGTCCCACCGGTCTGCCTTAGCTTGTCGGCAGTTCCGGCAGGCGGGAGGTTTCCCGGCTTGCCGATCCGGACACTCGGCGCGTAGGTGCCGGCCACCACAATGGCTGCAGCGGTCTTCGCTTTCCGCGCAGTGCCGTTTGGTGTGGCCGTAACCCAGGCACCGAGTGCACTGGACTAGCGGGGAGTGGTCCTGCACCCGCACTCGCTGGAGGTCCACGTGCATGTAGCCCGCAGCCGTCAGTCGTCCCCAGAGAGCAGGCGACACGCGCATGACCACGTGGATCGTCTGCACATTTCGCGCCCTCCTCCTGAACCTTACCTCCGCCCGCTGATCCTCCTCAGAGACGTCTACCAGCAGATGTTTATTCTGGTTTTTGATGGCCTTTACTATTTCTTCATTCGTGTTATAGGCCATCACGTCTCTGAGCAGCACCAGCGGATCCTTGTTTTTCACTTCGGCAAGGCTCAGGTCCTTCCCTGCTCTCCTCAGCCCCTCACGCACCCTCTCCAGCTCGGCCTCTGAGCCGCAGCCCAGGATGACGCGACCGTCCCGCACCCTGCGGATCCGGTCGACCCTTATGCCGGTCTGGGTGGCGTTTAGGGCCTTTCGAATTTTGCCCAGAACCTGCTCGCCCGTGTCGGTCCCCGACGAGACCGCCACCGAGTGCTTAGGTTCGCACCCCGGTGGCGGCCTTTTTGCCGGGGCGGCCGCCACGCTCGCGTACGTGCCGGGAGGCTTCCCCTTTTCTTGTATTGTTGTTTTTGTAGCCACGAGAGACTCCCTCAAGCCCTCCAATTCCTTGGTATTGGCTTCAAGGAGTCTCGCGTGGCTTTCTAGTTTCTTTAGGAGCTCGCAATGGGTCGCCGGCGGGGGGTTTGCGGGTGGGTCCTTTACTTCTACTTCCACCCGGTTTGCCCCACTCGCCGGCTCCTCTACTGGACCCCCTTTTGGGTCCTGGGTTCGTCCCCTGTTTGCGAGCTCCGCCTCCTTGTAAAGCTCGTAGAGCCGATTTATCGCGTTGATTACCTGCTCCTTTATTTCGGTCTTCAGGTTGCGGGTTAGGTTAGGTTAGGTTAGGTTAGGTTAGGTTAGGTTAGGTTAGGTTAGGTTAGGTTAGGTTAGGTTAGGTTAGGTTAGGTTAGGTTAGGTTAGGTTAGGTTAGGTTAGGTTAGGTTAGGTTAGGTTAGGTTAGGTTAGGTTAGGTTAGGTTAGGTTAGGTTAGGTTAGGTTAGGTTAGGTTAGGTTAGGTTAGGTTAGGTTAGGTTAGGTTAGGTTAGGTTAGGTTAGGTTAGGTTAGGTTAGGTTAGGTTAGGTTAGGTTAGGTTAGGTTAGGTTAGGTTAGGTTAGGTTAGGTTAGGTTAGGTTAGGTTAGGTTAGGTTAGGTTAGGTTAGGTTAGGTTAGGTTAGGTTAGGTTAGGTTAGGTTAGGTTAGGTTAGGTTAGGTTAGGTTAGGTTAGGTTAGGTTAGGTTAGGTTAGGTTAGGTTTTTTTTTTTTTTTTTTTTTTTTTTTTTTTTTTTTATGACCCCCGCTATTGGGGGTCTCTCGTACCCCTATCTTTTTGTGGGACAGGGTCTTTTGTTACAGTAATTTTTTCACATATATTTTTTTATTTTCATACTCATCAGTCTTTCATCACATATTCTTTTAGTCTGTCTTTCATGCTATATTTCTTTCTTTTGTGCCCTTCTATACTACTCTTCTTTCATCCCTTTTTTTTATTTTGTATATCTTATTTTCTAGGTATCACATATTTGCACATTTATTATTTATTTTATAACAGTCTTTTATCTTATACCTAGGTTTTATTTATTTCTATAATCTTTTTAACTATTGTTTTACAATAATATACAAAATCCTACAATAATATACAAAATCCTGCCTAGTAGCTTTATCGCCTATCAGGGAGGGTATCGTGTCTTCTTTGACCTGAACACCAGACCGGCACTCGAAGTCGAGCCGGAGTCCCCCGAATGCGGGACACCGGGCCACAAGGTGGATCACGGTCTGGTCCACGCCCGGTTCACAGAAGCACGAGGGGTCCTCCTTGAGCTTGAACCTGTGAAGGTACTCAGAGAACCCCCCGTGCCCCGTGAAGAGCTGAACCAAGACCGTGTCCACCTCGATGCTGCGGAGCACGCGGTGGGCTGAGACGGCGTCCGGGAAGAACATCCTCGTCACCGAAGCCGTCGTTCCTTCTACATACCTCCTGTTCCATTCGTCAAGCGACTGCTGTCTCAGTTGCCTCTTGACGAATGAAACAGGGCATCTCTCATATTCCGGTCGTCTTTTACTCTTCAGGGCCGCTTCCTTGGCCAGCTGGTCCGCCCTCTCATTCCCCTCCATCCCCGCGTGCGCTTTCACCCAAAACAACCTTACATCCTTCCCTTTTTCTCTCACTTTCATAACATTATCCTTCACTCTTAACGCTAAAGGATGGAGGGTGTCAGGTCTTGCGACAGTTTCGAGGGCGGACCGCGAGTCGCTAAGTACGGCGCAGACTTGCGCCGACTCGTTGGCCGCGTGCCCTGTTGCCTCAGCCAGAGCCAGCAGCTCTGCCTGGTATACGGTGCAGAAGTTGCCCAACTTGAGCTTTTTCGTGAACAGCTCTGCGGCGCCCCGCTTGACGCAGAACGCCGCACCCACCTTGTCCTCTATGCGGCTGCCGTCGGTATAAATTACCAAGTCGGCAGCCGCGGTGGCAAGTCGGACTTCTTCCGCACTTTCCCCCAGACAGGAGAACTCCACACCAACTTGACCAGACGGGTGCGGTAGTCTCAGGTAGCTGACCGGTACCTCCAGGTCTCGGTCCCCTACCACCTGCCGGGAATGACCCTTTCTTATTTCAAATAAGCGGGCTGCTTCTTGGACCCGAAGGTCCAGAGGAAGCAACCCGGCAAGTATAAGGGCCGAGTGCAGGGACGCGGTCCTGTGGGTCCTCGCAATCTTCTGCGCGAAGCCCCGCTGGACCGCGTCCAACTGCCTGCGGACCAGCAGCTTCCTAGCCGCCGGCGCCCATGCACTCGCTGCATACAAAATCGTCGGCTCCAGTACCGCCAGATACATCGTTCTGATCACCTCCGAGTTCAGACCCCAAGATACCTTCGCGGCTCTACACAGCTGACGATAGAGGCCCTGTGCCTTCTTGCTCACGTTCTTCACGTGAGTGTTGAACGTGAGCCTATCGTCAATTGTGAGGCCTAGTATCCGGACTTCCCCAGTCCGGCTAAGCGGCTCGCCCCCCATGCTCAGTAATGGGTAGTCGAACTTTTGCTTATTGGTAAGCACCATCACCTTTGTTTTGTGTGGTGCAAACCTCAGCTTGTTCCTGACTCCCCATTCATGAACATGGGCGAGAACGGCATTAGCCCGACTCGAGATGTCCTGGGCCTTCTGCCCCGAGAAGACCAGCACGACGTCGTCTGCGAACGCCTGGCAGTGTGTCCCGGTCTTTACCACCTCCTCCAAGAGAGGGTTAATGAGGAGGGTCCAGAAGGTTGGGCCGCCTACGGATCCCTGCACGCACCCCTTGGTGGTCTCTCTGGCCCACTCTGCCCCCGCGTACCGTACGGACACCTTGCGATTGCTAAGATAGCTGTCAGCAAGGCGCCGCAGATTCACGGGGCAGCGAGTTTCTGCCAGTCTGCACCGTATAGCAGGCCACCAGGCGTTATCGAAGGCTCCCTCTATGTCCAATGATACCAGCACTGCGATCTCCTTCTCCTTCAACCGAGTTCGCAGATGCTGGATCAGGACATACAGGGAGTCCTCGGTACACCTCTGCGGCATAAAGCCGTATTGGTGGCTGCTGACATACGGTGCAGTGTACCACCGGATCCTACGGACCATCATTTTTTCTAGGACCTTGCCGAAAATCGGCAAGAGTCCGATGGGCCTGTAGGATTTCGGGTGCGTGTAGTCCTCCTTGTCCGGCTTCCGCAACGCTACGACCACTGCCTCCTTCCATCTCGTGGGGAAGTGGGAAAGAGCGAGACACCGGTTGGAGAGCGCGAGGTACAGAACGGGGTCCACGGCGACGGCCGCTCGGCAGATGTCCGCGGTGAGTCCGTCAGAGCCAGGTGCCTTCTTGGCATTGAAGGTCGATACGGACCATCGGAGCTCCTCCATCGTAAACGGGGGATCACATGTTCCGTCATGGTCCCCCGAATTGACTTCATTGGCCTTTGCTCTTACAGTTCTGTGGTCCGCATTGTCCTTCCCGGGGTCATCCTCCGGGAAGAAAACCTCCGCCAGCAACCTGGCTGATCCCGCTGCGTCCAGCACTTTGCCTGACTGGACGAGGGGGACGTCCTCTCGCCTCACCTCCGTGCGACGCATCACACGGTGGATCCCGTCCCACATGGTCTCGCGATCCTGCCTCTCACAGAAACGCTTCCAGCTATGGGTCTGAGCGCGCCTCGCCTCGAGACGGTATGCCTCCTTCGCGTCGCAGTACTCGCGCCAGACCAGCTCCTTACGAGCCGGCCTCGCGGCCCTGATCCTTCTCTTCTTCCTCAGGACATCCGCCTTGAGGAGAGAGAGCTGTTCGGACCACCAGGGCAATTCCGTCCTCTTCCGCTTGGAGGCCTTCGGCAGGACCAACTCGCAAGCGTCCCTCACGGTTTCCACGTACCGACCGACCATGCTGTCCAACGCCCCCTCCTCGGTGATTTGATTCACCTCGGCAGACGTCAGGCAGCGATCCGATAGCAGCCGGGCGACAGTTCGATGGAACTCGCCCCAGTCTGCCCTACGGGTAGTGTACTGCCGTGTGGTCCGCTTGACGTCCGTGCCTCGGGACCTGTCAAGCTTCAGATTGAACACAATTGCCCTGTGATCCGACGAGGATATGTCGTCCACGAGGCTCCAGCCCACCGCTCGATCGAGCAGGGTGGTCGAGCAAGCAGTAATGTCGACGCGACTGGAGTAGTGCTTACCGCCCCGATACGTATCAAACGTCGGCTCAGACCCCTGGTTCAACACGTGCACCCCCAGTTGGTCGAGGGCGGCTGCGATCTCAACTCCCCTTCGGTCCGTGGACCGGCTACCCCACCAGGTGTTATGCGCATTGGTTAGGTTAGGTTAGGTTAGGTTAGGTTAGGTTAGGTTAGGTTAGGTTAGGTTAGGTTAGGTTAGGTTAGGTTAGGTTAGGTTAGGTTAGGTTAGGTTAGGTTAGGTTAGGTTAGGTTAGGTTAGGTTAGGTTAGGTTAGGTTAGGTTAGGTTAGGTTAGGTTAGGTTAGGTTAGGTTAGGTTAGGTTAGGTTAGGTTAGGTTAGGTTAGGTTAGGTTAGGTTAGGTTAGGTTAGGTTAGGTTAGGTTAGGTTAGGTTAGGTTAGGTTAGGTTAGGTTAGGTTAGGTTAGGTTAGGTTAGGTTAGGTTAGGTTAGGTTAGGTTAGGTTAGGTTAGGTTAGGTTAGGTTAGGTTAGGTTAGGTTAGGTTAGGTTAGGTTAGGTTAGGTTAGGTTAGGTTAGGTTAGGTTAGGTTAGGTTAGGTTAGGTTAGGTTAGGTTAGGTTAGGTTAGGTTAGGTTAGGTTAGGTTAGGTTAGGTTAGGTTAGGTTAGGTTAGGTTAGGTTAGGTTAGGTTAGGTTAGGTTAGGTTTTTTTTTTTTTTTTTTTAAATTATACAATGCAAAAGTACCTCTAACATGGTCAGAGCCTTTTTTATTCTAGTTTACAATTTCTAGGCGGCGGGGGGAAATCCTCGAATGGACGTCTGGGAATGGAGGGCCCAGACAGTGTCAGACTCTTACTGACTAAAACCCCCCACCGCCGGCTCTGTTTTATCATTTATCTATCTTAATTTTATACATTTAATATTAATATATCTATTGTTGCTTACGCTATAGTATGGTTATTTTTGTTTTACATCGCTATTTATTTATTTCTTATGCTAATTACAATATTTCACTTAGTCTATGCTTAAATAATATTTCTTATTTCTATACTTATGTTTGTTCCTATCTATGTATACATTATATTTACACTGCATTTCGAATTTTAACCATTTTTCTTATTTTGTACTTAATCTATTTATTTAACTGTGGCTTATACTTATTTGTCTGGTAATGTCTGTTTCCTATTTACGTTTAATTTTTGTTACTGACTGGCTTTATTTTCTTTTGTGGCTTTTTTAATTATTTTTGCTGCAAATTGGAGAAATACGGGACGGCTCTGGGCGTCGTCTATGATAGAGGAGATGGTGTTCCTCTGTATG